>NC_069501.1:845799947-846999947 GCF_027579735.1 Bombina bombina
TCTCACTGAAATTATTTACATACTGCTTGTGCAAGCATTACTCAAATGATTGTAAACACTTCTCTGGGATCCCCTTTGTTCAGAAATAGCAGAGATATATGGCTTTGCCACTGCTTTTTTGTAATTAGAATGCTGCTAATTGCAGCTGCGTACTACACTTCTATTATTCTCAGCAGTAAAAGGGTTAATCAGGTAGTTTGTAAGATTAATTTTAGCTTTAGTGTGGAGATTACCCTCCCACCTGACACCTCCCAATCCCGGATCCCTACCTGATCCCTCCCAAACAGCTCTTTATATCCCTCAACCCCCCCCCCCACACACACACACACTGGTCACACCACCATTGTAGGTACTGGCAGACTGTCTGCCGGTATGCAGTTAAAAAAATTTTTTACATTATTATTTATTTATTTTATCTGCAGTGTAGTGATCCTCCTCAACCCTCCAACCTCCCTGATCCCCTCAAATAGCTCTCAAGCCCTCCTCCTCCAACCAACCCCTCCAACTACTTGCGGCCATCTTTAGTACTGGCAGTTGTTTCCCAGTACCTATAATATATATATATATATATATATATATATATATATATATATATATATATGGAAAAGTATAGAAAGAGACAGGCGCACAGGGGCACACTTCGTGTAATACGTTCACAGTAGTTGCATAAATAACAAACAGTGGGGGAATTATCTGCGCTCACCTGGTGTACCCTCAAGTAGTGAGGTACTAGAAGTGCACTTAAATGGTTATACTCTGTTCCTTTGCTCCCTTCTCGTTTGTCCACAATCCTCCAATGTTGGGTGTATCTTCAGTGGGTCACCGTTATCCGTTGTCTGTGTTTGCTACATTTTTTCTCCCAGCACATGTTTATTTTGATGTATGGCATCATGCATGCAACAAACATACAGGGAATATTTGAATAAATGTTCATGTAGTAACTAATTGCTTAAATGTCAACTGATTATAATTCTACTTACCATCTGGGAAACATATTGCAAAGAATAGGCACTGTAGCATGTTTTGGCACAGCGTAAATATGAAAAAAAAATAAGTTTACAGCGAGTCAGTTATGCAAAATGCTAACAGTTCTGTAAAAAACAAATATTTGTTCTATCAAATTTAATTTACGATCCTAACATCATTCTTATATTAAATATTGCCCTAGACACACACAGTATGGTTAGTGGTTTATTCTAAATGGACAGCTTTCATGCATATATCCAATATTGCTGGCTATTGCTTTCTCCTACGTGTCTCAATTAGCTTGATTTAGCTGCACAGTTTGGTATAAGTTCTCCATGTAAATGCGTTATTGATTTCCATGCAGATTCCATTTTCTACAGCAGGACTTGATACATTTATAAAACCAACTAGCAAAGCTCTGACAGAGGAAAATCGTTATTTTTCATAGCATTTACTGTGTGTAGTAATATGATATTTGTAGATTTTTTACCATTTATTTTTCTTATTGTTATTCAGAATAAAAGATACTCGCCTAGATTATGAGTTTTGTCGGTAATGGTGTGCGGTGCTAACGAGCAGTTTTCCCTCACTGCTCACCTACAGACAATGCTGGTATTATGGGCTTTTACAAACCCGGTGTTAGCCGCAGAAAAGTGAGCGGAGAGCAAACATTTGCTCCACATCTCACCTCAATACCAGACCTGCTTACGGTAGCAATGAGCTGGCAAAACGTGCTCGTGCATGATTTCCCCATAAGAATCAATGGGGGAGAGCCGGCTGAAAAAAAACCTAACACCTGCAAAAAAGCAGCGTAAAGCTCCTAACGCAGCCCCATTGATTCCTATGGGTGAAATACTTTTTATGTCTACACACCCTAACATGAACCACGAGTCTAAACATCCCTAATCTTACACTTATTAACCCCTAATCTGCTGCCCACGACATCGCCGACACCTGCATTATATTATTAACCCCTAATCTGCCGCTCCGGGCACCTCCGCCACCTATATTATATGTATTAACCCCTAATCTGCTGCCCCCAACATCGCTGACACCTACATTATATTTATTAACCCATAATCTGCCACCCCAATGTCGCCGCAACCTACCTACACTTATTAACCCCTAATCTGCCGCCCCCAATGTCGACGCCACTATATTAAAGTTATTAACCCCTAAATCTAAGTCTAACCCTAACACCCCCCTAACTTAAATATAATTTAAATAAATCTAAATAAAATAACTATCATTAACTAAATAATTCCTATTTAAAACTAAATACTTACCTATAAAATAAACCCTAAGCTAGCTACAATATAACTAATAGTTACATTGTAGCTAGCTTAGGATTTATTTTTATTTTACAGGCAACTTTGTATTTATTTTAACTAGGTAGAATAGTTATTAAATAGTTATTAACTATTTAATAACTACCTAGTTAAAATAAAGTCAAATTTACCTGTAAAATAAAACCTAACCTAAGTTACAATTACACATAACACTACACTATAATTAAATTAATTCCCTAAATTAACTACAATTAAATACATTTATATAAAGTACAAAAACAACAAACACTAAATTACAGAAAATAAAAAAATAATCACTTGTTTTTTAAACTAATTACACATAATCTAATCCCCCTAATAAAATAGAAAAGCCCCCCAAAATAATAAAAAGCCCTACCCTATACTAAATTACAAATAGCCCTTAAAAGGGCCTTTTGCGGGGCATTGCCTCAAAGTAATCAGCTCTTTTACCTGTAAAAAAAGTACAATACCCCCCCAACATTAAAACCCACCTCTCAAGACGCAACACTCGTAATCTAGCCGATCGTTTTCTTTTGATTTTTTTTGTCTTGTGCTGTATTCACTTTCTGTATTATAAGTGATACTACTGTGCCTATGGATAAATATACATTATCAAATATAATGGTGCAGGGAAGTAAATCAAAACTTCAAAGACACAATCCAATTTTTATGAAAATAGCATTATTACCAATTTTACTTATTTTACCAACTTTTATAACCATTCACACAGGGAGTGCACCCAGCTTCCTGGAGATATGCAGCACAAAGCTCATAATCCAGTCTCCCTAGCAAATTAGATGGTCTAAAGCCCCTCATTTAAATGAAGAAAAAATTCATTTAACATGTTTAAAAACTTAGGAAATGGCAATGTTTGCATCAGACACTCATGGACCTGAGGACAGGTTTGAAAACAGTGGTTTAGAGTAACAAACAAGGGAGATCTCTGAAACTGTGCCTTAGGTAAAAAATAAATAAATATATATTTCTAGAAATCTCTTTTAAATGAGGAGATCACATGAACCTCTACATATTACAAGGCTGATGTGAAAAAGAGAGTGACCCATTATTCATTTGCATCAGAGTGATAAAAATGTGAGGGTGCTTAAACTGTCTCTTTCTTGGCTAAATTTAACTATATACACACATACACCGCACTTAAAATAGAAGAGACCTTTTATCATTTGAGAAGTAACATGATTGTCTAAGTGCTACATGACTGATGACTGACGTTTACAGAATAAAATGGAGTTGGTCAGGGAAATGTACCGCCTATGAAAAATATCCCAGCACAAACTTGACCACTCTATATGAAAAGTGTCTAAATGATGGGAAACTTGATTGATAAAAAATGCTACTTAATAAATTTGCAAGATACTGTTCTTGCTTTAGAGATATGAAACAGTAACTATAAAATATATTTGTTGATATTTACATTACTGTAGTTGGGACAATATATTTATTTATTATTTTGCCTCTTTTACGGATAAAGTAAGAAATCCGTATAATCCTAGGAATACCCAGGTAAAACGGACATTACCCAAGCGGCTGTGTGTAAAGCCCGATGTCCTGTAATTAACCCATGTACACTATTTTGCCTCCACCTGGGGAAGGTGCCCCGCTGATCCTCTGGCATTCGCCCCCCTTGAACGTCCAGGGAGAGGCAAAAAAGATAGTGAAGATTGGGGAATTACAGTGCACGCTGTAAATGTTTGATGCGGTGACTCTGCACTCTAAGAGGATTTATGATCATACATCAGGCTTTACCCACAGCCGCTTGGGTAATGTTAGATTTACCCAGGTAATTTTAGGATTACCCAATATCTGACTTTACCCATAACACCTGTTCTGGGTAAAATGGATGCCCATACTCTCCTATTTTATATTATCCAGATTGGTCCTATTATTATTATTTATTTATTTATAAAGCACCAACATATTACGCAGTACTGTAACATACTTACCTGGCAGGGGAGTGTTAGCCATGATCACCAAGTTGGTTCTCCCAGGACCAGGCTAATTCATTGTACTATGCAATTTCCCCATATGTGGGAAACTTGACTGCACTACTCCGCTTAGTAGTGAAGGCAAAATGCCATTAGTTAGGTTATCAACCTCCCTCCCAGTCCTATCTACAGCCTTAAGAGCTTAATTGGTGTACTACTTAAATGTTACTATCTAAAAAGATGCCCTTGTTTCCTTTTGTTAGGTTTAGGGTATTAACTCTAATTATGATATAATTCATAAGACAGGGATTTCTTAAATTAAACATCTTTACAAAAAACTAAAGATTACACAGCCATGTAGCAGGTCTACTTATAGGGGTAGATTTATCATGTCCGCCCTGCATCGTTAATTGCCGTCAGGATTAACATTGCACATGCAGTTCTGGTGAACTGCTTGTGCAATGACGCCCCCTGCAGATTCACGGCCAATTGGGCGCTAGCGGGGGGTGTCAATCAACCCGATCAGATTCGATCCGCCTGATTGCTGTCAGCAGCATCAGAGGTAGCGGACAAGTTAAGACCGCTGCTTCTTAACTCCTGTTTCCGGCGAACCTGAAGGCTCGCACGGAAACAGAGGCAATGGGTCCGATATGGAGATTGTTAAATCGGCCCCATAATTTTCTTTTGAAAGAACAGAAAACAAAATCTGATGAATGGTATTTAAGATTCAGGTTCCTGTAAATATGCAAAAACAAAAAACAAATGAGTAGCCTTAAGTGAACTGGCCAGTACCCCAGCTGTACTTTCTTCCAGCCAGAAGTAATAATAATAATTTATTTACGTTTGTTTCTCACAAAAGGGAATTAAAACATGTTCTGGAAGAAAGTTTACTGCAAGGAAAAAAGAATACAAATATACAGCATCAGTAGATATATTATTGATTAGAAAGTTGTTTAGAGGACTGCAGGATTTATTTTATTATTAAAAGCCCGGTAAAGTGTTTTAAGTTGATTTATAAATATGATTAATTAGTACTTGTCACTTTAGGAACTTTGTAACATAGTAGCTTGGTGCTTTGTACATAGATCTTGAGGTTAGTAGGTTCTGGGAACTATTAGGATATTTTGCAGGTTTTCCTCACAGATCTCAGTGGGAAGTTTTGAGGAGACCCTTCAAGTATCTGTGTACTAAATACCTCCAGGCCCATTTATCAAGCTCCGTACGGAGCTTGAAGGGCCGTGTTTCTGGCGAGTCTTCACACTCGCCAGAAACACAACTTATGAAGCAGCGGTCTAAAGACCGCTGCTCCATAACCCTGTCCGCCTGCTCAGATCGAATACGATCGGGTTGATTGACACCTCCCTGCTGGCAGCCGATTGGCCGCGAGTCTGCAGGGGGTGGCGTTGCACCCGCAGCTCTTGTGAGCTGTTGGTGCAATGTTAAATGCAGAGAGCGCATTGCTCTCCGCATTTAGCGAGGTCTTGCGGGCCTGATCCGCGGTGTCGGTCCGCAAGACCTTTGATAAATTAGGGCCCATGAATCAAAGGGATTTGAGACTTATCATATTAAAGCAAATGTATGCCACTGCACTCGTAGCCTTCCTGAGCTATAACTTGTTTAAAGGGACATGGAACCCAATTTTTTTCTTTCATGATTTAGATAGAGCATTCATGTTTAAACAACTTTCCAATTTACTTTTATCTTCACATTTGCTTTGCTAACTTGGTATTCTTTGTTGAAAGCTAAACCTAGGTAAGCTCAAATGCTAATTTCTATGCCCCTGAAGGCCGCCTCTTATCTCAATGGATTTTGAAAAAAAATTCTAGCTAGATAGCGCTAGTTCGTGTGTGACATATAGATAACTTTGTGCTCACTCCCGTGGAGTTACCTAATTCCCCAAGGTTGATTCTCATTGATAGAGTGATGCAGCATATGTATAAATTGATAAAATACTTATAAAAGGTGATTAATAATTTTTACTACAATCATTTTTCAAATAAGTTGTATTACATGCTCATTTGTCAAAGGTCTGATTAAAATAAGTGCAACAATATGAAAGTGCTTGTTAAGACAGGGCTGATTCCTTCTATAATATCTTCATAACAATACTTCTCTCAATCTTCTATCAGTATTCTTGAATAAGCGGTGCTGATGCTGCGCCTCTATCTCCAGCTCTGACTCGGAATTGACTGCGGTCACATGACCACTAAAGCGATGGCATCAGCCATGGAAGTTAAGGCTGTGATACACTGCAAGCGGAGCGACGCGAGGCAAAGCAGCTGCTTCGCTCCGCGTCGCATCGCTTCTGAAGATCAAATATTTCACCTCTGAGCGCTCAGCTACACAACCTGATGCAGCAGAGTGCTCAGAGATGAAAAGGCAGGACAGACTGAGCGCACACAGCTGCATCTACACGCTGCACACCGCTCCGCTTGCAGTGTGTCACAGCCTTTATGGAACTCCAGATTACAATGCGCATGCGTTAGATTTTTGAACATCAGAGCATATGCGTGGGCTTTACAAAAGTACCCAAAACTGCAGGTAAGGGAGCACGCAGGTTGCCCACTGTGATTGGCTTATGCAAATTAGCCTCATGGTGGGTTTGGAAATTTAAGCTATTTTAAGTCAGAATAGCAGACAAACAACACGGAAATCACAGCACAAGGTATTTGAACATTAGATTTAATTTATTAATACTATTTATTAATGTAAAGAACATTTCTGACCTTACCATCCCTTTAACAAAATGTGTGTAATGTTTCAGGAAACAATACAGTATTACACTTTTTCACACCTCAGGTGTATTTTCTGGAATTGCTATTTGAAAGCCATGAGTATGCAAAACATGCAAAGAACCAATAAATATTGCACTCCCCTATTAGAAAATGCTGCTACTCATGGCTTCTCCAATAGAGATTAACTTTTAGATTTGATAAGTTAGTAGTATGACTCTCATCTGTTCCAGCAGTAAGTCTTTTCAGTCCCTCAAAAATTAATTTAAATATGGATAGTGAAGTATCATAAATTGCACACTTAATGGAAAGTACTCAAAGGATTATTGTGGTGTAAAATCTTCATATAACATTGCACATGCAGCATCTGAGCATACAAATGTTCTCCAACTGCTTGGTGGGTAACTGCATTATCAGGATGATTGAAATACACCACACTTTAAGTGATAATGAGATTAGCCCCTTTGCTACCGGAACTTGCAGAGAAGAACTTGCCCAAAATACCGGATAATTTTTAGCAATTTAGCTATCACTCTATTTAAACAGAAATTTTACCTGTCAGAACTATTTTTATATATATATTGCGATCATATAAAAATAAATTGTTAACTATTTACATACTGCTTGAGAAATCATGGCACAAATGGTTGTAAATACTTCTCTGGGATCCCCTTTGTTCAGAAATAGCAGACATACATGGTTTGATTTTTGGTCATTTGAATGCCGGTAATGGCAGCTGCGCACCATACTTCTATTATTAATGGTTATGAAGGGGTTTAATCTGGTAGCTTGTAAGGTTAATTTTAGCTTTAGTGTAGAGATTATCCTCCCACCTGACACCTCCCATCCCCTGATCCCTACCTGATCCCTCCCAAACAGCTTTCTTCTTTCCCTCATCCCCCACTGGTGACCACAATCTTAGGTATTGGCAGACAGTCTGCCAGTATGTAGTTTAGGTTTTGTTTTGTAATTATTATTATTTTATATTTTTTTCTGCAGTGTAGTGATCCTCCTCAACCCTCCCACCTGACCTCCCTAAATAGCTCTCTAACCCTCCCCTTCCCACTACTTGCGGACATCTAGTACCTATAATATATATATATATATATATATATATATATATATATATATATATATATATAAACAGGTTAACGTCCAGCACCAATTCTGTCCTCGGTAAGGGTGCAAGCAGCCGCTGTCTCACCTTGACAGGTATTAATATGCAAAATAGAAATGGCTGCAGCACTCCAAGTTGTTTTTTTATAACATTTTTATTACAAGCAGTGAAATACAGGCGACGTTTCGGGCTTCTGCCCTTTCTCAAGCCAAGTGATTAGTACATAATCCAACTCCACCTTTTATAGGCAGTCCATGTGACACAACACAGGTGTAAATAATTACAATTGTGATAATACATATTCTTTCAACAGAATAAAAATAATCAATAAACAGTGATTTTGTTTCATAATCATAACTATGCATTTTTTATACAAAAAACCTTGTGATTTTCGACTTATGTAATTCTTTAAACACCTTCTTATTATTAAAGGGACAGTCTAGTCAAAATTAAACTTTCATGATTCAGATAGGGCATGCAAGTTTAAACAACTTTCCCATTTACTTCTATTATCTAATTTGCTCAATTCTTTAGATATCCTTTGTTGAAGAAATAGCAATGCACATGTGTGAGCCAATCACACAAGGCCTCTATGTGCAGCAACCAATCAGCAGCTACTGAGCATATCTAGATATGCTTTTCAGCAAGTGATATCAAGAGAATGAAGCAAATTATATAATAGAAGTAAATTAGAAAGTTGTTTAAAATGACATGCTCTTTGTAAATCACGAAAGAAAAAAATTGGGTTTCATGTCCCTTTAAATATTTAGTGTTACTGTGAGGAAAATATAAGGTGACCTTAACAATTCATTATCTTATCTGTGAATTATGTGAGACAATTTCATGTTAGTGATTTTTCAGTACCATTCATTTATACTATTTAAAAAAATCTTTATTTTATTAAAAACAGTAATCAAACTAACAACTAAATTCTAATCTTGCAAGATATGTTTTTTCTCTGATGGATGTTAAACAGGGGAATGCATACACTCTAATATTATTTACTATATGTAAACCATAACAACAGCATTCAAAATAAAACCCTTATATTTTTTCAAACAACCTATTTTTATATTATGTTATTCAGCACATCTCTTTTTTCAAGTTGTTCTCTTTTCTTTATGTGAATCTTGATCTAAATCATAAAGAAAAAGTTTACAGTAAATTATCACAATCAACTCATTATAGAAACAAGAACAGGTTATAGTCTTTATTTAAACCTTTAGGGTGCATGCTTTCTAGTCTATTGATCCAAATAACCTCTCTCTGCTGTAGTTTTTTAACCCTATCCTGTCCCCTTCTCTGTATTGGAACATGTTCAAGGATTTGAAACCTTAACTGGTTAACATTATGGTTTTTCTCTTTAAAGTGTGCAGATACAGGTAAATCTGAAATGGCCTTACGTATGGTGTATTTGTGTTGTGTGAGTCTGTCTTTCATTTTTTGGGTAGTTTCCCCTATGTATATTAATCCACAGGGACATTTTAGAGAATATATGACATGATCCGTTTGACAAGTAAACAAACCATTAATCCTATATTTTTTACCCGTGTATGGGTGGACAACCTCACTACCTTTAATCACACAGCTACAATGTGAACAATTATAACAGGGAAAAGTGCCTTTCTTTTTTGAAAATGACATTCTTGTCTTACTACTACCTATATCAGTTTTGATTAAATAGTCCTTTAAGTTTTTAGGTCTTTTGTATGATAGCAATGGAAAAGATTGAAATTCTTTTATATCCTGATAATTATTTTTTAAAATATGCCAATGTTTTTTGACAATACCAGATATCTGCTTACTATTGACATTGTATGTACTCACAAATGGAATTCTCTCCATCTGTTTGTTTTTCAATGTTTTTTGTAAAAGTTGATTACGAGGGATTTGATTGACCTTTTTTAATTCATCATCTAATATTTTTATCGGGTAACCCCTTTGTTTAAATTTTTGTCCCATTTCAAGTAACCTTCTATTACATACATCTTCATCGCTCACTATTCGTTTAACACGAATGTATTGTGATTTCGGTAGAGATTTAATTGTATTTTCTGGATGACAACTTGTATATGATAGAAACGTATTTTTGTCAGTTTTTTTAACAAAAAGATCAGTTTTAAACTTATTTTCTTCTATTGCTACAGTCACATCCAGAAAATCAATACATTTTCTATCATACTGCATTGTGAATTCAATATTAGCCGGGTTAGAATTAATTTGTTTAAGAAACACCTCAAGAGTATCTTCATTGCCTAACCATATCATAAATACATCGTCTATATAGCGCCACCATACGCAAGCATGCTGTTTAAACAGTTCATTAGAATAGATGGGCACATTTGAAGATGATTTCATCTATTCTAATGAACTGTTTAAACAGCATGCTTGCGTATGGTGGCGCTATATAGACGATGTATTTATGATATGGTTAGGCAATGAAGATACTCTTGAGGTGTTTCTTAAACAAATTAATTCTAACCCGGCTAATATTGAATTCACAATGCAGTATGATAGAAAATGTATTGATTTTCTGGATGTGACTGTAGCAATAGAAGAAAATAAGTTTAAAACTGATCTTTTTGTTAAAAAAACTGACAAAAATACGTTTCTATCATATACAAGTTGTCATCCAGAAAATACAATTAAATCTCTACCGAAATCACAATACATTCGTGTTAAACGAATAGTGAGCGATGAAGATGTATGTAATAGAAGGTTACTTGAAATGGGACAAAAATTTAAACAAAGGGGTTACCCGATAAAAATATTAGATGATGAATTAAAAAAGGTCAATCAAATCCCTCGTAATCAACTTTTACAAAAAACATTGAAAAACAAACAGATGGAGAGAATTCCATTTGTGAGTACATACAATGTCAATAGTAAGCAGATATCTGGTATTGTCAAAAAACATTGGCATATTTTAAAAAATAATTATCAGGATATAAAAGAATTTCAATCTTTTCCATTGCTATCATACAAAAGACCTAAAAACTTAAAGGACTATTTAATCAAAACTGATATAGGTAGTAGTAAGACAAGAATGTCATTTTCAAAAAAGAAAGGCACTTTTCCCTGTTATAATTGTTCACATTGTAGCTGTGTGATTAAAGGTAGTGAGGTTGTCCACCCATACACGGGTAAAAAATATAGGATTAATGGTTTGTTTACTTGTCAAACGGATCATGTCATATATTCTCTAAAATGTCCCTGTGGATTAATATACATAGGGGAAACTACCCAAAAAATGAAAGACAGACTCACACAACACAAATACACCATACGTAAGGCCATTTCAGATTTACCTGTATCTGCACACTTTAAAGAGAAAAACCATAATGTTAACCAGTTAAGGTTTCAAATCCTTGAACATGTTCCAATACAGAGAAGGGGACAGGATAGGGTTAAAAAACTACAGCAGAGAGAGGTTATTTGGATCAATAGACTAGAAAGCATGCACCCTAAAGGTTTAAATAAAGACTATAACCTGTTCTTGTTTCTATAATGAGTTGATTGTGATAATTTACTGTAAACTTTTTCTTTATGATTTAGATCAAGATTCACATAAAGAAAAGAGAACAACTTGAAAAAAGAGATGTGCTGAATAACATAATATAAAAATAGGTTGTTTGAAAAAATATAAGGGTTTTATTTTGAATGCTGTTGTTATGGTTTACATATAGTAAATAATATTAGAGTGTATGCATTCCCCTGTTTAACATCCATCAGAGAAAAAACATATCTTGCAAGATTAGAATTTAGTTGTTAGTTTGATTACTGTTTTTAATAAAATAAAGATTTTTTTAAATAGTATAAATGAATGGTACTGAAAAATCACTAACATGAAATTGTCTCACATAATTCACAGATAAGATAATGAATTGTTAAGGTCACCTTATATTTTCCTCACAGTAACACTAAATATTTAATAATAAGAAGGTGTTTAAAGAATTACATAAGTCGAAAATCACAAGGTTTTTTGTATAAAAAATGCATAGTTATGATTATGAAACAAAATCACTGTTTATTGATTATTTTTATTCTGTTGAAAGAATATGTATTATCACAATTGTAATTATTTACACCTGTGTTGTGTCACATGGACTGCCTATAAAAGGTGGAGTTGGATTATGTACTAATCACTTGGCTTGAGAAAGGGCAGAAGCCCGAAACGTCGCCTGTATTTCACTGCTTGTAATAAAAATGTTATAAAAAAACAACTTGGAGTGCTGCAGCCATTTCTATTTTGCATATATATATATATATTATTTTCTATGGTGTAGTGTTCCCCCCACCTCCCCCCTACCGGCAATCGTTAGTAAGGGACCCCTCCAACCCCACCTTTTTTCTGTAGTGTAGGTCCACATCCCTCCATCTGCCTTTTATTTATTTTTCTGCAGTGTAGGGCCATCCCACCTCCCTTCCCCCTCCACTGCTGGACCACCCACCCGCTACCCGGTTTCCCTCCCAGACCTCCCACGGCACCAGCAGATGATCTTTACAGACGGTGACACACACAGTGTCACCGTGTGTAATGTTCTGGCATATGCCTTAATATAGAACCCGGGTGAAACGATTGTGCAGATGCCTGTAGCTCAGGAACTCCAGCTCTCGGCTGTAACTTTATAGCCGAGACTGCTGTAGCTTCCTGCAGCAAGTACCACATGACGTATATATGTCATATTGGGGTAACCAGCATTTCCGGCCCGCTCACACTGAAACACTGGGGCTTCGAATCTGTTCTCGCCACTTGATAAATTACCCTTATTGATTACTTCCCCTTGTTTCCAAGCACACCTTTCTGGGCAGTCTTAAAAGAGCTGAATGCCCTTTCAGGGTAATGCCTATACAAATGCCCCTTTAGTGGCAATGGGTAGTTTAGGATTTTTTTAGTGTTAGGTTTTTTTTATTTTGGGGGTTTGGTGGGTGGGGGTGTTTACTGTTAGAGGGGGGACCTAGTATTATTTTAAGGAAAAGAGCTGTTTAACTTAGGGCAATGCCCTATATAAAAGGTTCTTTTAAGGGCTATTGGTAGTTTAGTATTAGATTAGGGGGTGTTTTGATTTTGGGGGGCTTTTTATTTTCATAGGTTTATTTTTTTTATTTTTGATAATTTGGTTTATTATTTTATGTAATGTTAGACTTTTTTATTTTCAGTAATCTTAGCTTAATTTAAACTTAGTTTTTCTTATTTTTAAAGTAATGTTAGATTTTTTTATTTAAAAAGTAATTTAGGATTATTTTAATTTATGTAATGGGGTTAATTTAGGGGGTGTTAGGTTAGGGGGCTTAGTGATTAGTTAATTGCGATGTGGGTTATTGGTGGATTAGGGGTTAATAGTTTAAATAGCTAGATTGCGTTGTGGGGGATGCGGATTAGGGGTTAATCGTTTAAATAGATACTTTGCGATGTGGGGGCATTGCGGATTAGGGGTTAATACATTATTTATTGCGGTGGGGGGTTGCATTTAAGTAGAAGATATTGCGCATGCGTTAGGTGTTTGATTTTATTTTAACAGCGAGCGACGGGTAAAATATATGGTGCTGCACTTGTATGGGGCGCCATATATGCGATCGAGTGTAGTGTAAGGTCGGGTTACCATAGTAACCTATTAATGTTTTAGAAATCGGGCATCAGGTTGAAACGTTAACACAAGGCTAAATTACACCTACATGAAAAGAGCGAACGCTCGCAAAGTGGAAACCTTTTCAATGGAAACCTAGTACTAAAATGGAGCCGTAAATTACTTTTAGCTGTCGGCGGCTTCGGTAGCTTACGGCTCCATTTTTAATGGCTCAATGGAAGCAAGCTCTATGTGTGTAATGCTTGTGGGATATTTCTCTATCAGACAAAACTTGGCCAGTAGTCTTCTTATCCCAGTGTCAAGGTTAATGATAGGAAATTTCCCAGAATAAAGTGAGTATAGGAAATGAGGTAAGCAGTACTCACGGCAGACAGGGTAGTTCTTCACGGCAATAAGATGAAGGCAGCAGTAAAAATGTTCAAGGGTAAACCAAAAGAATGATCAGGAACAAGCAGGTATCAGCAACAAAGGAAATCCAACAGTATAACAGTTCAAGGGTAAACCAATAGAATGATCAGACAGGCAGAGTTCAGCAATAGTAAGGCAATCCAGTAATTTAAGGCTTAAAGGGACACTCAATCACAATTAAACTTTCATTATTCAGAAAGAGCATGCAATTTTAAGCAACTTTCCAATTTACTTCCATTAACTAAATGTGCACAGTCTTTTTATATTTAAAATGTTTGAGTCACCAGCTCCTACTGAGCATGTGCAAGAATAAGTGTGTATGCAATTATGAATGGCTGATGGCTGTCACATGGTATGTGTATGCATTTGTGATTGTCTGATGGCTGTCACATGGTACAGGTGGAGTGTAAAAAGACATAACTTTTAAAATTCTCAGAAAAAAATCTACTACTCATTTGAAGTTCAGATTAAGTGCTATTGCATTGTCTTGCTATCTTGCATTTATTGATTATGCAAATCTAATGTATTGACTGGTTATTTAAGCAGGTAGAGTGGTCAGACAAGCAGAGTTCCGTAACAATGTAGCAATCCAGCAGTTTAAGTGTAAGGCAATTAGAGTGGTCAGACAAGCAGAGTTCAGTAACAATGTAGCAATCCAGCAGTTTAAGGGTAAGGCAAGCAGAGTGGTCAGACAAGCAGAGTTCCGTAACAATGTAGAAATCCAGCAGTTTAAGGGTAAGGCAAGCAGAGTGGTCAGACAAGCAGAGTTCAGTAACAATGTAGCAATCCAGCAGTTTAAAGAATATAGCACCCAGGATCACACACAGGAACACCTATACTTGGGCCCACAAGATAGTGAATGAGGAACTTACATAGGTGCAGGATTCGCGCCACAGGAGATCCGGACTGGCTTAAGAGAATAAGGCGTGCGGCAATGACGTCATCGCCGGCGCCTGAAACAACTGTCGTGTCTATGGCAATGGCCATGGCAACAGAACAGCAGAAGCGAACCCAGGAGCGGCGTGACAATGTGTCCTAATGTCATAATCAATGTTTAACTTTAATACTAATTTCACATATACATACTTAAGTATAATACACAATGTAACAAATGGCACTTACAAGTTCTGATGAGTGATCAATGACACAAGTATCGAGCAATTTGATTCGTTAGTGATAGTGTAAAATGTATATTTAAATCAGATTGACTGATGTCATAAATCATGCGATTATGCATTTCCCAATCAAAAGTGGTGGAAACTTTCACTAGTTTGTGGGTTGTTTAGGATTATTGCGTAAAATGTGGTGCAAAAAGTATTGCGTCAAATTTGAAAAGTGGAGAGTGGGACTTGTATTACATGCCTTAAACATGGTGCAAATAGATTTATCAAAAAAAGGTAGTTAGCTATATTATGTTATGTATTTGTTTCATTTTTATCTCTAGATCTACTAGTGCACCAAGTTTGGAGCAATACTTCGCACCAAGTTTGGAGCAATACTTTGTACCATGTTTGAAGCAATACTTCGCACCAAATTTGGAGCAATACTTCGCACCAAATTTGGAGCAATAATATTGTCTCCTTGCTTTGTAATGACAGACAAAGATGTAACATAATCCATAAGTAGTAATCTATTTATTTAATTGTTATCCCTATATCTACTAGTACGCCAAATTTGGAGCAATATTTTGCACCAAATTTGGAGCAATAATATTGTTTGATTTAGAAAGATTATACAATTTAAATAAAGTTTCTAATTTACTTTTATTATCTAATATGCTTCATTGTCTTGCAGCATCCAACATAACCTTTCTGTGTTTTCAGACTCCCATTGATTTCTATGGCATTCTCGGCCTTAAGGGTGACGGTTTGAACGATAGACGGAATTGATGCGAGCGTACCTGTTGAATGTTTGATAAATTGGGAAGAGGGTCAAATAGAGTTGAATGTGAATTTGAAACATCTGGAATGACGCAAGCATCGATCTGCGTCGGATTGAGATTTCGGGAGCGTATATTACGTCACACATTTCAACATTTGACGATCTTGACACTTTGTTAACTACGGCAGATCAATCTCGCGTTGAATTTGATGCAGCATTCCATCGTATTATCAGTTGAAGCTTTGAGAAATCTACCCCATAGTTTTGAGCTTAATGGCCCTTTAAAGCACATATTTGGTGAACAAGGAAATGTGTTAAACTGTACTTCCGATCACTTACAAAAACTATAGTTAATTCAAACAGAATAGTTAAAAAAAAAAAGAAAAAAAGAAATACAAATACCTTTACAGAATCTCAAACAAAGAGTAGACTTTTGGGTCCTTAAAGAGACAGTCTAGTAAAAAATAAACTTTTATGATTCAGATAGAGCATGTCATTTTAAGCAACTTTCTAATTTACTCCAATTATCAAATTTGCTTTGTTCCAAAGATCTGGAGCCGGCGCCTTTTTGGTTCAGCACCTGGGTTGTGCTTGCTGATTGGTGGTTACAATTAGACACCAATCAGCAAGCGCTACCCAGGAGCTGAATAAAACGGGCTGGGTTCTAAGCTTACATTCTTGCTTTTTCAAATAAAGATACCAAGATAACAAATAAACATTTATAATAAGAGTACATTAGAAAGTTGCTTACAATTACATGCTCTATCTGATTCATGAAAGTTTAATTTTAACTAGACTATGAGACCCATTTATCAAGTTCCGAACGGAGCTTGAGGGCCCATGTTTCTGGCGAGCCTGACAGCAGTTATGAAGCAGCGGTCCGCTGCTCCACCGCTGCTCCATAACCCTGTCCGTCTGCTCTGAGCAGGCAGACAGAGATCACCACAATTCAACCTGATCGAGTAGGATTGGGTTGATTTACACCTCCCTGCTGGCGGCCAAATGGCCGCAAATCTTCAGGGGGTGGCGTTGCACCAGTGCAATTCTGAATACGGAGAGCGTATTGCTCTCCGCATTCAGCAAGTCTGTCGGACCTGATCCGCACTGTCGGATCAGGTCCGACAGACCTTTGATAAATAGGCCTCTAAAGCTATATATTTAATGTTTATGTAATAACATAAAACAGATATACGTACCAAATAAAGGCATAGTGTGGGATATAAAAGCTATTCGATTTATCTAGACATCCAGAACAAAAACAGTTTAGCATAAATACACCTTTTTACATTTGCTGTGTAATATAGGTTGAAAAATGTGACTAAAGGTGGTTCATTTAATATTTTGCTTTTATTTTATTTTTTTATTTATTTACGTGTTTGCTATGCTGCTATGAAAATTGTATGCACCAGTAAGAAATGTAGCAAGATATATATGTGTATTTTTTATTTTTCTGTACCAGTGAGGTTACAGGTGAACCTTATTAAAGTATGTAGTTATTGTTATCAACATCATCATATATGTCATTATGAACAATGTAGCAAATACAAAATATCTATCTATAAAAAAAAAGCTGTAATAAAAGTAAAATATATAACCGCGTTGCTATAAATTGAACATTATGATTGACGTTTTAATTATAAGGTACAGAACATGCCGCATTATGAATGACCCTGCCACTTGCACTGTAGAGATGCATACACTACATATTTAAATATGAGTTTTCTGATGATAAAGCAAACACAACAATGCACCAGCAATATGTTATCTATCTTCTGTAAGATAAATAACACAACCCTTTCTATAACCACATTGTTGCTACTAATACAAATTGTAATTTTAGATACTGTGCAACTCTTTAGATTACCAAAGGAATGTGTTACCTCGAGTAAGTTAAACAGATTGTTTTCATGGATATATTCCAATATTTTAACTAAACTGCCATCCTTTTTAAAGATATGACATTATATGCAAATAGCTTGGTAAAGAATGCATTGATGGGTGGACAGACAGACAGACAGACAGGTAGCTAGATTATCTGCATAAGGGATGCATAAATAACACTAAATACTTTTCAAAGAAAATGATTTGCACATAGTGTTAAAGGGACAGACTAGACCCAATGCATTAATTTGATTTCTTATTGCTACATACCAGAGAAGCATTGTGCAAATGGTCCCACAGCTATAAGCTTGTAAGAAGTCCACAACGCATGTAACAATTTATAAGTTGTTTGGAGACAAAAATAGCCACCAAGCTCCGCCATCCTATTGTGTGTATATTTTGGTATGTTAAGTTTCTAATCACGATTGACTATTAAATAATGCCTAGATTATGAGTTTTGTGCTATAGAGGGCGCAAAATGAACGCAATAAAAGTTGCTTTATTTCACCCTCCATAGCGCTGCCATTACAAGTTTCTGAAAAGCCTCCTTGTGCGTGCGATATGGTGGCGATAAGCTCCATACCGCACAAAATCCAAGGGCTGAGAATACGTGCTTGTGCACGCGTTCCCCATTGATATGAATGGGAAAAAGGTGTTAAAAAAAAAGCTAACACCTGAAGTGCGGAATGGCGATCACCGTAACGCAACCCCATTGATGTCTATGTGGAAAAAAGGTTACGTTTAAACCTAACACACTAATATAAACCCCTAGTCTAAACACCCCTAATCCGCCACTCCCCGACATCGCTGACACCGAAATAAAGTTATTAAGCCCTAATCTGCCGCTCCCGACATCGCCGACCTCTAAATAAAGTTATTAACCCCTATTCCACCACTCCCCGACATCGACGCCACTAATAAAAGTTATTAACCACTAAACCTCTGGCCTCCCACATCACCGCCACTAAATAAACCTATTAACCCCTAAACCGCCAGCCCCCCACATTGCAAAAAACTAAATTAAACTATTAACCCCTAAAGCTAACAACCCCTTAACTTTATATTAAAATAACAATATCCCTATCTTAAAATAAATAAAAACTTACCTGTGAAATAAAAAAAAAACCTAAGTTTAAACTAACAATGACTATTATACTAAACTATTATACTAAATGCCCATACAAATGCCCTTTTCAGTGCAATGGGTAGCTTAGGTTTTTGTTAGACTTTTTTATTTTAGGGGGTTGGTTGGGTTGTGGGTTTAAAACTTTTACTGTTGGGGGGTCTTTGTATTTTTTTCAAGGTAAAAGAGCTGATTTCTTTAGGGCAATGCCCTACAAAAGGCCCTTTTCAGGGCTATTGGTACTTTATTGTAGGCTATGGGGTGTTTTTATTTGGGGGGGGGCATTTTTATTTTATAGGTCTATTAGATTAGGTGAAATTGTTTTTATTTTGATTATTTTTTGTAATTTAGTGTTTGTTAGTTTTCATAATTTTTTGTAATTTTAGACTTAAATTGTTTTAGTAGTGTTAGGTTTTTTTAATGTGTAATTTAGTTTTTTTAATCGTAGTTATTTTAATTTTAGTATAATTGTTTAGTATAATAGTAATGTTAGGTTAAGTTAATTGTTAGTTTAAACTTAGTTTTTTTTATTTCACAGGTGAGTTTTTATTTATTTTATGATAGGGATATTGTAATTTTAATTTAAAGTTAAGGGGTGATAGGTTTAGGGGTTAATAGTTTCATTTATTAGTGGCGATGTGGGGGGGACTGGCGGTTTAGGGGTTAATAGGTTTATTTAGTAGTGGCGATGTGGGGGGCTGGTGGTTTAGGGGTCAATAGGTTTAGTTAGTGGCGGCGGTGTCAGGGAGCGGCGGAATAGGGGTTAATAACTTTATTATAGTGGCAGGGATGTGGGCGGTCGGCAGATTAGGGGTTAATACGTTTTAAATAGTGTTTGCGATGCTGGAGGGCCTCGGTTTAGGGGTTAATAGATATTTTATGGGTGTTAGTGTACTTTGTAACACTTTAGTTATGAGTTTTTTGAAATATTTTTGTTACACAAAATCCATAATTACTGCTCTCAGATGGCAGTATGGATAGTGTCGGTATAGGCTGTAACGCAAGGATTTTTTTGATAAAGCCCAGCAGGGTGAAGCACGATAGGAGCTAATAGAGAGCGTATGGGAGCTCTTTTTTAAAAAGGATAGGAGTAGTCGTTATAACAGCATTCAACTACTATATTGCAACTATCTATACTTGTATTACTCTTATAGTGATTACTGGCAGGGGTTTGGTAGCGTTTACTGACGGTCAGACTTTAGCTGACAAGGGGACTTGATGTGTACACTGAATATATACATGTGGCATAGTGGGCTTGCAGCGTACAATTTTTCAGCGTGACTATTTGCATTAGAGCAGCACTTTGATAACACGCTAAATTAACATAAGTGTATCACGCTCTAGTTTAACATATGAGCTGCAAACCCTGCTTTAACCACCCCTTTTTATATAGTAACATTAAAAGTTATGTTTTAATTTAATTGTCCATAATTTCTGCCTAGTAGTCAGGGCAGTGAGTGCTAAAATCGCATTCTTTAGTGGGAATCTCCCTTGTTTTCCCACGATGTGTGCTATGTATCTCAAGCATTTTAGCCTCACCGCACAACCTGCAATTCCAGCGCTATGGAAATCCCACACAAAAATGTCATTGTTTTTGAGTGCAGGATTGACGTTGCGTTACAGGCTAAAATACTTGCGGTATAGCTATACCGACATGACTCATAATGGCTGCATTACTGTTTTTACACTGAAATTGCCATTTTTTCAGTGGTAAAACCGTAATGCAAAACTCGTAATATAGCCGTTTGATTTCCTACTCATAGATGCTATGCTTATTTGTGCATTTGCAATTTGAAATAGCTAACTGAAAAATATTAAATGTGCATTGCTAAACTGTCATACAAGAAAACAGCTATCTGGACAAGAAAAAAGCTGTGGGCGGAGCTTGGTGACCATTTTCGGCTGCTAACAAACTATCATTATTTAAAGGTTTCATGTCATTCTTACAAGATGCTTGTCTGGTATGTATAAGTAATTCAGACCAGGGGGCCGAATTATCAAGCGCTTGATGTCCCTGTTTCAGCACAAGCCTTGAGGCTCGCCGGAAACAGCAGTTATGAAGCAGGGGTCTAAAGACCGCTGCTCCATAACTTGTCCGCCTGCTCTGAGGCTGCGAAAATCAATCCACTTGATCCTAAACGATCGGGCTGATTGACACCACTCTGCTAGCGGCCAATTGGTCGCGAATCTGCAGTGGACGGCATTGCACAAGCAGTTCACAAGAACTGCTTGTGCAATGATAGATGCCGACAGCTTATGCTGTCGGCATTTATCAATCTGCGGCGGACTTGATACGCTACATTGTATCATGTCTGCTCGCACTTTCATAAATCGGCCCCCAAAGATTTGGTCTAGACTGCCCCTTTAATTTGTCAACATGTTTCACCTGTGTCTAGGATGTTATCCAAAGACTGAATGTTTTATAGAATGACATCAGCTGAAATGCTATTGGGAAAGCACTTAAAAAGTAAAGTATCAAAGTTTAATGTAAAGTGTCTTTCTTTTTGGTTTAAATTGCAATAGTCTTGTGGTCAAAATATTAGTATAATGCAAACTATTAAGTTCACAAGCAAAGTTCTATATCATTTACCTTGTACATGCTTTGTAAGGTTTTGGAGGTTTTTTTGCTAGTATTAGAGGAAATATTTTAAACTATTACAGATATTTACCATAATTGGTACCTTCATCCCAAGTATTACAAGTTAACCAATTTACTACCAAGCCATGTAATTTATTGAAAGTTCATACAGTATTTTCTCATAAAATGTTATTTCCAATGAGACATGATGTCTCTGTGCATTTTAGGAGCGGTTGTAAAGTGAGTACAATACAAACTTACCCCTTATGAAAATGATTATGCCTGTAGATTTAACTAAACATTCACAAACACAAAATTTACATTTTTTCTTTAAGCAACAGGTTGTCACTAATTTGTTCACCCCCTTTCCTAATGGTACTATATTATATGTGTATTTAAATCATTATAAATCTGTAACTAGCAAATGTAACTTGGGGTGATGCTGTGTATCAGAATTTAACATCAATGATTCAGTAATAATACTAAGCAAACAATAAACATGATAGCAATCATACACTTTATAATTATTGGTAGGTGAAACAGTAGAATATTGGGTGAAAATTAAAAAGCGAACACAATGATTAAAATTGTAATTTGATTTAAATGTACCAAAAGGTGTTTTTTTTCCTAACTTCAGACTGTATTAAATGCTGTACATTTAAAACCATTGATGCCTTTAATCATTTATAAAAAAAAAATCCCCAATAAAGGTTTTGTTTATTTGTAGTTTTCTGCAATGATAAATGAAACTAACAATTAGATGTATTAATGCACTGAAGGAACATGAATATCACATTAAATTTGTCAGCGTTAAAGACTACGAGCTGTGGAAAAGTAAAAACAAATTTGCTGATGATTAAACCAGAGAGAGTTTAACTATTATGATCTCCATAAAGTTATTTTTTATTTTATATTTCTATTTTTTTTACCCAACATGAATTGAAAATAGGAAATGTGTATCATGTGCAGAGCTTTAAAATTACACTGGTCCGCTTGTCTGTGATGAGTGCAAAATAAACCGGAGCAAGTAGGGAAATTAAAGAAAAAAACATTTGCTACCTCGTTGAGATTTGCTACCTCGATCTGCACATGCACACAATTACGTAATCGCACTCTACATATTTCAAAAGAATGTGTGGAATGCATTTACATAATTACAAGCACGTTCACATGGTTAGGTAGCAAAGTGGAAAATCCCCACAAGTGCAAATTCATGGGATGTAAACAAGAACGTGCATCCGTGTACCAGTATATTTGGCTATAACCACACATGCGCAATTGCAATATTAGGGAAATATTTTATTATATCTTTTCATGTGACAACACTGAAGAAATTACACTTTGCTACAATGTAAAGTAGTGAGTGTACTGCCTGTATAATATTGTGAATTTGCTGTCCGCTCAAAATAACTCAACACACAGCCATTAATGTCTAAACCATTGGCAACAAAAGTGAGCACACCTCTAAGTGTAAATCTGTGTGGCCAACATTATTTTCCAGCACTGCCTTAACCCTCTTGGTCATGGAGTTCACCAGAGCTTCACAGGTTGCCACTGGAGTCCTCTTCCACTCCTCCATGATGACATCACAGAGCTGGTGGATGTTAGACACCTTGCGCTCCCCCACTTTCTGCTTGAGGATGCCCCACAGATGCTCAATTTGGTTTAGGTCTTTAGACATGCTTGGCCAGTCCATCACCTTTACCCTCAGCTTTTTTAGCAAGGCAGTGGCCATCTTGGAGGTGTGTTTGGGGTTGTTATCATGTTGGAATACTGCCCTGCGGCCCACATTATAAAAATGTGAGGGGTGCACTCACTTTTGTGGGATACTGTATATATATATATATATATATATATATATATATATATATAGATATCCAAATTTCCAGATCTTACCCACAAGTGGAAAACTGCCTGGGTGCAACTTTAAACAACAAATAGCATCCAAAAGAAAGTGCACTCTCAGGTCTTTCACAGCAAAAGTTACTTTATTGATGTAACGTTTTAGGAGGACTTGCCTCCTTCATCAGCAAGTCCTCCGAAAACGTTACATCAATAAAGTAACTTTTGCTGTGAAAGACCTGAGAGTGCACTTTCTTTTGGATGCTATATATATATATATATATATATATATATATATATATATATATATATATATATATATATATATATATATATATAGGAGTAGAAGAAACCAGAACTCACTGTACCAAGTGATTGATCTGGGGTGCTTCTCAAGCAATGTATAAAATAAAGACTGTCCACATACATATGTATGTATGTGATTGAGGACACACATGTTCTCGCTGTTTCAGATAACTGAAGTTATCATCGCGCATGCATATCCTTGTCACATACACATACATATTTATATATAATATATGTGATCGAAGACATTCATGCACAATGAGGACTTCAGTTATATGATCGATAGTCAATAATGGGTTTTTTCCTAATATCATTGTCACACAAGCATGGTTACGGGCAAATATACTTGCACACCGATGCGCGTTCTTCCTTACATTCCACCCATGCGCACTTATGGGGTTTTTCCGCTTTAAGAATTGTCAGTATATAGCAGGGTTATAATACAATTTATTTAATAATTATTCTTTAAAACAAACCCCCAATAAAATGCATATACGAAAACAATTAAAATCAATATTTTATTCCTAAATTCTTTATATTAATTAAAGTTATAAACACATTGAATTATATTCATAGGAACCAAATTATTAATCAAACTATACAAGCTTAAACTGTTACAATATTCTATACAAAGACCATAAAAATATACCTTTACAAATTACCTTGTTCACAGTGAATCACATTAAAATATCACAATAAAACACCAAAACCTTCTGTTATTAACTGATAACTCTAGTTCAATGCCCAATATGGATTACCAACTTACTATGCTTAAAGGGACACTGAACCCATTTTTTTTCTTCTGTGATTCAGATAGAGCATGCAATTTTAAGCAACTTTCTAATTTACTCCTATTATCAGTTTTTCTTCGTTCTCTTGCTATCTTTATTTGAAAAAAAAATTAAATCTAAGCTTTTTTGGGTTAAGAACTCTGGACAGCACTTTTTGATTGGTGGATTATTTTTTCCACCAATCAGGAAGGACAACTCAGGTTGTTCACCAAAAATGGGCCTGCATCTAAACTTAGATTCTTGCATTTCAAATAAAGATACCAAGAGAATAAAGAACATTTGATAATAGGAGTAAATTAGAAAGTTGCTTAAAATGTCATGCTCTATCTGAATCACAAAAGAAAAAAAATTGGGTTCAATGTCCTTTTAATTAATAACTACCAGAGTGTAGATTGTTAACTTAACAATGCTTAGTTAGACAATATAACAAAATGCTTTAACATCCAATTGATATGCCAATTTATTTGGACTGAAATAACCTCTTTATCTACAATAAGGCAAATTCTAATATATATATATATATATATATATATATATATATATATATATATATATATATATATATATATATATATATACACAAGCCCAAAGTTTTTCAGCAAAAAAGTGCAAAATAGCGGTAAAAACATAAACTTTATTCAAGTGTAGTCACACTCATTAAAACATGGGGGTACCAGCATAAAAATAGAACGAAAAACAAAAATCAAACATGAGAACAAATAGCTGACATGTTTCGGCACACAGCCGTAATCATAGCTAATGGGCACACCTGCATTAAACCTTTAGTACCCTTCTCTAAATTCTCATTGGTTGCAATAAAATCATGTTGAGATTGTCACTCCTCCCTATTATTTATTCGTAACTTACAATTCAATCTTGATTAAATATAATAGGATAGAACTCCTAGCTAGAGGAACATAATTCTAACAAAATTATGTCTATTATATCTAATATAAATTCAAATTTAGAAATACTTAGCCAGACTAATGTTGCAACAATAATAAATTATAACTAGATAGATAGCAACAGTTTAAATATCTTATAAATCTATAAAAGACCTTAATAGATAGTGGAAAAAGCTGTAACCATACAATTCCTCCATTATAAATATTGTAAAACTAATTGCATCCAAATATGTTGATAAAGAATGTATGAAAGATTTCATGAAAAAGTGTAGAGTGTTTTTTAACACCCAATACAGCAATGAATTTGGACTTGGCATATAGCTAATGAATTGACAAATATAATCAAATTTATTCATTCAGGATTATTCCTATCTTTATTTAAGTATATGCTATACCAAATCCACATCCATTACAGTAACACAAATAGAGGGAAATTTGAAAAAATCTATTTCCAGTAATTAATTAAGTCGAACTCAGAGTTCAAACCTGAGGGGACTCTGGTACCCAGTCTAAATATCCAGAACATCTCCCTCTTGCCCTGCAATTTGTCTCTATCCCCTCCCCTAGGGGGGGTAGCCACCTTTTCAATAGCCTGCCAGCGAAAAGTGGTCAAAGCCTTATTGTGCCTTTTAGCAAAGTGCTGGACAAGAGGGGTTGTCGCTGTGCCTGAACTGATCGTAGATAAATGGTTCCTAATCCTTGTGTTGGCATCATTTGAGGTTAATCCTACATACTGTACAGAACACTCTATACATGTTATTAAATAAATAACATATGTAGTAGTACAGTTGAGGCATGTATCAATCTTAAATGTTTCTCCTGTACTAGTCGAATGGAAGCTATCAGAAAATATTGCATATTCACAAGGTCTACATTTACGTTTACCACACTTATATAGCCCTTTGTGTTGTATCCATGAGCTCTCAGACTTTCTATTAGGTTTTGGTAAGCAAGAGGGGGACAGAATATTACCCAAAGTTCTACATTTCCTATATGAACATTTTAGGCCTCTGTCCACACACTCTGCTAAACCATTGTCTGCTGCCAGCATTTTAAAGTGTTTTTTCACTATTCTACAGATATCTCTGTATTGGGCGCTGTACTCAGTGACAAAGTAAGACTCACTCTTTTTCACTGGGTTGATATTATCTGATCTCTTTCTTGTATTGAGTAATGTCTTCCTATCTATCCTGGCAACCTGCCCCTGTGCTTTATCCAGGATAGTATCTGCATAGCCTCTCTCTTTGAGTTTGTTGCCTCTCATATGAAGTCTTAGGGCAATAGCCATGTGGGGTTAATAAAGGATAAGACTATCTTTGGACATATACATATATTTAATGAAGGATTGAAAAACACTTTCTTTATTATATATATATATATATATATATATATATAAAAACATTAACAGTAATTAATTTATGATATTAAAATACAAAAATTTTTCTAAACATGACTATGTAATACCAGTATACTTACTACAACCTAACTGAAGCTTTAGAATATCTTTGATTTAAAATATTAAATATACAGTTGCTTATACTTTACAAGATCACCAGTTTGAGAATTCAGTTAATATCCAAATATGTCTATTGTCATATGTTATATGAGAATTATGCACATTTGTAAGAGAATTAATCTTGATAGTCTCTTATCCACAAAGGGTGTCCCAACATATTTGTCTTACAGAAAACTGTGTTCGAACACTGGTCTCTATGAGTAAAGATGGCAGCCAGCAGGATTGCAAAATAGTCACCAAGCAACATTTTTCCATCAAGATCTTTCTCTCTCTTTGCAGGGAGTTTTTGTTTGAGACAAAACGACTCCTCACTTCTTAATCATTCGATAGATTTGGATACGCACTTTTCTCTGATTAGCTACTGGGAATTTTTATTTTCAACAGCCAAATGCCTTTTGGCTGTAATATTGGATTTAGGTCATCGGGGGCAGCAGACAAAGACAAACAGTTTAATTTTTAAACTGCTAACAGTAAATACAGTTCATATATATTTTTATTCAATATACTATATTTTATAGTATTAATAAGTCATATGTTCCTTGTGTATTGGATTATGTCATACTATTTATCCTGATTATTTTAATATGAAACATCAGTATTATCTCTAGCATCATACTAGTATTATCTTAAAATGCATTTAAAGTTGCATTTGATTATTTTATTATATTCATACACAGCATATTTCACATCAGTTCTTTCTTGTAATTTTCACTGGATTTCTGGAAAACAAAGAAAAATGTATTTATTTTAAAATAACTTGAGCATTTAGATATACTAATGTAGTTATTCATTTAATTTATTACAAATCTGAAATGCATTTCTCAGATCCATGGACATATACATGTTTATACAAGACTGAGGTATACCTTATTGAAAATTAAACCTAAGTTGTAATTTAAAATGAATTTGAGAGTTACAATGCAAGACGTGTCTCTGTTAGCCAGCACAGATGTGGATCCGAGGTCTAGGGGCAATTAACAGGTCTGTGCTAATTACTAGATTCCTGGGCCTTAGTGAGTTTCAAAGAGATTCCCATAGACATCTAAGCGCCTTCCCTGTATTGAGCAGTGAAGGTGGTCTGTAAATCTATTATCTATTTTGTTCAGGAAATCAACTTTAAACAGAGCAGCCATATATTGAACATCTCTTTGAAATAACTGCCTGAACTAATGAGACCAAATGTTTTCCATTTGTTCTCATTTGGATGTATTGTAATCAGGAAAAAGGGGGTGGGGCTGATATGTTATGAGACCAATTCAATTTAAAATGAAATATTAGATTCTATGATATAGTTTATTTAATGTTACTCACAGATACCCTGACAGAATAAATGCGAGGATTATTTGAAATCTCGTTGAAATTTGCTACCTAACCATGTGAGCATGCTTGTAATTATGTAATCACATTCCACACTATCTTTTGAAACACATGTTGAGTGTGATTACGTAATTATGCGCATATCAAGGTGGCAAATCCTGACAAAGTAGCAAATTTCAATAGAACACCAGCCCTAAAGAGAACTCCTCTCCCACTGCACAGGCTGTCACTAAGTACAGCGAGCCCTTCTGAAAGAAGAGGGTCAAGGTGGGTGGGTCTGGGTTGCTATGCAACTAGAGGTTTACAGGTAATTGGCTCTAAGGAAAGACAATGGTTGCAGACTGATAGTAAATCAGCGGTGCCAGGTGTTACAACCTACACCGGCACCAATGATTTACTTAAAAGTCTGCTGCTATTGTCTTCTAATGTGGAATATAAAACAAAACAAAAAAAGAATTGTTTACACCCCCACACTGCTTACAGACTGATCATGACTCCCATTATATTAGAGCAGGAGATGGTTCCCCTGGAACTTAGGCTGGAACTGAAGGGATAGTAGTCATAGAAGCATTAAAGAAGGCTACATGTCCCTTTGGGTGTGTGTGTTTGTGTATAACTGTGTGTTTGCCTCCCTATGTATGTAATTGAGCAGGTTGGGATCCCCAGTGAGCAGGCTGGAACTGAAGGGGCAGCAGTCATAGAAGCATTAAAGAAGTATACATGTCACTTTATGTATGTGTCATATTTGTGTGTCCTTGTGTGTATTGTGTCCCTGTGTGTATGTGTATGTGAGTATATACGTGTGTCTACCCCTGTTTGCTCTTTGTCCCTGTGTGTGTGAGTATATGCGTGTTTCTTTACTCCTGTGTGTATTTGCATGTATGTGTGTGTTTGTCTATCCCTTTGAGTAAAGAAAAATAAAGTGTATTAATAGTGTAAATTAATATAGCAATATAGTAATTAAAAGTGTAAATTAATATAGCAATAAATCTATATAAAGGAAATATGTGATCACAATATTGTACTCTTTTAATAATGGGATATGTTCCTTTATATGAACATTTTTATTTTGCACCCAAGCAAATACTGTACCATATTATTTTAGCAATAAATGTGTATTGAGATGTTTAAAGCCACAATTGAACCCCTACTTTTTAGTGTCAGTCCACTTTATTTTTCTTTATTATCAAGTGTGTATAATGGTTTGGGTAAGATAGTTTTCTGTGTGGGTAAGACGGAGTGCAAGATTTTCAACTTCATCTTAAACCTATCCCTTTTTGTGTCTTTTTGCATGTATATGTGTGTATATATTTATTTATGCATGTGTATGTACGTTTGTGTGTGTGCCTATACCTTTGGGTTTCTGCATGTGTGTGTATCTATCCCTGTATGTGTCTTTCTGCATGTATATGTGTGTATCCATCCATGTGTGTTTGTATATATGTATTTGTGTGTGTCTATCCATGTATGTGTCTGTCTGCATGTGTGTGTGTGTCTATCCCTGTATTTGTCTGTCTGCATGTATATGTCAATATAAACAAATTTATAACACAATAAGTGATTTTATAGTTTCAAATGTAAAAAATAAAAGTGAAACACTATAAAAACACCACTGTAGAAAATGAATAAAATATTTATATTGGTGAATGCGATTAAGAATATTTTGCAAAGTCCATATAAAGGTTCATGAAAACTCTTTGCAAAGGAAAGCCTCAACAAAAAGACAACAAATCTCATAGTGCAATACTGTGTGCTGAAACTATCATCAGATGGAAGCAATGGAATACTCACATTCATCAGAGCGATAATCCAGCTCTGAGATAGAATAGCGTTATGTTAAACCCACTGGCACACGCAGGATCAGATTTCTTGAAGTTAAATAAAATTTATTAAAATACAATTAAAATTCACATTCTGGAGCCAATTTATCAATGTGTGGGCGGAGATGATCCGCTGTAGCGGATCGTGTCCGGCCCACATCAATAAATGCTGACAGCATACGCTTGTGCAATGCCACCCTCTGCACATTCGTGGCCAATCGGCTGCTAGCAGGGAGTGTCAATCATCCTGATCATATCCGATCGGGATGATTGTATTCTGCCACCTCAGAGGTGGTGGATGAGTTAAGAAGCAGCGGAAGGCTCGCACGGAAAGTGCTGCATTTGCAGCATGGTATATCAGCCCCATAGGCTTAACTGTCAGTCAGGGTGTAAACAGTAGCACACATACAAGGAAATGCAGACAGTTCACAGACATACAGCTTTATAAGTCTGAAAAAAAAACAATGTCCAGTTTTGCTTAATGTGCTGATCAGGGACTGACCTAAAACCCTCCATTAGGTTTTTAATACATTTTTTAACTTCAAGAAATCTTATCCTGCGTGTGCCAGTGGGTTTATCATAACTCTATTCTATCTCAGAGCTGGATTATATCTCTGATGAAGGTGAGTATTCCATTGCTTCCATTTGATGATATTTTCAGCACACAGTATTGCACTATGAGATTTGTCATCTTTGTTTGAGGATTTCCTTTTCAAAGAGTTTCCTGGAACCTTTTTATGGACTTTGCCAATTGTTTGTAATCACATTCACTAATACTATTTTCTACAGTGGGGTTTTTCTGGTATTTCACTTTATTTTTTATATTTTTGCATGTATATATGTGTGTGTCTATCCCTGTATGTCTGCCTGCATGTATATGTGTGTGTGTCTATCCCTGTATGTCTGCCTGCATTTATATGTGTGTGTGTCTATCCCTGTATGTCTGCCTGCATGTATATGTGTGTGTGTCTATCCCTGTATGTCTGCCTGCATGTATATGTGTGTGTGTCTATCCCTGTATGTCTGCCTGCATGTATATGTGTGTGTGTCTATCCCTGTATGTCTGCCTGCATGTATATGTGTGTGTGTCTATCCCTGTATGTCTGCCTGCATGTATATGTGTGTGTGTCTATCCCTGTATGTCTGCCTGCATGTATATGTGTGTGTGTCTATCCCTGTATGTCTGCCTGCATGTATATGTGTGTGTGTCTATCCCTGTATGTCTGCCTGCATGTATATGTGTGTGTGTCTATCCCTGTATGTCTGCCTGCATGTATATGTGTGTGTGTCTATCCCTGTATGTCTGCCTGCATGTATATGTGTGTGTGTCTATCCCTGTATGTCTGCCTGCATGTATATGTGTGTGTGTCTATCCCTGTATGTCTGCCTGCATGCATATGTGTGTGTCTATCCCTGTATGTCTGCCTGCATGCATATGTGTGTGTGTCTATCCCTGTATGTCTGCCTGCATGTATATGTGTGTGTGTCTATCCCTGTATGTCTGCCTGCATGTATATGTGTGTGTGTCTATCCCTGTATGTATGCCTGCATGTATATGTGTGTGTCTATCCCTGTATGTCTGCCTGCATGTATATGTGTGTGTGTCTATCCCTGTATGTATGCCTGCATGTATATGTGTGTGTCTATCCCTGTATGTCTGCCTGCATGTATATGTGTGTGTGTCTCTATTCCTGTACGTGTCTTTGTGCATGTATTTGTATGTCTATCTCTGTGTCTCTGCACCCTTGTGTGTTGGTGTGTCTGTTTAGCCTTACACGTATGTGTTTGTGTATATCACATCTATGTGTGTGCATCCTTGCCCATGTTTGCTTGTGTGTGTACCTTATTGCCTCTGCCTGCTGGCATATGAACTGTATGTTCAGCCTTCTCGTGGTTATATAAGGCCTCAGCTTGCTGCCACCTGAAGACGAAACTTCTCTTTTTAGATAAGAGAATATATTTACATTATTTATAAGGGTATACGTTAATAAATATCGGGTTTTATTCTTAATCTAAATATTATAAGCATATAATGGTTTATTGCAATCTTACATATACACTGCGAAAATATAGCGCTGAAAAAGTGGGCTAGTAAGCATTACCATGGAATTAGTAGCACTTGGTTATATTTTTCAACCCATGATAACGTGTATCCTTTTCTCACAGTCTTTCCTGATCAGAAGTATTTATTGGTATAAAAGGGACATGAAACCCAAATATTTTCTTTTATGATTCAGATAGAACATGTGATTTTAAACAACTTTCCAATTTACTTCTATTAGCTAATTTGCTTTGTTCTCTTTGTATCCTTTGTTGAAGGAGTAGCAATGCACTGCTGTTTTCTAACTGAACACATGGGTGAGCCAATGACAATCGGTACATATATGCAGCCACCAATCAGCTGCTAGAACCTAGGTTATTTGCTGTTCCTGAGCTTACTTAGATTAACCTTTCAGCAAAGGATAACAAGAGAAGGAAGCAAATAATATAATAGAAGTAAATTGGAATCACGAAAGAAAAATTTTGAGTTTCATGTCTCTTTAAAAATTAGTTTAGGCTCTACTTAATGTTGATACTTTCATTTTCAAGATCCATAGAAGTAATATTGGCCAATTTAACGTATCTGCCCTGTCTTCTTATATTTTAATTATCAAAAAAAATCAGGTTTGTTTCCCTAGGGAAGAAAATACTTCTTATAGAGACACTGTTTCATGTTTCCTTAGGACATAGATGGCAGACCTTTTTTGTTAGTGTTTCTAAATTGGTGATAATCTCTTAAAATGTTGTTCAGAGCCCATTGTACCATTTAAAAAAAATGCAAAGGGGCATTAAAGAAGCTTTAAAAATATTATTATTATTATCCTTAATATTTATCAACAATTAAAGCACAAATTGTTATTTATATTATTAAGAAATAATGTATTAAGCATGATAATTATAGCTATATTTGTAATAAGTACCACCTTTTACACTTGTGCTATAGTTGTACCACCCCTCCCCTGTCCTAGGATTTTACACCTTTGCCAGATTGTATGCATTCATCTCATTGAGCTATACTTTTTTTTTTTTTTTTTTAAATATTTTAAATGTACTTAATATATGCGCTTTATATACTTTGTTCTGGCTGAAATGCCAAATCTGAGTGGTAGCAACTATCCACACACTATAATATGCTATACGTGTTTGAACAAATCTCACTGAAGCACATACATTTTTGGAAATAAATATCTGCCTGTTTTTGTTAGAAAATTGTGAAAATGTTAAACAAGATTATTAGCAGATATTAAAACACCTTTACACAGTGGAAAAAACACTAAGATAAATCTTATCTGCTGTTTTTTTCATGTCTCAGCCTGAGTATACCACTCCTACATACACCGTTACATAAGTGAGAGCAGAGAAAAAGCATGTGGGAGTTATGCATAAATTAACATAGTGCTCAAGTTAATAATGCAAAGTTCTCAGTCCTTGTTGATAGGAAAAGTGATGCACATAGAAACAGGATCTTCGTAAAAGAATACTTTTGTCATATTCATTCCTCAAATTGTTATAATAGATCAAATAATATATAATTTATTGGAATACGTGTTTACTTTGACATCTTAAAGCATACAGCTGATCTTCTACATTCTTTAGTTGGCAAAGAACTATTAACATGTTTTCTTCGTTCTTTTTCTCTTTGTGTCATTGAGCCTTTACCTTCTTACTCACCATAATGGCTTTGCCTTTCCCTCTGCTCATAGAGCAATTCAGTTTGTTGGTTATGGGCTAAATGTAAGCTGTGTCCTGTTAATCCCCTCTACACTTTAGTAAAGAAATTAATTAACAACACAACTTGTATTGGACCTTGTGGTGAAGGTTGTGGGCAAAGGTAATTTGTGCTATTCCAAATAACCCAAAACTTTTTTATGCCAGAAGTTTGAGAGAAACTAGCATAAAAAGTATTCAAAAAAATGAACATAACTATACTAGTCGTAGGAAAAAAGTTATTTAAGAGGAAGATATGTACCAGTTCTTTCAATGTTATGGATAAGAAAAAGAGAAATGTCCTACTTTTCTGTATTAATACACATCAACTTTATTGTCCATTTTTATATTTATATAGCAAAATACCTGCTTACACAAAAAAAAAATATTTTTGAGGGTAAATGCTATCTCCAGAGATGTGGCACAGCTAAGGGCGTGAAGTTTGCGCAAACCTATGCGAATCTCTACATGGGATTCTGGGAGCTTTGCCACATCTTTGGAGATAACAACCCATTTTGACACAACATTATTTATTTCGGAAGATACATAGATGATCTTCTTATAATATGGGATGGTAAAGACCATCTTGTTTCACAGTTTTATGAATATATTAACACCAATCACTTTAATCTTTCTTTCACCATGGAACACAGTTTTACACACATCAACTTTTTAGATGTCACATTGATGGCTTGCTCCAATTCTATAGAAGTAGACTTCTATAGCAAAACAACTGCAGGGAATACTATCTTACATCATTCTTCTTGTCATCCTCAACACACACTCCAATCCATTCCTTATGGACAAAATATCCATACAAAAAGAAATTGTACCAAAGATATAAAATACCAGGAACATGCTGAAAATACATGACAAAGATTAATGGCACGAGGTTACAACACCAAACTACTTTATACAACGAGAGAGATGGTTAATAACATACCCAGAGAGAATTTATTAAAATATAAAAAGAAAAAAACTAATTTCAATTCTAAACCTACTTTCACCACTACTTATAGTAGAGATTATACAAAATTAAGAAACATTGTTCAGAGTTGTCTCCCTATACTCAAAGGTGACAAAAAACTAAATGTCATTTTGTCCAAGGGTTGTAATTTTTTTACTAGAAGGGCAAAAACTCTTAGGACAATCCTTTCCCCTTCCATGCTACCCAAGCAACAACATAACACATGGCTCCCAACTCGTTTGGGTTGCCATAAGTGTAACAAATGTAAAACTTGTCAGTATATTAAAAGTAGAACAAAATTTGAATCGACAGTGACTAAAGCAACCTATGAGATTAGATACAATATAACATGTAATACGACACATGTAATTTATCTATTGACATGTAAAGGCTGTAATAAACAGTACGTGGGACATACTAAACGGGCCCTCAGGGACAGAGCCCTTCAACATCTCAGAGATATCAGTAACAGACAGTAATACCCCTATAGCCAAGCATTTCAGATACGAACATCAATCTAATGATTCTCTATTACAAATACAAGGTATTGACCATATCCCCAGACATAGGAGAGGGGTGATAGGGAGAGGTTATTGGACCAAAAAAAAGCATTTTGGATTTTCAAGTTACAATCCAAGCATCCTGATGGTTTAAATTCCATTATGGATGTCAATTTATTTTATTAATATATATATATAAAAAAGTTCTTATTTTCAGGTCTTTCCAACAAAAATAGTTGACTGTAGACAGGAAGCCAATTAGAACAGTCCAAAAATGAAAAATTTAGGATACATATTAGTTTATAAGAAACACTAATACACATATTACTGGTGCATATAATAAACCCTTTCTTTCTTTTTTTTTTTCTTTCCCCTATAGTTGACTACTTTGATATATACTCTATACTGACACACATATATACATATAATAACTTTGATATTATTAAGAATGTTTAACAGAATGGCTGTTTTTTATAACAGCAGTATATCATATGGTAATATACCTTTAAATGTAAATTGATTCAGGTGTTTCTTTAGCTAATTAGGGACACCTTTGTCTTAAATAGAGGTCTGTGTGGAGTCTGTGGTATGCTAGTGAACAAGGGCTAGGGTGAGGACATGTTTGACAATCTCTTCCATCAGACCACAATGTTTTTCTTACATTTTTATGGTGATTTCCATGTTTTTTTTATCTTTTTTCAAATAAATGCTACTTTTTATATAAATATTTTTTTTCATTTTTGAGAGGTGCGGAGGATATTTGCTTTATATATATATATATATATATATATATATATATATATATATATATGTGTTAGAAAAAAGAGAACAGTCAATAAAATTAACAAGGCGCTCTGCTGTACTTAATGTCTCCAATATGTGGAAAAATAATTTATACACAGTTTATTATGTATATGTGCTGAAGAAATGTTTTTCTTTCGAAAGAGACTTCCTCTGATATGGAAATAAAGTAGATAATTCCTGTTTACCAGCTATACCCTCAATCATATGAGGTAAGGTTATCGCTCTTGCTGGGTAAAAATGGTGATATCTTTTAATCTCAGTATGATGTCCTCCGAATTTCCTGGACCGCTTTAGTTGTTCCCTTGGTATTCTCGGATCCTTACGACTTTAATGGAAATCCTGGACTCTCTGTTTTTCCTTCAAATGTTGGTGAGAATCTTTTCTCCTCTCAGATGATGTTCCCAGTTTTTTTTATCAGCTTTTATCAGTTCAGCTGCAATGTGTGTCTCTCTGACTTGGAGAGAGACACACATTGCAGCTGAATTTATAAAAGCTGATAAAAAAACTGGGAACATCATCTGAGAGGACAGAGATTCTCACCACCTGAGAGGAGAAAAGATTCTCACCAACATTTGAAGGAAAAACAGAGAGTCCAGGATTTCCATTAAAGTCGTTAGGATCCGAGAATACCAAGGGAACAACTAAAGTGGTCCAGGAAATTCGGAGGACATTACGCTGAGATTAAAAGATATCACCATCTTTACCCAGCAAGAGCGATAACCTTACCTCATATGAATTCAGCATTCTTTTATTTGAAAAAAACAGGGCTTTTTATTTTGTGATTTAAATTTCAAACATCCACCTGTTTGCAAGATATCCTCAGAGGTTGCTACAAACCCATCACAACATAGAAGTCAGAATATTCAACATTTGATACATAATCATCATACCATAACATCCTAAAATAATATAATCTTCTAACAAGACTAATGCCCTTAAAAAGTGTATGCATATTGATACTAAACAAACTTACTTTGTTGCAAGAAATATTAGCATACTGTCACTTTAAGGAAAGCAAAAAACTATGATGCACATTATAATGGAAATGTTCCCTTTTCATCAAAGGCAGTCCCATGAAAACAAAGAGGTGCACCTCATTTTTATATATGAAACTCTCATAAGGAATTTAAAGCTGGGGTACGTTTAGAGACATTAAGCCTGCTGACCACGGTTTCCGCCGCACTTAAAGGGACACTGAACCCAATTTTTTTCTTTCATGATTCAGATAGAGCATACAATTTTAAGCAACTTTCTAAATTACTCCTATTATCAATTTGGGTTTCCACCCGCTCCCTACCCGTGCACGTGCCCGCGCCCGCCCCCACCCCCTGTTCACGTGCGCGCGTCCGTGTGCACCCCGGGTACTCCACCCACGATCCCGCCCCCCTCTGGATCAAAGAAGGCATCAATGGCCTCCCACCCGCCTCCCACGCCGGCTCCCACCAACGATTGCGGCCATCGATGGCTGATGCAGAGAGGGCCACAGAGTGGCTCTCTCTGCATCGGACTGCTAAAAAATGTTATTGCAGGATGCCTCAATATCGAGGCATCACTGCAATAACTGGAAAGTGGCTGGAAGTGATCAGGATACGTCCTCGGTCGTTAATTGTATTTTTTTGGAGGACGTACCCTGCACGTCCTCGGTTGTTAAGGGGTTAAAATAACATAGAAATGTCATTGCATTAATACATACAGTATATACATAGAATTTGATGGCAGGTAAGAACCCTAGGCTCACATCTGGCCCATATTTCCTATAATGAGTAAGCTCAATTAATACATAGGATATTGTTGTGCTTATCCCAGGCATTCTTGATGTTTTCCACAGTGTTTGTCCTCGCCACCTCTAATGGAAGTCTATTACATGATTTAAATATAATTTCTGTGAAGTACTTCCGAAAATTTCTCCTGAACCTACTAACCTACAATTTAAGATTATAACCCCTTATTCTGGAAAAGCTATTTTTGTGAAAAATACTTAAAAGGACAGTCTACTCCAGAATTTGTATTGTTTAAAAGATAGACAATCCCTATATTACCCATTCCCCAGTTTTGCATTACCAACATGTTTATATTAATATACGCTTTACCTCTGTGATAACCTTGTATCTTAGCCTCTGCAAACTGCCCCATTATTTCAGCATTTTATGCAATCAGTGCTGACTCATAAATAACTCCATGGGCGTGATCACAATGTTCTCTATATGGCACACATTAAACGGCCACTGTAAGTAAATATTTTCTATGCCTGTTACTAACTAACTACCCCAAATACGCTTTTTATCAATAGCATTTCATTAACATATCTCTACCGTATATCAGAAATCTTGTCTGCAAATTTAATTGTTTTCCAAACCCACTCTGTGGGTATCCTTTGCTCTGTACCAATCCATTTACAATACCTAGGTTTCAAAATGGCGCTTTAAACACAAAGTTATTGGTTTAAGTATTTTGAACATGCAGTGCTGAAAATAGTGGGCAGGATAACGTGACATCATCGGCGAATAAAAGATATAACTTTTAGAACGTTATGAAACTTCGTTTTGGAGAAAATATAGGTCAGTAGGTTTTAATTAATGTTTATTAACTTTAATATGCTAGTTGTTTAGCTTAAAAATTATAACAGAAAGTAATCTTTTAACTAGTGCTGTATAACTATGAAAAACTGTCGAAATGTACTTAGATCAGCCTTCAAGGACTTATAAATTAGCATATGAGCCTACCTAGGTTTAGCTTTCAACAAAGAATACCAAGAGAACAAAGCAGATTTGATGTTACGTAATTCAGATAATCGAGACTATACGTGTATTTCTAAATCTCACCACACTTTTTCCAGAATTGACTACTTCCTCACATCTCCGCACCTCACGCCCAATATAACATTTCTTATTATCAAACCAATCACATTATCAGATTATGCACCCATAAATCTAACATTAGAACCCACCTCTCAGGGCTCCAAATCCAGGACCTGGAGATGCCCATCCTATCTATGCAACAAGGTTGACTTTAAGCAATACTTACACTCTTATTGGGTAGATTACACCTCAGACAATGCTCAAAATCAACAAAAAATAGATCTGTTCTGGCATGCCTCTAAAGGTGCCTTAAGAGGCGAGATCACATCATACACTGCTCGTGTTAAAGCTTCAGCTAAAAGGGTCACAAACCGAATGCTAATAAATCTCACAAATGCCTATAACAGGTACCTAAAACACCCTACAGCCCTACATAGACAACAATACTTTACGCTAAAACAGGAAAGGCACATTATATACAATTACAAGACCAGGCATGCACTGCTCACAGGCAAGTTAGATTATACCATTATGGGAAGAAAGCGAGGAAGTTAATGACAAATATGGTCAAAATCATCACCACTTAATCTAATATTCCATCTATTAAAATAGGACAACAGCTTCATGCTGATACTTCCACAATTATGAAGGAGTTTGTCTCTTTCTAGTATTCTTTGTATGCTAAGCAGGCGATTGTAGAGAAAGACAAACAACTCTTTTGGAGCAAGATAAATATTCCTAAATTGACTCAAGAACAGCGTTCCTTCCTCAATGAACCTATACACCTTCAGGAAGTAATTGAGGCTATTAAACGTGCTAAACTGGGCAAAGCGGCTGGCCCTGATGGCCTTTCTATTGAATACTACAAAATACTTAGTGCAGATATAGCTCCTACCTTATCCCTGCTGTTCTCTAGATACCGATCGGGACATTCAAAGCCAGATCCTAGGTTCACTGATGCTAACATATGCGTACAACCCAACCTTGCCCTCCCCTTAAATGCGGATCTAGCTATTAAATAGCGACTATAAACTGTTTACAAAAATCTTAGCAGATAGATTGGCAAGAGTCCTTTCCTCTTTATTACTTTTAGACCAAACAGGTTTTGTTAAGAAGCGCTCCTCTGTCATTAATTTTTGAAAAACACTGGCAGTTATCTCCCACTACTACCAAGCGCTTTATAGTTCCCCCAGTACCCCTTTACCAGATGCATGCGTTTGACTGGGTAGAGTGGGACCACCTCTACACTTCCTTAAAGGGGTAGTAAACTCAAAATTAAACATTCTCGAATCAGATAGAGCAAACAATTTAAAACAACTTTACAATTTACTTCTGTTATCAAATTTGCTTTGTTCTCTTGACATTTTTTATTGAAGAGTAAAACTAGGAAGGCTCATAATAGCTCAGGAGTGTGCATGTGTCTATAGTACTCTATAGCAGCAGTGTTTAGCAACATTATTTGTAGCTTTGTTATACAATGCTGCACAACACTGCTGCAATAGAGTACTAAAGACACGTGCACACTCCTGAGCTCTTATGAGCCTTCCTAGTTTTACTCTTCAATAATAGATACCAAGAGAACAAAGCAAATTTGATGACTGAAGTAAATTGGAAAGTTGTTTAAAATTGCACGCTCTATCTGAATCATGAAAGTTTAATTTTGACTTTACTGTCCCTTTAACTAACTTTGGCATAACAGGCAAATTTTTTAACACGATACAACAACTTTACAATAGTCTGACTGCTCCCCTAATCATTAATGGTGGGCTTTCCTCCCCATATCGAGTTAAAAGGGCTACCCGCTATCTCCACTGCTGTTTGATCTGGCCATTGAATCACTAGCATGTTACATAAGACAACAATGCTCAGGTCTACAGGTGGATGGGCATCCTCTACACCTTTCCTTACAGGGAGTGCAGAATTATTAGGCAAGTTGTATTTTTGAGGATTAATTTTATTATTGAACAACAACCATGTTCTCAATGAACCCAAAAATCTCATTAATATCAAAGCTGAATAGTTTTGGAAGTAGTTTTTAGTTTGTTTTTAGTTATAGCTATTTTAGGGGGATATCTGTGTGTGCAGGTGACTATTACTGTGCATAATTATTAGGCAACTTAACAAAAAACAAATATATACCCATTTCAATTATTTATTTTTACCAGTGAAACCAATATAACATCTCAACATTCACAAATATACATTTCTGACATTCAAAAACAAAACAAAAACAAATCAGTGACCAATATAGCCACCTTTCTTTGCAAGGACACTCAAAAGCCTGCCATCCATGGATTCTGTCAGTGTTTTGATCTGTTCACCATCAACATTGCGTGCAGCAGCAACCACAGCCTCCCAGACACTGTTCAGAGAGGTGTACTGTTTTCCCTCCTTGTAAATCTCACATTTGATGATGGACCACAGGTTCTCAATGGGGTTCAGATCAGGTGAACAAGGAGGCCATGTCATTAGATTTTCTTCTTTTATACCCTTTCTTGCCAGCCACACTGTGGAGTACTTGGACGCGTGTGATGGAGCATTGTCCTGCATGAAAATCATGTTTTTCTTGAAGGATGCAGACTTCTTCCTGTACCACTGCTTGAAGAAGGTGTCTTCCAGAAACTGGCAGTAGAACTGGGAGTTGAGCTTAACTCCATCCTCAACCCGAAAAGGCCCCACAAGCTCATCTTTGATGATACCAGCCCAAACCAGTACTCCACCTCCACCTTGCTGGCGTCTGAGTCGGACTGGAGCTCTCTGCCCTTTACCAATCCAGCCACGGGCCCATCCATCTGGCCCATCAAGACTCACTCTCATTTCATCAATCCATAAAACCTTAGAAAAATCAGTCTTGAGATATTTCTTGGCCCAGTCTTGACGTTTCAGCTTGTGTGTCTTGTTCAGTGGTGGTCGTCTTTCAGCCTTTCTTACCTTGGCCATGTCTCTCAGTATTGCACACCTTGTGCTTTTGGGCACTCCAGTGATGTTGCAGCTCTGAAATATGGCCAAACTGGTGGCAAGTGGCATCTTGGCAGCTGCACGCTTGACTTTTCTCAGTTCATGGGCAGTTATTTTGCGCCTTGGTTTTTTCACACGCTTCTTGCGACCCTGTTGACTATTTTGAATGAAACGCTTGATTGTTCGATGATCACGCTTCAGAAGCTTTGCAATTTTAAGACTGCTGCATCCCTCTGCAAGATATCTCACTATTTTTGACTTTTCTGAGCCTGTCAAGTCCTTCTTTTGACCCATTTTGCCAAAGGAAAGGAAGTTGCCTAATAATTATGCACACCTGATATAGGGTGTTGATGTCATTAGACCACACCCCTTCTCATTACAGAGATGTACATCACCTAATATGCTTAATTGGTAGTAGGCTTTCGAGCCTATACAGCTTGGAGTAAGACAACATGCATAAAGAGGATGATGTGGTCAAAATACTCATTTGCCTAATAATTCTGCACTCTCTGTATTTGCTGAAGATCTTTTTCTCTATGTCAGTAACCCTACAATGAACATACCTGAACTACTTGCTATCATGTCTCAATTCAGGAACTTTTCGGGATACAAAATCAATATTGATAACTCGGAGGTAACTCAGCAAATTCCACCTTACATCACACTAATTTTAAAATTACCTCAGGATCCTTCAAATATTTAGGTATACATCTACACGTTAACCCTACACAACTATAATCTCCAAGAGCGTTACAATATACCTTCTAATACCATATTCACATATTTTCAATGTAGACATCCCTTCTATCCTACAAACATATCACAATGATGAACTTTAACATAGGCAATTTATGCCTTATAACACAGCAAGGAATACACTCAATTACACACATCTATAATATGATTGCAGCCCACTTTGAACAGCCAAATCTGCAAAAAATACATACCAAATGGCAAGAGATAAGGAATATATCTATCAACCTACAGGAAATATCCTCAAGTTTTTCCCGAGTTAGAGAAACCACACTTTCAGCATATTTAAGAGAATCTCATGTTAAACTTGTTCATCAAGCCTATATCCTACCTAAATTAGGTGTCAAATGGGTCCCAAATGCCTTGGACAAATGCAACAAATTCTCAACTCAATCTCCGGACCTTATACACCTAGTTTGGGATTGTCCTAAACTGAAAAGAATGTGGGGCAAGGTATCATACTGGCTCACAAAATTCTTAAGGTGAACATTACATTATCAGCTACATACATCATCTTCCTTCACGATAATCATAACATGACACTATACCGGAAATTCCTACACCTAATAATACTAATGATCAGAAAACTAATCTTACAATACTGGATCACTCACAAAGACCCTCTTTTCAAAAAGTTAGTGACTACTATACAATCCCAAATGTTTACAGAGCAGGCAGATGTCCAAGGAGACTTGGATAAAGGGATCAAAGCATTTATCTACAAATAGGAACCTTACTTATTATTTATCCCTGCCCCACTAAGATACAAAATCCTACAGCCCTTTCAAAACTCAATATTTATTCTAACTGCGAACTTGCTTAGTAAATGATGTCCTCCACCCACTAATTCAGACTAGACAGATAACAAAAGCATGGTACAACACTGATCGAGTTCCTAGCGTAGAGTTTCTTTGTTGTAAGGCTTAATGATGTGTTTAAGAGTATGGATCTCGCATCTTAACTGGAATCCCCATTGGAGCAACAGCCACAAGAGCCTAATTCAAGAAATGGAAAACCACTATTCCACTATGCACAATATGATATCTCCTCTCAATCTTGCTAATGTTTTGACTTAATTTTTGTTATTTATTAACTTAGTTTCACTACACTTAATTACATGTTAATGTTCATAATAATATGTGGAACCTCGGAACCTAGATCTGTATCTCAGCGTGATATCCCCATTTTGAAATCCTAAGCATGTCTTTTATAGTTATGTATTGGTCCCTAACGTAGTAGTACAAAGGACAAAAACACTTCAGTGCTTAGTCTGCACCCTATATATGATTCAGATATAAGATATTGAGTATCTAAATATGCATATATTGAGTATATAAGCACAGTCTTTGAATGAATATATAGTCCGAAAGGTATTCTTGCTGAAAGCAAAATGGCAAGCACAGTACCTTAATTGCAAATTGACACAGAATGTGATTTGTAGTAAGCCAGTTGTTTCTCCATTTTCAAAGATCAATTAAAAGAATCCAGCAATACCGCTCTCTTTAAATCCAGACAATGCTTGTAGAAGAAAAAAAACAAAACACAAAACCGATTCAAGTGTAGATTTATTAAACAACAAATACACGCAAATAAAAATGTACTTACAAGAAGTGCATAAGTAAAAACACCTTAAATGATGGAACTGCTGGAAAAGCCACAGAGAACAGCTGGAAGATGTTTCCCTTGCACCGACTTTCTCTCAGGGGTATCCGGATCCTCACTGGAGCTGCAGTCACTGGATGGGCAAGTTCCATTTGGGCAATCTGTGAGGATATCCCTCAGATGGAAACAGCTGTCCTAATAATCCCAACGCGTTTCTCCCGGTTACTGCCGGGCTTTTTCTAGAGGATTTAGTAGTATCTAAATCCTCTTGAAAAAGCCCACCGGTAACCGGGAGAAATGCGTTGAGGTTATTAGGACAGCTGTTCTCTGTGACTTTTCCAGCAGTTCCATGTGGACTCAGTCTGTCATTTAAGGTATTTTTACTTATGCACTTCTTGTAAGAACATTTTTATTTACGTGTATTTGTTGTTTAATAAATCTACACTTAAATCCGTTTTGTGCTTTGTTTTGTTTTTTCTACAAGCTTTGTCCCTAACTTAGCTTAACCTATTTTATTTGTGTGTGTATTTTTTGTTACAGTTTTTTATTGTTATGCCTTAAAAAATTGGAAAACTAGATCCTTATCGCTGCATGGAAATCAGATATCGCACCATTACTGTCCTGCTTTAAATTTGCAGGGTGTAGCATTTTGGTAAATTTTCCTGTTATGATGATTTACATTACTGTAATCTTGTTTCCTATGTATGTAATGGATCTTGACAATAAATAAAGTTTAAAAGAAAAAAAAAAGAAAATTTGATGATAAATTGGAAAGTTCATTAACATTGCATTATTCTCTATCTGAATCATGAAAGTTTAATTTAGATGCATTCCTCCAAAATCTCAACCAGAGTTAAAACAAAAAATATCTATTTGAGAAATCAATGATTGAGCAATAGTTATATAAAATTTCAGGATTGGATGAGAGACTAGATGCATTTTAATTACAAAATTAGTTTACACAGATGTAGGCAGTTCATTCATACTAAATAATTGTTTACTTAAAAGGCTAAGCTGAATTTTTGTAAATAAATATTTCATGTGTGGTGTTATATTATAGGACAGCAGATGGCTCTCTTGAGTTTTCTTTGGAAAAAAAATCATAGCACTTGCCAGAATTACATTTGTTGTAAATGCAAAATTCATTTTTTCTTGTTCGTTTTTAATTGTAGTCATTATTTAATACCAGCTTAGCAATGATTGGTTTTTATACACAACAGTTATTTTTAAACTAATTTTAGAGCAAAATCATGTTTTTTTAATTTTATTTATAAAAATACACAAAGTATGCATTTTCAATTTTGTTATAAAAGAAAAACTAATATTCTTGTATTTATTTGCTATTACATTCCTTTGTTTAACAATTAATTATTATTAATATACTGTAATTATTAGTAGAACAAAGTGAGCTATCCGTGGTCCTGAACTGATATTATCTTGATAGGCATATGATAAAAATAGGATTTTAAATACAAGCTATAACCTTTTGCACATGGTTATGTTCATTATCAAAACACTTTCTAAAGTTACATCAATGCTCTGTGAAAATAATAATACTGTAATATATATATATATATATATATATATATATATATATATATATATATATATATATATATATATATGTGTGTGTGTGTGTGTGTGTGTGTATGCAAATATTTGCAGTTATAGTGGCTATATGTGATAATAGCTGCTTTTACTTGCACAATTATCACATTCATTAAAGTGGCTTATTGTTAACTCTCTAATTACTAGTATGTAGATTGAATTTTAATGATGAAAAATAATTTGCACAGCTGACATCAATAAATTGTGGAAAGTGCCCAAAATCTTAATATTTTAAGCTGCGATTGTGTTTTAAGAAAAGTTTTTCTTCTTTACATCTTGGGCAAAGAAATAGACAAATTAATTGATCTGTCTACAACTTTATGTATTTAGGCATAGTTTGTGCTTATTTATAATATATACAGTATATATATATATATATATATATATATATATATATATATATATATATATATATATATATATATATAAACTGATACTACTAATATTCCTAATTCAAGGTTAGATGCTTAGCAAATATTTAATGATTTCTTCACTGGTATTTCGGCTTCTAATTTGTAAATGACTTGCTAATTAGGAAGAATACAGAATACAGTTTACATTGTTTAAACAGATGTGGCTACTGGCTTCCATACTCTGAAATTCTGCCAAAAAAAAAGAAAAGAAAAGATGGCCTTTTGATTAATTTAGTATGTTGTTGCAGAGCAATGGTTAGACCAAATACGTTAATTATGTCATAATATCTGTTGCATGCCTAACAGTCAGTATATTGTTTCTGGCAAATAATTTGGATGTAGTTAGCAGTGTCTGCGTGAGGTTTTTCCCTGTCTGTTATCCAGAAATAATATGATAATCAGTTGTTCAATAATGACATTGATGATATATTTTTTTGTGTGTTTCCTTGGATGCAAAAAGCAGGCTGTGTGCTGCGTGGGTGAATTCAATGTGTACAAGACATTCCCACTGAAGGTGTTTTTTTCACAGCACTACAAGCCTCTATTATTCAGCTTTAAGTCTTTATCACAGTGCTGTTTATCATTTGTATGCATCTAAGTGGAAAACTCGCTTTTCGCTTCTCCCCATCTACACTTGCTTTCTATGCCACCACACTTCTATCTTTTTCACACATTCATCACAGTGCAGCACATAAAAAGGAGAAGAAAAAAAAAACAGATTGGAATTCAGTCTTCTGAAATTACATACAGATTCATGATGAGTTGTTAAAGCACAACTATTTATGTGGTTAATGCTTTCAAATTTATGGCATGGTATGAAAAACCCAGCATGTTAGATAGAGGTGTCTGGGGATAAGGCTTCTGTGGATTGGATCTGCTAAACTTGCTTGTTTTGGTCTTGCTGCTATTAGATGCCTTGTGTTGTCATTCTCCCTTCAAAATTTAAGTCTGTCCTATTATTATACATTGCTTTATATCTCTGTATCCTTGCAGAGTAAAACACTAAGACTGTGCAGCTGTCTTACAGCTTATTTGCTCATATTCCTATTTTCCACATCTGTGAACTGTCACCATGGAAAAAATCAATATAGCCTGTGCACCACCAGGTTATATGTTTGTGTAACTTTACATTAGCTAGGTGAAGATTTTTTTTTCCTGTGCTTCAAGCTATTCTGGACACTTATTTATGAAATGAAAATAGTAGAGGAATAGAGGAGGTAGTTTGCCTTCTGGTGAAATTAGCTTTCGTCTTTCTCTGCAAGCAGTAAAAGCAACCCATCCAGAAGATTGCAGTTAAGCATACTTAATTTCTGGAGAGAGAGGCATTACAATCAAGAACACCAACTGAGCAAGAAGCTAGGATCTCTTATAAACTAGCAATTTCTCAAGAAAATTGCACAAAGCTGTGTTGCTTTCCTTTTTTTTTTTCTTCTTTTTTTTCACACTGGTGGGAAGGAGGGGGGAATGATTTGATTAGAGAACGAGCAGGAAAGAAGATTGCCTCCTGACGTTGATTTCTAATGCAGTGTCTGAAATCAAAGAGGATGGAGAAGCATGGTCTTGCGGAGATGCAGAAAAGCAGCAGTTCAAGGCTGTTGATTCGGTTGCTTTAGCTTTTGTTTACCTGCTACCATGCGAATGCCAAGGGGAAGCCAGCCTCCTTGTTCTTTTTCTCCTCCTACTCCTTCCCCCTCTTTTTAACCATCTTCTTCATCCTGCTTTTTCAGTTCACTTGCAAAGGGGAAGCATGCATTGTCTGGTGTGTGGGTGGCACTGCCGAGTCCAGCTAAACCCTTTCTCTTAGCTGTGCCTTGACACCAAGGATACATGCCGGTTTCTTCACTGGAAGAGGTGAGAGAAAGCTGCTAAAGAAGTTCTGTTGGGAGCATACCAACACTGTTGCTTTGTCTCTTTCATTCTACATATATGTATATATATTTCTATTTATACACTGTATGTATAGCTACTTCTCCTTTTAAAGGAGTGTTCAGTGGGTTGTCACAGTACCCGCTCTTTTCTGTCATTTCATCACTGGTTTCTCTAAAGTGATTCAGCACAGGGAGAAGAGGGATGTTCAGCTGTCTCCAGAGGGGCTAAGCCCCTTTGTTTTGCTCCTTGCTGTGTCTCCTACAAACTGTTTCTCCTGGTGTCTTACCATTACAGGTGGGGTATCCCACCACGACTTTTTGCTAGCCCCTCCCTTTCTGTGGTTCCAAACCCAGTAAGGGTGCTCGGGAGGAGGCATGGCAGCAGCTATTGCAAGTGGACTGATCCGTCAAAAGCGTCAGGCAAGGGAGCAACACTTGGACCGTCCTTCTGCCAGCAAGAGGCGCAGTAGCCCAAGCAAAAACCGAGGCCTCTGTAATGGCAATCTTGTGGATATATTCTCCAAAGTGCGAATCTTTGGCCTCAGGAAAAGAAGACTCAGACGACAAGGTCGGTGGGTCTGTGTCTGTGGGCTGTTTTTATGATTAACTTCTACCCTTTTCCTTTCTTGAATCCCATGTATGTGCCCTGTTGCAGTTTTTCTGCATTCAGCCCTTCTGATCCTTCATGTATTTATGTCCCTTTATTGTATACCTCTGTTTATGCCCTGCTGTCTTAACATCTATGTTTGACCATATTGTCAGTTTCTTGTGGTCAATGTGCAATATATATGGGGGGGGGGGGGACATTCGGCATAGCGGCTCAGTTTTCATCATAACAGCTTAGTAAGTGATATAATTAACAATAAATTGTACATGTGCTCTGCTAATTAACCCTCTCAATGCAGGCTGTAGTGGTTCTAATCAGTGCTCTTCCAGGTTTCTGTAATGAACAGATTTTCTTTCATTAACACTTGTAGTGGCTTTGCTCACATAAAAGGATATATATATATATATATATATATATATATAATACATATTTAGAAGTACAATTGTGAGAAAAAAGGGAATGTTGGTAAATATATATAATTAGTAAATAAATACAGACAAAAATGTTTATTTTACTATCATTATTTATTTTTTACTTTGCTAATATTTTTCAAACAAATATGTCCGGTTTATATTGGCTTGTCAGTCCCATCAAAGAGTTGCTGCAAACAGTGTCAGTGTGTGGTTTTTATCAACAGATTTATATTTTTATAGCATTTTGGCATCAACTAGTCTTTAAACAAAGTTTTATATTGTAGAAATCCCATTGTACCACTGATATAAGTAATAAAAAAAATAATGCATTTAAATTTCTAGTTTTTATCTATTAACTTTTAAAACAAGTATAAAGTAATAAGCACTTTACTAACAGTCAAGCGTGTTCACATTAGTTCATATTCACATTTACATGGTTATGCATCTTCTAAAATATTGAACACATTTGTCAAAATAGCCAAACATGAGAAACACAATTTCTTAACCGTTACCTTTAATAATGAATTTTATCTCTAAGTAGAGTGAATATTTATTATAAAATATTAAACGAAAGTAATCACACAATAATTAGCTTATTTTACTGCCTAGCATTTAAGACACAGCTTGCACAATAAATGGAATATTAAGAGAAAGCTGCAAAACTATAGCAGTAGTTGTTGGAATAGTGTGTTTTGGGTATTATCTTTCCCAAGTTGAATAATACAAATAGGAATAACACTTAATAAAATACATATTAAATATATATAATACGTTTGCATAACACAAATGTGCTTATTCTATTTTAATAGTACTATACACAAATTTTTTAATTAAACATGGTAATATTTGTTTGCATAAATACAAAAACTTAATTCAAATATATATTTTCCAGGTTTGCTTAAATATTAGACCTAAACTGATTCCAGCGATGAAGAGTATTTAGTAAAATGAATGTAGGAGGTTTTATTCAAAATGTTCATCTATAGGTTTAGATGAAAACTATTTCATTCATTTGCATGCATTGTTTTGACTTTTTAATCCAGTGACTGCTGCAGAGGTCTGAATCACCTTGTAGTAATGGATTACAGATTTATTTGGCAATGAAGGATTTAAAGCCCAAAAATTCCATATACACTGACCAAATTTACATAAAGGTTTTAAAAAATAAAAAAACTGTTGTGAAACAAAATAATAATGTGCTTGCCTTTTGATCTTTTTTTATGCAAGTTCCCAAATGCAATCTATGCTGCTAAATACAAATAACTGACAATAAAAATCATAATAATATATAATATGTAAGGTGGATCCATAATCATTGATAATCAGCTAAATATTTTTTTCAGATTACATTCTTTTCATTTTTGATATTTTAAACATATTTATAAGACAATACATTTCAAAGTCTTATTTTAGTTTGATTATTAATTTATTAATAATCTTGTTTGATTGAAAATATTGAAAATAATTTTACTCGGAAATAGTGCAATAATTTCTTACATGTTAAGGGTGTTTCTTTAAAGAGTATTATATCTTTATAGTAGTGAAGCTAAAAAAAAAATGGATAAAAGAAATTTAAAATAATCATCTCCAACAACAACATTTTTAATTTTCTAATTTTTTTCATGTAATGACTAGGTCATCTGTAATGACAAACAAAATATCTGTATGTCACACATACAGATACACATACAGCACACTTTGGCAGCCAAAGGGTTATTATCAGTTGTTATGGTATCTTCCAGTAATAGCTTCTTCATAAAAATAATTGTCTAATAAATTATGTTTGGAATGTCAGAAGAAGAAAGGGAGAAAAATGATTCTCTGATAAGCTGACAGGTTAAATCATATCTGCACATGTGGTAAAATTAGTTTGGGTTTGCAAAAACCTGGTTAGCTTTGTATGATGGTGGTTGCATTCAAATACTATTATGCATTTTCACACACTAGTAGCTGCTTTGCAAAGTGTTTGCCTAGATGAAAAGCAGCCAACTGCCTTTGACTATGCAGAATTATTTAATCAATAATAAAAATTACTATAATTTACTTAATGTTCTTTTCATATAAAAGCTTAAGTGACTTTTTTTTATTCCCCAGGTAGTCATTTTCTCTAGCTGTGCAAAAATATACATATACAACAGTAAGGCATTTCTAACATGTTAAACTATATTCAAATCCATTTTTTACATATTAGTACTACAAACACATTGTTAGCTTTATATCTGGAAAAGCAAAGATAATGCCTAAGCTCATCAGTAATCTTTGACATACACATAGAAAAGTATATCAAATTTGCATATCCTTAGTCTAACAGCGCACAGCTCAAATGACAATAGATTTTTAGATTATGAAAGTAGCTCACATTTAAATTTAGGAAAGCTTTTACATCATTTATTTTTTAACCCATGTGGTTTATAGATTGATTTTCAACACTTATTTTCTGTTAACTATTTATCTTTTAGAATACTATGTGTCAGTATTGTGCAGAGTTTGGACAACAGTGTGGCTATTTAATAGCAATGTAATTATAGTTATTATTCATTGTTAATGGTCATTGAAGCGAAAGGCCATGAACAATCAATAATGTCATTTGCACTCTAGTGAGTCAGCCTTATGTGCAGTAGTGGAATTTTTTCTTAACTATACTAGTATTTTTTTAGTAGAATAAATACCATGGCTACATTTTTTGGCATTTACTACAAATATTTAAACATAAAACAGGTGGTCAAAATGATAATAGGAATGTTTGGCATATAAAGGTGAGACTGTCTGTTGTTCACTTACTTGAATGGCGACAAATATTTTACAGATTGTACTAATTAATTAAAAATATATATATATATATTGTCATAAAGGTTTAGAAAGAGACTGGGACATAACATATATATACTGAATTCTCCCAGGGTGGATATAAATGAATAAGGTGTATGAGTGTAGGTCTAAAATAATCAACAAATAAACTGTCAGTTATATGGGTGTATCACTAAATTATTTGTTTTGCAAAGGGAGAGGGGTAGATGGATATTATTGGATCATATCCAAATACTTCATTATAACATCCCTACACAAACAAAAAGAAAATAAATAAAGTCACTGTGTCCACTTTAAACCAATGGAGCGATGCATTGTTAGCCAATCTGCATACTAAAAGTAGGGATGGGCAAATGTTTCTAAAAATTCGAAATTTAAAACGAATTTTGATACTTTCGATTATTCAAATCGAATTTCGAATGTTTAGATAACATTCTAACATTCTATTTTTGAATTTTCGTTTTCAAAATTTTCAATAAAATTCGAAAATATTCGTTCGAATTATAGAATGTTTAGCTATGTATTCATTCAATTGATATTTCAGTCTTTTTATTATTTCTAGTCTACAACTTTGTTTAATAAATGTAATATTCGAATTTGAATGCTACATTGGAATTTTAATGTCACATTCAAATTCAAAATAGTATTTCTAGTCTAATACTGTGTTTTTTAAAAGTAATATTCGAATTTGAATGTGACATTCGAATTTGAATGCCACATTCAAATTTGAATTAGTATTTCTAGTCTACAACTGTGTTTAATAAATGTAATATTCAAATTCGAATGTAACATTCGAATTTGAAATAGTATTTCTAGTCTAATACTGTGTTTTATAAATGTAATATTAGAATTTGAATGTCACATTCAAATTTGAATGTGACATTCCAATTCGAAATAGTATTTCTAGTCTACAACTGTGTTGTAGAAATGTAATATTCAAATTTGAATGTTACATTCAAATTCGAATGTAGCATTTGAATTCGAAATAGTGTTTCTAGTCTACAACTGTGTTTTATAAATGTAATATTTGAATTCGAAAGTGACATTCAAAAACTGTAAATAACATTTGCTAAAAGAATTTTCAAGAATATTCGTTCTTATCAACATTCTATTATGTAAATTGAATTTCTATAATAACATTCATTCTAACATTCAAATTCAAATATAAACACATTCGCCCATCCCTAACTAAAAGTCAACTTTTTTATTTTTATTTAAGCAGTAATGGAAGATTTTGTTTTACTCAGCAACATATTATATACATTTGTGTGTGTCTGTTTATCTACTTATATAATAACTAACACTCACACGCAAAGATATACATATAGTCAAAAATGTAAAAGTAATGTTAGCACATAGGTAGTCCTTTAGCTATTTTTAACACGGAGTAAACTAGAAAGTATTTCAATCTTGACAAGTATTTTTGTTCCTGACTAGTAAACTAGAGTGATTTTTTCCAGCTATATATGTCATATAAAGTGTGATGCAGTTTAGAATGTTGCAGGTGATGTTATACATGATGTCAGAACTCTTGACATTTATGATGATGGTGATGTCATGTGTGATGTCATCAGTTATAAAGGACGAAAGAGAAATATGGGAGCACAGATAAAAATTAGCTGAAGCCAAATGCAAATGAAAACATATGGTGGAAGTGTGAGTTAAATTAAAAATGGTCTGGTGCGTTTTATCATTTTAAATAATTATAGAATGTAATTTATTTAACATGGTGCATCCTTAAATACACCAACTTAACCCTGCAAAGACTTTTTCTAGAGATTACCACTACCACTAATGAACACAACTAATGCAGAGCAGGGATTACTAGATTCAACATTATTCAAATGTCCTCTAACACGGTCTCCCTGGTGCTTATCCCAAAATACTGCAGATTGCATTCCTGGTACACTACATAAGTTGATCTGCAATTAATAGGGACTTGTGAACTAAAAACTTTCTGTGGTGCTGCAGACTGGAAATGTTTGGCCACTTTATTATAACAGCAAGCCTTGCAGTTTGATTTCTTGCTTTTGTAGTGGCCAATAGATTGCAACCAACTATTTTTTTTGACAATACTAAATAGTTACCAAGTGTTTTGTTGAATCTTATAATAATTCAACACACTCTCCTTATCACAGTGGCTATATCATCATCATCCGCCATGATCTTCATAATCTTAATTATTTGATCATACCGGTAGCTGTAAGTAGTGATAAAAGTCAAACTCTTGTCTGATGTCTGTCTAAATTTAAAGCATTGTTTTTCATTTTAAAATTATAAACACCCCTTTTGCCATGCCAAAGCCTGCATATTATGGGTGGAGACTTTTAGCATGCAAAAAAGAATAATCTTCTTTAATTGATTTACTCTATAGTTTGTTTTATAGTCTGTACTCTCTCATCTCTAATCAGAATCACATCTAGAAAGAATACTTTTGTTTTGGCAAAATTCCAAACCAAATTTGTTAGTATTCATGCATTTTACAAAATCTACTGATAATCTACTAATAAAGTGTTTATTGTAATGGGGTTTAATGAATACTGGGTTTGAATCTACAAAGACATTGGCCTGCTCTCACAAACCAATATAAAGTTGACAAATTGGGGGGGGGACATTTTGCCCCCATTGTTATCATTAGTGATGTCATAAAAAAATGATGTATGTATAATTGTATAGCTAAAAAATTAATGGATTTTCAATCTTTGAACATAAACATGGACATGAATATAAGCTTTCGGCTATATATATATATACTGTATGATGTGTCCTAGAGGTATGATGTGTCCTAGAGAGACACACACTCACCCGTTATTCAGCTGCCACTGTGCCAAAAAGCAAACAATCCATATGATGTCCAATAAGTCCAATGAGTGTGAATTATTGAATATGAGATAGATAGATCGATAGATGGGTGTTTCTGTGCATGCCTCTTGTTTCATGTAATGAAATTGGGAAACAAACAGGAAAAGTTGGGACAGCAGAACAGAGCAGCTAAATGCAGACCGGTTGCAAAACAAGGGACAGCTTTTAGTTCTGCGTAAAAACTTAATGAAGTCCAGTTAGAGTCAAGTCAAAATTAAACTTTCATGATTTATATAGGGCATGCAATTTTAAACAACTTTTCAATTTACTTTTGTCATCAAATTTGCTTTGTTCTCTTGGTATTCTTTTTTGAATGCTAAACCTAGGTAGGCTCATGTGCTAATTTCTAAGTCGTTAAAGGCCGCCTCTTAACTAATGCATTTTGACAGGGTTTTTTTTACAGTTAGACACTGCTAGTTCATGTGTGCCATATAGATAACATTGTGCTCACTCCCGTAGAGTTATTTATGAGTCAGGACTGATTGGCTAAAATGTATTTCTGTCAAAAGAACTGAGATGAAGGGCAAGCCTGCAGAGGCTTAGATACAAGGTAATCACAGAGGTAAAATGTGAAATTTGGGGAATCTGTCTATTATTCATCTTTTTAAATAATAGAAAAATGGAGTAGACCCTCTAAACACCTCTGTGTTGTTTTAATATTGTTCAGAAAATGTGCTTGCCCCACGCTCCCTAGAAATGCCAGAAAATAAATTCTATCAACTAGGTTCTCAAAATGCTGCACATTTCTGAAATCTTATTATATGATTTGCAGCATTATAACAACCTAGCTTGGAGATTTGCTTTTTTGTCTCTCTATAAAAAAATAAAAAGGGTTGTTGAATGTCCCTTTATGGCCAACAGGTTTTGCTGTATTGTTAATCATCTAATAAAGTTTGGTTGCAAGGTTTTCTTTTACAGTAGATTGTTGACTGCCACAAGTGTGTGGGTTACATTGATTACTTACATCAGACTTGTTTTGCTAAAATAAATAATTAAAACTGGAGGTTTAACTGGATCGTAGACAGGGCCGGATTTCCCATTAGGCACAGTAGGCATGTGCCTACAGGCGCCTTGCAGTGAGGGGCGCCTGCCTGTCAATAATAAAAAAAAAAAAAAAAAAAAAAAAAATTTTTTTTTTTTTTTTTTTTTTTTTTTATGAGGGCATTTATTTTAGTAAGAATTGTGCTGCCAGGTGCCTACAAAGTCGAGTGTTTCATTGGGAATATGTTACAGCAGTTGAGGGAGCCATGAAGGAGAGAGGGGCAAAGATTAAAACTAAACCCCTCCCATTGAATTTCTAAATTCTAATTTTAAACACATTTGTTGACCCCTGGATTACATATAATCTACAACATTCCATGTTTTCCTTTGAGAGCAACATCATATGATATTTATATTTCAGAACAAAATAAATGTAACATCTGTGTGTGTTTGTACCAAAAATATCAGAGTTTACAAGATTTTTTTCCCTACATTTTATATTTTCTTCCACTGGCTGCACAGGTTGTTGATGGTGATGAGCTTGCATGCTGCTAGTTTTAATATTGCTATTGTTTACACAAAACTGTGTTTGACTCCAACAAAATGTTAAGCACATAGTCAAAGTCATCTCCAGAAAAGCAATACACTAATGGCTTGTCAATAAACATGTCCTATGAGCCCATCTGGGTCTGCACAGATGTGTATTGCTGTCTCAGAACTGACATTGACTATGTGTTTAACTCTTTTGCAAGAGGCTAACACACTTCTCTGCAAGCACTAGTGCAATAATAAAATGCCCAGCAAACTGTCACATTTGATGTCCCTTTAAATAGGGTTTTCTTTAGAATATTTTGCATTAAAAGTTTAACATGATTTGTTTTTGTTATACATAATAGAAATTGTATGGCCATTTGAGTCAAGTGAATATTGATTTTTGGTGTAGCTTCCATTACAACAAATATTGCAATTGGTGTGTGTATTTGTGTATCTCCATAAAAGGGAAAATGTAATTTTACATCTAATATTTATTTTTAGTTGTCCTAAATAATAATAAAAAAAAGTCCTCATTTTTTCCACTTTTTTCTAGGGGGGGTGGGGGGGGTGGGGGGGGCGCTTCAGGTTTTTGTGCCTACAGGCACCTGAGATGTAAATCCGGCCCTGATCGTAGAGTGTATGAGAATAAAGGTGAAAGGAAACGTGGATATTATAATGGAAACTAGCTCATTAGTATTTGCAAATTACAAGTGCAATATGCAGTATTGCTTCATTATTGAGTGTTACTACTCAGAACAGAGCTAGGATATTTTTCTAAAAGAATGTCAACATTTTAACAGAAAAATAACTTAAAAAACAGTGGCTGGAAAAAACGATATAGAGATGAAAGTCTGAGATAACACATTATTTTACCTTGTAGCTTTAGACAGTATAGCACAGTAATATACAAACATAAATTTTGACGGCATATATGAGCCATGGGCCCAGCAGGTCTGCCCAATATTTCCTTAAAGTATAAATGTATCTAGTTTGTTGGATAGCCTTATGCTTATCCCCACAATGTTTCTCATTTCCACCGCTTGTGGATGTTTATTCCATGAATCAGTCACCCTTTCTGTAAAGTAGTGCTTCTGAAAATGACTACTGAATATAGTACCCTTCAGCTTGAGATCATAATATGACAGTATATAGCCACATAGAGGGGGAGATTTAATAAGCAGTGGATACTGCTTTCCCCAGGCAATGTTTCCAGACTGCAATCATGATTGACACCCCCCTGATAAATGTGCAGGGGGCGGCATTGCACAAGCATTTCACAAGAAATGCTTGTGCAATGTTAAATGCCAACAGCATATGCGATATCAGGGGGACATGGTTCACTATAGCGAATTATGTCCGTCCGACATTTGGTAAATTGACCCCAAAGTCTTGTCTTTTAAGAATTATATAATTCTGTTTGTCAAATTTTGAACAAATAATTTAGAAATATGAAATCAATCCATTAATTTCAGCTGGAAAAAGGCACAATATTTACCAATATTTAAAGCCTCAAAGACAGACAATGTTGTCAAATCAGTATTTCATTGCATGGAATATTTCTTTAGTTTTTATACTACATTTATTAATAAATATTTAAAAGGCCATTAAAATGAGTAACACAGATATAACATCTTATCCTGTGTCTGTTATTTAAGATGAAGTGATAGAGGATAATGAGAAAATTATCATTGTTGTTTAGTGTTAAATATAAAAAGTGCCAGATTAACACTATTTCCCACAGTCACACTTTTTAAATTTCTTCTGTAGACTGTTACACAGTTTAAGTAAATATGGAATCATTGCCATTGTTCAACTATTCTATATATTGCTTATTTGTCAAAATAAAATATCATTAATTATTGACATGCTTGATATAAATTAATATTGTATTGCATATATAAAATTAGGAATCATATTAAAATGCTCATAGTTAACCTTAATCACGCATTGAATGAAAATAAGGTATTTTATTTTTTTGCAGGTTTTATCTCATTTTTGTCTTTTTTTCATTTTTAAAGAAATGCTGTAACATCTATCAATAACTCAAGATAAAAAAAAACAATACAATTAGAAATCTTTTATCATGCAAATAAGAATATATATACTGTATATATACAGTATATAATGTAAATATTTTACATTCCAATATTCTTCTCATAAGGAAATATGTTCTAAGTATTTATAAAAAGATATTCATATATATATATATATATATATATATATATATATATATATATATATATACTGTATATACAGTATGTATGTGTATATCTATGTATCTATATATATATATATATTTTTATATATATATATATATATATATATATATATATATATATATATATATATATATATATATATATGTATACTTTTTGAGCTCCATTGAAATCTATGGGGGATACACAATATTTGAAGTTTGGCTTTTTGCTCATCGTGTTAATGCTTGTGTGAAAACTTTTTATTTTTAACTTGTAATATGATAAATAGCCTTCCACTCATAATCTAGCCCTAAATTAGTATTTCCTAGATTACGTTTTATTCTGTAAGGTTTCTGAATCTATGTGACTGTTGATGATCTTATTGGTAACCATTGTTCTGTTGTAATCACCTACAGAAAAAAACCAGTTGAATGATTTAATATGAAACCTGTCCTGATATATAGATTTGGGCGACTTCTATGTTCAATTCAATCTTGTTTTGGATCATTTAGAAAAAATTTTGTAGGGTGTTAATAAGGCATTCCATTTATTAAAATCAAAGTTGAATAAATTAGAAATGCTGCCCAAATTATATCTGCAACATTTCCAGGTCATCAGCATTTATTGTATTTGGACTGGGTGAATTCACAGTTATGTGTTAATGGTATTTTCCAGGGATCATGGTGAATTTTTATGTTGAATGACATCATACTGCATATATTGTAACCAACACTCCACACATTTAAATTAATTATACATAAATGCTAATACTTTCAATTAAAATGTATTATAAACTCTATATTTATGGTTACAGTGCATGTTCAGATGTATTTATCAATTGGGTCCTTAAAAAGCCAGGAAATTAATATCCAAAAAAATTTATAATTCCTAGTGTTTAAGTTCTCAAATGGCCGAGAGGTAGAACATTTTGAACTTAAAACCCCACCCCACGGACCTTTTCAATCATCCTCAATGATGTCGTTAAGGTCATCTTATATTACATGATCAATTACATCATAAATGTTATAACTTCAGTCATGTGTCATCACTTACAACTTTATTAATGGAATCATATATTATGACATACAATCAATCATCTCTGAAATTGCACATATTCTCATTCATATTTAGCTACATAACACAAAAATATATGGTTTGAAAAAAAAAAACTAATATAGAATGTCCTGTCTATAACATTATGGATGTAGAAAACTTATTTTCTTTCAAGAGTAGATAATAAATGTTTGCCATGCTATAGAGGTTATATGACCCCAACATTTATTTTGATAACTATTTACAACTTCAAGTTTAGTTGCAATACTTGTAGATTGCTATAACCATACTGATGAAATATGAATACTTCACATTTTGGTATAGATAGTTTGTAACAGCCTTTACAATGCTTTACATATAAATGCATCTTGAATCGCATTTCACTGTGGAGAAGATGCACTTAGTAGAGCCAATAAAAATGTCAAATATTATTTGCACCACAAATATTTCCAAATCGTTTTTTTCTGGCTTTTTCTGTTCTGCAAGCTTGTAAAGCTTAGATCAAAACACAAATATATAACAATATGGTATATGCAATATTCTGTTGGTATTTATGATAACTATATATAAATATGTGTCTTTTTTATTGCTTTTTAATAATTAATGATTCAAGGGGTTAAAGAAAGTGGTTTTACTTAGCAGTTTAATAAAATGACAAAAGAAAAATAGGTACTTACTGATGTAAAGATTCTTTTTAACTATAATACATTTCCCCTGCTGTGTCATTATGAATCAGAGTCTCACCATATAACATTAGGAGTTTTATGTCTTACATCAGTGCAGATTATAGTCTGTAATTTGTTTTATGTATTCATTTACTTTAAAAAAATAAATAACCCTTTGAAATGAAAATGGTATGTGAGCTGGTACCAATGTTTTTATTAAACTCCTCAATTTTGCTGAAGCTATTAACCTTTATATACATTATAATTGCCCCTTAGCCCCAGTACATTGGTAGTCTATATAGGTAATGGCATTTCACTAATTTAAATGTCATTCTTGTAATGTTTTAGAAACTGTTGCACAAATCATGGGAAGTGTTTTGTTTTTGTCTTTAAAATCATTAAATGTCTTTTATAGGTAAAATGTGATTGTTTTATCGTTATCGTTTGATTGTTCTCTTAGTTATTTATATTTATTATGATTTAGTGTACTCACAGACACAGACCTCTTCCTGTCTTCCTCAGATTTTAAAAGGACAGTAAATATTAGTTTTCAAAGCCCGCATTTAAAATTCTACCCTAAGGGGTAGATTTATCTTGCTATGGATGCAGCTGTTTCCGCACGAGCCTTCAGCGAGCAGCTGTTTCAGCGCGAGCCTTCATAAGACTGCTGTTGCTTAACTCATCCGCCACCTCTGAGGTGGCGAACAGCAATCCACCTGATCAGATACGATCAGGATGATTGAACCTCCTACTAGCAGCCGATTGGCTGTGAATTTGAAGGGGGCGGCATTCATTTCACCAGAAATGCTTGTGCAATGTTAAATGCCGATAGTGTATGTTGTAGCGGATCATGTCCGTTTGACATATGATAAATCTACCCCTAAGAGTGTAGAGATAGGTTGTACATGTCTGTTAGATAAGCAATCCACACATTCAGAACCTATCTTCACACTTTCAATGTAGGATCGGAGGTGGACCCTGGTTAACATCAATGGTGCAAGGGCAGTATGATTTCTGATTGTCTGTACCACCTGCTGACAGCTACAAGGCTGATTATGTTGTGGGGTGACCAATGTAGTTGGTTAGATCAAAACTTTGGGGGGTAAGTTGTAGTTAAGTGAAGTGGTAAATTGAACTAGTGCTTATTAGTTCTTACTTTTAAGCTTCTAGTAAAACATGAAAAGGCAGAAATGTTTAACTCCGTGCTTCAGTGTCAGTTCTACAGGGGTGCACGAGGGTACAAAACTCACCAATCTTTTCATGTCACCCCATTGGGCTTGTTCAGCTGAGGAAGAGGGTAACATTGTCCCCTCATGCCTAGCCCTGCCCCTAGATTGCCAGCTTTGCACCCACTAGTACACACACAACTCCACCCATGGAACATTCACGACTCTGCCCACAGGCCTCCCTAACTTATGGCTAGATTACGAGTGTTGTGTTATAGTGAAAAAGCAGCGTTAAGCCTCATAACGCTGCTTTTTTACTACTGCTGGTATTACGAGTCTTGCAGATTTAGGGGCACTGCACAATTTTTTGGCCTTACCGCAAATAAACTTACGCAAATTGCGTATAGTCTTTTTTCTATGGGACTTCCATAGCGCCGGTATTATGAGCTTGTCCTGGAAGGCCAAAAAGTGAGTGGTACACCCTACCCCATCAAGATTCGTACCACATTTTAAAGTCAGTAGTTATGAGTTTTACATTACAAAACCGTAGCATAAAACTCATAACTAAAGTGCTAAAAAGTACACTAACACCCATAAACTACCTATTAACCCCTAAACCGAGGCCCTCCCACATCGCAAACACTAAAATAAAATTATTAACCCCTAATCTGCTGCTCCAGATATTGCCGCCACTAGAATAAACATATTAACCCCTAAACCGCTGCACTCCCGCCTCGCAAACCTTAGTTAAATATTATTAACCCCTAATCTGCTGTCCCTAACATTGCCGCCACCTACCTACATTTATTAACCCCTAATCTGCCGCCCCTAATGTCGCCGCCACTATATTGAATTTATTAACCCCTAAATCTAAGTCTAACCCTAGCACCACCTAACTTAAATATAATTAAAATAAATCTAAATAAAACCTACTATTAATAACTAAATTATTCCTATTTAAAACTAAATACTTACCTGTAAAATAAACCCTAAGCTAGCTACAATATAACTAATAGTTACATTGTAGCTATCTTAGGGTTTATTTTTATTTTACAGGCAAGTTTGTATTTATTTTAACTAGGTAGAATAGTTACTAAATAGTTATTAACTATTTACTAACTACCTAGCTAAAATAAATACAAATTGACCTATAAAATAAAACCTAACCTGTCTTACACTAACACCTAACCTAACCCTACAATTAAATAAATTCTCTAAATTAAATACAATTAACTAAATTCAAAACAATAAGCTAAATTACAAAAAAACAAACAAACACTAAATGACAGAAAATAAAAAACAGATTACAAGAGCTTTAAACCAATTACACCTAATCTAATAGCCCTATCAAAATAAAAAAAGCCCACCAAAATAAAAAAAAACATAACCTAAACTAAACTACCCTTAGAAGATGACGTGTGGGTGAAGACTTCTGCCCGCCTGGAGGACCACTTCTGCCTATAGGGAGGACCACTTCTGCCTGCTTCGTTGAGGACATCTTGCCGCTTGGATGAAGACTTCTCCCAGTAAGTGGATCTTCGGGGGTTAGTGTTAGGATTTTTTAAGGGTGTATTGGGTGAGTTTTATTTTTAGGTTTGGGCTTTGGGCCGCAATAGAGCTAAATGTCTTTTTAAGGGCAATGCCCATTCAAATGCCTTTTTCAGGGCAATGGGGAGCTTAGGTTTTTTTAGTTAGGGTTTTATTTGGGGGGTTGGTTGTCTGGGTTGTGGGTTTTACTGTTGGGGGTTGTGTGTATTTTTTTTACAGGTAAAAGAGCTGATTTCTTTGAGACAATGCCCCACAAAAGGCCCTTTTAAGGGCTATTGGTAGTTTAGTTTAGGCTAGGGGTTTTTATTTTTTTGGGTGGGCTTTTTTTTATTTTGATAGGGCTATTAGATTAGGTGTAATTCGTTTAAAGATCTTGTCATTTGTTTTTTATTTTCTGTAATTTTGTGGGGGGTTTTTAATTTAGCTAATTTTATTGAATTTAGTTCATTGTATTTAATTTAGGTCATTTATTTAATTGTAGTGTAGTGTTAGGTGTTAGTGTAACTTAGGTTAGGTTTTATTTTACAGGTCAATTTGTATTTATTTTAGCTAGGTAGTTATTAAATAGTTAATAACTATTTAGTAACTATTCTACCTAGTTCAAATAAATACAAACTTGCCTGTAAAATAAAAATAAAACCTAAGCTAGCAATAATGTAACTATTAGTTATATTGTAGCTAGCTTAGGGTTTATTTTACAAGTAAGTATTTAGTTTTAAATATGAATAATTTAGGTAATAATTGTAGGTTTTATTTATATTTATTTTAATTATATTTAAGTTAGGGGTTGTTAGGGTTAGGGTTAGACTTAGGTTTAGGGGTTAATACATATAATATAGTGGTGGCGACGTTGGGGGCTGCAGATTAGGGGTTAATAAATGTAGGTAGGTAGCGGCGATGTTAGGGGCGGCAGATTAGGGGTTAATCATATTTAACTAGTGTTTGCGATGCGGGAGTACAGCGGTTTAGGGGTTAATATATTTATTATAGTGGCGGCGACGTTGGGGGCGGCAGATTATGGGTTAATAACATTATGTAGGTGTCGGCGATGTTGTGGGCATCAGATTAGGGGTTAATAAATATAATGTAGGTTTCGGTGATGTCAGGGGCAGCAGATTAGGGGTTCATAAGTATAATGTAGGTTGTGGCGATGTCCGGAGAGGCAGATTAGGGGTTAATAAATATAATGTTGTGTCGCGATCTGGGGGGGCACAGTTTAGGGGTTAATAAGTGTAAGATTAGGGGTGTTTAGGCTCGGGGTTCATGTTAGGTGTAAACATAAATTTAGTTTCCCCATAGGAATCAATGGGGCTGCGTTTCTTAGCTTTACGCTGCTTTTTTGCAGGTATTAGTCTTTTTCTCACCCGGCTCTCCCCATTGATGTCTATGGGAAAATCGTGCACGAGCATGTACAACCAACTCACCGCTGACTTAAGCAGTGCTGGTATTGGAGTGCGGTATGGAGCACAATTTTCCTCTATGCTCACTTATTGCCTTTTAACGCCGTGTTTGTAAAAACCTGTATTACCAGTGCTGTAGGTAAGTGAGTGGTGAGAATAACGTGCAAGTAATCACCACACCCCTCATAACGCAAAACTCGTAATCTAGCCGATAGTTTCCACTCCAGCATCCTAATCCTGAGTCTGTGGGGTGTTTTTCTCCCCCGCACATATTGTTCTGCTATTACGGTGCTTCGCCTTGCCCTCTTCTGCATACAAGCACAAATTTTTGTATCTCCCTACCAGGCTCTGTTCATTAAACAACAAAACTTTATTTAACCCTGTAACTGTCTACAATTTTAAATCACACTCAAACCAGGTAAAAATAAATTAGCAGTCAAATAATAAATATTTACAATAGCAACTCATTGTAGCCATATTGTTAAGGCTATTGCCAATGAGATTTTTAAACTTAAACTTTGTATGGACCCCCTGTTGTTAAATTATTAAAGTGGCATAAAACCCAAACATTTTCCTTAATGATTCATATAAAGCATACCATTTTAAACAGCTTTCTTGTTTACTTTCATTATTAATTTTGCTCTATTCTCTTGGTATCCTTTGTTGAAGGAGCAGCATTGCACTACTGGGAACTAGCTGATCTAACAGGTAAGCCAATGACAAGAGGCATATATGCGCAATCATCAGCAGCTAGCTCCCAGCTTCAGAGCCTACCTAGGTATACTTTTCAACAAAAGAGAATAAAACAATTAGAGACCAGCGCAAATGAACTGAATACAAGCACCTATATATGAGGAAGATTCCCAATATCACTTCCAAAAAGACAAAAGCAAAGGTTAAATAAAGCAGTGATTTTTAACCTTTTTTTTGCCATGGCACACTTTTTTACATTAAAAAATCCTGTGGCACACCACCATCCCAAAATTTAAAAAAATCACACATTGTAGCCTAATACAGCATATATATATATACATACACACAAACACACACATACTGTATGTATTGTGCTGTTATGCCATGCCTCCTACAAACTACCCCTGCACTGGGAGTAAAAAACAAGCAAAGTTTAAAAAATATGTCACACTGTTGTCAGTCTGCCGTGTCACACCTGAGGATCTCTCACGGCACACTAGTGTGCCACGGCACACTGGTTGAAAAACACTGAAATAAAGAATATAAGTGCGCAAAATTAATGCTAAAGTAAATAATTAAAAGAGGGGATCTTTATATATAAACTCAGAATTCTGAACGTGTAACCATGTGCAAAAATTTATATATTCTAATGCAGAGAGATTTGTGATCCTCACACCTAAGGGTTAAAATTAATTCCCATATAGTTAAAATCTAAAAATTCGATTGAGAATTAAATTGATGGTGAATATAAACATGAAACAAAACACATCTGAATAAAATTTGTATATTGTATTTTATAATTCTTAAAAACACATGGAATAAACAATTTAAAAATACTCTTTCTGAAAATATAACTATGATAATAAATCTAATATTTATTTGATACAATTGGTAGTGACCGGCCCTAACTCATAAACACAATCTAAATGAATTAATAAAAAAAATACAATATTTTACAAGTTGATGACAAATAAAATCACAAAGTAAAATATAAAGTATTAGGACTCAAATGGAAACTTTTTGATCGATCCCAGAAGGTGAGTCCCAATCGGTGTCCTTCCCAAGCTTTCCACAAAAGCACAATATACGATGATAGGCGAAAAAAGTCTTCTGATTCCTCCCAGCTTGTTCTGAACAGCGTCTGAGTGGGAGACAGAATCGTCCGCTTGAAATTGATGTATATGATTTAAATCTTATACACTAATTTCAAGTGGACGCTTCTGTCTCCCACTCAGACGCTATTCAGAACAAGCTGGGAGGAATCAGAAGACTTTTTTCGCCTATCATCGTATATTGTGCTTTTGTGGAAAGCTTGGGAAGGACACCGATTGGGACTCACCTTCTGGGATCGATCAAAAAGTTTCCATTTGAGTCCTAATACTTTATATTTTACTTTGTGATTTTATTTGTCATCAACTTGTACTTTGTTGTTTTTTTTATTAATTCATTTAGATTGTGTTTATGAGTTAGGGCCGGTCACTACCAATTGTATCAAATAAATATTAGATTTATTATCATAGTTATATTTTCAGAAAGAGTATTTTTAAATTGTTTATTCCATGTGTTTTTAAGAATTATAAAATACAATATACAAATTTTATTCAGATGTGTTTTGTTTCATGTTTATATTCACCATCAATTTAATTCTCAATCGAATTTTTAGATTTTAACTATATGGGAATTAATTTTAACCCTTAGGTGTGAGGATCACAAATCTCTCTGCATTAGAATATATACATTTTTGCACATGGTTACACGTTCAGAATTCTGAGTTTATATATAAAGATCCCCTTTTAATTATTTACTTTAGAATTAATTTTGCGCACTTATATTCTTTATTTAACCTATACTTTTCAACAAAGCAAACTAAGAGAACTAAGCAAATTAGATAACATAAGTAAAGTGGAAAGTTGTTTAAAAATGTATGCTCTATCTGAATTATAAAAGAAAAAAAAAATGGGTTTCATCATTTGCCTGAGCAAAGACATAAGAATGTGAATTGCAAGATAGATGCAGTGTTCTATACTAGAGTTAAACTGCATTATTTTTAGTATCCAGTATTATTCTCTGAAACCCATTTTTTCTGCATTAAAATAAGCTTCTAAACTATTTTATACTTCTTGAAACAATGATAAAATCTGACCTCCTTTTGCTGTTAACATTTTTGTAGATGATCCTTCATTTAAAATGTGCAGAACATAATTCGTTTCAGAAAGAATAAAGTATCATTTTATACGGTGTTATTGTTAAAGCTCTGCTATTTATATCACTGTTTTTCTTATGCTTTTGAATTATAATTATATTGGCTTTCTAATTTATGACTTTATATGTAACACAATGTAATGTATTTGATGGCTCTTTTCAGTAGCTGAATGATAAGAGTTAAAGGGACATGATTTATTTCATGATTGCAATAGATTGTGCCATTTTAAATAACTTTCCAATTTATTTCTATTATCTAATTTGTTTTGTTCTTTTTGTATCCTTTGTCTAAAAGTATACCTAGGTAGGCACAGAAGCTGCTGATTGGTGGCTGTAAATATATGCCTCTTGTCATTGGCTTCCAGCTAACTCCCAGTAATGCATCACTGCTCCTTCAAGAAAGGATACCAAGTGAATGAAGCAAATTAGATAGAAGTAAATTGGAAAGTTGTTTAATATTATATGATCTATCTGAATCATGAAAGAAAAATGTTGGGTTTCATGTCCTTTTAACTATATAATACCTATATATTTTTGCATTGTTACTATATTATTCCCATCTCAGTTTATTATTGAATTTTATGTTATTTTTTTATTTTAAAATCCCATTGAAAACAAATGATTTTTTGATATTCTAAATCCAGTGCAATTTTTCGTACAGTTTTCATATCCATTACATATTTTTATGGCATTTAATGCACAATACTTTTTACTCATATCATACACATAATTTACTGTATATAATCTAGCGTAACATGTTTCAAACCAGTTCCATTTTGTGTCACAAAAACACAGAGGAATTGAATTATTAATGTAGATATAGACACATTTTTGTATTTTCTTTCATAAATCATTAAATTCCTTGTCTATAAATGATGATACTGAAGCCACTGCCATATAGCAAACAACAACCAGATTGTAAATGTTGGCCAATAGCACAATGCTGCCTGTTTGGGCTTGACCTAAATGCCACCACTTGTGTGACTCCATGGCTTTTTATCACTTGCCTGTTTTCCCCAAATGAGAAAACTTTACTATGATCTTGTCTGGGTAAAAAAATCAGATCATCCTATTAATTAAGACTCAACTAAAGTAGATGTGACAATACAAAAACAAATTAAAAATGCAACCAGCTCATGAAATATGTACTTGCAATCCTGGGAGGTTTCTAAATGGCAAAGTAGGTGAAAACAGTAAACATCACTTTATTTATTTTTTTACCAATACTCAGACAAAAAAGTTAAGTAATTTAATAAAAAAGTAAATGTAGACATATAAAGATTTACCTCATTTTGTTAATATTCACTAAGAGTAAAAACTTAGTGGTCACCAGAAAAAGGACACAATAATCAGTTAAGATAAAAGTTATATACAGTATATATATATATATATATATATATATAGATATATATATATATATATATATATATATTGTGCTAAGGATATTGCGGAAGACATAAGGCTTTATATAATTTTTGTTATATTACAAATAGCGGAATGTGTGATTAATGCAGCAAAAAGGATTTGTGTGAGCTAATTTCTGTGGCTGAAATGCTAGAAAGTAAAAAAAAGCACATGTAATGTTAAAGGGACATGAAACCCAACATTTATCTTTCCTGGTTCAGATAGAATATGTGATTTTCAAACAACTTCCAACTTACTTCAATTATTTAATTTTCTTCACTTGTTATTCTAAGTTTAAAAGCATACTTAGGTAGACTCAGGAGCAATAATGCACTACTGGAAGCTACCTGCTGATTGGTGGCTTCTTTTAATCAGTTCACCGCAAGTGTTAAGCTAGCTCCCAGTAGTGAAATGCTGTTTCTTGAACAAAGAAAGGCCAGAGAATGAAGAAAATTTAATAATAGAAGTAAATTGAAAAGTTGTTCAAAATTGCATGTTCTATCTGAATCATTAAAGACAACTTCTGTGTTTCATGTCCCTTTAAGCTTAAAACTCTATATTGCTAACTTTTTCTATTAAAATTTCTTCTAAAACTTACCAGCTCCTGTGACTTGTGAGTGCCCTTTATTCATAATACATTTTTCTTTGTTATATGGTTGTTGGCTTTGTCTGGCCAGGAGTTGTGCAGCTACACCTTTCTCTGCTTCTCAGGAACAATAATTTAGTAAATTAGGGCTGTAACCTTGTCCTCAGGTAACGCACACTTTCCTGACTGGTTTAACATTTTATGTTTCTATGGATAGTATGCAATTTTTCTCTACATCAATTTTCTAAATGATTGTGAGAAAATGTATTTTTAACTATATTTTTTGAAAAATAAATGATGGCCCATCTGAGATAAAGATGAGGATAGATGTCATTTTGCTGAATTACACTTTTACATATTGCCATACTAGATGGACAGATTTTCATGAACCTTCAAAGTTCAGACAAAAATTTCCATCGGGCAAAGTGGTTACATTTTGTAGACAGTGTCTTCTTCTAGCAAACTTTGACTATAAACCATCTGTTTAGCAAATTTATAATAAAAAAAATCTTTAAAAAATAAATGCATATTTAGCACATTTTCTTAGTAGAAGATTACCTATTAATATTTTATACTATAGCCTTTTAAGATAAATAATATATTGTTTGTCATATTCATGACTAAGAGTTCCTGTCAGATATAAAAATATTGCTGGATGGCTAGATTTCATGATTTGTTGTTACACAAACATATCTCAGGTTTTGTTTTTCTTGTTTAAGAACATGTCTTAAAATCAACTGATAAGCTAAATAAAAGTCCAATATCTCCTTAGCTATATTTATGCTAACTGTACAAATTTGGCAGCTGCCTAGGAGACTCTCATTTTGCTTTGTTGAATCTGCTGCATGAGATAAATGTTGAGGGGTGCATTGAGGGAAACAGTTTCTAGGGTTGATATAGTTGCATATACAGCTTTGTTCATAAGATTAATTGAGACACAGCTCTTTCCACCATAGAGTAAATGGAATGTTGGGTTAATTACAAAAAGAGAAGAGTTACTATTACTAGCATAGTGAAAAGACGGCACTGAAAAATATATACAGAATAGAAATGGGTTTCCCAAGAAAACACTATAGGTTGCTCCTTAAACAAGGTCTGGTGAGTCCTTAATAGTAACTAGAAAACATAAAATACATAAAAAGGATACTAAAAAGCATGTAGACATCTAATCGAAAAAAAATAAAGACCTGTACTCACAAAGGAGAGACACCTCCAGTTGTCAAGTTTGCTGCTATTTTATAGTATTAATAATCCCTGTGATACTACTACAAAGACCTGCTGACACCTACTTTAAAGATCATCACATGAGTTCCTGAGCCATTTGCTTTCTGTCATTGGGGAACTGAACTTTCCTACAAATATGTTTCCCTATGTGTCTCATACGTTATAATACAGTATATTTAAAAATGTTATTCACACCTTCCAAAAAGGGACACAACCACAAGTGTAGAACTATAAATGTAGCTCTCAGTGGAAAGGGCATTGCCTTGTTAAAGGGCATATTACACAAACATAGTAGTATGTATGTTTATATTTATATACACATGTATGTATGTGTGTGTGTAAAATATATACCTGTATATATATATATGTATGTATATATATATATAGTAACAAAGAAGGAAGGCCTTGGAACCGGATAGATGAAAATAAAATCCACTTTATTTAACGTAGGTTAAAAATACAAGCCAAATCAGGAAAACATAGGAATAAACAGATCCTACGCATTTCGACAGATGCTATACTCATATATCTGTTTAAGCACTGTACAGTGTCGGTTTAAAAAGCATCTCCTACACAGCTATTGGCGGAAATGACAAGTAAAATACACTCCCACATTTTAACTCCTAACACCCTGGAAATATACACAGTAAATTCGAGGACAATATCAGCTACTGAAAAATCATATCATATGCTACATTTTACAATACATTGAATAGAACAGCATCATGATCAGCTAATAATATCTATTGTTAATACAAAAATATCTAACATATGAAACACATAACACATATGCTATATAAAAAGTAATCATAAACTATAGGTACGTGATTAAACATGCAATATATTTGTATGTATGTACATATGTTCAATGTTTGTCAATTCATTACAGAAGCTATAGAAGAGTATATTGCAATTAATAATGTTGTAAACAATATAACAATAGGAATATACTTGTACAATACGTTTATAAACTAAATACGTTCTCAAATCATCAGGAATAAACAAAGTATAAACATGTATGCAGTTATGTTTTATTGTACTAAACAATAATACGGGTAATTTAATTACATTTAAAAAGCCATAGTGAGTAAGCAGGTTACTGACACATTTTTATTTGGCTTAGTACCAGTGGTTAAAGGGAAATTAAACACTAAATACATGCTAGATAAAATGATGCATTCAAAGAAAAGATTAGTCCATGACTAACATGTAGATTTATTTTTTAAAGTTTAATTAGTTGTTTAAATAGCGAGAAAATAAATGTAAAGTTTTAGTGTATATAAAACAATGGGAGCTGCCATGTTGTAACTTGTGTTACCTTCTCTGCTGTGGCCAATTAGAGTCAGTTATATAAATAGGTCACTAGAGTTAGCAGCCACTGGCTGTGTGGGATATAACAGTGTTCTGCACTTCCATTTCTAACAGGAACTGAAAAGCTCACAATTTCAGAATGGAATTACAGGCAAGGAGGACAAAAAAAATAATGAAAGTATATTGCAGAGTTGTTTTATATATACAATTTATCATTTTATATTACCATATCAAAGTGTTTAATGTCCCTTTAATGATATCGAATTCCGAATTATAACCGTTGGGAAAATGTGTTTGCAATTTATGTATCCAATAGATTTCCTGCTTAGCCAGGACCTTCTTTATTGCCTCCTTTTGGAGGTTGTCTGATTGCTTCAATGGCTCTCCACTTGAATGCACTGACATCCTTGTTGTGGACCTCCAAAAAGTGACACGAAAGAGCAGAACACGGTTTATCATTTTTGATATACCCTAAGTGTTCCCGTATCTGGGTACGTACATCTCTAGTTGTCATGCCCACATATTGAAATTGGTGTACAATGCATTCAATCAGATAAATCACATATGGACTAGAACATTTTATGCAACCTTTGATAGGAAACGTCTGTTTGGTGACATGGGACATGAATTTTCTACTCTCTGTCAGATATTTGCATGCTTTACATCTCGAAACTCCACACTTATATGTGCCATTGACACTTAACCATGTAGTAGTGGGTTCTCTGTGAGGTAACTGACTGGGAGAGAGTATGTTCCTTAAAGTAACATTTTTAGAGTATACACGTTTAAAACCTTGTTCAACAATACCATTTAAACCCCTATCGCCATGTAGCAATGGAAAATATTTCTTCAAAATGTTGCAAATAGAATAGTACTGTGAGGAGTACTGTGTAATAAACAAGATACGATCATCTTGTTGTGGGAATTTACACTTGGGCTGTAAAGTATCTTGTCTGTCAAAACTAGATATTTCTCTAGCTATTCTATCCAGCATGTGAGGGGAATAGCCCCTAGAAGAAAGTCTCTCTTTGATCACTGATTTTTTCCTTTTGGAAGTCAACGGTTGTGCTACAGATTCTTCTAGCTCTGACAAACAATATCCCACCAAAGTGAGTACACCCCTCACATTTTTGTAAATATTTAATTATATCTTTTCATGTGACAACACTGAAGAAATGACACTTTACTACATTGTAAAGTAGTGAGTGTACAGCCTGTATAACAATGTAAATTTGCTGTCCCCTCAAAATAACTCAACACGCAGCCATTAATGTCTAAACTGTTGGCAACAAAAGTGAGTACACCCCTAAGTGGAAATGTCCAAATTGGGCCCAAAATGTCAATATTTTGTGTGGCCACCATTATTTTCCAGCACTGCCATAACCCTCTTGGGCATGGGGTTCAAAAGAGCTTCACAGGTTGCCACTGGAGTCCTCTTCCACTCCTCCATGACAACATCACAAAGCTGGTGGATGTTAGAGACCTTGCACTCCCTCACCTTTCGTTTGAGGATGCCCCACAGATGCTCAATAGGGTTTAGGTCTGGAGACATGCTTGACCAGTCCATCACCTTTACCCTCAGCTTCTTTAGCAAGGCAGTGGTCTTCTTGGAGGTGTGTTTGGGGTCATTATCATGTTGGAATACTGCCCTGCGGCCCAGTCTCTGAAGGGAGGGGATCATGCTCTGCTTCAGTATGTCACTGTACATGTTGGCATTCATGGTTCCCTCTATAAACTGTAGCTCCCCAGTGCCAGCAGCACTCATGCAGGCCCAGACCATGACACTCCCACCACCATGCTTGACTGTAGGCAAGACACACTTGTCTTTGTACTCCTCACCTGTTTGCCACCAAACATGCTTGACACCATCAAATAAGTTTAAATAAGTTTATCTTGATCTCATTAGACCACAGGACATGGTTCCAGTAATCTATGTCCTTAATCTGCTTGTCTTCAGCAAACTGTTTGAGGGCTTTCTTGTGCATCATCTTTAGAAGAGGATTCCTTCTGGGATGACAGCCATGCAGACCAATTTGATGCAGTGTGCGGCATATGGTCTGAGTATTGACAGGCTTACCCCCCACCATTCAACCTCTGCAGCAATGCTGGCAGCACACATACGTCTATTTCCCAAAGACAACCTCTGGATATGATACTGAGCACGTGCACTCATCTTCTTTGGTCGACCATGGTGAGGCCTGTTCTGAGTGGAAACTGTCCTGTACAACCACTGTTTGGTCTTGTTCACTGTGCTGCAGCTTAGTTTCAGGGTCTTGGCAATCTTCTTATTGCCTAGGCCATCTTTATGTAGAGCAACAATTCTTTTTTTCAGATCCTCAGAGAGTTATATGCCATGAGGTGCCATGTTAAACTTCCAGTGACTAGTATGAGAGAGTTTGAGAGTGACCAAATTTAACACATCTGTCTCCCATACACACCTGAGACCTTGTAACACTAACAAGTCACATGATACCGGGGAGGGAAAATGGCTAATTGGGCCCAATTTGGACATTTCCACTTAGGGGTGTGCTCACTTTTTTTGCCAACGGTTTAGACATTAATGGCTGTGTGTTGAGTTATTTTGAGGGGACAGCAAATTTACACTTTTATACAGGCTGTACACTCACTACTTTACATTGTAGCAAAGTGTCATTTCTACAGTGTTGTCACTTGAAAAGATATAATAAAATATTTACAAAATCTGAGGAGTGTACTCACTTTTGTGGGATACTGTGTATATATATATATATATATATATATATATATATATATATATATATATATATATATATACATACATACATACATACACACACACTACTATATTTGGATTAAAAGAAATAGAAAATAGCTAAACTCCCCATAAGAGGCATCTAGTAAAATGTGTGTCAAAATGTTGTCCTGGGAATTAAAATAAAAATTTAAATGAGATAGTCAAGAGCTCTGATTAAAAGTAACGCATTATAGGGATATTAATGTACTCAAAAAGACTGGTGATGCTACCTGATGCACATTTTAATGTAGTATTTATCAATCTGTAATGCGTGCATATTTTAAAGAAAGCTACAGTTCTATGATTGCCCTTTTGTTTGTTTCTTTTTAAGCTTCATAATAGTACAAAGAGGAGGTTTAATAATGTGAACTGGTCAGTGTTTTCCCTGGGAGAGCTGATGAAAGTTTTTGTATATTATTGTACAAATAATTTAGTGCCAGTAATTGGCCTTACCAGAAATACAATTGTATGTATTTAGACCAGTGTATCATTTGAGCTTTTCAGATAAATTAAGATATAAAATTTGTTGTATGAGTATTTTATTAATAAACTGCACCTGGACTCTTCTTAACTAATTATACACTACTCAGCTTTTACTGTAAATCAATCCATTATAGGCATATTTATTGAATTAAAAAGGAAGGTGTACATTTAGGACGACACAATCCCTTCTTATTTTAAGCACATGACGAGTAGGGTTTGTTATTTGGTGTGTCCATTCCACTTGATTTAATTAGGTTTAGGATTATGTAGATGGAATATGTTCCAACTATATTGCACTGTAATTGTCACTATCCATAAGGATACTGTTTGATGCCATAATCCTTAAAATGACATACAAGTGCAAAAAGAAAATGCTCTCATACAGTATGTTAGAGGATGTAATTATTGCACTATTGCTGACATATTACTGTGTTAGGCCTAGCTGAACACATCTGGTGAGCCAATGAAAAGAGACAATTGTGTGTAGCCACCAACCAACATCAAGCTACTAGTACTGCATTGCTATTGTTATGAAACATGTTTTTATTTCTTTACTTTCATGCCTCTTTTACAGCAGTTTTTTTTTTTATTCAATGCTTTTGTGGCAAAAGCATTCCTGATAAGTGACATTATAAGTGATTTCTTGTGTTTTAGCAAGTATCAAAAAAATACATTTAATGGATTTTACTTTATGCCAAGCTAGAATTCCTAAGGGATCATTTTTAACAGTGCTGTAGGTGGTTCCTCAGCAAATCAATACTATTGTGAATTAAGCTAATTAATTTCAATTGAGGCCATTAATTCTGTTGTGCCATAATAAATACTTTCCCTATTTTAGAAACTGTATTTAAGTCCAGGTCTGAGAAGAAGGAATTCTTGGTGCATAGCCAGTGTAGTCTTGGACGGAACCATTATATTATATTTGTGGGTCAATGCTGAGGCCGTCTAGACCAGGGGTCGCCAACCTTTCATACCTCAGGGACCACTAAACTCACAATTTTGAATCCCATGGACCACTAACATAATAATTATTGATATATATATATATATATATATATATATATATATATATATATATATATATATATATATATAAAGATATATATATATATATATACACATATATACATACACACACACACACACATACTGTACATAACTAGTATAACCATAGCTAAGTTTACACTATGTATATATTTACATGTTTAAGAATTATTTTTTGGAATTAACTAACTGAATGACAAAACTGAGAGAATACTTCCTAATGAGTAGGGAGATTGTAATTTAACTCCTCCTCCATTTTCACTGATGCCCAGCCAGGCACTGTAGGGAGTTGCGGCACGACAGGGTGACACCATCAGAGGAGACTAATTCCTGCTTGATGGTGTCAAGGACCACCAACATCTTCTCGTGGACCACCAGTGGTCCATGGACCACTGGTTGGCGACCGCTGGTCTAGACTATGCAGAAACAACAACAGTACATCAATAAAGCATAAAGGCATTCTGATATACCATATGTAAGAGTTTGCCCCAAAAATTATGGAACCTCATTGAATATTGTATTTAGGAAAAATTATTTCATGAAACATCATTGAATGCTGTATTAATGAAAAAACTACACAATATGAGCTTGCTTCCATTAAGCTGTAATTAGCTTTGTGCGATACATATGCTGTCGGAAGCAATTTAGTTTATTGACTTCTTGCGATGGCGCGTTATACCACAATATCAGCAGCCGGGGTCCAGCTGCCGAAAATATTTTCGCATCCCTTAGAAAGTATTGTAAGCTGTTAAGCGATAACTTATGCCAGGCTTCCAATGAAAGAGCAAACTGTTAATACACTGTTGGAGGCTGTGGATACATTGAAAAAATTACATCCAGCTCAACTAGGTGTAAAAGAGGAAACATTAGCTTTTTGAGGCTTAGTTCCCATTGACATTTTAAAACTTGCAAATAACGCAAGTGCTTCAACATAAAAACAATAGTAATTTGTAATATTTATTGTTGCTCCATATATACGAATTGTTGCACTTATGTTCTTATGGAAATATCAATATGTAATTACATATAAGAATATATGCAAGCATATATCTACAAAATTTAAACAAGACCTATTATGCCTAAGGCAGCAATAAATATTACATATATTAATAAAGTATAAAATGTAATTATAATATAAAGTAGTATTTACTTATAGTTAAAAAATATGTATTATAAATAAGTGTATCTTTGGTTTTATTTCTCTTTGAAGTTGATTACAGGTAAGGAGCGCAGATGGTAAACGTAAATTTTATAGTGTACAGGGAGTGCAGAATTATTAGGCAAGTTGTATTTTTGAGGATTAATTTTATTATTGAACAACAACCATGTTCTCAATGAACCCAAAAAACTCATTAATATCAAAGCTGAATAGTTTTGGAAGTAGTTGTTAGTTTGTTTTTAGTTATAGCTATTTTAGGGGGATATCTGTGTGTGCAGGTGACTATTACTGTGCATAATTATTAGGCAACTTAACAAAAAACAAATATATACCCATTTCAATTATTTATTTTTACCAGTGAAACCAATATAACATCTCAACATTCACAAATATACATTTCTGACATTCAAAAACAAAACAAAAACAAATCAGTGACCAATATAGCCACCTTTCTTTGCAAGGACACTCAAAAGCCTGCCATCCATGGATTCTGTCAGTGTTTTGATCTGTTCACCATCAACATTGTGTGCAGCAGCAACCACAGCCTCCCAGACACTGTTCAGAGAGGTGTACTGTTTTGCTTCCTTGTAAATCTCACATTTGATGATGGACCACAGGTTCTCAATGGGGTTCAGATCAGGTGAACAAGGAGGCCATGTGATTAGATTTTCTTCTTTTATACCCTTTCTTGCCAGCCACGCTGTGGAGTACTTGGACGCGTGTGATGGAGCATTGTCCTGCATGAAAATCATGTTTTTCTTGAAGGATGCAGACTTCTTCCTGTACCACTGCTTGAAGAAGGTGTCTTCCAGAAACTGGCAGTAGGACTGGGAGTTGAGCTTGACTCCATCCTCAACCCGAAAAGGTCCCACAAGCTCATCTTTGATGATACCAGCCCAAACCAGTACTCCACCTCCACCTTGCTGGCGTCTGAGTCGGACTGGAGCTCTCTGCCCTTTACTAATCCAGCCACGGGCCCATCCATCTGGCCCATCAAGACTCAATCTCATTTCATCAGTCCATAAAACCTTAGAAAAATCAGTCTTGAGATATTTCTTGGCCCAGTCTTGACGTTTCACCTTGTGTGTCTTGTTCAGTGGTGGTCGTCTTTCAGCCTTTCTTACCTTGGCCATGTCTCTGAGTATTGCACACCTTGTGCGTTTGGGCACTCCAGTGATGTTGCAGCTCTGAAATATGGCCAAACTGGTGGCAAGTGGCATCTTGGCAGCTGCACGCTTGACTTTTCTCAGTTCATGGGCAGTTATTTTGCGCCTTGGTTTCTTTCATGTAATTAGCAAGAGTCCATGAGCTAGTGACGTATGGGATATACATTCCTACCAGGAGGGGCAAAGTTTCCCAAACCTTAAAATGCCTATAAATGCACCCCTCACCACACCCACAATTCAGTTTTACAAACTTTGCCTCCGATGGAGGTGGTGAAGTAAGTTTGTGCTAGATTCTACGTTGATATGCGCTCAGCAGCAAGTTGGAGCCCGGTTTTCCTCTCAGCGTGCAGTGAATGTCAGAGGGATGTGAGGAGAGTATTGCCTATTTGAATGCAGCGATCTCCTTCTACGTGGTCTATTTCATAGGTTCTCTGTTATCGGTCGTAGAGATTCATCTCTTACCTCCCTTTTCAGATCGACGATATACTCTTATATATACCATTACCTCTGCTGATTCTCGTTTCAGTACTGGTTTGGCTTTCTACAAACATGTAGATGAGTGTCCTGGGGTAAGTAAATCTTATTTTTTGTGACACTCTAAGCTATGGTTGGGCACTTTGTTTGTAAAGTTCTAAATATATGTATTCAAACATTTATTTGCCTTGACTCAAAATGTTCAACTTTCCTTATTTTTCAGACAGTCAGTTTCATATTTGGGATAATGCATTTGAATTAATCATTTTTTCTTACCTTCAAAAATTTGACTTTTTTTCCTGTGGGCTGTTAGGCTCGCGGGGGCTGAAAATGCTTCATTTTATTGCGTCATTCTTGGCGCTGACTTTTTTGGTGCAAAAATTATTTTCCGTTTCCGGCGTCATACGTGTCGCCGGAAGTTGCGTCATTTTTTGACGTTATTTTGCGCCAAAAATGTCGGCGTTCCGGATGTGGCGTCATTTTTGGCACCAAAAGCATTTAGGCGCCAAATAATGTGGGCGTCTTATTTGGCGCTAAAAAATAAGGGCGTCGCTTTTGTCTCCACATTATTTAAGTCTTATTTTTTCATTGCTTCTGGTTGCTAGAAGCTTGTTCTTTGGCATTTTTTTCCCATTCCTGAAACTGTCATTTAAGGAATTTGATCAATTTTGCTTTATATGTTGTTTTTTCTCTTACATATTGCAAGATGTCTCACGTTGCATCTGAGTCAGAAGATACTACAGGAAAATCGCTGTCTAGTGCTGGAGCTACCAAGCTAAGTGTATCTGCTATAATTTTTGGTATCTGTTTCTCCAGCTGTTGTTTGTATTGCATGTCATGACAAACTTATTAATGCAGATAAAATTTCCTTTAGTACTGTTACATTACCTGTTGCTGTTCCGTCAACATCTAATTTTCAGAGTGTTCCTGATAAACATAAGAGATTTTATTTTTTAAATCCATTAAGAAGGCTATGTCTGTTATTTCTTCTTCTAGTTTACATAAAAGTCTTTTAAAACTTCTCTTTTTTCAGATGAATTTTTAAATGAACATCATCATTCTGATACTGATAATGGTTCTTCTGGTTCAGAGGTTTCTGTCTCAGAGGTTGATGCTGATAAATCTTTGTATTTGTTCAAGATGGAATTTATTCGTTCTTTATTTAAAGAAGTATTAATTGCATTAGAAATAGAGGATTCTGGTCCTCTTGATACTAAATCTAAACGTTTAAATAAGGTTTTTAAATCTCCTGTAGTTATTCCAGAAGTGTTTAATCTCCCTGATGCTATTTCTGAAGTAATTTCCAGGGAATGGAATAATTTGGGTAATTCTTTTACTCCTTCTAAACGTTTAAGCAATTATATCCTGTGCCATCTGACAGATTAGAGTTTTTTTGGGACAAAATCCCTAAGGTTATGGGGCTGTCTCTACTCCTGCTAAATGTGCTACTATTCCTACGGCAGATAGTAATTCATTTAAGGATCCTTTAGATAGGAAAATTGAATCCTTTCTAAGAAAAGCTTACTTATGTTCAGGTAATCTTCTTAGACCTGCTATATTTTTAGCGGATGTTGCTGCAGCTTCAACTTTTTGGTTAGAAGCTTTAGCGCAGCAAGTAACAGATCATAATTTTATAGCATTATTATTATTCTATAACATGCTAATAATTTTATTGGTGATACCATCTTTTGATATCATTAGAGTTGATGTCAGGTATATGTCTCTAGCTATTTTAGCTAGAAAAGCTTTATGGATTAAACTTGGAATGCTGATATGTCTTCTAAGTCAACTTTGCTTTCCTTTTCTTTCCAGGGTAATAAATTATTATTTCAACTGTTTCTGGAAGGAAGGGAACTTTTTTACCAAAGGATAAAAAATCTAAGGTAAATTTAGGTCTAATAATCATTTTCGTTCCTTTCCTCACAATAAGGAACAAAAGCCTGATCCTTCATCCTCAGGAGCGGTATCAGTTTGGAAACTATTTCCAGTTTGGAATATATCCAAGCCTTATAGAAAACCTATAGCCAGCTCCTAAGTACCCATGAAGGTGCGGACCTTATTCCAGCTCAGCTGGTATGGGGCAGATTACGTTTTCTTCAAAGAAATTTTGATCAATTCCGTTCTCAATTTCTGGTTTCAGAACATTGTTTCAGAAAGGTACAGCATTGGCTTCAGTTAAGGCCTCCTGCTAAGAGATTTTTTTCTTTCCCGTGTCCCAGTTAACACAGCAAAGGCTCAGCATTTCTGAAATGTGTTTCAGATCTAGAGTTGGCTGGAGTAATTATGCCAGTTCCAGTTCTGGAACAGGGGCTGGGGTTTTATTTTATCTCTTCATTGTACCAAAGAAGGTCAATTCCTTCAGACCAGTTCCGGATCTATCAATATTGAATCGTTATGTAAGGATACCAACATTTATTTTCTGTAGGACTGTCCTGCCTTTTGTTTAGCAAGGGCATTATATGTCTACAATAGATTTACAGGATGTGTATCTGCATATTCCGATTCATCCAGATCACTTTTAGTGTCTGAGATTCTCTTTTTAGACAAGCATTACCAGTTTTGTGGCTCTACCGTTTGGCCTAGCCTCAGTTCCAAGATTTTTTTTCAAAGGTTCTCGGTGCCCTTTTTTCTGTAATCAGAGAACAGGGTTTTGGTATTTCCTTATTGGACGATATCTGGGTACTTGCTCAGTCTTCTCATTTTCGAAGAATCTCATACGAATCGACTTGTGTTGTTTCTTCAAGTTCATGGTTGGAGGATCAATTTACCAATCAGTTCATTGATTCCTCAGACAAGGGTAACCTTTTTAGGTTTCTAGAATAGATTCAGTGTCTATGACTCTGTCCTTGTCAGACAAGAGAAGTTTAACATTGATTTCAGCTTGTCAAAACCTTCAGTCACAATCATTCCCTTTGGTAGCCTTATGCATGGAAATTTTAGGTCTTAGGACTGCCGCATCAGATGCGATCTCCTTTGCTCGTTTTCACATGCGACCTCTTCAGCTCTGTATGCTGAACCAATGGTGCAGGGATTACTCAAAGATATCTCACTTAATATCTTTAAACCGATTATACGACACTCTCTGACATGGTGGACAGATCACCATTGTTTAGTTCAGGGGGCTTCTTTGTTCTTCTGACCTGGACTATAATCTCAACAGATGCAAGTCTTACAGGTTGGGGAGCTGTGTGGGGGTATCTGACGGCACAAGGGGTTTGGGAATCTCAGGAGGTGAGATTTCCGATCAATATTTTGGAACTCCGTGCAATTTCAGAGCTCTTCAGTCTTGGCCTCTTCTGAAGAGAGAGTTGTTCATTTGTTTTCAGACAGACAATGTCACAACTGTGGCATACATCAATCATCAAGGAGGGACTCACAGTCCTCTGGCTATGAAAGAAGTATCTCGAATTTTGGTTTGGGCGGAATCCAGCTCCTGTCTAATCTCTGCGGTTCATATCCCAGGTATGGACAATTGGAAAGCGGATTATCTCAGTCGCCAAACGTTGCACCTGGGCGAATGGTCTTCACCCAGAGGTATTTCCTCAGATTGTTCAAATGTGGGAACTCCCAGAAATAGATCTGATGGCTTCTCATCTAAACAAGAAACTTCCCTGGTATCTGTCCGGATCCAGGGATCCTCGGGCGGAGGCAGTGGATGCATTATCTCTTCCTTACAAGTGTCATCCTGCCTATATCTTTCCACCTCTAGTTCTTCTTCCAAGGGTATTCTCCAATATTCTAAAGGAATGCTCGTTTGTCCTGCTGGTAGCTCCAGCATGGCCTCACAGGTTTTGGTATGCGGATCTTGTCCGGATGGCCTCTTGCCAGCTGTGGACTGTTCCGTTAAGACCAGTCTTTCTGTCTCAAGGTTCTTTTTTCCATCAGGATCTCAAAACCTTAATTTTAAGGTGTGGAGTTTGAACGCTTGATTCTTGGTCAAAGAGGTTTCTCTGACTCTGTGATTGATACTATGTGACAGGCTCGTAAATCTGTATCTAGAGAGATATATTATAGAGTCTAGAAGACTTATATTTCTTCAGGATGGTTTAGATAAAGGTTTGTCCGCAAGTTTCTTGAAAGACAAATCTCTGCTCTTTCTGTTCTTTTTCACAGAAGGATTGCTAATCTTCCTGATATTCATTGTTTTGTACAAGCTTTGGTTCGTATAAAACCTGTCATTAAGTCAATTTCTCCTCCTTGGAGTTTGAATTTGGTTCTGGGGGCTCTTCAAGCTCCTCCTTTTGAACCCATGCATTCTTTGGTCATTCTATTACTTTCTTGGAAAGTTTTGTTTCTTTTGGCCATCTCTTCTGCCAGAAGAGTCTCTGAATTATCTACTCTTTTTTGTGAGTCTCCTTTTCTGATTTTGCATCAGGATAAGGCGGTGCTGCGAACTTCTTTTGATTTTTTTACCTAAGGTTGTGAATTCTAACAACATTAGTAGAGAAATTGTGGTTCCTTCATTATGTCCTAATCCTATGAATTCTAAGGAGAAATCAATGCATTCTTTGGATGCTGTTAGAGCTTTGTAATATTATGTTGAAGCTATTAAGTCTTTCCGAAAGACTTCTAGTCTATTTGTCATCTTTTCCGGTTCTAGAAAAGACCAGAAGGCTTCTGCCATTTCTTTGGCATCTTGGTTGAAATCTTTATTTCATCATGCCTATGTTGAGTCGGGTAACACTCCGCCTCAAAGGATTACAGCTCATTCTACTAGGTTAGTTTCTACTTCCTGGGCGTTTAAGAATGAAGCTTCGGTTGATCAGATTTGCAAAACAGCAACTTGGTCCTCTTTGCATACTTTTACTAAATTCTACCATTTTGATGTGTTTTCTTCTTCTGAAGCAGTTTTTGGTAGAAACGTACTTCAGGCAGTGGTTTCAGTTTGAATCTTCTGCTTATTTTTTTTCATTAAAAATTTTATTCTGGGTGTGGATTATTTTCAGCAGGAATTGGCTGTCTTTATTTTATCCCTCCCTCTCTAGTGACTCTTGTGTGGAAAGATCCACATCTTGGGTAATCATTATCCCATACGTCACTAGCTCATGGACTCTTGCTAATTACATGAAAGAAAACATAATTTATGTAAGAACTTACCTGATAAATTAATTTCTTTCATATTAGCAAGAGTCCATGAGGCCCGCCCTTTTTTGTGGTGGTTTTGATTTTTTTGTATAAAGCACAATTATTCCAATTCCTTATTTTATATGCTTTCGCACTTTTTTCTTATCACCCCACTTCTTGGCTATTCGTTAAACTGAATTGTGGGTGTGGTGAGGGGTGTATTTATAGGCATTTTAAGGTTTGGGAAACTTTGCCCCTCCTGGTAGGAATGTATATCCCATACGTCACTAGCTCATGGACTCTTGCTAATATGAAAGAAATGAATTTATCAGGTAAGTTCTTACATAAATTATGTTTTTTCCACACGCTTCTTGCGACCCTGTTGACTATTTTGAATGAAACGCTTGATTGTTCGATGATCACGCTTCAGAAGCTTTGCAATTTTAAGAGTGCTGCATCCCTCTGCAAGATATCTCACTATTTTTGACTTTTCTGAGCCTGTCAAGTCCTTCTTTTGACCCATTTTGCCAAAGGAAAGGAAGTTGCCTAATAATTATGCACACCTGATATAGGGTGTTGATGTCATTAGACCACACCCCTTCTCATTACAGAGATGCACATCACCTAATATGCTTAATTGGTAGTAGGCTTTCGAGCCTATACAGCTTGGAGTAAGACAACATGCATAAAGAGGATGAAGTGGTCAAAATACTCATTTGCCTAATAATTCTGCATTCCCTGTAATGTCGGGTTACCATAACAACTAAAGCCAAGTTTCCATTGGGGTGGTAAAGTTTGGAAACTGGTGGGAAAACTTTTTATCTTTATTACAGTCTATGGAGAATATTTATGTAATCACCAGTTTCCAATTTTACTACCTCATTGGAAACTAGGCCTAACTTGTTATGGCGTAATTTTCGAGAAATCAGACGTCAAATGGAAGCATTTACACCTACACAAAAAGAGTGACTTTTCTTTTTCAGTGGAAACATGGTATTAAATGGAGCCCCCATTTTTTATGGCTCAATCGAAGCAAGCCCTTTCTCAGCAATGGTTTTAACAGTTCAGTATACTTTACCAAACTTTACTGAAATTTGCTTCAAGGTATTTACATATTTTTGACTAAAAGACAGAAAAAGTGGTTTGAAAGTTTAGAGATTTTATTTTAAAGTATACTTGTTTATCTATTAGAAAGTATTTGCTTATATGTGATATATTTAAGAGCACTTTATTTAATTTTCAGTTTATAACCAATTAAGTTAGCAGCACTGTATATAGTTTGCAATTTATTTGACTTAATATTCAGCTCAATTATTTTTTTTTAGGTTTATTTGTGAAATGTTTAAGTATCAATGTTCAGGGTTTGGAGCAGTAGAAACGTATATTTTTTCTATAAATTGCTGCATTTATTTATTTCTTGATTGTCCTATAAATCAACACCGTACCACTAATATTGTCTTTATCAACCTATAACATTTAATACTGTAGTATGCAATATGCATGTCCTATTTTTGTTCATTATAAACAGCTTTTATTGAATGTTTTTTTATAAAAACAATATTTTAAAACGATTAAACCCTGCTCTTCTGTATGTTGGTCTGTAATGTTTTTTTTTTTTTTTAAAGTTGCTAAACTGTACCATTCTAGCTAGTAGTGTAATTACAGTACACCTTGATATACAGTATTTTTTTCCTATTCGCATACAGACAACACACTGAGGTTTACTCAAGCTTGAAAACAAATGAAAAATAGGTCATGCTGCAGAACGCATAGTCAGCACAGTCAATGCTAATGTGGAGATATATGTGCCAGTGTGTTACTATGCTGATGAGTAGAATTGTGAAAGCTATTACTCTGAGCTCACTACTAGTTCATGGATCAGCTGTCATTTACTATTAACTCTCATTTAAAATTTGAAATGATTTGGTTCTTATTTTACATTTTATAATATGTGAAGTTTATTCCTTGGGGTCAGTGTTAATCCTCTTATATAAATTACATTTATAGTTTCAGTTCTCTAGGACGAATATAGACTTGATTTGATTTTAGATGCAAAATATGTGGGGAAAATCCAGCTTTAAACAAGATAATAATTTAGCAGCCAATTTCATCATCTAATTTATACTGCTCAATGCAATACAGCTATCAACTGCCTCCATGTGTTTGGTACTGATAGGACAATATTAATTTCTTCATGGGCAGTCTATTTTAGCATGTTGTGAAATACAGAACAAAATCAAATACATTTCAATAACCCAACATCATTTTCAAACCTAATTAACAGTTCATGATAAAAAATAAATGCTTCTTAAAGTTCAATCTGTAAATAAAATGCACAGTTACTATGAATCAGTACCATGCTGGGATGTCAATACTCTGAGTGTCTTAGCCAACTGAGTGCAAGGCATCATAACCAAAATATATTACGGATCAATGAAGAATAATGAAAGTTATGAGGATTAAATACCTAGTGTTCTTTTGATATCATGTTGATATCCTGTTGAAGTCTTTATTTAATTTCCATGACAACTGTGTTGTAATGTGATTATTATTAAAGTTGTAATTAGCCCATTCATAACACTATAAGGTCATCTTTATGAAACACCTTCATTACATACATACAACTAGCCTGCTCGGAGATTGATGGTTTGTATGACTTAAACTGTGTCACCTCTGACACAATACATAGCACCACTAGCTCTCTGAACAGACAGTGTTTGACACTGGGCACATGCAGTATAGGCCACAGAGACAGCAAATTGAAATGCACTCATTCACAATTCATTGTTGACCATTATGTCCGATAATCATCTTTTTAACTACTGCTTTGGTCTCTACAGAATGCAATTAAGGGTTTCTTAGTGAAAAAAAGTTAAAATGATTCCTAATATAATAATTTCTAAAATACTTCAAAGTATGTACAAAAAAAGTAGGATATAAAATACATTCCCCTAACCTATCTTCTACCCCCAGAGGCATTTTTACATAATAAGTGTAACAAAACAAAATCATTCATTTACATACTGTACTATTAAAGTAGTTAATGTATCAGAACGAAAACCACAGTGTTGCAATTAACATTACTGAAAAAGAAGCCTTTAAAGTTCAGCTCAGTTTGAAATAAAATTCTTCTCTGCATCGTAGTTCATTAAACTTTTTGCAAAGACTGTGGTTTGACATTACATTTTATTGTATTCTAATATGTTCTAGCATTTAATTATATAACTACCTCTATGAATGAGCAATAAGAGAACATATTAAAATGACATTTTGCATCCTATAATTAGTTTCTGCTTTTCTCACAAGGGATTGCTAAAGTACATTATCACTTATTTAAAGCACTCTGAACAGTACCATCAAAATGTAGTTAACTTACCATTGTTGTCTTATAATACTCTGCTAAATCACTTTGTCATAGTAAAGAAGACATTTACAGTCACTCAAATCAATATCTAAGATATTTTGCAGCAGAGAGATTTCTTGAAACTATGATAAATATGTGCTAAGATGCAAGAATTGCAATTTTATCTAAAAAATGTACATTTAAGCAGGTTTTCACATCTCATCATATATCCACTAAAAGAAGAAAATAGATGCAAGATTGCAATTCCAGAGTTATGAACCGCTGGAGATCATGTGTCCTCCACGTAAGCAATATATTTCACAAAATTGTGCACTAGAAATGAGAAGTCATTCATAGATTAGCGCTGTGGAATCTGTTGGCGCTCTACAAATAACCGATAATAATAATAATAATAATAATAATAATAATAATAATAATAATAAATCTCTCCCTTTTTGACCCACATAAATGTAAGCAAGATTTTAATGTAATATATTAGAACATTAGTAATGCAATTATAAAGGTGGGTGCCTGCACAATCTATCTATCTATTATCCATCTATCTATCTATCTATCTATCTAATCTCTGCCTCAGTAAAAACACTGTATTACCTTGAGTGGTATAGATGTGGAAATGTGACACAGTGAGTTTCTAACTCTTTTCTATGAAGAGGGAGTTTTCCTTATTTTCATCTCTACTCCTGTGCTTCTGTTTTAAATTGTGATTCTGATCAAGGATGTCAGCATTTCAAATATTTCCTTGCAGTTTTTAGATATAGTCCTACTTAGTTTATAATAATATTCATTAAAATCAGATATTAATAATCTTTCTTGAAAAAACAAAAACAATTTATCTTTCTATCTATTTCTTAGACAATATTCCAAAAAATATTCACAACATAAAAAGTCTTATGTGTTTTAAGTAGTACAGTTGGATCCCCTTTACTTGACAGTGAAAGTTATACATTTATGTCTAATAAACTCTTCCTTTATACCTTTTAGAAATTTACTATGCTATCTTTGGGTCCTCGACCATGATCAAATGAGATAAATATAACCTTTCTCAACAGGTTTTTTTTTTTTTATAGGGTTTATCTCTGGACTGGTCTTTATTACCAAAACCCTGTAAATTGTGCCAACAAAATGAAAGTTTTAAAAGATTGTAACTCTTGCTAACATATCTTTTATTAGATATTATATAATTGTTGTTTATTAGTTTATCCATAGCTTAAATATACACTTTAATTGCCCTTTAATGGGCACATTCCTAGTATCACAATATGGAAATATGAGTTAATGTATGAGTTCTAAGGAATGTAATGTTCATATTGTTTAACCTATTTCTAATAACAATTCAGATAAATATGATGATTGCTAAATAATTCCATAACAAACAGCCCTATATAAACAGGTAGTGATCTTTAAAAATTCTTAAAATTTTATAGTGATCAAAACAATATATATATAAAATTCCCTCTCCTATTTCTAGCAGTTTTAGGAGGTGTCTGTAGGGCATTCACTGTTTATATTTAAAAAGTTGATAACGATAATTTGACCTTTGAACTTGCATCAAACAGCAACTGGGATCTCAGTGTAGGAGCCCCTACTCACTGAAGCTCTGGTACAAGGTACATAGTAGCTTGAATAATTAATAAGTGTAAGTGAAATTCATTGGACTGTGCAACCCAGTTTAGAAAGTCACCCACATACTCTTTAAACGGACATTAAACGCAACATTTTTCTTTCATGATTCGGATAGGAAATACAGTTTTAAAAAAGTTTACAATTTACTTCTATTATCAAATTTGCTTCATTCTCTTTTTATTCTTTTTTGAAGAGATATCTAGATAGGTAGGGTGCATATTTCTGGAGCACTGCATGACAGGTAATAGTGGTGCCACATAGTGCTCTTGCTACTCTATAACATTGTTGTAAAACTGCTGCCATACTGTAATGCAGACATGTGCACACTCCTGAATTTACATACCTGCTTTAATTTCTCTTAATTTATAGTGCAATAAAGGCCCCATTTTCCCTTTGACTGTGTTTTCACAATTATCCATATAGTACAGAGCACTACAAAAAATATCCACCTTTGTTTTTCTCTTAATCAGCTACACTATTCAGAGCAACAGAAACAAAAAGAAAAAAAAGTACATTGATATATAAATATTCTGGTCATTTTCAGTCTGTCTACAGTTCTGTTGTCTGTTTATCTTGTTGAATTTTCTAAAAGTTCTGCATATTATTTAGGCAATCTAGTCTGTTAAATTCTATAGAAATCTTCCAGAAATCAGTGAAAGATGAGAAAGCTTCTGATAATCCAGTGAGTTACTAAAGCTAGTACAATGTAGGCAAATCATATCCACTATTGTAATATTGTAACGTTTTGTCTCTCTGTCTGACAAAGAATATATGTTTTGCTTTGGAATCTCCCTGGCTGGCTTCCATATGTCAGCAAAAGTATTGCTACTGCCAGGTAAAGATGTCTCATGATGCTATGGTCTTATAACAGAAACAGATTGTGCTCCCAGTTGTATTAAAAATAGAGCATTTATCTTAAGTCCCTTGTTAATATATGCATTGTATTAATAATATATCTGCATAATCTCATACATTAAAAACAAACAAAATATTCAAAAAGAATAGTCCTCCAGTCAATCAATATTACAGTATTATAGATCAGGTCAGAACATTGTTTATGCGAATTGATCCCTTTTATCTGCTTTTCACTACTGTATTCACAAGAAAACGTATTCAAAAATGGTAAAATATCCTAGTATTGCTTGATTAATTAAACCACTCTTCTGATAATTAATCTGGCTATGTAAGTCATACTTTAATGTATTGATACAGAATGATCCTGTTTTTTCATTAAAAGTTATTTAAGTAATAATACTGATGGGGACCTTGCCTTTACTAGTGTAGATATCCTTTCCATGTATTGAGTTTCACATTTACGATATAACAGGTAAATAACACTGAGGACCTAATGATATAAACCTCTCTGTTCAGACCAGGTGATATAAAATGATTCTCCAGCACTGCGAGTTCCCTAGTGAAATTCTAAAAAGGCACATTTTGCTATACTTCTCCAAGGGGCATTCCCTACATTTCTATATGTGAAAGAGAAACAAGCCCAGTGCGAAACAGCATTGCATGGCATGAGATTCTGCTGCATTTACACTTTGTGCTTTGTATTCTATATTTCTTTAGACATCAGATAAAGTATTATTGCATTTAAACTTTGCAATTTCTAATTTGTATTTTATTTTGTATTTAGGATTGTGAACTTACAATTTCTGATTATACCTTCACAGTTTCTGTGTAGGCTCACACTTTGTATATTTACATGTATCTTTTACAAATTACATTGCACTTTGTATTTGTTCTATTTAACATTATCTGAAAAACTGGCAGCTTCAGTTTCCCAGAGAGCTTCATTAGTTTATATGGCCCCGATAAGCAAAGATTTTCTTGTTTGGAGAGAAATTATAGTACAGACTTCACAAAGGTTGAACTTACTGAATTCTATAAGAAAGAATGCAGTGCAAGGAAGTTTCAAAGATATGCCTTCCATATAAAGTAATGAGGCTCTCTGGGGTACATAAGTTCACAGGGGATAGAGAAGTTAACAAGAGAAGACCTGGGGATGATATAAACTCTGCTGCAAATGCAACTCCAAGTTACCACAATTTAACTTGTTTTGCCAATAGTTTAATATATATTACTTGTATGTCAGTTAAATAAGTGTTTTGTCAATGAGCAATTCAGGGAGACAAGCTTGTGTCAAATGCCTACAGCATTGTATAAGATTGTGAGAGAGCTTCAGACATACCTGGAAACTCCCCTGTTCAGCCCAGGGAACTCCCCTGTCCTACCCACTTTCAGAAGTTGTCATTTTTTTTATTTTGCAATAGAGCAAATACAAAGTGCAATGTAATTCTAAAAGTTGCACAGAAATAAACAAAGTATGATCCTAATTTGTCAAAGTAACAAACTTGTCTAAACTTACAAATATATATTTCACATTACATTCTCTTCCTATAAGTTTATACTTTACATATCCACATTGTTCTTCAAAATCCCACAGTATATAATCCTATATAATAAAAGGCCAAGTGTGTTTGCCCGAAGCTGTCATGCGCAGTAGAGACTGCGTGCGAGGACAAACACACCTGGCCTTCCGACCAAACTGGCATCTGTCGAGTGGGCGTGACCAGAAGGGCATGGTGTGGGCGGGGCCCTGGCATGACGTAGGCGGGGTCTACTCGTGTGACGCGGGCGGGGCAGAACGTGACATGGGCGGGCCAGATGCCAGGGCCGACAGAGATCTCGAAAGAGGGGGGATAGAGAGAGCGGAAGACGGGGGTAAAGAGAGGGAGAGAGACAGCAAAAGATAGGGGGAAGAGAGACAGCAAAAGAGAGGGGGAGAGAGCACAAAAGAGAGGGGGAGAGAGCACAAAAGAGAGGGGGGAGAGAGCACAAAAGAGAGGGGGGAGAGAGCACAAAAGAGAGGAGGGAGAGAGAGCACAAAAGAGAGGGGAGAGAGAGCAAAAGAGAGGGAGAGAGACAGCAAATGAGAAGAGAGAGAGCAAACAAGAGGGGGGAAGAGAGAGAGCAAAAGAGAGGGAGAGAGACAGCAAAAGAGGAGGAGAGAAAGCAAAAGAGAGGGGGGGAGAGAGAGAGCAAAAAAGAGGGGGGAGAGAGAGAGCAAATGAGCGGGGGAAGAGAGAGAGCAAAAGAGAGGGGGAGAGAGAGAGCAAAAGAGAGGGTAGAGAGACAGAGTAAAAGAGAGGGGAGAGAGAGAGCAAAAGAGAGAGGGAAGAGACAGAGCAAAAGAGAGGGGGGAGAGAGAGAGCAAAAGAGAGGGGGAAGAAAGACAGCAAAAGAGAGGTAGGAGAGAGAGAGTAAAAGAGATGGGAGAGAGAGAGAGCAAAAGAGAGGGGAGAAAGAGAGAGCAAAAGAGAGGGGAGAAAGATTGAGCAAAAAAGAGGGGAGATAGAGAGAGAGAGCAAGGGGTGGGACCGCTGTACTGCAAAAAAAGGCCCGTGTACACGGGCTTTAGGACTAGTATAATATAATCTGTAAATTCCATTAAATTTGTCAGTATTGCTTGAGACTTGAAAAAGGAAGGAATTCTAACGAAAGCTTGTCAAGTTATAAATGTATAGTTAGTCCAATAAAAAAGCATCATTGCTCTATGCAATACTCCTGTTATTTATATATACCACAGTCCAGTAATTGCAATCTCTGGATTTAACTCACAGCAAACTTTATTGTGAACGTTTTCGGAGCATTCACTCGTTCCTCAGTCGTATGAGTATTTATACAGTATATATACAGTACACACACAAACAAAAAGTGACATATTGTAACAGTTTTTGTATTTTGTATTTTTTTTATTTATTTTTTTAATTATAATCAGTTTAGTATGCCTACACAGGTAATTTCCCATCTTTATCTTAGTACAGACAGTGATTATACCTAATAGCATTTGTGCTTTTTACTATGTACGGTAATTGTTTTAAATAGTAAATGTGCTGCACACCAAAGTGGCTTAGAATAAAAATGTTAACCTTGTCTTACTTTCATTAACTGTTTGGAAAAGAAAGAGTTAACCAGAAAGATATGCTCAAAGGAATTAGATCTTTTTGAAAACCTTTCAGAAAGCTGAATGTGGACCCTAAGGGCAGGAGTTGTTTAAATGCCAACACACAGCGCAGGTTTATAGTCTTGTGTACTGAAAACAAAATGACTGCTCGCTCTTCAAATATAACAGAGACCATGTACTAACCAAGCCTTTTTTGCCATAAATTACTTACGTTTTTTTATTTATTTTATGTTCTCAAAAATTGTGATATAGCTAGGTGTTTTAATGATAATTAGGAACTCTAGAGATGCCTAATTTTATGAAATAATCATTTGATTATAAAATGTTAAATGGGCTGAGTGATAATACGGTCTTGATTGACTAAATATATTCTTATTGCTGAAGAACGTAGAACTAATGTGTTCATCCCTTGTATGCACTTTGCATTTAAATAAGCTTCATATAGTGCCCAAAGCTCTCTTTATAAATGTTTTTTTTAATTGGCTGCTAAAAGAAAATGCTTTGTAGAAACTGATAAACTATTTTGTTATTCCACAGTATTCATAAAATAGTTTATAGATTGTGTGTGAGTAACCTAAAGCATTGTTTTAAAAAGAATTAAACTTCCATACCTTGCAATCATGATAACAAATAAATTCAAAACATATGCCTAGATTACGAGTTTTGTGCGAAAACAGGTTGCGAAAATAACACAAAAAAGTTGCGTTATTTCACTCTTCATAGGTCTGCCATTACGAGTTACTGAAAATCCTCCTTGTGCTGTGCGTTATGGTGCGTTAAGCTCCATACCGCACAAAAACCAAGGACTGAGTTTACATGCTTGTGCACGCTTTTCCCCCATAGACATCAATGGAGATTGTCGTAACGCAACCCCATTGATGTCTATGGGGAAAAGAAAATTACTTTTAAAACTAACACCCTAACATAAACCCCTAGTCTAAAACCCCTAATCTGCAGCCCCCGACTTTGCCAACACTAATAAAAGTTATTAACCCCCAATCGCCACTCCCTGACATCGCCAACACTTATAAAAGTTATTAACCCCTAATCCTCAGTTCCCCGACACTAAAAATAATTACTAACCCCCTATTCCGCCGCTCCCCGTCATCGCCAACACCAAAAATAAAAGCTATTAACCCCTAATCCACTGCTCCCTGACATTGCCGCCACCTAAATAAACCTATTAACCCCTAAACCTCCAGCTTCCCATATTGCCGCCTCTAAATAAACCTATTAACCCCTAAACCTCCGGCCTCCCACATCGCTGCCACTAAATAAACCTATTAACCCCTAAACCACCAGCTCCCAACATCGCAAAACACTAAATTAAATTAATAACCCATAAACCTAACACCCCCTAACTTTAAATTAAAATTACAATATAACTATATTTAAATAAATTAAAAACTTACCTGTGAAATAAAAATAAACCTATGTTTAAACTATAAATTAACCTAATATTACTATTCTAATAAAATTTAAAAAAATACCAATTGAAACATCTAAATTACAATATTTTTTTTTGAAAGTTACTTTTTATTGAGGTAGCAATGGCACATTGTTACAAGCACGGTATTCAGGCATACCGAAGGTATCATACAAATTTACAATACAGTGAATTTTTTATCATAGAATAACGATACATTACATTCTTATAGACCAAACTTTTCTGCTCCTCATTTTATATTTAAGCCTATATGTGTCCTCAGTGACAACCCGATCCTCTGGTGGGATCACACTCTCCATGATACAGAGAGGACACCGTTAATGATCATAGTCAGCGTTAGTTAACAACAAACAAAGTAATGTTGATAAGAGTATTGCAATAAAACAAGTTATAGATATTCTTACATGTCTAGTAGGACAACAACAAGTAACATTTTCTGTAAGAAAGATAATAGTGAAAAAAACCTGTTAGATAAACAATCAAACATTATGGAGAGCACAGTGGGACTATAAAAACACGCTGACCATAGATAGCATAAAACACATAAGAAAACAGAGCATATTTCGCCATGATACCGTATGACCCGAAGAGCCTTTTTACCTGGGTGAGGGAAAAACTTAACAAGAGGCTCTTCGGGCTGGGCAGAGACTACTAAACTCTACCAAATCAGAACAATGCGGAAGATACGTCACTTATCCCTAACCGCACAAGAGGAGTGAGGGGGGGGCGGAGGTTATGCTAATGGAAATGTTTCCCACCACTGCTAACATAAATAGTAAGCAAATAAGCAGAACTTGCAATTGTCGACATGTAACATAAACGTATTATGTGTAGTGAGGTGTCAGTCAGAAGTGAATGGGGAGAAAGTGAAGACATGGGAGCTACTAATCATGAGCAGTAGTAAACATGTAGTATGCAGGATTAGTGCAAGTCTGTAGAAATATATAGTAGGTACGCATAATCTAGAGGGAGGCTCAAGCTGTATGGGTTTGTATAGGCATGCCCTAGTTCGGCAAAATCCTGAACAAAAGGAATACTTAATCTAGTACTAATGGTTATGTGCTAAATTATGTTCAGACTTGGTAAGAGATACCTGCTCCACTTTAGTCTATATAGCTTCATATATGCAATGTTCCCCCAACAGCAAGATCTAATGCATGAAAAGTTAAAATATATGTCAACATGTGTGCTCTTACCATAAAAACACACTAAACTCTTAGCATCTATTGCTGAGGCAGGCCAGCCAAAACATATAAAAAATACAATTTATAAAGATCTATTTAAGGTATAGTCAAATATCTGTTAGTGTTAGCATAGCACAGTAGAACCTATATGTGAATTAAGCTAAGTCTTAACCTCCTCACTTTATGAATCTTGGGTTCAGAAATACAATGGAGAGCAGCCCATGTGTTAAACATATTAAATTAAACTAAGACCCATGGCAAGATGAGTATATCAGGAACAGCCTTTTCCTCAGGGCTCACAAATTGAATGGTATACTATAAGCGTAGCGTAGAGCTAACTATATTCATCTGTATAATTTGGATATACCTCAACTAATAATAAAAACATTTCTACTAATTTGTTGCTATATCCAATCTTGTTTTCCCTTTCCCTATAAATGATATTACCTTTATTATTATAGATAATTTTTTTGTTCTGTGGTCTATTACTAGCAAAGATGAACTTGCCATGCGACCCAATGTATCTCTATTGTCATAATAAAAGGAAACTATAATAACCAATGGGTAGGCTCGTGGGGTCTAATGGACCAATGATAGGAGAAGCTGTATATGTTCAATTCTTATAGGAGAGGGTAAATTTGGGTGTCCCGGCCGCAGACAACCCTGTCACCTAAAAAAAAACTTGCTTCCTATTCTTTGGTATAAAATAATTTGATTACAATAAATGACCCCTATTGCCATCTCTCTATCTAAGGTATAAGTGTGTTGCAGTACTAAGCTAAACAATCTTCCCCTATTTTAGAAAGTACAATAGATGACAAGTACTTTAAGGAAATAATTAGCTTACTCTAGGCAAACAAAGGGTAAATTTAGTGGATTTCAACAGATAACTATGGGCTTATCGTATATCCTTATGCGCCTAAGAGGGCTAGAGAAAAAATACTGTTACATCAAATAATATTTACATTTGTGTATATGCATTTAGGAGCAAGGAAAAAGTACAACATCAGATTTTTGTGCTGTGGGGTAGTATAGCAGAGGGAGTTCTCAAGATGTTAGGCAGTCTTGGTGGGTATAGTACGCCCCAAATCACCTCCTTCCATGCACTCCCTTTATCCAATACCTGCTCTAATTGACCGTATCAGTCTAAGTATGTTTCACATACCAGCCCAGAGATCCCAGGGGGAATAATGGCACATAGCCCGGTACATCTGCAGGATCTGACGGTGCTCCCAGCAGGAATGTTGTGACAAGCGTGCAAAGCTGATGACAGAAAGGAGCGTTCTTAGAAATGCGTGAGCACTGTGACGCTCTGTGGTGCCTGATTCTATGTGCGAGCAGCCATATTGTATTCTCCTCCATGTGTGCAATCTGCTTGTAGGGGCAGAGGGAGAGTGAAGCTCCATCTTGAGGCTTGTACCTGCTGATGTCAACGGCGAGGAGCGTGCCTGAAGAGCTGCAGGTGCTATGTTGCTCTGTGACTCCTGTACTTCTTTGCGCTCCTCTGTGGTGTTGTCGCCACGTGTACGTGCTGCTTGAATTGTGTCAATAAGGGCATCAAAGCCTCTCACACATCCTCTTCCCATGTTCCTCCAGCAAATCTCTGAAAACAGTATAAGGTGCTTGGGTCTCCATGTTGGGCAGCAGTGCACTATAACACTCATTAGGCATTATGATATGGCAGAGGCTTGGAGGATTATTAGGTGCTTTTAAGTGCTGCAGTGATTATCCCTGCTAGGTGTGCTAATCCACCAAAATGGCGCTCCAGTGTGTGGCGGGCAGCTCCGAGACAGTTATTCAGCTCAGTATTGATCCCACAACCACCGATTGTTTATCAGCATGTCCTAGGCTTCTCCCTGTGTTATTACCCTTTAGTTACGATATTTGTTTTTAGGGTTCCTGTTGTCAATGGGGCTTTCTTGGATGCTGTATACACGGAGCTCCCAGATCATGCGACCATCTTAGTTGCTGGGCAGTTCCGCCCCCCTAAATTACAAATGTAATAATGGAGCGGAGCTATCCTGGAAGACATCCTGTGCAGAGCGTCCTCTTCATACGATCACCACCGTACACTGAAGTTGAATGCAAGGTAGCCGTTTCAAAATGGCGTACCTGGCATTCTTATTGGCTGATTTGATTGTTCAAATTCAAATCAGCCAATAGGATGAGAGCTTCTGAAATCCTATTTGCTGTTCAAATCACCCAATAGGATTTTAGTAGCTCTCATCCTATTGGCTGTTTTGAACAGCCAATAGGATTTCAGAAGCTCTCAACCTATTGGCTGATTTTAATTGCAAGAATCAAATCAGCCAATAGGAAGGCAAGGTATGCCATTTTGAAACGGCTACCTTGCATTCAACTTCAGTGTAAAGCGGTGACCGTATGAAGAGGACGCTCCACGCAGGATGGCATCGGCTTCCAGGATACCTCCACTCTGTGCCGTCGGAATGAAGATAGAAGACGTCCTAGAAATGGATGAAGGTGTCGCTGCCTGGATGAGGACTTCTTGCCGCCTGGATGAAGATGGATGTCCAGACTTCAGGAACCGTGAGTAGGTTTTATGGGGTTAGTGTTAGGTTTTTTATTTTTTATTTTTTTGGGTGGGTTTATTTTTTAGATTAGGGCTTTGGGCAATTGTAAAAGAGCTGAATGCCCTTTTAAGGGCAGTAAAAAAAGAGCTGAATGCCCATTTAAGGGAAATGCCCCATACAAATGCCCCTTATGGGGCAATGGGTAGCTAAGGTTTCTTTTAGAGTTAGGTTTTTTATTTTGGGGGGTTGGTTGGGTGGTGGGTTTTACTGTTGGGGGACTTTGTATTTTTTTACAGTTAAAAGAGCTGTTTAACTTAGGGCAATGCCCTACAAAAGGCCATTTTAAGGGCTATTGGTAGTTTATTGTAGGTTAGGGGGTGTTTTTATTTTGTGGGGCTTTTTTATTTTTATAGGGCTATTAGATTAGGTGTAATTTGTTTTTATTTTTGATAATTTCGTTTATTTTTTGTAATCTTAGTGTTTTTTTATTTTTCATAATTTAGTGTATTTTTTGTAATTTTAGATTTTTTTAATTTTTTCGTAGTGTTAGTTTTTTTTAAATTTGTCATTTAGATTTTTTAATTGGTAGTTTTTTATTTTATTAGAATAGTAATGTTAGGTTAATTTATAGTTTAAACTTAGGTTTATTTTTATTTCACAGGTAAGTTTTTATTTTTAAATATAGTTATATTGTAATTTTAATTTAAAGTTAGGGGGGTGTTAGGTTTAGGGGTTAATAGTTAAATTTAGTATTCTGCTATGTAGGGGGCCAATAGGTTTATTTAGTGGCAGCAATGTGGAGGCCGGAGATTTAGGGGTTAATAGGTTTATTTAGTGGCGGTGATGTGGGAGGCCGGAGGTTTAGGGGTTAATAACTTTGTTATAGTGTCGGGGAGTGGCGGTTTAGGGGTTAATATATTTAAACAGTGTTGGGGATGTGGGTGGGTGGCAGATTAGGGGTTAATAGGTTTATTTAATAGTTGCGATGTGGGTGGGCGGCAGATTAGGGGTTAATAAATTTAATATACAGGGAGTGCAGAATTATTAGGCAAGTTGTATTTTTGAGGATTAATTTTATTATTGAACAACAACCATGTTCTCAATGAACCCAAAAAACTCATTAATATCAAAGCTGAATAGTTTTGGAAGTAGTTTTTAGTTTGTTTTTAGTTATAGCTATTTTAGGGGGATATCTGTGTGTGCAGGTGACTATTACTGTGCATAATTATTAGGCAACTTAACAAAAAACAAATATATACCCATTTCAATTATTTATTTTTACCAGTGAAACCAATATAACATCTCAACATTCACAAATATACATTTCTGACATTCAAAAACAAAACAAAAACAAATCAGTGACCAATATAGCCACCTTTCTTTGCAAGGACACTCAAAAGCCTGCCATCCATGGATTCTGTCAGTGTTTTGATCTGTTCACCATCAACATTGCGTGCAGCAGCAACAACAGCCTCCCAGACACTGTTCAGAGAGGTGTACTGTTTTCCCTCCTTGTAAATCTCACATTTGATGATGGACCACAGGTTCTCAATGGGGTTCAGATCAGGTGAACAAGGAGGCCATGTCATTAGATTTTCTTCTTTTATACCCTGTCTTGCCAGCCACGCTGTGGAGTACTTGGACGCGTGTGATGGAGCATTGTCCTGCATGAAAATCATGTTTTTCTTGAAGGATGCAGACTTCTTCCTGTACCACTGCTTGAAGAAGGTGTCTTCCAGAAACTGGCAGTAGGACTGGGAGTTGAGCTTGACTCCATCCTCAACCCGAAAAGGCCCCACAAGCTCATCTTTGATGATACCAGCCCAAAGCAGTACTCCACCTCCACCTTGCTGGCGTCTGAGTCGGACTGGAGCTCTCTGCCCTTTACCAATCTAGCCACGGGCCCATCCATCTGGCCCATCAAGACTCACTCTCATTTCATCAGTCCATAAAACCTTAGAAAAATCAGTCTTGAGATATTTATTGGCCCAGTCTTGACGTTTCAGCTTGTGTGTCTTGTTCAGTGGTGGTCGTCTTTCAGCCTTTCTTACCTTGGCCATGTCTCTGAGTATTGCACACCTTGTGCTTTTGGGCACTCCAGTGATGTTGCAGCTCTGAAATATGGCCAAACTGGTGGCAAGTGGCATCTTGGCAGCTGCACGCTTGACTTTTCTCAGTTCATGGGCAGTTATTTTGCGCTTTGGTTTTTCCACACGCTTTTTGCGACCCTGTTGACTATTTTGAATGAAACGCTTGATTGTTCGATGATCACGCTTCAGAAGCTTTGCAATTTTAAGAGTGCTGCATCCCTCTGCAAGATATCTCACTATTTTTTACTTTTCTGAGCCTGTCAAGTCCTTCTTTTGACCCATTTTAACAAAGGAAAGGAAGTTGCCTAATAATTATGCACACCTGATATAGGGTGTTGATGTCATTAGACCACACCCCTTCTCATTACAGAGATGCACATCACCTAATATGCTTAATTGGTAGTAGGCTTTCGAGCCTATACAGCTTGGATTAAGACAACATGCATAAAGAGCATGATGTGGTCAAAATACTCATTTGCCTAATAATTCTGCACTCCCTGTAGTGTTTGCGGTGCGGGAGGGTGGCGGTTTAGGGGTTAATAGGTAGTTTATGGGTGTTAGTCTACTTTATAATACTTTAGTTATGAGTTTTGTTAAACCTTTTTGTTTTGCAAAATCTATAACTACTGCTCTCAGATGGCGGTATGGCTCGTGTCGGTATAGGCTGTAGCGTAAGAATTTTAGCCTGAACGCACAACCTGTAATACCGGCGCTATGGAAATCCCACACTCAAACATAATTTTTTTTGAGGGCGGAATGGACGTTGCGTTTCCAGGCTATAATGCTTGCGGTATAGCAATACCGCAGAGACTCGTAATATGCGTTCCTGGCCATTCCAGCGTAATGGCCATTTTTTTCAGGGTTAAAGGCCGTACCGCACCGTAACGCAAAACTTGTAATCTAGGTGAATGTTAATAATAAAAAAAAAAATTAAGAAAGCAAAATACCTTGTTTTAAAATTTAATGAACAGGTAATGTAGAAACTATTTATGGAACCTTTTATATATTATATTATAAAAGCAGTATAGGCTCTGCTATCTAAATGATAGCTGTTCAAGAATTTTGTATTTTAACCCCATCATCTGCTTTGATAATTTAGGTTTGGCTTGCTCAAAACTGAGAAACTCAGAGGATTCAATACATTCTAATTAGCAGCGTATTTTTAAAATACCATTTGATTTACCCTGCCGAACGAACTTAAATGTTAGGATTATTTGAAACGGTATATTATTGATGATAAGATATTTTAAAATATGTTACTGCTATTTTTAAAATAATACTATGGGCCCCATTTAACAATGGCTGGCATCGCTGGCAGTGGGCAGCAATATGCTGCCCGCATTTAACATTGAATCCAGCGCTACGGAATTTGGCGGCGCTATACAAATAAATGATAATAATAATAATAACTAGCTTCTACGTGTGCAATGCTGCCCCTATTAATCCAAGGCTAATTGTGTGTTAACAGGGGCTGTCAATCACCCTTGTTTTTAATCCACTGGCTAAAAGCTGGCGTACAGGTTAGGAGGCAGCTGTCTGATGGCTGTGAGCCTGCACCAAAGACTCTCCAAAGTTGCACACGCAGCTTGATAAATGGAGCTCTTAGAATGAATATAATTAAATCTGAAATGCAGAAAACTAGCATTGTAAACTCATAGTATATATAAGCAACTAAGCACTCCATTGCAAAAGAAATGTTTTTAAATCAGTTATTAACACTTGGATTTTTTTTTGTTAGTGCAGTTTGCTGTTGCCAGTTAAGGACATATGTAAATAAGCTTGTGCTCTAAGCTAACAAATTGCTGTGTAGAATATTGCAAGCTCAGACAAATGTTATCCTATGTAAGTATGACAGAGATACTCCAACCCGGGGCTTTCTGGAGAAAATGGGACAATCATAATATTATGAGGTATTTAAAAAGAAAAACAGTCAAAATAAATAAATAATGAATGAGTAGCACAATGTTAATTATTAAGGGAGAGGTTAATTATTAAGCTTAATGTTCCTCTAATTAAATTATAATTAGAAATTTTAGCCAGGAATTTTGTGGCTTTCGTAGGTTGTAAACCAGCTCACATCTCACTAGTTAAAGATTAAAATAGGAGAGAACATTAAGAATCCAGTTTTACTAAGGTATGCCACAGCCACGCCCACATTTGCATTCTAAAAGTGTAATGGATCTGGGCAACTGAATACATTAGAACAGGCTTTTGTCTGCATTCCAGCCTGTCACAGTACTTATAACAAGTTTATGTAATTGTAACACTTTGCTGAATGTGTGGAACCTTGTGATTATTGACAAAACTGGTAAAAGCGCTGACATAAGCACCATATGCAAATCTGACAGCTGTTTACTTACTGGGGCATAATTGACACATCTACCTCTTGGGCTAATGTTAGTTCTTCTAAGAATTATATTAACCTCCTTAATGTCTGGACTAAAAGAAATGGCTGCAGCATTGCATTTATCTCTGGCAGCCAAATGGGGTTAGAGCTTATGGTTCCTAATTTTGTTTATGGCAAATAAACATATCAGTATATTGTCTGATGCTCTATTTTTTTGGACAGAAATAGCAAACCCCAAGGCTATGTAAGAGCCTTTAATCTTAAAGACATTGTAAGTGCTACAAGACAGAACTATTACTTAGAAAAAGTCACACAAACCTATTTTATACAAATTAAATAAAATGTTTATTAATTGTTGGAAAATTAATTCTTCAAGGTTTGTCAGATTCACTGTATGGGAGTGTCTAGTGGGGAGAGTATTGTTGCAACACTGGTTTATCTTTTAAAGGTACTTTAAATAAATATATATATATGTGTGTGTATCTGTGCATGATAATATAGTTAATTGAAAGAGCACTGCAAAGATCTGCACAAAAATAAGTGTTATTAGTAAAATGTGTAATTTCTGCACTGATCTAGGATCTCACAGTGTAGAAGGGTAATATACAATAAAAATATAGGGACCTTATATTGTAGGGCTGCCAAACATGCACTGCACTGTGTATAAAGAAACATGGTAAACTATATTAATGTTAGTACTTGGTATGAGGATCTGTTGGTCTTGAGCTATGAGTTGATGATCTAGAATTAATAAAGTATACAAATGTACAGCAATTGGCATAACCTAACCTGAATAGCTGATTGTGATAAACAGTTCATAGGGTCCCATGTACTATGCCATGGGTGAATGAGAGTTAGTTCCTATGATCCAATGCACTGTGCCACTAGTGGACGAGGGTTAGTTCATATGGCCCCATGTACTATGCCATGGGTGAATTAGAGTTAGTTCATAGAGCCCCATATGCTATGTCAGTGGTGAACAAGGTTCCCAACTTGGTGAACTGTCCGCCTGGCTTTGCAGCAAACAAGCACGTTGCTCATATGTGCTATTACACTAGCACTTGTGCATGTCTGACAATAACCCTAAAGAAATAAGTTAGGGATGATTTCTACCCACCAACTCAGAGGTGGTCAGAGATAGTAAGAAGCAGCAATCTGTGTGACCACTGCTTCTTAAATTGCAGACAGTAGGCCTGCTCATACAAGAGCTCCATCATATCATTTGCTGCATGGAGCTGATAGTATTGTCCTAATACATTAGCTGTGTTCATTTTGCAAAGCACTGTGTTTACCTGAAAATAAATATTTGTATACAGAAGTGATAATAGTATATAAAACTAAAAGGCATATATATATATATATATATATATATATATATATATATATATATACACAGATATATATACAGTATATATATATTTATATATATATATATATATATATAATCGGTATACTGTATATACATACAATATACTCAGAAAGTATTTAAATCCCTTCATTTGTTTTACATTTGAATAGTTATACTAAAAGGTATTTTTTTTTATTTTTTTCACATCAATCTAAAGTTAACTCCATACCCCATAATGACAAAGCAAAAAACAGATGTTTGATAGCTATGCAAATTTATCAAAAATAAAAAAACTGAAATATCACATTGACATAAGTATTCAGACTATTTGCTCTAACACCTGAAATTTAGCTCAGGTGCATCCCATTTCTCTGGACCATCTTTGAGATGTGTCTATGCTTTGATTAGAGTCCACCTGTGGCAAATTTAAATGATTGGACTTGATTTGGAAAGACACATACTTGTCTATAAAAGGTCTCACAGCTAAAAATGCATATTAGAGCAACATCCAAGCCATGGGTCAAAGGAATTTCTTGCAGATGTTAGAGACATGATTGTGTTGAGGCACAGATCTAGGAAAGACTACAAAACATTTCAGCTCCCTTTAAGGATCCCAAGAGCACAATAGCCTCCATAATTCTTAAATGAAAGACGTTTGAAACAACCAGGACTCTTCCTAGAACTGGGCACCTGACCAAACTGAAGGGGGGGAGAAGGGCCTTGGCAAGAGAGGTGACCAAAACAACTGATAATCACTTTGGTTGAGCTCCAGAGATCGTGTGTAGAGATGGGATAACTAAAGTATTAAAGGGACAGTCTACACCAAAAATGTTATTGTTTAAAAAATAGGTAAAACCTTTAGTACCCATTCCCCAGCTTGGACAACCAACATTGTTATATTAATATACTTTATAACATGTATACCTCTAAATGTCTGCCTGCTTCTACACCACTACAGACAGCCTCTTATCATATACATTTGTATTAGCTTTTCACAACAAGAAACTGCTAATTTGTGTGAGTTATATAGATACAATTGTCCTCTCTCCTGTGGAGTTGTGCATCAAACAGCATTAATTGGCTAAAATGCAAGTCAATAGCCAAGTGATAAGGGGTCTGTTAGAAGAGACTTAGATACAAGGTAATCACAGATGTAAAAAGTATTTTAATATAACCATGTTGGCTGTGCAAAACTGGGGTATGGGTAATAAAGAGATTATATATCTTTTTAAACAAAAACAATTTTGAAGTAGACTGTCCCTTTAAAGACCAGAGAGTGTCTTGTGCTGGATTGTATGCATATATATGTGTGTGTATGTGTGTGTATATATATATATATATATATATATATATATCAGTGACGTGCAGTGACGTCAGAGGCTGGTGAGGCAGTGGCTTGGATACGCCTTCATTCTTTAGATATCCTTTGTTGAAGACATAGCAATGCACATGGGTGAGCCAATCACGAAGTATCTATGTGCAGCCACCAATCAGCAGCTACTGAGCATATTTAGATATGATTTTCAACAAAGGATATCAAAAGAATGAAGACAATTAGCTATTAGCTGTAAATTGGAAAGTTATTTAAATTGCATGTTCTTTCTAAATCATGAAAGAAAACATATGGGTTTCATGTCCCTTTAAATGGTGTCTTGGAAAACTGGTCAACTTAGTAAACATCTGATTTTAGTCTAAAGAATTGTAACAGAAACACTTGCCAGATAACAAAATGCTTGCTCTCATTATGAGATCTAGAAACCCATGCCCATTAAAATATGTTTAAAACATACTTTTTACTTTAATGCCTCAAATTATGCTTATAGATTCTTTCATTATTCAGTAAATATAAAAATGTCTTGATCCAGTGGCGGCTGGTGAAATTTAAAGATGGTGGGGCGCTTGACCCCACCCCTTTAAATAAAGCCACACCATCAGATGGCACTACCAATTCATTAATTAAATAAATAAAAGGTAGACAGAAACACATACACAGAGGGTTAGAGAGAGAAAGAGAGAGAGACACACACTCAGAGGGTTAGAGAGAAAGAGAGAGAGAGAGACACGCACAGAGGGTTAGAGAGAGAGAGACACACACAGAGGGTTAGAGAGAGAGAGAGAAAGAGAGAGAGAGACACACAGAGGGTTAGAGAGAGAGAGAAAGAGAGAGAGAGACACACACAGAGGGTTAGAGAGAGATAGAAAGAGAGAGAGAGAGACACACAGGGTTAGAGAGAGAGAGAAAGAGAGAGAGAGACAAACAATCACACACAGAGGGTTAGAGAAAGAGAGAGAGACACAATCAAACACAGAGGGTTAGAGAGACACATAAGGGATGGGAGAGTCAGAGGGGGAAGAAGAGAGACAGAGAGACCATGGGGATAACAACACATAAGGAGAGATATGGATAGATAGATAGAGAGAGACACACACACAAGGGGGGAGGGAGAGAGACCACTGCATTTTTAAGTAATAAAACAGCAGAGCTACAGAGAGTTCAGAAAGTGAAGGCAAGCTGTTAAGTTAGTGGGTGTAAAGGTTGAGGAAACAAAAAAAAACCACATTATTTAAATTATAATTTTCACTAACAGAATCCCTTTCAGTGAAATCTAAGGTTGTAGAACTTACTTCAAAGATGTGTCTTAAACACTGCTTATTGACTGAATCTCTTCCTGCTCTGCCTCTGTCTGCATTAAGGAAGTGACAGTGGCACATTCCACTGCACTTAGAGGGGAAGTACAGAACTCTCTTTTTCACTTTAGCAAAAGCTGGCAGCTTCACAGCACAGCAAAAAAATAAATTAAAGTAGCTTTTTTCCGTTTTTGTTTTGTTTTATATGATTTAACATCCAGCCCCAACCCTAAGTTCCACTTACTAATGCCTCTCACTGGATTGGGTCAGCCCAAATAGGACTGCCTCAAATAAGCAGTTAATGGGCCATCCAATGATCTTAACCACTGTCATCCAGTAGATGGCGCAGCATGTTGTGTAATGGTGGGCAGACCTGCTTGTGCCTATCCATTACACAACATGTATCTGTGAAGAAAAAAAATGCTAGGTAAAAAAATTGCAATTTTTTATTTTATTTTTTTAAAGCCCATTAAAAAATATATATTTTTGCCCATATGAGAGGTGAAGCACTGCCTCACCTGCCTCTAGTGACTGCACATCACTGATATATATATATATATATATAAGCTAAGATCGTTGTCAGTACACATTATTAGAGCAGCTTACTTGGTTATATATGCCCAATTACCTACTCTAAGTATCTTCCCAAGTAGAATGGGTGATCTACAAAGAGTAGCTAGAAGTGAATTGGCAGTTGATCATAGATAGAAAGTGCTGTATGTGTGGAGCTTGTCTCACTTCACTGTAGAAGCCATAATGGTATATCCAATCCTATATGTCTGGGGTGGTTGGGTTAGTCTGTGTATTTATATAGTGTTTCATAACTAGGAGGACTATATAAAACTATATGTAAATGCAGAGACATGCCTTATAAGTATGTAAACCCGTAAAGGTATATGTTCATACATACAAGAGATTAATCAATCCAATTATAACAATGACTATATCAGTGTGCTAAAGACAATTTTATGTCTGATTTTATTGGACCCAGTGGGGAACATAACCTGCACTACATAAATACATACTTAATTAATACATACATAATTGACACAGGATGATAAGCTAATGTGACATTTGTTGACATTAATTGTGACTAATCATATGCTGAATGGAATTTACACGTTGTATATATTTGCAGGAAGCACTATATGTTTTGGAATACACTGTTTTTTATTTGTTTATGCTTGTAACCTGGTAACCGTGAGTTTGTCATGGTAAAACAGTTTTGATGCAATTTTTTGAATAATTGATGTATAGGACATAGCATATTTAAATTGCACTGATACCATTGTTACACTGTCTGGTCTGAGGAAGGGGTCTGCGAACCCCAAAACGTTACCACTGAATAAATAATACTTTATCTAAATCCAGTGAGTGCAGTCCCTGTTTGGAATTCATATATATATATATATATATATATATATATATATGTATAAATATATATATATCTATATATACAGTATATATATATATATATATATATATATATATATATATATATATATATATAGCCAATAGCAAGCAAAACTCAAAGGATTTTTCATCTCTTGGCTTTTGTTTGTGAAAATCTTGTGAGTGCTTCTATTAGTTATATCTAACTATATCAAAGTTAGCACCCAGGTGGATGTCCCTAGAGTGTGGATTTACTATGTAGTTTGTTTTATGTATATATATATATCTATATATACAGTATATATATATATATATATATATATATATATATATATATATATATATATATATATATATATATATAGCCAATAGCAAGCAAAACTCAAAGGATTTTTCATCTCTTGGCTTTTGTTTGTGAAAATCTTGTGAGTGCTTCTATTAGTTATATCTAACTATATCAAAGTTAGCACCCAGGTGGATGTCCCTAGAGTGTGGATTTACTATGTAGTTTGTTTTATGTATATTTAATATAAACATATACAACACATAGAAAGTATGTCACTCTTCTGCAAGCACACAGATAGATTAAAAGCAAAATGGAAGAGTTAGTTATAGCATTCGGCCAAATGGTGACAGTACAAGGACCATGTGAAAGTCTCTTCCTCCCTGGGTCCATAACCTACAGCCACAAAATACATGCCTTTAACCTTGTTTTCCACAGGGGAATTGCAAAGGGCCTGTGTCACCCTTGTTTGTATCTCATTGTGTTTGGTTGAAGGCATGCATGCAGCCTTTAGATACATTTAGTCCTGACAACTGCATGCACTGTTCTTCTCCAGCTACATGGAATGCTTAAAGGGACAGTCAACACCAGAATTTTTGTTGCTTAAAAAGAAAGATAATCCCTTTATTACCCGTTCCCCAGTTTTGCACAACCAACATAGTTATATTAATATACTTTTTACCTCTGTAATTATCTTGTATCTAAGCTTCTGCTGACTGCCCCCTTATTTCAGTTCTTTTGACAGATATGCAGTTTAGCCAATCAGTGCTCAGTCCTAGGTCACTTTACGTGCATGAGCTCAATGTTATCTATATGAAACATGTGAACTAATGCCCTCTAGTGGTCAAAATGCATTCAGATTAGAGGCAGTCTTCAAGGTCTAAGAAATTAGCATATGAACCTCCTAGTTTTAGCTTTCAACTAAGAATACCAAGAGAACAAAGCAAAATTGGTGATAAAAGTAAATTGGGAAGTTGTTTAAAATTGCATGCCCTATTTAAATCATGAAAGTTTTTTTGGACTTGACTGTCCCTTTAAAATTGTGATTTTCAGTCTTAGTCTAAAGGAGATATAGAAGGCAATATGGTGATACCATCAGGATTCCCAAACCTATTCCCAAGGTCCATTTTTAAGATCCCGTAAATTATCTGGCTAGTAGATTTGTTGAGCCTTTTAAAGCTCTTCGACATTATTAGAGCATTTAAATCAAGCAGGATTATAATGACTGGCAATAAAGAAGGGTTTAAAATAAAATGATAACCCCCCCACCCCCCCAAAAAAATAAAAAATAATCTGGTGCTGTATTTACTTTTTTGTTCAATTAATTTGCATTTATTTTTCTGTAGCCAGTTTTATTTTAATATATCTGTTACTTTTGCATTTGCATTTTATGCCTGATATTGATAACATTTACCTTGAATACTTACAAATACATTATTAAAATTAGAGGGGGTGTTGAAAGTTCTAATTATCCTATTGGTCTCAAATATATGTATGTTTGCTATAATTAGCAATAACTTTTATTGCTCTTACAGAACATCCTTCAGAGTAGATTTAAAGAATTGGCTAAACCCCAAATGTTTATTATATTAAGATAATTCTTAGGAGGATTAAAAGCTTTGAAAGCAGGTCATGAAATAAGAAAAACAACAACAAAAAACTCCTTATCGATCTTCTAATAACTTTAATTAATTAAACCCAGCTGATAGTGGATTTCAAACTTATATGTGTGTAAAAAAACAAGTTTCTCATCTCTGGCCAATTGAAGCAATAACACAATGAATGAGGGTCAGACTCATTCTGACCCCCCTTGCTAAGGCTTGCATTGCTTAACTAAATGACATCTGAAGAGGAACTAAGCTCTTAAATGCAGACTGAGAAGTTGAATTTTGTGTTCCCAGAATCTGTAATTCATGTGATTATATGAGCAATAAGCTTTAGCTCAGAGAGTTTCATGATAATATTTAAGGGAACAAAACAGTCTTTTTACAGATTTTTTCCAGTGTTCTACTGTAATGTGTTCTTACTAGCCAATAATATCCTATAAAGATATTTAAAAAATATATAATACTGGTGCCCACTGGACATTACCTATGTGATTTTTTTTAACTGTCAGTATCTTTTTATATTCGTTAATTTACATAATGGTCAGAGATCCTACAAGAAACTGTTGTTTAATGTAATTATAGTGAAACTTAAAGGGACAGTATACACAAATTTTAATTTAACTGCATGTAATAGACACTACTATGAAGAAGAATTTGAACAGATACTGATATAATAATCCAGTATAAAACCTTTTAAAAACTTACTTAGAAGCTCCCAATTTAGCAATTTTGATGAGATTAGCCTGGCACACCCACTGAAAGGGGCTGATAGCAGAAAAGGTGATTAAAAAGATAAAATAGAAAAGGTGATTAAAAAGATAAAATAGGATAGTGAAAACATATTAAATACGCTAACAAAATCTGTCAAACTTAAATAGAACAAAACATTTAAAAACAATAATTATTTCACTTATTCCTTTGACAGTTTAATCCCATAAACCATCAGATTATGTAACACAGAAGTCACTCAAATAGAGTTGATGTAATCTAGTAGTGAGTATATCCTAATTATACTGTAAAATCATCTCAGTGAGCCAAAGAAATTGGATAGTGACAAATAAGCGCTAATTCTATTCAGTATTTATATGTTACTGTTTTAGTGTTACCTTTCATTTGTGTTTGTTGCATTAAATGGACATTAATGTTATCTATTCTATACTATACTATACTATAATATGCTATGCTATACTAAGCTAAACTAGACAAAGGCAAAAAAATAGTTTTTGTTTTTTTAAATTGTGCATGAATATTTTACATTTTTTAGTCTAACGCACCTTTAAAGAGACATTTAAACTATTATTTATTTTTTTGTGAATACCTAGAGTCTAGTTTCTGCTGCTTAAAAACAACAGGTCACCACACCTCTTGTACTAAAAAGGTTAAATGTGTGGAAAAGGTCATAAAACTGGTATGGTCAGGTTCTCTGGAAATTTGTATCTCAGCTCTATTTTTTCAGCTCAGTAGTTTTTCTCCTTTCCAAACTGAAAATGGCAGCCAGGGAGAGCATTAGTTTTCCTTCCCAGCTTAAAGCAACAACAAGAGAAAAACAAATATTTGATGACAAAGTTCTGATGCTAATGGCAAAATATGTCTGTATTGCAGATCCCCAACTCAAGGGCATCGTGACCAGGTTATATTGCAGGCAAGGATATTACTTGCAAATGCACCCGGATGGAACACTTGATGGAACCAAGGATGACAGCAGCAATTCTAGTAGGTCTTTATTTCGTACAGTTTTAATAGATGTTCATTTGTTTCATTCAAAGATTATGTGAATAGTACAAAAATATAAAGGGGTCCCTTACAAAAGCTTAGCAAATTATCTATCTACAAAAATCTTCATAGACTTTATTTGTAGAAAAATCACTAGACAAAAGTGATTGAACCAATAGCCAGCAAAAAAAATAAAAAAAATCCTTGTGTTTTACTTTTAAGGTTTACGTTTAAATAGGTTGTGAAGAAAAATTGAGCTATAGTTACTGGTTAATTACACATTAATGTAGTTTGATTTTTATTTGCAGAATATATTTTGTTTTTTGTTTGTTTGTTTTTTGCAAACCACTGAATAATATTAGTATCACTGCTAGGGATGGGCAAATGTTTCGCAACATTAGAAAAACGGCACGAATTTTAACACATTTGTTCGTTCGAATCGAATTTCGAATGTTTACATAACATTCTAACATTCGACTTTCGAATGTTCGGTTTCGAATTTTACGATTACATTCGAAAATATTCTTTTCGAAAAATTTGAATTTAGATTGTAATAGTATTTCTAATGCTTTTTCTTCAAATGTAATATTCGAATTATGCAGTATTCGAATTCGAAAAATTCGAATTTAGATTGTAATAGTATTTCTAATGCTTTTTCTTTAAATGTAATATTCGAATTATGCAATACGTGTATTAGAATTCGAAAAATTCGAATTTAGATTGTAATAGTATTTCTAATGCTTTTTCTTTAAATGTAATATTTGAATTAAAAAAAATTGAATTTATATTCGAATTCGAAAAATTCGAATTTATATGTTGTAATAGTATTTCTAATGCTTTCTTTAAATGTAATATTCGAATTATGCAATATTCTATATGGAAACATTTGAAATGATATATTTGTATCTATTTATGTATCAATTTACTAGATTCCCGCCCTACCACATGAACTATTGAACTTCTGAATAGTATTTGTTAAATAGAATGTTAAATTCGAAATTTTGAATGTGGACATTCGATATAATTATAAACATTCGAATTCGAAAGTGACATTCGAAAACTGTAAATAACATTTGATTTTCGAATTTTTAAGAATATTCGTTCTTATTGACATTCGGATTTAGAATTTGAATTTCAGTAATAACATTTGTTCTACATTCGAAATTTTAAAATTTACACATTCGCCCATCCCTAATCACTGCCTACAGCTTAAATACTAATTTACTAGCATATAGCGTTGTTTCTACATGAGGTATAGAAAAGGTTTGCTCTTCAAAGTAAAGTTAGAGATTGTCTTTTTGTGTATTACATTTTGTGACAATAATCATGTGTACAATTGGTAATTCCAATACTATAATATATATTGTAACTACTTACTAATTGATATTGTCCTCATTCAACAATGACTTTGTAGGTAAACCCAACACCATAATAGCTGATTTTCATCTAATATGTCACTAAAACATTTTAGGAATAATTACATTATTATAGGGAAACTGTAGGATTTTTTTCCTTTGGTAAATCTAAAAGAATGTATTTCAGAATAGATTAAAATAGATTTTTAAATGCCCGCCCCTGTCATGAGGCTTATTAAAGAGTGCCCCTTTTACCATTATTGCTGTGGGCATTGCATTTCTAGAAAGTACACAACAGATGATGCTTCATACTATTTGTCAAATTATTAGTGTAATTTACATTGCAGAGTTACAAACACTAGCAAAACTAATAGGCTAAACACAAAAAAGACACACTACTTGGAGTCTTTTTAAAAAGCCACACTATGGCTAAGTGGATATATCTGTAAAGGGATATGGTCTAACACCTGAATTTGACTCTAGAAAAACAAAATAACATTTTAAATCTTCCACTAAATCTCAAATATAAATTACAAGGTTAACACATTTGAGCTGTGGATAGCTCTATAACAAAGGAAAACAAAGTAAAGTTGATAATATAAGCAAACTTGAAGTTTTTTTTTTAAATTATATGCTTATCTGAATCAATAAAGTTTCATTTTGAAAGTCATGCTTCTTTAAGAATACTTAGGATGGGAACAGGTTAGATAAGCACAATTGTGCAACTGATTGTATCACCTGTGTGGTACTCCTGCAATTCTGATAATCAGGCCCCAGTTTAAAAGATTGTTGAGTGGAGTAGAAACTATTACTTGGAAAAAACAATATAAGTAGCGCTTAAAAGTGTAATAACCTATATACCAAGCTAAAGTATCTGCCCCACTAAAGCAGATAAGCAAATGTCAGAAATTCAAAAGAATATGTAGCTAGCACTCCAAATACAGGAGCAAAGAAACTATTACTTACAATACCTTTTCTGCCTTACAAAATACTTTACTTGGAACAGGGCATAAAGTATGATAGTAAATCACAGCTATTCAAGCTCATGTTTCATCCTGTCATTACCTGAAGTATTTTTAGTGGAATGCTGTAAAGAGCTTTGCATGTTGTGGTATTCTTTTCACTAGCAAATGAAGGTGCATTCCTTGTGGTTAAAATGAAGAGGGAGGACACGCACAGTCTCAGGACACACACATACAGGAGCAGTGCATTATTTATTTGTATGTCATTTTCCACAAATATTATTAAAGGTATTTACCATATTCAAAATTAAAATTATATTACTTATAGGGATATTGAAATAAAAATGAAACTTTGATGATTCAGGCAGAGCAAGCTATTTTGTGACATCTTCAAACTTACTTTCTTCTCATTGTATACTTTGTTGTTACATATCTCCTTTATATGGTAAAATACCCAAGAAGGCTCATTGCATTCAGTTATATGAAAGTGGTGTTTTTTTATTTTTATTATTTTTTATTAAAGGAACATTATAGTGATAAAATGACATGCACTAATTTTTATAGCATGTCATTTAATCACTAGCAATGCTGCAAATCTATGTGTTTAACCACTGCAAAGTGGTTAAATACAAAGTTAAAGCACAGTTCAGGACCCTCAGAGCACTGCTGGTCTCGAGTGGATACTGCCACTGATTCAATTAGTAGTGCCAGTTACACAGTCCAGCTGTTATATTAAACGGATATGAAACCCAAATATTTTCTTTCATGATTCAGATCCAGCAGGCAATTTTAAGCAACTTTCTAATTTACTCCTTTTATCAATTATTCTTCGTTCTCTTGGTATCTTTAGCTCATAAGCTCACATTCCTGCTTTTTCAAGTAAAGATACCACGAGAACGAAGAAAAATTGCTAATAGGAGTAAATTAGAAAGTTTCTTAAAATTGCATGCTCTATCTGATTAATGAAAGAAAGAAAAAAATGAGGTTTCATATCATTTTAAGCATAGAAATGTGCTGGTTGATAAAACTCAACATTTTCATACTGGACACCACCATTATTGAGCTCTTTATTTTTTTTTTTTTGTTCAATCTTTTATTTATGACAAAGATTATAACAGTACATCCAGGAAAAATGTACAGCATATATGTGGTATAGTCTCGTTATTTAGCCTCGGGTTCAGTCTTTATTGTTTTAGGAAGTCCATTTCCAAGGCGTGCTCATGAGGGCTCAGCATATCATAAACAAGACCAGGAGCCAATTAGGGATGCTGACTGGCAGGGCTTTGTGCCTCTAGGCTTTTGTATGCAAGAGAAATAAAGGTAGTTCCCTGAGAAGAATATGCACTAGGGGAGGTATTTGCATATATATATATGGAGAGCAGAGGGCTGCTGTATGAACCCCTCTCCTGGGGAGATGCCAGCTATAGGCAATGTGGGTAAAAGGAGTAGGGGTATGACCCACAGGTAATAAATGCCGGCGGGAAAGGGAGGAGAGGGGTCCTAGAAAATGTGGTTATATAATAGTAACACTATGGGGAGAGTTTGTTATAGGGGCGGAGCTAGTAGTGTCATAAGTAAACCAAATATCACATATCCATAAAAAGAGATAGTAGTTTGTAAGACAGCTATTTACGTAATATGAAATATCCCTAGGTTATATGTAACAGTGGAATATAAGGGGTTCTATACATTAAACCAAACTGTAAGATAACTAGTTTTGGGAGATGTGGGGACTACTTAACTAGTTTGATAGATCCATGGTTAGACTATTAACCCATTATATTATTCTCCAACTGCTATCAAGTATAATAAGTTATAGTGTGATATAGAGCTTAAATGAGAAGTATGTAGTTTGTTATATCAGATATTAGTTTTTTTACTATAGAATATAGTGGAGTTATGCTCGTATGTTAGTGATCTTTCATGTATCCCCTTTGGAGGATCAGAATTAGCAGACAAAATTATACATTATGAACACTATGAGTATGTATCTCTACAAGTATATAAAGGGCAGTATCAAATGATAAATCAGTATCACACAAACATAAGAAAATATGGCAGAATTAAAGGTAGAATGTAATATGGTTTGCTATTACTTATACACGGGGCCAATACAATCTAATTAAGTAGCAAGTTTAAGCGAACTTATATATAAAAAAAACAAAAAACAAAACTCACAGACAGCAGCAACAAACCTGCTTGCACATAATAAGGAATAAGAAAGAGTGGTCACATATGGCAACACAGCCAGCCCAGGCTAATAGGATATCTAAGTATAATGCAGAGATATGTGTCTAGAAGGAACATATCATAATGTGGTTGAATACCTGTGCCCCTGTGTATAACCTAATAGAAACACCTATATATTACCAATGAAAATGTAAATAGCTGCTATCATTTAGATAGCTTCAACCTCTAAAGTAGTGTGAGTTAGTAGTAGAAAATTACAAGCCTGTCATAGAGGTTTGAAATTAACCTAATAAGCTGTAGAGTGAAGCCACCACCATGCCCAATATAGCCACAAGATACAGAGAATAATACATATAGAAAGCACTTTGAAAACGGTAATAAAGCAACTAAACTTTGGGATAAACAAGTCCAGCACCAAGTTGTACATTGATGGACATATGATGAAGTCGTCAACCCACCAAGGTGCCTGGCTTATAGACTGTGAAATTCCCCCTATAGATATATACAGATCTCTATGATAAAATATACAGGGGAACAGCATCAAATATATAACACAGTATAGTAGGTGGCATTCAAACAGGACCCATCCTGATCATACGGTGTGCGTAAGCTGAGTCGGACTGCTATATAGTTATCTGTATAAGGGGATAGAGAGAGAGGAGCACACTTGTTAACCTATAAAGAGAAATCATCCCCTACCTCATATATAAATAATTAGTTTCCATAGAGCTGGGTTAAATATGACAATATAAAGAACCTGTATATAAAATGTTAGGGAAGATATATTTTAACCTGTGAGGGGTAAGGTACCATCTGAGAAGAAATTTATAATTGGTTTCTAGGAGGGCAGCAGAGTGTGCTGATTTGGAGGTCTTTTGGAAAATAGTGTACCATTCTTGTTCAGTAAAGGTGTATGGCAATTCCCTGTGCCATAAAACAATTGTTGGTGTTTGTGTGATTCCCGAAGGTGTTATGAGTAACAAATACAACAAAGAAATAGCATGCTGGGGAGGAGAGTCAAGAGTACAAAGTTTTTCTAATGGTGTGCGGTCTCTCGTTATTAAGTGTTTCAAATTGTGCATGTCTACAAAGTGTTTAAGTTGCAGATATCGGAACCAATATGTAAATTGCGTAATGTTGAGTCTTTCCAAATATTGCTTGGGTATCAATTTACCTGCATCCAACAGTTTGTACAAAGGCAATGAATTCTTCAGGTTACTTAATTTGGGGTAACCAACACCCCTATTGGGAAGTCAGCATTAGACAACGCAGTTGTCAGTGGGGAGTGGACCTTGGAGAGGCTCTGGTGTGCATGTAGTATACATGACCAAGTTGCAAGAGTTTCCTTGATGATAGGGTATTTGTTAATGATGGTGGTTGGTTAATTTTGGGCTGCCAACAGTACACACCTAGTTGAGACACATTTGTAATATCATGCTCTAAGACTATCCAAGTTTTGTTATGTGTTTGAGAGAGCGTCCACCAATCTACAATTCTCCTCAGGAACACCGCTAATCGGTATTTAGTTTTTCGGGAGATGTAGGGTAGCTCTAGCAATCCTGGGTGGGCGTTTTTTCCAGATATAAGAATTTACCATTGTTTGTAATCTGGGAAGGTATGTAACTGGGAGTGGTATTGGAAGAGTTTGAAACAGGTAGAGAATTTGTGGAAGGATAGTCATTTTGGTTACCCCTATTCTACCAATCCAGGATATCTTTTTATGTAGCCATGTTGATGTGTCTTTTGTGAGGGTAGTAAGGAGAGCTTCATAGTTTAAGTCAAATAATTGCTGGAAGTTTGTAGAGAGATGGACACCTAAGTACTTTAAGGAATTGTATTGTATTAGGTATGGGGATTGTTGCTGCAGTGTGTGTAAGTCTTCATCTGTTAAGTTGATAGGGAGAATTTCCAATTTTGTTGGTTAACTAAGTAGTTGGAACACGAGCCAAAGTCCTCCAGGGAGCCCTTCACCACAGAGAGAGAGATAGTCGGATATGTCAGTGTCAACAGTAGGTCGTCCGCATATAATGCTAATTTGTGACTGTTGGACTTTATGGTAAGTCCGTGTATATCAGGGTTGTTATGTAACACAATGGCTAGGGCCTCCATTGACAGTACGAATAGTAGAAGGGATAGTGGGCAGCCCTGATGGGTACTGTTTGAGATGTGAAAAGGAGAGGATAAGATACCATTAACTCTGATTTTGGCTTTCGGTGAGTTGTATAAAGCAAAAATCCTGTGAATAAAACTGTTGGGGAAGCCAAATTTTTGTAAGGTGAGTTTTAAAAAGGTCCAGTCTAGTCTGTCAAATGCTTTTTCAGCATCTGTCGAAAGTAAAATGAGAGGGAGGTCATGTTCGGAGGCATATTGCATTAGGTGGAGAATTTTCACGGTATTGTCTTTAGCCTCTCTCTGCGGTAGTATTTTATTTAATCTGGTGGCAAATATTTTCACATATTTCTTAATGTCAATATTTAGGAGGGAAATGGGACGGTAGTTTGAAGGAACTGCGGTTTAGGTATCACAGTCACTATTGCTTCTAACATGGAAGGGGGTAACCCTGTATTTTCATCAATATGGTTAAAAACTGATAACAGGTATGGTATTATGATATTTTTTAATTTTTTATAAAAAGTGCCTGTAAGACCATCAGGGCCAGGGCTTTTCCCATGTTTTAGGGAGTGGATTGCAGCTTCAATTTCTTCTGCAGCAATTGGTGTGGTTAGCATGTCCAAACAGTCAAGCGGGATAGTTGGAAGGGATATGGAATCTAGATATTGGTGGCATTTGGATTGGTGGTCTCTGATGTTTCTGTTGGGTGTTAAATTATAGAGGTCAGAGAAATATGTTTTGAAGATCTCTGCAATTCTCTGGGACTTTACGGTTGGCTTGTTAGGAGGGTCTTGGAGAGATATAATGAAGTGAGTTGATTGCTTAGTTTTAAGTGCTCTAGCTAACAATTTGCCAGGTTTATTCCCTTCTAGAAAAAAACCTTTGCTGTAATCTGAGAGCTTGTGTTTGTGCAGAGTGGTCTAGAAATTCAGTGAGTTTGTGTTTTTCTTGGTCTAACTGGGATTTGAAGGATTTATCACTGGGATTTATTTTGTAGTCTAGGTGTTGATAGTGATTGGTTAGGTCTTGATATTGTATTCTATGTTTTTTTCCGCTTATTGGACTTGATTTTTATCAATTCCCCCCTCAAAGAGCACTTGTGTGCTTCCCACAATATGTGTGGGTCAATATCTGGAGTATCATTCGTCTGGAAATAATCCAGTAGAAATGTCTCCCATTGTTGTACTGTTTGGTCATCCTTTAGTAGTGCGTCGTCTAGACGCCATTGATAGGGTTTAAAGGGCAGAGAGGACCATCGTAAATTACAAAGAACTGCTGAGTGGTCCGACCAGGCCATGGGGGAAATTTCAGTATTGACTACTGAGGTAATGATGGTGTCTATAAGGATATAGTCTATGCATGAGTGTGATTGGTTAGGTGACAAATAGAAGGTAAAATATTTTTTAACAGGGTGTTGGATGCGCCAGGTGTCGTGTATTCCCATGAGTGTTAAATCATCCTTTATTGATTTGAGAGTTCGTTTGGACAGAGAGGACCGTGTAGTGAAGCTATCCATGAGTGGGTTTAAGGGAGTATTGAGGTCTCCTCCTATGATGAGGGAGCCCTTAGAAAAAGACAATATGTTATTAGTAATTCTACGAAAAAAGGAGGGTTCATGTCCGGCTAAATAATGTGTTTCTTGTAAAAACAAGATGTCTACTTGTTTGTGGGTGATATCCGTAAACGCCATTGAATGCTTGTGAGGAACATTAAACCCTTTAACATTTTGTGTCATTATTCTTATTGGTCTTGTACCGATCATAGCTGATCAACTATTAGGGGTGTAAGTGGGAGAGAAGAGGTATTGTTGGGGAGATCAAGTAGATTAATTTTTAAAGTATGTAGCAATATGAGGTCTTGTCAAAGGTCTGTTAGGTGAACATTGGAATAATGTAGTAAGCACTGTTAAGTAATAGCTGTGAACAACAAATAAACAACACAAAAACAACAAGAACATAAACAAATAACATGACATCTTATGTCACAGAATCAGGGAAGAATAACCTATCCCGTTCTAAAATGTAAACATGAATAAGTAAAGGACAAATTGTTCATATTGAGCTAGGAACTATTAGAACTAAGATAACATCTTTAAAGGATAGCTCAGTCTTTACTGCTTAAAAGCAGACAGAACCTAAACAAGGAAGGAAAATAATTTTGTGAAAAAAGTAGTCCTCAGACATACTGGATTTATCTCACCAATCTGTTGAGTGATAGTTCTCAGGTGTTGTTGGGTAGATTAGCTATTGGTGTTATCTTCGTCTTCTTAGCCTGATGCAGCTGCCAAGGATTGTGAGGAGGTCTTTCTGGTTGTAGCTTATTAGTAGGCACTGTCTCTGCAGCCTCTGATGCGGTTTGCGGGGGATCTATACCTAGAGCAGAGCAAAGAGCTGTGGCATCTTCAAGTGACTTACAAATGTGCTTTGTACCCTGATGGGAAACATGGAGAAAACAGGGGAAACCCCACCTATACGGGATTTCTTTTGCTCTGAGGATGGTAGTGAGAGGCAAGAATTATTTCCTTCTCTGTAGTGTACGGGGAGCAAGGTCTGCAAAGATTTGTAGGCGACAGTTCTAAAATTTGATTTCTTTAAGTTGTCTGGCAGCTCTGAGAATCTCTTCTTTGGCTTGGTAATCTTTCAACTTTAGAACAACATCACGTGGGGGTGCTTGATCTGATGGCCATGGCCTAAGCGCTCTGTGAGCTCTATCCATTAATGTGTCGGTGGAAAATGAGGGACCCAGAAAGTGTGAAAAAAGGCCCTGCAGGAATTCAGGGATAGTATTGGGTAAGACAGATGATAAGTAGATCATGTGCTTGGGTCGTAGTTTGCAGCGTGGATATCTCTGATTGATTAAAGTCATTATCCTCCTCCAAGGCCTCAACCCGATTCCCAATTTCTGTCATATCTTTCCTGAGGCCTGCTATTTCCTCCTTGATGCATGCGCGGACTTTTACCACCAACTTGTCTAGATCACTTTTAGAAGGTATAGAGGCCAGAAATGCCTTAGAAAGTTGTATTGGCTCTTCCACATTACTATCTTCACTGTCTGAGTTGGATAAAGCTGGTCTCAGTGGTGTGGTGGGTTCAGGTGAGGTAGCCTGAGAGTTGTCTGTTATTTTAAAAAATGAGCTCACAGGGTTATGTGTAGCTGCTGTCTTCTTAGGCTGCTTGTCAGGTTTTGGCAGCCGTTTCAGTGACATTTCATAAGGGAATGTGGTTACTTTTCTGAGTGTGTTTATCCCTGTTTGGCGTCCCTATATTAGCTATGTAATTTCTTTGTGTATTGGTAGTCCTCCCTCAACAAAGGTTTAGTGAGCTTTGATAGTGCGCGTTACATTTAAGTAAAGCTTTGCAGGTCCTACTTTAAGTTAAAGCCTGCAGGTATGCTAGGCTGCAGCTTTAATCTTCCGTGCGGGGACATAAATATATATAGGCTTCAGATAGGGCCCACTGCTTCATTGGGATTATGTACCCCTATGTACTCTGCTGCGTTTAACAGTGTGCATACCTTTTCAGTTGTAGCATCTATTCCACATGGCTGTTTTGCACTTAAAGTGCATGGAAAGAGGTTTCAGAGTTCGTTCTTGGCGGGTTAATGGGTCATAGCCACCTGTGTCAATGGACTGTAGTTTCTTTCAGGGCATCCTGTACAGCATGGAAGAGCTCTAACAGAGCGTGTGTAAGCTGTGCGGTCTTTATGGCTATTTCTCAGCTGTCCGGTTTGCTCACATCCCCGTTAACTATTGGGGTTATTCTGCCGTTTATGTTCGTATGATTGCCCAGTAATGTAGTGATTTAGAGCGTCAGCTCCCGGAGCTCACTTACAGTGCGGCCATCTCTTTCGGCAGCCGCTCCGCCCCCCTGAGCTCTATAATTTTTTAACACTTTTAATGCAGGGAAGATTCACAGATCAATTATGTTGTTGGCTTTTTCACAGCTGTATATTCGATGCCAGTTACCACGCAATACAAAGTAAAAGGCTTACATTTTTGCAGTTTTTATACACAGTTTAAAAGTTACATACCATATAAAAAGAGCATATATATAAAAAGTAGAACAATGCAGTCACTGCAAATATGCAACATTTTTCTCTTAGAGTTAAAAAATACCTACGCTCCAAAATGGTGGCACCCAGTATAAAGATGCTGAGCCTGACCAACCAGCATTAGTAAGGGGCTTTGAAGAAAGATGTAAGCATGGGAGGAAAAACAATAGCATGATGAGTAGTAACCATTCTTTTGTATTTGTGCCAACAGTTTAATGTCATTTTGACAACAATGTACATCAGTGTCCAGAAAAACATTTAGGGTAAATTAATAAACACTTATGTAACCAACATAATACCAAAATGGATTGAAACAGTGATGACCAACTTCCAAACACATGAGGGCCATAAATCATTATTTTAAAAGCCTTAATGTCTGCATATATAGTCAAAGCTATTACATTTACAAATAAAAATGTATTTCCAACAAATGTCCAGTTTCTTATTTAGCCAGGTTTGTAGGGTACCCTCTACTTGCTGTTACCCCTCCAGAGTGTTCTTGCGAGTTCTGACAATCTTGTATGGCCACCCACCAGTGGTCCCCAAAGGATAGATTTGTAGTCCCTCTTTTTTCCTGAGGCCACAAAGACTATTGCACACATTCTTAGTTGTGCTTTTTCCCAGGGGCCATAAAAACTAGTGCAGAGGGACGCATGTTGCCCATGAGCTTCAGGTTGGCGACCCCTCATTGGTCCATATTTAATGTATTATATTGGGCTTTTATTGTTTGATTTAAAAAAGTAACCTTCAATTTATAGAATTAGAATAAAAATTAAGCTGCAAATAGATTGTAAATTGTTTGCTATGTGGATGAGCAACTGTTTTAAATTCATATTTCAGTTCTGTATTTCAAGAGTATTTGCTCCAACTTTTAATGCTGATTTTATTGATTACGATGAAAAAGGTTTGGATTGCTTTATAGCAAACAATGAAGGAACCCTGATGTAAACTGTGTCCTGACACCTGTGCAATGGGCGTCATAGGAAACAGGTAGGCAGGGTATTGTTGCTATCTATAGATGTATTTTAGGATTTGATTATCACAGCTTATCCTATATGCTTTTATTTTAACAATTTATTTATTCAGTTAAGACACATATTATACAAAATTATATACTTCTTCCCTTTGGAATTTCATATACCGTTAAATTACAAAATTAAAGAATAACACAGTTTTACATATCAATGTATTATTAACATTCATTTTAAAATAACAAAACAAACACAAAAAAAAGTGTGTTACCATACGCAGATCTCTACAAGATCTATATTTCTGAAGGGATAGCTAATATTACCATATTTATCATCTTACGCTCTTTTAGTCAACTAAAACGTTTATTTGATCCAGAGACAAATAAAGGCCATATTTCTTCAAGCCAGAAATCTTATTTAACCAGAACAGAATTTTTGGGCAATTACATAAAAAATGTAGTAAATCTGCCGCTATGAATTTACACTTCTGGCACTTGTCGAATTGTACATTTTTCCAAAGGAAACTCTTCTCTGGTGCATAATAAAACTTATAAAGTCATTTTAAATCGGATTCCCTCAATGTTAAAGACAAAGTTGTTTTTTCTATTCCTTAATAGAGCTCTTTATCCAATCCCCATCTATCTATTTATTAATTATGGTGCACATTTTTCTGCTAGATATTCTAAATTTATTTTCCCATTCAGGGACAGCAGTAATTTGTACCAGGGAGAGACTGGGTATATTCCATGTGTACTGTAGTGTAATCACTATTATAGTCTGTCCCATTTCCAGTCCTAACCATATTGTAATAATTCATACAAATAATGCCTTATTTGCAAATATGTATAGAAATCATTGTAAGGTACATCAAATTCCTGCTTTAAGTCTATTAAGGACTTAATGTTATTATTCTCAATCACGTAGATTACGAGTTTTGCGCTAAACAGGGTGCGAAAATAACGCCAAAAAATGTGCGTTATTGCGAGTTACTGAAAAACCTCCTTGTGCTGTGCGTTATGGTGCATTAAGCACAAAAGCCAAGGGCTGAGTTTATGTGCTCGTGCACACTTTCTCCCATAGACATTAATAGGGAGAAAGTGTTAGAAAAAAAAACTAACACCTGCAATCGCAGAATGGAGATTGCCGTAACGCAACCCCATTGATATCTATGGGGAAAAAAAAGTTACGTTTAAACCTAGCACTCTAACAGCAACCCCAAGTCTAAACACCCCTAATTCATCACCCTGACATCACCCCTATTCCGCCGCTCCCCTACATCGCCGACATTAATAAGAGTTATTAACCCCTATTTCACCGCTCCCCGACATTGTCGACACTAATAAAAGTTATTAAACCCTATTCCGCCACCCTCCGATATCGCCGACACCTAAATAAACCTATTAACCCCTAAACCGCCAGCCCCCACATCACCAACACTATAATAAAGTATTAACCCCGGAACCTCCAGCCCCCCACATCGTAACTACTAAACTAAAACTTTCAACCCCTACACTGCCGGCCCTCCACATTGCAAAACACTAAATTACACTATTAACCCCTAAACCTAGCACCCCAAAAAAATTTAAATTAAAATTACAATATAACTATCTTAAATAATAAACACTAAATTATGAAAAATAAAAAACTTACAGAAAACAATAATCGAAATGATCAAAAAATAAAAACAATTACACCTAATCTAATAGCCCTATAAAAATAAAAAAAATTACTAAGTCCCCCACTAAAAGTAAACCCTCCCACCCAACCAACCCCCCAAAATAAAAAAACCTAACTCTAAAAAATCCTAAGCTACCCATTGCCCCCAAAAGGGGCATTTGTATGGGCATTGCCCTTAAAAGGGCATTCAGCTCTTTTACTGCCCTTAAAAGGGTATTCAGCTCTTTTACAAGTGCCCATCCCTAATCTAAAAAAAATAAAAATAAAAAAAATAAAAAAAAACCTAACCCCATTAAATCTACTCACAGTTGCTGAAGTCCGGACCTCCATCTTCATCCAGGTGGCAAGAAGTCTTCATCCATGCGGCAACACCTTCATCCATCTCGGGGACATCTTCTATCTTCATCCCAGGCCACGCAGAGCTATCCTGGAGGGTGATGACATCCTGCGTGGAGAGTCCTCTTCATACAATCACCGCCGTACACTGACGTTGAATGCAAGGTACACATTTCAAAATGGCGTACCTTGCATTCCTATTGGCTGATTTGATGCTTCAAATTCAAATCAGCCAACAGAATGAGAGCTTCTTAAACCCTATTGGCTGTTCAAATCAGCCAATAGGACGAGAGCTTCTGAAATCCTATTGGCTGTTCAAATCAGCCAATAGGATTTCAGTAGCTCTCATCCTATTGGCTGATTTGAATTTTAAGAATCAAATCAGCCAATAATTATATGGGAAATCTCTAAACTATCGTATATTGTTGTCATTCATTACCTTTTCTTTTTCTTTCACACTATACTTATATAATAAGTATTGTACATTAGACTAAGTATACACTAAAACACTTGTAATTTAAGGAGGAAAATAATAGCCTCCCTATTACAATAGAATTTCCACTAAGTTTATTCCTTGCACATAACATCACAAATGGACATCAGTAAAAATATTATATGCATGGTATCCAATTCTAACACTTATCGTTATAGAATATACTACAAACATTTTCTCTAAGCGCTACATATTATTTTAGCACAGAGGTTGACACAAAGCAACCCTTTAAGGATACACCTATTTTACGGCTTAGTCAATAAGCAGTGTTTCCAATGACAACAGTTCTCTAGGCTGTTTAGAGAGAAAAATGTAAAAAATTCTCTGGGCGGTCTCCTGATGTGTTCAGCATTTTTTCCTTTTGGCTTATAAGCTTGTGAAAACCATGTTTGTATAGATAAGGCTGTACTATTTCTGAGAATTGAACTGTTAGGTCATTATATTCTAATTATACATTTAAACTGCATATTTGTATAAGAATTTTCTATTGACCCTTAGGTTATGATCCTACTAATAGCTTAATTGAATCTGGGGTATTTTGCCTAGAGAAGAATGTTTTGCAGTTAACATATTGATGTTACTTTAGACTAGTAAGAATAAGATATATCATAGTATCATACTAATTAACTGGTCAGACTCATTTACTTAGATATCACTGTCTCTTTTTTTTTGTTCACTATATAAAAAAAAAAAAAAAAAAAAAAAACACTCACGCCCTGGATGGGCACAAATTGAGGTTCTTTTGAGTAATATTGAAGCAGTAAAAGCTTCCTTATTTTAGAATATATTTAAATTATCTATTTACACTATTCACATGTGTGTTTTCTCTCGTTCTTTATTTTTTGTTTTCTTTTTTCTTTTTTTGTTTTTTTTCACGTTTTATTTTCTTTTTTTTGATTGTTAATGGAAAAATTCTGCACTCAGGTGAAAATTAATTCGCCCAAAATGCCAGTGAAATGCCAGTGAAAGCTAAAGATAAGAAAAGTAGAATAACTGATTCCAGTACTGATAGTCTAAATGATTCCGCTGGGGTCTCAATAGACCATCAAGTGTTGATCTCTAAGTTAACTGACTTATTCTCGCCACAACTTGAAAAAAAAGGAACTAGGTACTATATCAATGGAAATAACTACACTATCTACTGAAGTCAGACAGTTTTCAACTAGGTTGCTTGAAGCTGAAACCAGAATTTCTGACTTAGAGGATCAAATGAATGTACAAGAATCTATAATTCATAAACAAGATTCTAAAATTAAAAATATGCAGCTGCGCCTGGAGGATCTGGAAGATCGCTCCAGGCGTAATAATATCAGGTTAGTAGGCCTTCCTGAAAACCCTGAATATGAGGATCTAATAAAGTTTATTTCTTATACCCTACCTCAAGCAGTAGGGATGCCATCTCATATGTTACCGCTTATAATTGAGAGAGCACATAGGCTTGGCCCCAAAAGATCAGGCCTAGATGGTGCTATAAAAAATAGATTGTGTATAGTCAAGTTTTTAAAATTCCAAGACAAAATAGAATTGTTAAAATTTTATAAAAAAAGTGATCCCCCGGTATTTGGAAATAACAAAGTCTTACTATTTCAAGATTTCTCATCTGAGACATCTTCCAAAAGGAGATTAATGGCCCCATACTGTACACAATTAATCAAAAAAGGTATTAAAGCGCACCTGCTATACCCGGCTCGTATTTTAGTCGAGGAAGGGGATACTAAATTAATTTTTAATGATGTCACTGAAATCAGGAAGTATCTAGGTACTGAATAGTCGCTCATAATAGCTTCCAGTGAAGCTATATTTAATCTGCATAGAGATTAGTATCCTTAGTATGTATGCCTTTGCTAGGTTGAATTTGTTCTGTTGTCTTTTTTGTTTCCCCCCCCCCCTTTTTTTTTTTTTCTCCTTCTTCTCTGTCTCTTTCTCCTTTCCTTCCCCCCCCCCAAAACCGTGCGCCCTTACCAGTACACAATTGTTTTTATAATATTATCCATAGTATTTCCTGTGAAGATTTTTTATGACTGAAGGTATTAGATTTTTGTCATGGAATGTAGGGGGTATCTCCTCCCCTAGCAAGTGTAAGCTGATTATCAAAACATTAGCCAGAAATAAACCTGATATTGTCTTTCTTCAAGAGACACATATTAATGAACAAGAAGCGGCTAAACTGAGAATTAAATGGGTGGGGAAAGTTATCTCTACATCTGGGAGTACTAGAAAATGGGGGGTAGTGATTCTTTTACATAAAGACCTAGAGTATAAGGTTTTTAATGTAGAAATAGACCCAACCGCTAGATTTATTTTGATGCAAATTCAAATAAAAAATCTTAACTTCATTTTATGTAATGTCTAAGCACCTAATGTTTTTTCTAGAGTGTTTTGGGAGGAACTAAGAGTAAGGCTAACTCCTTTCATGGCAGAAGCTATTATTTTAGGAGGAGATTTTAATGCAACATTATGTCCGACGCTTGACAGGCTTACTAAGAAAAATAGATTACAATATAATAGAAATGCAAAATGTTTGAAACAATTTTGTCAAATGTTAAAATTGGTTGATGTATGGAGAATGAAGAATCCAGATATACAGGCTTTTTCATGCGAGTCAAAAGTTCATAGAACATTTTCTCGAATAGATTTTTTTTTAACATCTGAAATTCTTGCAGTATACAAATTAGAGGCGGAGATTGGAGAAATCATAATATCTGACCATGCGATTATTACATTATCTCTTCCAATAGCTGAAAATAGGGCTCATACACCTAGATTCTTTTTTCCCAGATACTTATGCTCTAACCTTAGATTTATCAATAAATTGAAGTCTGTGTGGCAGGAATATTGTTCTCATAATATGAATTATTTTGGAAAACCTGAAATATTTTGGGAGGCGTTTAAAACGGTGATTAGAGGAGAAATCCAGGCCTATGTAAGTTTAGTTAAGAGAAAAAATAGAGCATGGGAACTTCAGATTACCAATAAAGTGAGGAATTCTTTCAGAAAATATTCGCACAGAAATTAATTGGAAGAAGTATTTAGATAATAGGAAGGAAAGAGACTTATTTTTAAAGAAAAGAATACTAGAGGAGGAAGCTAAAATTAGTTTACAATTTAAAGGCTTCCATGGTTGTTCAGCTAAACATCTTGCTAGGTTAACTAAAATTAGAAAGAAAAAAAATATGATTCTTGCTATTCTGACTGGTAATGATCGCTTTATCGAATCTAGAGAAATTTCTGAGTTTTTTTTTCTTCCTATTATCAGCAACTTTACTCCAGCATAGAATCAAATGAGTTGAACCAAGAATTGTTTTGGACTAAGATAAAGATGCCCCAAATGCATGTTGATGATTTAACGACAATTAACGCACCCATTTCTGTAGATGAAATAAGAAATGCTATAAACAATCTTAAATTAAACAAAGCGGCAGGGCCGGATGGGCTGCCAGCAGAGTTTTATAAATGTTTTGGTGAAGACCTTTTGCTAACCTTGGAAAAATTGTTTAATCATTATTTTTCGGCCAAGGGTACTATTTCGAGTTTTTTTTCTGCAGCTAATATATCTTTGATATTAAAGAAAGGTAAGAATGCGGAAGACCCAGCATCTTATAGGCCAATCTCTGTGCTCAATTCAGATTACAAGATCTTGATGACCATTATTTCTTCTAGACTTTCAACGGGCCTTCATAAAATTATTCACCCTGATCAGACAGGATTCATGGTTGCCAGAAATTCTACAAAAAATATTTGCAAGCTTATACATTTTCTAGATTATGCCTGGAATATAAATCAAAACAGGAAGAAACCCCTGTTGCGAGATGTTGCTATCTTATCATTGGACGCAGTCAAAGCATTTGACTCAATTGTATGGCGGTATCTATTTAGGGCATTAGATAATTTCGGATTTAAAGGTAATTTTCTACAATTTATATCTAAACTCTATTCAAAACCAATATCTTTTCTGCTTATTAATGTTTTTTTGTCTCCCAAGATAGTTCTGCAGAGAGGTACCAGACAGGGCTGTCCCCTATCGCCATTGTTATTTAACATGTTATGTTATGTTATGTTCCAAAAAATTGAAAGAGATCTTCAGATATGGGCGGTATTTCCACTGTCAATCACAGCTAAGATTAATTTAATAAAATCTATTATATTTCCTCGTCTTCTTTATCCTCTACAGAATCTTCCACTATTTATTTCAAATAAAGACGTAAAGACGTAAAGAAGATCTATACACAGTTTTCAAGATTTATCTGGAATAATAAAAAACCTTGTATATCGCTTCCTAGATTAATGCAAAAATTTGAATCGGCCGGTCTGGCTCTCCCCAATCTTAAACTATATAATGTAGTGGCAATGGTTAAAATAGCGGTAGATTGGCTTGCAGGAACTGTCTCTTCAGGAGATCAGGAAACCTTTCTAATTACGCTATTTTCTTTAAAGGCTATTCTGCATCTCCCGGTACGCAAGTTACCTCAGAACGTCTGTGGACTTTCTACTATTAAAAATATAATTATTGCTTGGCAAAAGTTCTGTAAATCCCTGGATATAGATTACACATTCTCTGAATTCTTACCTATTATAGGTAATCCTAGTTTTTTACCAGGGATGTATCAGGAAGTATTTAAAGAATGGGCTCAAAAAGGGCTAGTTTTTGTGAATCAATTATTAGATGGAAACGGTCGAATACATACGTGTCGATCTTTGTTTAATAAATATGAGCTGCCCAAGACGAACCTGTTTGCATATTTTCAAATCCGCCATTTTGTTTTCTCACAAAATTGGCTGTTTCCCTTATCAATTGCATGGTCAGATATTAGAATTTCCATTAAAAAATTGCTGGCAGGAGATTCATCGATCTCACTGTTATATGACATTATGTTGAATAAACAAAGTTTGCTATATTTGGATAATATCTGTAATTCTTGGTCCTCTCTAATGCCTACAATGGATCATAAAAAAATAAAACAGAGTTTTGACTCTCTCCATAAATGTAGAGTCCCAATGGGTATAAAGGAATCCCACATGAAGTTGATCAATAATTTCTATCTATCCCCACTTAGGTTATCTAAGTTTTATATAACAAGGACTAGCAGATGTCCACGCTGTTATTATAATACAGCGGATATAGGTCATATGTTTTGGTTCTGTCCTAGAGTGAGACAGCTCTGGCTAAAGATAATTTTCCTTCCTTGGAGGAAGTCTTGCTCTTGGTTTCTTCACAGAATGCTTTCAGTAATAGTACTAGAAATAGTCTTAATACTATTATACTCCTGGTCAGAGGCTGTTTGCTTAAAAATTGGAAGGCTAAACACATACCAGGGCTAGCTTTGATCTTCAAATCTATTCAGGAACAAATAGTTTATAAATCTTATCATCTTAAGAATGCGTCAGAAAATAGGATTAAGAACTTCTTATGGAAGTGGGCCCCAGCTATTCTAACATATTCAAGACCACTCCAAAAACGGATTCTTTATCCATTCTTGCAGTCAATTAGTTTTGCCGAATTGACACTATTAAATGTTTTTCCTCAATCATGGATTGAGGCTCTTTGATAAATGTACGCTGGCTGGGTTGCAGGGGGGTGTGGGTGGGGGGTCTGTTTTTTTTTTTTTTTTTTGTCTTTATTTCTTTTTTTTCTTCTCCCCTTCCCCTTTCTGGTTTCTGTTTGTTTATTTCTTTGTACCTGTGTTGTCTTCCCCTTTCAGGGGAAAAGGAAGAATTTAAAATCCAGCAGTTAAACTGATTCTTGAGAAAATTATTAATTTTAGTTTGGAACTTTGTTTTTCTTTATTATAATACTGTATGATATAAAATGCTTTGACCCTGCGTGGTGCAAAAAGATAAGATTGGAAAGTCTTAAATTATGTTATTTTTTCTCGCCTGTTGATCTGGTTTTGCTATATTTTGCTGGATTTAAATAAAAGGAAAAATTATATCAATAATGATCGTTCATATTCCTCTGCTTGTATTTTATTTTACAATAAGCCTATCGTTCCAATGTGAGTCATCTTCATTCAGATAGTCCACACATATCAATGATATACAGTTTATTGTTTAATTGTGTTATTAATGCTTACAGTTTTCTCTGTCTATCCACTTAGCAGGAACAGCAAATCAAAGTTTCTGAGATGACGTTTTTTGAATGCTGAAGCTAGGAATGGTAGAAAACCAATAGGTATTGATGATTGGATCGTTGATATCTTTTAACCCCTGAGTAGAGACTTTAACTCTATCCCTGACGAAGTGCTGTAAGGCACATAACATGTTGGACATTTGTTATGTGTTGTTAGTGGTTCCACTGGCTGTGATATAGTTATACTGCTGACTTTTGCACAAGTCGATTTATTGCATATTAATAAAAATGACTAAACACCTCTGCATTAACATCATCCAAAAGGTCTGGGTTATTTCTAATGGTTAAATATTTAGATATTCCAAATTCAACTTTAGGTTTTATACAGATTTTTGGCAATGCCCAAATAATAATATATAGTTTTTAATTTTCTTATATCCATTAGAAGTTTATTCAGCTTTATATGTACTAATACTGAGAGCGAGTATGGATAAGTTATATCCCTTTCTTTCTCTTGTTCTGTCACATTTAACTAAAAAGTTGCACAAAAAACACATAAAAAATAAATGTAAAAGTACAGTTACACTCATAATAACACTATCTAATAAAAATGCTTTAAGAAATTGCAATAAAAAGTTATAAGGGCTCATGTTTGTTTGTTTGTATGTATGTATGTATATATATATATATATATATATATATATATTACAAGTTGAAAGTAAATGTGAATGCGTGAGCGCAATCATTATTTATGCTAGAAGGATTAACGTGACCTCGGAGCTCTGGTTAACTGTTACCCTTGAAACAAAACGTGTCACAAAACACATCAAATATACATTTAAAAGTACAGTTACACTCATAATAGCACTATCTAAAAAAAATATTAAAACAAAATTGCATAAAAAGTTATAAGGCTCAAAAATATGAGGTCACAGAAAAAAAGACACGCAAAGTGCTTTAAAGGGATACTAAACCCAGTTTTTTTCTTTCATGATTCAGATAGAGCATGATATTTTAAGCAACTTTCTAATTTACTCCTATTAACAATTTTTCTTTGTTCTCTTGGTATCTTGATTTAAAAAAGCAGTACTGTAAGCTTTAGAGCCAGCCCATTTTTTGTTCAGCACCTGGGTAGCACTTGCTGATTTGTGGCTAAATGTAGCAAACCAATCAGCAAGCGCTACCAAGGTGAGAAACTAAAAATGGGCCGGCTCCTAACCTTTCCTTACTGCTTTTTCAAATCAAAATAACATGAAAACAAAGAAAAATAGATAATAGGAGTAAATTGGAAAGTTGCTTAAAATTGCATGCTCTATCTGAATCATGAAATAAAAAAATTGGGGTTAGTATCCCTTTAATATAGAGATACATACATACATACACATGTTTAAATATGTATATGTATGTATTTATGTGTGTACATATGTATTTATATGTGTATATATGTAATTTCAGACACACATATAAATACATATGTATGTATATATATATATATATATATATATATATATATATATATATATACTGTATATAGTACATTGGAGCCCTTTGTAGTCAAGTAGACGAAAACATGAAAAATCATATGTATGCAATATTCACATTTAATAAAGTGTTATACTATGTATTTATATAAAGATATTCCTACATATATCTGTATATATCTATACATATATATATAATCATGTATATATAGGTATAACTATATATTTGTGCAAAAATCAATTTAGATATATATTTAAATATCTCTTTGAGAATAAATAGAACATATTCTGCTATGTGCAAAACATTTGGATTATAAAATATGCAATATTATCTTCTTATGTTGTGCTTTTAAATAACCATAATCATGTTTGCGTGACTTGTGGGTGTTAGGTATTTTTCAATTTTTTCAGCTCCATTGAAGTCTATGGGGGAATGCGTTTTTGCGTTCGCGATTACTCAAAGTTTCTTTGTTATCGCACCTTTGCCAACGCAAGACCACAAACTTTTTACTTTCATCTCATAATACGAGCGCGAATATCGTATATGGATATGTATTGAGGTATGTTTGGAAAATATATCCAATGATGGTGTTGTGAACTGAATTGTTGGGCCCTGAGCTAGATAGGATCAAGGTGTGTTAAGTAAAGTGGTGTAAGAGTGATAACAATGTAATGGCTTATAGTCAACAGTCATGCACAAGTCCAACTATAGCTGGTCTTGTATGTAGAACTTCAGCTTAAGTCCGCTGTGACTTGATAAAGAAAAGCTTTGTATTCCAACTGAGTTTGCACAATTTGTGGCTATCTCAATAAGTGAAAAATAATGAAAAATCCAAATTGTAGGCAACCAAAAAAGTGGTTCGGTTAAAAAATAATAATAATACCAAAAATAATTAAAAGGTGAGGTGAACAAGTGGCCAATGAAAACGTGGAAAAGATATATGAAAAATATGAAAAAAGGAAAAAAATATAAAAAAAACAATAAAAAATAATATTAAAAATGAAAAAATGTCAGTTGGGTGTATACACAAGTGTAAAAAGGTCAATTATAATCCAGTGATGTAGTACAGTCAATAATGAAGGTTAAAAGATGTAAAAAGATGTAATAAAACAACCTTATTTCTTGGTGGTGAGAATCCTTTCTAATTTCTGGTAGTGAGAACCCCCGTGGTGAATCCTGATGATCTCCCAGTGGGTGACTTGTAGTTTTTCCTAATGGTAGTGAGAATCCCCGCAAATGGATCCTGTTGGTCTCTCAATTGGTGATTTCAATGTCCTAGAAAATGAATATTGATAGTGTAGATTGTACAAATATTAATATAAAATTGAAAGTATGCTTACCAGCTGTTTAGTCCACCTCACCACACGCCAACCCAAACAACCTTGAATTTACCTCAGGCTACTTGGTCTTGCCCCTTGGTTATCAAGTTTCCACCCCCCCCCACAGGCTTTCTGGTCCTAGACTTACAAATGTTAAGAGGTATATAATAGGTATTATATAATGAAATATTAATCTGTTCCTAAGTTGCACTCATTATTTTGTTTTGTGCTTTTCTTGCTTTACTGAGAAGTGAGAACCATACTGCTAGATTTCCTCATGTAGTCTTTATGACACCTAGTAGCTGAATAAGCTTTATTAATAGATGTTGAAGCTATCATGAAGCATAACCATGGGACATGTCACCAAACCCTCCGTTTTTTAACTAATATAAACCCCAAAAAAACAGAGTTTAGTAAATGTGGATAATGTATTCTGCTTTTTATGTTTTTCTATGCAAAACTGTTTACCAAAGATTGAGTAAAATAACTGAGAAATAATCTCCATTATATTGTATGTACCAGCAATTAAAAACAATAGTAATTGCAATAATCTCACTTAAATTTTAGTCAACCATCAACTGAAACACATCGGCAGAGGGCAATAGTACTATCCTATTTTAATGTTATAAATGATACTGTCATTCTTAAAAAAAAAAATATATATATATATATATATATATATATAGATCTTCTGGACAATTTTTCTACCCTTTAATCTATCAAAAAGTCATTGCATAACTATTTTTTTAAATTATTTTTGTGTTTTCTTTAATATATTGCATTATGGATTTTGCCTGTATTGTGATAATGGATTCATAAATAGATGGCAGATCCATAAAAGTCTTAACAAAACATTATTTATCATTTTGTTTTCAGCTCTATTCAACCTCATACCAGTGGGTCTTCGTGTTGTTGCAATTCAAGGAGTAAAAACAGGGTTGTATATAGCAATGAACGGAGAAGGCTATCTGTACACATCAGTGAGTATTTCGTGTGTATTTTCATTAAAACATAAATTTATAGAAGTATCTTATATTATTTTGTTACATGCTATGTTTTTTTAAGGTGAATAATACTAAAGAAGGTCAATGTTAAAGGGACACTAAACCCATTTTTTTTTCTTTCATGTTTTAGATAGAGCATGCAATTTTAAGCAACTTTATAAATTACTCCTATTATCAATTTTTCTTAGTTTTCTTGCTATCTTTATTTAAAAAAGCAGGAATGTAAAGCCCATTTTTGGTTAAGAACCTGGGTTATGCATGCTTATTGGTTGGCTGAATGTGGTCACCAATAAGCAAGCACTATGCAGGGTGCTGAACCTAAAATGGGCTGGTTCCTAACTTTAAATTCCTGCTTTTTAAATAAAGAAAGCAAGCAAAAAATGAAAAATTGATAGTAGGAATAAGTTGGAAGGTTGCTTAAAATTGCATGCTCTGGGGCATATCTATCAAGCTCCGTATGGAGCTTGAAGCCACGTGTTTCTGGCGAGCCTTCAGGCTCGGCAGAAACACCAGTTATGAAGCAGCGGTCTAAAGACCGCTGCTCCATAACCTGTCCGCCTGCTCTGAGGAGACGGACAGACATCACCACAATTCAACCCGATCGAATACCTCCCTGCTGGTATTGGCCGCGAGTCTGCAGGGGGCGGCGTTGCACCAGCAGCTCTTGTGAGCTGCTGGTGCAATGCTGAATGCGTAGAGCGTATTGCTCTCCGCATTCAGCGAGGTCTGTCGGACATGATCCGCACTGTTGGATCATGTCTGACAGGCCTTTCATAAATAGGTCCCTCTATTTGAATCATGAAATAAAAAATTGGGTTTATTATACCTTTAACATTCACTTTAAGGTTTAGTCATGAAATTTTAATATTTTACTTCTATAGTGACTTAAATGTCTGAGTCTCTGAATTACTGTTTATTATATTTCATTATCTGAAAGATGCAAAATGTATTTGCTTTTCCAATTTAAACATTAGCATGCAGCACTGTATAGTGATTATTAATGTGACCTAATTTCCTGTGACTAACAAAAATAGACAAGTAAATAATAAAATATTGGAAAATGTTAATTCATTTACAGATTAAATTAAATTCTGTATGTAAGACAAAAATAGTGCTCTGTGGAGGTGTTTTTTTATATTTTCTAAGAACACTGTATAATCAGGTTTGGTGTAAAGTAATATTAAATTGTAATATTTTGAGTTCTATCATTTTCTTAGAGGAATAAATGCTGTTGTGTAAATTGTGTAAATTAGTCAAAGGATATACAATCCTGAAATTGAGGACTTAATTTATCTTTGCAAAGCCCCTATGAAAAAAAAAATCTAGCTACACAGTGGCTTCATTGTGGCATCCTGATCAAGCTCAGGCAACTATCATTTTGCAATAGCACACTTTATGTGGGTCACTAAAAGAAATAGCTTTTTAAGTGTGTCAGGTTTGGCACAACACATGGGCCCCCATTTATCAAGCTGTGTATGCAGCTCTGAGGGCCACTCGCTGCAGGCTCACAAGGGTGAGGCTGCAGCGGAAAGTCATCAGACTGCAGCTTCCTAACCAATACGCCAGCCCCTACTCACACACCATTGGGCTTACAGGGGGTGGCATGGCCAGCATTTATCAACTGCCGGACAATGTTCTAACATGGTAACATGGACCTATTATAGAGCTGTTCCTGAGTGGGGTCAACCAGTCACGGTAAAGGGATGACAGTAAAATTATGACCCTATCTGCTAAAACACTGATTCCTGATACTAGTACTCCAGAATCCACAAGAACCAGGGAACCTCCAAGCATGATGTAATTTTTATTAAACAGAGAACGTCAAATAAAATTGAAAAATATACAGAAAGTCATAAAAGACCAACAGCATAACCAGTACCTGATACTAGTGTCGTAGACGATTAACTGTGATATTGACCATTCTCTACTGAAAAGAAAGCTTATCTGTGATTTAATACAGATAACTCTTATTGTGACGCTGTCCAAGTACAAACTCCCAAGACTATCTTATTAACCAATTAGAATAACATTATCAATTGTATATAGGAGGGGACCCTTGAGGAGAAGTTCACAGGGATGGAATGAAGAGGAGGGACCTGCAGCTTTAGACTATTAAAAGGTTTTAAAATATAGTTGTTTTTTTGTTTTGTTTTTTAAACTAAGGAGGTTAAATGTTAAGAGGAATATTTGGATAGGTGAATGTCAAACAATGGGGCTAGGTTTTAAAGGGGATAATATTTGCCATGGTTAAATCTGGAGGTAGGCTGGTTACAATTAAGGATGTGTGTTTATGTGTGGTGTTTCATTGGCTTCCTTCAGTTTTAGAAGGGTTTGCAGTGGCTGGAAGTGGGCACTGCTGTGTGACTGGGCAAGGGACCGAGATTTGCACAATAGCAGTATGTTAATAGTAGTCTGGCATAGAAATTCAACTTAATAGGCACTCAAGACTTGGGAACAGGTGCCCAGTTGCCTATAGACACCTGTGCCTTTATTTGAAAAGTCAGTCTAGACCAGATGCCTCAAAGAGTTTTAGAGGTACTGCTATTTTTTTATGAAATACTTATATGTCTATATAAAAACGTTAATGTTCTTAAAATACTTAATAACTTTAAACCATAAGTGACATCCAAAATATCTTGAGGGGGTAAGTAGATCCGGTAACACAGACGCTTAAGCTACCTCTATCGGGTTGACCCGGAAATGAATCTTACGCTGTGTAATCCCAGCTCCTGGAGTGCCGTAGCCGATGGCAGTGCAACCAAGCTGCCGTAATGCAATAGTAGAGTAGAACAAATGACAGGCACTACGCTCAAGTGTAGTATGCAAAAAATATAGTCCACAGTTTATTCATAAGCACACGGTAAATACCAATCCAAAATATAATGCATGAACAATGTGGAGCAATTCATCCAAACAGCTTACAGTCAGAGGTGGAGTGGACAGTGGCGAATGTCTGGCGCGTTTCGCGCCCCCTACAGGCGCTTACTCATAGACCTAATACATGTATTGCACAAGGTGTACTATATATACCCTAACCAATTAAAATTAACCCTGTAGAGACCTTATGTTACTCAAAAACAGAAACTAAGGGGTGTGATTATCACTGAATACTTAAACAAGCATTACACATGTATAAACAAACAGAACTATATGACAGGCTAATATGACCTCTTGAAAATATTTAAATACTGAAATACTGATGCTAAAACTATAATAATGAGATTATAGCCACAAAAAAAAAAAAGATGCAACAAATATGGTACCTTTGAGCACAACACAAGGAGAACTTGCAATGAATAAAATATTGCCTATTTAAATATGCAATGAAATATGTAACACAAAAATATAGCAAAAAGAAAATTGCACTAAAGTATAATATAGCAAAATAACAGTGCCATTAAATGCAATTAATGCTATAGATTTGTGATCACACAATTAAAAAACACTGAGCAATATGCATATTTGACAAAAGATGTTTAACCATTACATAAAGGTAAAAAATAGAACTAGGTATCAATAAAAAAATTAATGTCACATTCTCTATTCATACCTAAAGGAATTCTCGTTTCTAATTGGAGAATCCAATAGATTTCTTTTCTTTGAAGAATGTTATATCTGTTTCCTCCTCTAGGAGGTACAATAGCTACATCTATGATTTGTACAGAAAGATTAGCTATATTGGTGAAATGTTCCCCATTAAAGTGATTGGCAACAGCTGACTCCTTGACATAATTTTTTGTGTCCCTAACATGTTCACTGAATCTTTTTCTGACCCCCTAGAGGTTTGACCCACATATTGGAGCTGACACAATTTGCATGTAAGTAAATAAACGGCAAAGGTGGTGCCGCAATTGGCATAAAAATTAATATTATACCTTTCTTTTGTAACATTACTTGCTGCAAGGTCCAATACTGGTGCACATATGGCAATTTTTATTTAAACATTTAAAATTACCTTGCCTAGTCAGCCATTGAGAACCTGAGGTGTCAGCTCTTGTAACATTGCTTGGTGAAAGCCTTCTAGCTAACGTTCTGGGTTTCTTAGGCACGAATTTACAATGTTGAATAATTGGAGCAAGTATGGGGTCTCCTTTTAGTATGTGTAGATGTTTCTGCAATATTTTAGCTATTTGCATATATTGGCTGGTGTATTCTGTAGTAAAGACAATGGCTTGCTTAAAGGAACTGTCTTTAATTTTTGCAGTTGAAGTATTGTACCTTTTAATTTTATTCCTACATTTCTCTAATGAAGACGCATTGTATCCTCTTGCTATCAGTCTGTTTTTCAAATCTACTGATTGAGATTCAAAAATCTCTAGTGATTGAGTGTTTCTCTTTAACCTTATAAATTGTCCCCTAGGGACCAAATTTATTAGGTGTTTAGGATGCCTGCAATTGGCTTGCGGTAAGTTTTAGTAATTACTTTATCCCCACTGCTTTGTAAAGTTAAATCAAGATAAGTAAATTTGAGATTCATGAAATTGTTATCTAAGTAACCAATAAAGTTGTTAAATAAATGTGTGTCAACTGGTTTTTTAATGATGATGAAAAGATCATCTATGTATCTTACAAATAGCAATATGTCTTTTAACCATGGGTTTAGTATACTATAAATGTAGGTCAATTCCCACCAGGATACATAAAGATTCTCGAATGCCGGGACATATTTCGCCCCCATGGCCATCCCGCAAATCTGTCTGTAATAGGTTCCCTCGAACATAAAATAATTGTGGGACAGCAAAAATCTCAGGACATCTCCTATGTATTTTTAGTATAATATTCCATACTTAATTCCCTGTCTAGGAAAAATTCTATTGCCTCAATACCAAGGTGCTGGGGTATTGAAGTATAGAGTGAGGAAATGTCTATGACTAGCCAAGTATAGTTTGGTTCCCAGACTATAGTATGCAAAGTGTGTATTAAATGTGAACTATCTTTAAGATAAGACAGTTGTTTAACCGCTAGTGGTTGCAGAATACTGTCCAACCATGCCCCCAAAGGCCCAAATAAGGACCACCCCCCCGAGACAATCGGTCTACCCGGGGGGGAAATGGGGTCCTTATGAACCTTGGGGACATGGTAGAAAATGGGAGTAAGAGGATTTTGAGGAACCAACGTGTCAATGTCAGATTCTCTAAAGACACCTACATGTATACCTTCAGTTATTAATTTTAATGTTATTAATTTTAATGTGGGTCAAACCTCCAGGGGGGTCAGAAAAAGATTCAGTGAACATGTTAGGGACACAAAAAATTATGTCAAGGAGTCAGCTGTTGGCAATCACTTTAATGGGGAACATTCCACCAATATAGCTAATCTTTCTGTACGAATCATAGATGTAGCTATTGCACCTCCTAGAGGAGGAAATAGATATAACATTCTTCAAAGAAAAGAAATCTATTGGATTCTCCAATTAGAAACGAGAATTCCTTTAGGTATGAATAGAGAATGTGACATTAATTTTTTTATTGATACCTAGTTCTATTTTTTACCTTTATGTAATGGTTTAACATCTTTTGTCAAATATGCATATTGCTCAGTGTTGTTTAATTGTGTGATCACAAATCTATAGCATTAATTGCATTTAATGGCACTGTTATTTTGCTATATTATACTTTAGTGCAATTTTCTTTTTGCTATATTTTTGGGTTACATATTTCATTGCATATTTAAATAGGCAATATTTTATTCATTGCAAGTTCTCCTTGTGTTGTGCTCAAAGGTACCATATTTGTTGCATCTATTTTTTGTGGCTATAATCTCATTATTATAGTTTTAGCATCAGTATTTCAGTATTTAAGTATTTTCAAGAGGTCATATTAGCCTGTCATATAGTTCTGTTTGTTTATACATGTGTAATGCTTGTTTAAGTATTCAGTGATAATCACACCCCTTAATTTCCATTTTTGAGTAACATAAGGTCTCTAGAGGGTTACTTTTAATTGGTTAGGGTATATATAGTACACCTTGTGCAATACATGTATTAGGTCTATGAGTAGGGGGCGCAAAACGCATCAGACATTCGCCACTGTCCACTCCACCTCTGACTGTAAGCTGTTTTGATGAATTGCTCCACATTGTTCATGCATTATATTTTGGATTGGTATTTACCGTGTGCTTATGAATAAACTGTGGACTATATTTTTTGCATACTACACTTGTGCGTAGTGCCTGTCATTTGTTCTACTCTACTAATCCAAAATATCTTGTTGGAATGTGCAATGCAGTGCTGCCGTGGAATATGGCCATGCTGTGCACCATTTGTGCTATACTGCCAGGGAAATCATTTTAAGAAGAATGCCACCAAATATGGGCAACCAATCTCAAAATTCTATTCTAGAGGGAGCACATAGGGTCTAGTCATCCACTTTCTATCCCACAGGGGGTAAGCATGCATAGTAGTTTATCTTCCATTTGGATGTTGGCAAAAAATACTTAAAGGGACTGTCCTTTTTGCATTCCTGTTAAAGAATCATTGGGCAAAATGAATTGTCAGATTCTCCCCTCTCTTTAGTTATTTTGTTATTCTATATAGCTGATTCATTCATCTTCCCTTTCTTTAGTGAACAGTTTCCATGGAATAACATAGCAGTTGGTAAAATTGGAGAGGCTGTATATAAATTTTTTGTCTTTCAGTGCTTTAGAAATTAAACACATTGCTTCAGAATCTGCTACAAAGTACTTCATTGCATTTGTAAGCTCAGCACTTCCTTGGCACACCAAACTTTTGCTTTTAGTTAATGGTCTCCGAAATTCTAGACAAATATGAGAGTTTGAGACCAAAGGAAATATCTGTTACCCAAAATTTACACTCAAACAAAGTAACTCAGTTCAAGTAAAAAAAAACTGTATTTGTAGCCATACTTTCTTTCTACTATTAGGTTATTTAAAAGAAATTCCACAAGAACAATATTTATTTAAAGGAACCTTGAACTATACATTGATCTGTAATGTATATGAAATAAGTTAAACATATTAAAAGTAATTATTGTTTGGTAATAGCTAAAGTACATTTCTAGTGAAAGGAACAGGATTACTTTTGAAAAAGGAAAAGTTGTCTTCAACACAGGCACCATTAAAAAATAAAAAGTTCCCTAATACAGTTTGAAATATTCTCTGTTTGAGATAAGCATTATGAGTACACTGTCCCTTTAAAGCACTATACATTTATAATATGTTTAACTATGGTGTAATTCCATAAAATATGTCATTACGACTATTAATATTCTAGTAGGCTAGAAAACATCCACAATATTGATTACTGTTTAAATATCAAACCCCTCTATTACTGTCTGCCTCTATAAATGTCACATGCCAGCCATATATACCCAGTAACAGGACAAGGAGAATGGATTTAAAGATTGATCACTTTTATATTGAGCTTGTCTTGTACTGTAGAAAAAAGGACATTAAAGGAACATTGCTTCATATTTTATGGGAGTTAGTTATATGGTGTTTGTTTTTTACTGTTACAACAGAGAATATAACTCTTAAAGTGGCATGAATTAAGCCATATTTGTTGTTGATCGTTGACCTTAATTCAGTGAAATAGATGATCAATGTCAACATCAAAATGAAGAAAGTGTCTCGTACAGGTTTCTAAATAACGGGATGTGAGTGACTTATGCTTTATGGCTTTCTGATGGAAATGATATTGCAGTAAAGCAATACTGGGCTAAATATAGAACTGTTAGCGCTCTGAAAACATGTCACGCCACCGTTATCCAATAATTCTCTAAACAGCAATGCATCAATGCTATTACATTTAGTTGGGTTTCTTGCTGTACTTGTGTTCTAAATAAACATTTTTAGACATTGGATGCATATTTTATGTATTCCCTTTGTGATTTAAAGCCTTCACTAGATGCAGTAAAGGGATAAGAAAAATGTCATAAGATGTTTTATTATGCCTAATACAACACATCTTTGCAAGGAAGTTGTATTATTTAATTTAGCCTGCTTTTCCTTTAATTTAACTGTGGAACTTGTGATTTGCCCATGGTTCTAGAGAGGCTGGTGTGCATCTTCTACATAGTGATTGCTTTATATTTGACCCTAATAGGCCACAGCAAAGGAGATACAATACATTATTATAAAGAGGCTCATCAAAGGTAGTGCCCCTGTACTGGTAAACAATTCACATTTACCAAAAAAGTGTTTAATGTTTCTAAAACATTTGTTTAAAGGGACACTGAACCCAAAAAAATTATTTCATGATTCAGATAGAGCATGCAATTTTAAGCAACTTTCTAATGTACTCCTATTATCAATGTTTCTTCATTCTCTTGCTATCTTTATATGAAAAAGAAGGCATATAAGCTCTTTTCTTGGTTCAGTACTCTGGGCAGCAGTATTTGATTGGTGGATGAATTTATCCACCAATCAGCAAGGACAACCTAGGTTGTTCACCAAAAATGGGCCGGCATCTAATCTTACATTCTTGCATTTCAAATAAAGATACCAAGAGAATAAAGAACATTTGATAATAGGAGTAAATTAGAAAGTTGCTTAGAATTTCATGCTCTATCTGAATCACGAATGAAAAAAATTGGGTTCAGTGTCCCTTTAATATGCATGTATTTTGCAATGTAGTTCTTAAAAGGATATGAAGCTCCATATTTTCTTTCATGATACAGATAGAGCATGCACATTTAAACAACATTCTAATTTACTTCTATTATCACATTTTCTTTGTTCTCTTAGTATCTTTTGTTGAAAAGTAGGACTATAAGTTCAGCAGCATGCATGTGTCTGGAGCACTAAATGGCAGAAGTTTTGCAAGAATGTTATCCATTTGCAAGAGCACTAGTTGGCGTCACTATTTCCAACCATGTAGTACTCCAGACACCTACCTAGGTATCTATTCAACAAAGAATTATTTGGGAACAAAGCACATTTTACAATATAAGTAAATTAAAAAACGTTTTTTAAATTGTTTGCTCTGTCTGAATCACAAAAGAAAAGTTTGTGGTTTCATATCCCTTTAATGACTGATGTACTGTGCATATATAACATTGTTTAAATATCCCTTTAAGTCAGTACTGAGTTTAGGTTATATAAAACTAACAATACAGCTTGGTTTATTTTTTAGAAATACTTTTTATTTATATCAAATATGTTAAACCAAAATACAATGTGTATATATCCAGTATTTTTGCTAAACAAATTATTCTACACATAGATTTGGATTTAAGCTATTTAATATTATCTTGAATGAATAATAACATATTTTTATGCCATGATAGAAGTCTATTATGGTGTTTCTGGAATTAAGGGAAATGTCAATGCCTGTTATCTGGATATGGGTTTGTGATATCTACACTGTTCAGTAAGTCTCAGATGGAAAAAGGTTTCAGCACCGAGGGGTCTCTCTTGACATTTAAAATGCGTCACGGTGCTGATTGCCATTTTTTCTATAAGCCCACATAATTGACTTGTCTGGGAAGTGCAACTTGCAGCCACAGGGAAGAATACAGGGCCATAGATAAGAACGCTTCGAGGCGGAAGCAGAGATGATGGTAATCATTATTATTCAGCCTGCTTCTAATAAAACTTGCAATCAAAGTCAAATGAAAAACAAAGCCAGCTTACCTCTAGATTCACTGCTTGTACTTAAAGTCCACATAGCTGTTTTTTTCATGTGTAAGACCTTTATTTATCACCCACAATATATATATATATATTAACAACATCCTGCAGTTTTACAATTAAATAATGTAGCAAGACTCTAAAAACAATCATTCAATGATGGATTTGCAAATAAGGTTTATTAGTTAATTGCACCAACTTTATGCCAAATATGTTAGAGTATTTTATTATTCCACTATTGATTGTATATATCTGTGTCAAACCCTTGCAAAGGTTTAAGCATATTGTTAAAGTCAGCTGCAAAACAATAATGCACTGCCGGCAGCTAGCTAAACACATTTGGTGAGCCAGTGACAAGAGGCATATATGTGTAGCCCCCAATCACTAGCTAGCTCCCAGACAGTAGTACATTGCTGCTTCTGTGCCTATCTAGGTATGCTTTTCAAACAAATGTTATAAAGAGAATAAATATATGTGAAAAATAGAAAAAAAATTATTGTAAGTCTTTAAATGCATCGTTTGTATTTGTATCACCAGCGTTCTGTTGGAACAAAGTAATCTCATTAAAACCACACAGGGATATAAGAAGCAGGCTAAAACTTAAAAATATTTTTTCTCTGGCTCTAATACATATTAGCTACTGTATTTAACATTACTACAAAGAAATAATGCACTTTAATCTGGAATTTAAAAAATAAATAAAATAAATATATGTGCCAAAAAAGGTCTGCAGATATAATTAAAAGTATCCCTTTAAAACTAATTATTCTGAGAATAAGTGTTATATAGTAATTCATAGCTTAAAGTGAAAGTAAATCCTAGCGTTTTACAAATGATTTACTATTGAGACAAATAAAGGGCACTTTCATTCATGAAGTATAAGATAATTCATGTAGAAAGCTCCTTTATTTGATTCAATCGATCGCCGCTCTTAGCTCCTACAGCAGAGCACGGCTAAAAATTTTTTTTAGCTAAGAGGTGACGTTTTCACCTCTTAGCCAATAGCAGTGCGGTAAATCTGGCTCCTATGGCCGCCAAGCCGGATTTACCGCACGGCTATTAGCTAAGAGGTGAAAACACTAGGATTTACTTTCACTTTAACTGGTAACTACTTACAATTATTATTTGTATTTATTTTTTGTTGTTGATTTTTTGGCTATCATGTTCCTACCTTTAAGAACATGTTTAATTGACTCCTGAATATATATTTGTTAAACAAAATGCCCAGAGTCAACCCATTAAAGAGCTCACATTAACCCCAGATATAAAGTGATAGTTTTGAATATTTGTTCTGTGGCTGTTTACTAAAGTTGAAAGAAACTTACAGTAGAACATAAGACAGATGGGAGTGATAGTGACCTGGCTGGTTTTAACTGTTGTGCCACGATTGCTTACTATGGAACCTTTTCATATACACATATTAAGGTAATGCCTTACAGGTACAGATGACCATGCTTTTTCTGTTCTAATTGTAAGACTGGGGAACTTCACTAGACATGATCTGGAAATCTTTTCTCCCTGTTGTGGATGTATTATGCTACCTTAAAGATTGTGAGAGTTGGAATGGGACAAACACAGTAACTCCATTTGATAATATTGGGTGGCCGGCTGGTCACCCCTAAAATTCATCTCTGTCAGTGAATACTAGGGGGCCGAATTATCCCAATGTGTGGGCGGACATGAGGACATTAAAATATTGGGGACTCAGTTGTTTTTAATGGTAAAACTGTTTCATTTAACCAAATAGGTTCCTATAACAGAGTTATCTGTTGTATTTAGACTTATAGAGGGCTTTATATGTTAAATGGGAGAGTTTACTGTAAAATTGTTTTTCCCTGAATGTGTTTCCAATGACTTGTTACACCAGCTGCAGCATATAAAATGTATGAGCATAAAACCACAGCCCATCAAAATAGGTTAAGCTTGCAGTGCAATCATATCCAGTTATCTTATCACTCAAATGCTTCCCTATCTTATCTCTGTACAATACTTAGAAAGAACAATTGAAAGTGGACATTTTAGAGTTTTATATCTTCCTCCTCCCACCGTGTGAGTTCTTCTGCTGGCTGTGTTTACATTCTTTGTGAATAGCCTATACCTAGGTATTGGAACTTTCAATATAGATAGGGATACTACAGGCTAAATCAGCTATTTCAAATGTTAATATAAAGGCTAAGCAGCTAGTTTTAAACAAGTTAATACACTCCTGTAGGCTAAATGGATCATTGGGACCAAATTAAAGAAGAGAAAGTTTTGGGGTAAACTTTTCCTTTAATCTACTTAATGTTTGTTATATTTTTTATATGATGGTGTACTTGTTTTACTGTGATCATACTCTAACAGAGTATTTATATAGGAGAGTTTAGAGAGGCTCTCTGTTTTGTGTTAGCTATTTTAAGCTTATAAATACTCTAAATGCACCGATATTCCATCTAATCATATATTTTGCTTTAAATAATGTGACAGTTTGATTTGTTTTGTTCCCCTCACTCTCTGTTGTTGTTTTTTGAGTAGGTATCTAGAGTCTAGTCTCATTGCCATGTTGTCAGTGGTTGAGACGACATGGCTTATTTTGCATTTCCTATTTTACCTATAGTATGATGGAGTTGTTAATATGAAATTTCTATGCCTGTTATCTCTCAGACAGCAGCAATAACAACTCCCATTTTATTCTTTAAAGGGATACTAAACCAAATTTTTTTCATTCATGATTCAGATAGAGCATACAATCTTCTCTTGCTATCTTTATTTGAAAAAGAAGGCATCTAAGCAAAGGAGCCAGCCAATTTTTGGTTTAGAACACTGGACAGCACTTGTTTATTGGTGCTGTCCAATCAGCAAGGACAACCCAGGTTGTAAACCAAAAATGGGCCGGCTTCTAAACTTACATTCTTGCTTTTCAAATAAAGTTACCAAGAGAATGAAGAAAAATTGATAATAAGAGTAAATTAGAAAGTTGCTTAAAATTGCATGCTCTATCTGAATCATGAAAGAAAAAAATGGGTTCACTGTCCCTTTTTAAGGAAACTTTCGGGGGGGGGGGGGGACTGGTTCGGTACACTGTTGCCTCAAATAAGCAACATTTACTTTTTGGAGTTTTAGCTGTCTATATTTTAATCCTAGCATATTTAACGTAATCTTTCAAATTTATGAGTACAGCTATATCAAAAGATTATAGATATGTGCTACTTCCTCTTTTGGTATTAATATCCCAAATTCAACTCCACTTTGGCAGTATATATATATATATATATATATATATATATGTGTGTGTGTGTGTGTGTGTATAACTCCATTTTGGCAGTGTATGTATGTATATATGTGTGTGTGTATGTATATATATATATATATATATATATATATATATATATATTTATTATTATTTTTTTCATCCATGCACTCACTCCTTTCTTTTTGGTTAAATTGCCCAGGTAGCACCTCAATTATTTCATATAGACAAAAGGTATACAGGAGGGCACTCACGGGTCTTTCCAATGATAAAAGTTTTCTTTATTTGTCTAAATCAAATCTAAATCAAATTTACAAGTCAACGTTTCGGCTGATACAGACAGCCTTTTTCAAAACAATCTACAATTTAAATATGTTATTCTAAGGTTCTACAAACACTGTGCACATTAGATTCTTATATAACAATTTTTAATGATCCCAGATAAAACCCCACCAAAATCTTCAGGGAGTTCAGGGAGTCTCCCTGATTGTAATAGCAGCTCCCTGATGCCAGCAAATGGAATGCAATCTTCCTGAAACTCCATGATCCAATGTGGCCCAAATCCGGAAAAGTGTTTCTTTAAGGAATGCCTTTAGTTGCTGGGACATTATAGAACCCTCAAAGCATGCATCAGTAACCAAAAAGCCCCCACTGATTTTACTAAAATTAAACACAAATACTACCTTATTTACTGCACATAATTAAACTTCGTATTCTAAAATATTTAAGCATTCAACAAGCGTACGATCACTGGAAAATAGGTTTGTTGTATGTGGCTGTGCAATAAAGCTACTACTTTAATGTGGCTTTAGTGGGAAGCTACTTTAACCTGAAATGAGTTTTTGCAGGTTGGGATGTCTGCACATGTACCTTTTTGACAGCAATTGTAATAAATAAAAATGGCAGCAATGTAACAGTTCTACAAAAAGTTTTGCAAATACTACTGCTCCTGACCCTGCTTACTGTTCAACAAAACAAACAAAAGATTAAAGCAATTTTATAACAGATGTAAAAAGGAAAGTTTAATAATAATACACTGTTTAAATGTGAGGACAGTATATTTTAACTTTATTACTTAATATATTGTTTTGTATTTTATTTAAAAAGACCTATATATATATATATATATATATATATATATATATATATATATATATATATATATACATACAGTATATATAAATAAAATGCACTCTCAGGCAATTTTGGATATCAAACAGCCAAAAATGTTTTGTCTGTTCTCACTTTTGTTTCTCCGATCAAGGGGATGTAGATTTCCCAGAAACATAAATACATTTTTGGCTGCTTGATATCCAAAATTGCCTGAGAGTGCATTTCATTGCGGTTATATGGTATAACATAATTGCACCCAGGTATATATATTATATATATTCCTATTTATACTGTTTTAAGTCTCTTTAAACATATTCAGCAACTGACTTTGAGTGAGTTGATATCCCCCCACCCCACCCCTATTTCTAGGCTATACCTTTTAATTGGGAGGCTAATTAATAATGAAAACAACTAACTGTATAGCTAATAGAAACAAAGTTCATTTTATGGCATAAGAGGAGAGAAGTACAAAATGTTAACAACAGAGCTATCTCAATAACTGATATAAAGGAACTCGCACAGGGTTTCACAGTCAAAGATAGGCCACTAATAACTAGAGATGTCCAATCGGCTTTGGACGAATACATATTTGTCTGAATTTATGCTGATTTGGTAAATAATCTGATACATGAACAGCAGAATACCAAATCAGTTTATTCATTAATTAGGGACACTCCTTCAGGTACTAAATATTGGTTGACTTTTAGTCATACAGGCCTGTCCAATCAAGCCTTAATATAGCAAAGGGAGGTGGGAGACTAGGGGAAGCTGAGATAGTTTTAATTTGACTAGAGCTACTGGAGCGGAGATATTGGAGCTTGCAGTTGTGTGTCATGTGCTAATAGCATTCTAACATTTGTTGTATATATTTGCTTTTCCAATTGGCGATAACAGTAGCAAATATTAATACAATATTCATTTGAAACAAATGCCCATATGAAAAAAAGTTGGATTAATTCTGCCAACCTGAATGTTGGGAAAATTTTAAAGCAAATTAGATTTCTCGACTGTGCACATCTCTACTATTAACAGCCAATGAAAAAGACCTACTAATGAAATATTAAAGCATTCACCTTCAACTTAAAAATATAAAACATGCACATATTGTTTTATTAAAGGAACATAAAACCCCACATTTTTCTTTCATGATTCATATATCATACAGTATGAAACAATTTTCCAATTTTCCTCTTTTATCTAATTAGCTTCCTTCCCTTGGTATACTTTGTTGGAAATCATACCTAAGAAGCAGTAATAAACTGGAAGCTAGCATCAGATTGGTGGCTGCACTTATATGCTTCTTGTCATTGTCTCATCTGTTGTGTTCAGCTATCTCTCAGTAGTGCATTACAGCTCCTCCAACAAAGGATACAAACAGAATGAAGCACATTTTATAAGAAAAATAAATTGGAAAATTATATGCTGTATTTAAATTTCTTAAGAAAAAACGTGGGTTGCATGTCCCTTTAAATCTGCATTACTAACATACATTCAATTAATTATATATATATATATATATATATATATATATATATATATATATATATATATATATATATATATATAAATATATATAAATATATCTATATATATATATATATATATATATATAAATAAATATATATATATATATATATATATATATATATATATATATATATATATATATATATATGTGTGTGTATGTAATAGTTTCTTTTCTTTTTCTGTGTACATGAATAACAAGTTAAAATAGAAGCATAACATCCCCTTATACCTCTCTATTGGGGCTATTTTTCACCACAATTTGTAATGTTATAGTAATACCTAGTATATGTGTTGTATTACTGTAATGGAGCATTGTTTTTAGCACAGAGTTACCATGTAAGATATACTGCAATACAATGTAGTTTATTTACCAAGCTACTATGGGATTTGAAGTATTTGCTCTTTTACATATATAAATGAATGAGATGCAATGTGGGAACTGAGTAAGAGATCAGGCCTAAGGGGCTCGTTCTTATGCGGAATGTTCATGACCCTATTGCACCTTGTTCCAGATATATGATAATCTGTAAACATGAATTGCTTAAAGCAGTATGACTTCTGACTTCAGATGTAGATACAACAGCTTTACTACACTATTTTTATAAACAGTATATCCAGCATATCTTCCCTGAAAGCTTTCTTCAGTGGACATTAATCTCATAAATATTTAAATATGTATATTTATATGGTAGTTTCATGATTTGTTTTTCTGTAATTTAACTCCCCACTGCCTCCAGTGAGTATCATCTTTCAACATTCTATACAATGCGTGACTTTAATGTATCTTTTAAACTTTTGAACTGTTCCTGTGCAAATTAGAGGGGCGCATGACCCCTTTATGGGAAAAAGAGAATTCATTAACACATTATTCATAGGTTTAGAGTAATAAAAGCGGATGAAAGCAAGAATTACGTATTCAGTGCAAATGATAAGAAATTAATCTTTCAAATAAGACATATATACATACTATGGTTGATAAAAAATAGTGAGTATTTAAAATGAATTTAAAATGGATTGGTCAAGGAGGTTATCCACCCTCTTTGCCAAAAATAAACCAGTGGGCAACATTATAAGGTGAAACTTAAAAGGTTATGAAACTAATTTTCTTTTTATGATTCAGACATAGAGGCCCATTTATCAAGCTCTGAACGGAGCTTGAAGGCTCGTGTTTCCGGCGAGTCTTCAGACTCGCCAGAAACAGCAGTTATGAAGCAGCGGTCTAAAGAGTGCAGCTCCCGAACCCTGTCCACCTGCTCTGATGAGGCGGGCAGGAATCGCCACAATTCAACCCGATCAAGTATGATCAGGTTGATTGACACCTCCCTGCTGGTATTGGCCGCGAGTCTGCAGGGGGCGGCGTCGCACCAGCAGCTCTTGTGAGCTGCTGGTGCAATGCTGAATACGGAGAGCGTATTGCCCTCCGCATTCAGTGATGTCTGTCGGACCTGATCCGCACTGTCGGATCAGGTCCGACAGACATTTGATAATTCGGCCTCATAGTGTATCATTTAAAAAATAGTTTTAAGTGTACTTATTTTATCATATTTACTCTGTTCACTTGGTATCCTTTGATAAAAGCAGATTGGTAGGCTCAGGAGCGTTCACGTGTCTGGAGCACTATATAGCAGCAGTTGATGAGTTTTAACAATATTATACATTTGCAAGAGCACTAGATGATAGCTGTGTCTGTTATTGCCATATGGTATTCCAGACAAGTGCACGTTAACTACTTAGTTATTTTCTTTAATAAAGAATACCATGAAAACAAAGCAAATTTGACAACAGAAATACATTGGAAACCTTTTCAAAAGTATATGTTCTGTGTGAATTATAAAAGAAAGATTTTGGATTTCATGTCCCTTTAATCTCACTAAATACATAAAAATGTGGTTGGTGTTAAAACTATACATATATGCTGTATTTCTTTGTCTATCTTGATAATATTATTATGTTTGGGAATGCACCATGGGTAAATTTCTACAGGCACGAATGTCCATTGATCTGTTTTAGGAAGCCTCTAAGCATAAGGGTGCTGTCATAATTTTCAGCCTGTTTGGTCAATTAAAAACATTTCCAAAACTTACCATATTCTTTACATTTCAGTAAATTTTGCTTTAAAATGCACCTTTAAATGATACATTAAACATGTATGATAGGTAAAACCTCCCTCATGATTTAATAAAAAAACATTTAGTAAAATTATTTTAGTACCATCTATATCTTGTCCCTGCAAAATGGTGTTTTTAGCAGGTAATTTCTTTCTTCATCTATTTGATGCAACCTCCAGAACCCTAAATTGCATCTGTACAGCAATCTATAAATCATAATGAATCATAAAAAGTAAATGCATATGAAACAGATGGGTAAATTACATCTAAAAGAGTTTACAATCTAATTTTTACAGCTCAGGCACAGCAGGATAAGGTGAATCCCAAGGTTATAATGATTTTCAGCTACTTTACCTTAAGCAAGATGCCTTAGCTATAAACTTAAAAATAGATTTTATTTTTTTTACCACACAAAGTAGACAGTTTTCAAAGAGATGAAGATTGAATCTGGATAACGTAGGCATTTTGGAGAAAGATCATTTACATATTATTAGCACTGACAGGTGCATGAAGGAAAGGAAGAGAAAAACAATTTATCAATGCAAACCAGAAATCATTCTGCCACTCAACTGATGATCCTATTAACTGAAAGTACATCAACAAACACGGACTGGATTGAAGAGATGTAATAGAGAGATTGTTGTTTAAGACAGTGCTTCTTTTTTATTGAAGTGCACAAGATTGTCAGCAATGTGTATTCACTAGATTAGCTATGACAAATGTATGTCCATTTAAATGAAAGATACAAACAGTTATAATCTATCTATCTATCTAATGATCTCACATATTCTCTTTCTCTCACTGTAACTAATAGGTCTAACTTTGATTTACTCCTAACTTAAAATGGAACTTACTGCCTAGCAAACATTGAAATGTTCTAGGAAGTATTTATTCAATTGTATTTGGCAACATTGGATAGTTATTGAGTACAACAATTTTATTTTAGCAGCAATTGCCTGCTCTGTTTTTTATATACAGGTACTGTGGTTTGTCATTTATGCTCAATGCACAACACTTATTCTTTAAAATGTTCCGTAATTTTTTTTTTTAGCCATAGGAATAAGTGTTATTCTTCTCACACAATAGGCTGACTTTGCTCTTTTCAATGTCAGTGTAAGATATTGTCCTGAGATTTCCCTATCAGCCACTTTGCACTTCATGGCGTTTTCATGTTCATAGTTCTGAAAATAAGTTGAATGAGTCAGTAGTTTTGAAACAGTTATATATTACATTAGGTAGTATTCCCAGACAACTAGATAAAGCCCTCCAACTGAATGGAATCATTCAGCTTAATGTCACCAAGTTAAAAAATTCCAAATTATTGTGTTATTATAACATATACATAACTTATAAATAAGTCGAGCTCCTTTACTTATGGGAAAACATTTCACTCTGATTGAATAACACAGCTTTGTGATGCATGGAACATTGTCTTGCTTTCTGTGTGCAAGACAATCTGAGATTTGCCTGGGGAATATATAGTCAATTCTCCAGTTGAGATACGTCACCACTAGAATGTATGCGCTCAACAAAGGAATCTTCAAGAGATGTTGTTTCTAAAGTAACCAATGTCTAGGAATGTATACATGAATCTGGCCAAATTCATGTGTAATGGCTGAGAGACAGTTTTCCCTACAGGTTAAACCATTTTTTATGTATAAAAAAATAATGTTTGAGTAAGTTTTACATCAAGAGCTGCTTTGATTAAACATGTTCTAAAAAATGGTCAGTGCCGGATTGACCTGTCAGGATACCAAGCGTTTTCCAGGTGGGCTGGGGGGCCTCTGGCACTACAGGGCCACATCCTTAGATCAGGATGGTCTGAGATGAAAGAAGGGAGACAGGTGATTTTATGGAAATGTTTAAGTATATTGAGGAATTAATAAAGCTTAAGCTAGAAGTATTTTTTACAAAAAGAGCAGGACCAGAACAAGGGATCGTGATCTCAATTTGAAGGGTAACAGGTTCGATCCAGGAGTAATTTGTAGAAGCGTTTCTTTAAGAAACATTAGTTGATTCATAGAATAAACTTCCCTTAGAGGTGGTAATTACAAACATTGTGGGGATTTCAAGAAATGCCTCAGATAAGCATAAGCCTATCCTAGAAACTAATTAAGCTTAAATGTTATAGGAACTATGGGTCTATACTTCTTCTCTGCCATCAAAATCTGTTTCTAACTAGAAAAAAAACAGACATACTTTTTTTTGCTATTTTGTTGGCATTTGTCTAGGAACAAGAACATGATTGTTCATGAGATTATCTTTTTCAGTCTATACGCATTGCTTAAAATTCAGTCTGCTGAAACCTAGCTTTATAGTACTAATATTTGGTGATGCATGACAGATTTTTGCTAACCAGTAATCTGTGCTAGGATCAAGTTTGATAGAAATATGCATTACATATCTAATTTTACTGAAACTGATAAACCAGCTACTTTAGCTGGCTTTAAAGTGACATTAAACACTTTGAGATAGTAATATAAAATGAGAAATCGTATACACACACACACATATTTTATATATATATATATATATATATATATATATATATATATATATATAAACTCTTTAATATACGTTCATTATTTATTTTGCTCACTTTTCCTGTAATTCCATTCTGAAATTGTGAGCTTTCAGTTCCTGTTAGAAATGGAAGTGCAGAACACTGTTATATTCCACACAGCCATTGGCTGCACACTCTAGTGACCTTTTTATAACTGTCCCAAATTTGCCACAGCAGAGAAGGTAACCTAAGTTCCAACTTGACAGCTCCCATTGTTTTATTGACACTAAGGGGGAGATTTAATAAGCAGCGGCTGCTTTCTCTGATCGAAGTTTCCATCTCTTCGGAAGCATAAGCTAAGAAGCAGCAGTTGTAAGACCGCTGCTCCTTAACTTATCCTTCACCTTTTACTCCAATTGGGATGATTGACACCCCCTACTAGAAGACGATTGGCCGCAAATGTGCAAGGGGCAGCATTGCCGCGAATCATGTCCCCTCGACATTTAATAAATTGACCTCTAAAGCTTTACACTTATTTTGTCAATATTTAAACAGCTAATGAATCTTTACAAAATACATCTACATGTTATTTTCAGACTAATCTTTTCTTTGAATGCATTATTCTATCTCGCATCTATTTCGTGTTTAATGTCACTTTAAGTGATTGGTTATGGAGCTGAAATAAATCAATAAAATATTCTAGCGAGATAAAAGCCAACAAGATTGTGTGAGACAAACAGTGGCAAAACCAAGCATCAAGTAGATTTAATATAATTAAAATGCTGACACTGATGGTTACATTAAAACATGAGTAATATGACTCATCAGCTAGTTTTCTTGATCACTGAACTGCCCTATATATAATTCGCTCCTAGCAATTTTAACATTAAGCAGTTAGTATGTGACATTTATTCTTTAGCTGCAATTTTGTTTTGGCTTGGCAATGTATGCAGTGATCTATATGTAGTTCAGGAAATGGCACCACTGCATTCAAACTAATATTGAATTTTATTCAGTGTTAACATATTTTAATTTTTTAATACATGAACAAGTTTTGTCTAACTCATTGCATTGGCATTATATTTACATATCTCACACATGTTTCTGAAATTCTTGTATTTCTTTATTTAAAGTGAAGGTCAAGTCCAACGCTCTCGTTTACAGTTTGAGACTTTACATGTGAAATCAGTATGATGTTGATTCATCAATAGCTTGAAAAATATTCTTGTCATTTAAATTTTTAATTTACAATTACCCTCCGTATTACCGCAATTGTCCGCCCGATATTTTCCCTCAATTGATTGACAGGTTTTCTACATCCTAGAGCCAATTACTTTTCTTCCCCCGGGGCGTCCTGCCCCTTTTTACCCGTGTCATCAATCACTATTGCGCATGCGTGTAACCAGGGCTATCGTCATCGTCTTCATGCTCGTGCATGATATGCGCATGCGTATTACGCTGTATATCTTCATTCGTTACATTGATTCAGTCATTAGACAGAGAAAAATTAGAATTAGACAGAGAAAGCAATTTACACTATTGTGTTCCAAAGTATGGATCCAAGTAACACTGCTACGTACTGAAAATGTCTACGCATGCGCGAATGCGGTTAAAATACGCATGCGCATTCTGAACCCGGTGTTGTGCACGAGCTTTGAAGTGATGCGGTGAGCTTGTTGATATGCTCGCTACGTCATTAGATGCAAAGAAGGAAGTGGAGCGGGGGAGGAGTAAAAATAAGAAACGGCGGTATTATATATATATATATATTTTACTATAAATTCATATACTTTTTTTTAAAAATATGTTAGCGACTTTAATAGTTATTTGATAATGTTTACATGGGTGCTGTGCAGTTAGTTAAAATTGACCTTCACTTTAAACTGATACAAAATATTCAGGAAGGAAGACTAAATATCTTATACTAGTTTTTCTCAAACAAGTTCAATAATGGATTTTTTTTTTTCAGTCACAACATTATTAAGTTTCTGGTCCTTAAAATAGTTATCTAGGAACAGCTTCGCATTTTGCTAGAAAACAAAAAAAAATCTCTTTTGCATTCAACGGCCCAATCCTATCACATCATTATTACATAATCAGTCTAATATAGGACCAGATTACAAGTGGATCGCTAAATAATGCTCCCGCTCAAGAGTTAACGATCAAAGTAAGTTTTGTGAGCACGCCTGGTTGAGTTGAAAGCAAACTGTTTTCTATCGTGTGCTAACCCGACGAACGCAAAAGCCGAACTTAGAATATTGCATGCGCATTCACATATTTCCTCATAGAAGTCAATGGAGCAAAAAAAGTGGGAAAAAAACTAACACCCTACTCGAGCACAAACCCGATTGCTTATTCTCATGTGTGCTGACCCGACAGGAAAATAGGAATATTTTACATTCCAATGTTATTCATAAATAAATATTTTATATATATATATATATATATATATAATATATACATGATTACTTATAGGTACAGATATATACAGAAATATTTCGGAAAATCTATTTATAAATACATGGAACATATTCTGCTATGTACGGAACATTGGAATGTGAACTATTTACACTAAATACACAGTATAACACTTTATTAAAAAATGAATATTGTATAAATATGTTTTTATATTTTTTCATCTACTTAGCTGCAAATGGCTTCAATGCATTTCTTTATATTGTATTGTCTGTAAATTCATATGTACACATATAAATATATATATATATATATATATATATATATATATACATATATATATACATATACATCTTTAGACATGTTTATATGTGTATCTCAATGTTCAAGCCCATTGCATGCAGGTTTTTTTTTTCTCTAACACCTGACATCTCATATCTTTCAGCCCTTATAACTATGTAATTTTATTAGATGTTGTAATTATGAGTGTAAGTGTACCAGAGCTCTGAGAACGTGGTAAACATTCTAGCATAAGCCCGGCGAGCGCAAACACCCACGATAAACCCTTATTGCTTGCACACAAACTTTTGCATTCCACTCATAATCTGGCCCATAATGTTTAAAAAGTCAAGGGGACCTGTTGTGGACTCTGTGTTGTGGACTCTGGTGGGGGCTAATAATACTTGCTTTTACTATGTGTGTGAACTGTTTAGTAGAGACTGTTTGCATAAATATATATATATATATTAAAAAGATGAGCTGGATCCAACGGACGGTCTCCGTGTTGCAAAAGGATCCAATAACAGCAGACACACAGGTTTTGCTCAATAATCCGTTTTATTCAGTACAGCAAGAAACCAGACGTTTCGGCTCTAACACGAGCCTTTTTTCAATGGTATTCAAACCGGATGAATTTGAATACCATTGAAAAAGGCTCGTGTTAGAGCCGAAACGTCTGGTTTCTTGCTGTACTGAATAAAACGGATTATTGATCAAAACCTGTGTGCCTGCTGTTATTGGATCCTTTTGCAACACGGAGACCGACCATCGGATCCAGCCCATCTTTTTAATGCATGTACTGCCTAGCTGAGCACCAGGTGGCTGTGAGGATAAAGTGTGTGCCGTATACTCTTGCAAATCTATATATATATATACAGTCTCTTAATATATACAGTCTCTGAATGTATGAAAAATTGTGATATTGATATATTATATACGTATCTGTATCCCATGCACAGTAAAGACTGAAACTGTGACAGTGTTTACTAAAAGCACGGATGATAATATAATATTGCAAACATGACTAAAACATTAAAGGTATACTAAACCCATTTTTTTTCTTTCATGATTCATATAGAGCATTCAATTTAAAGCAATTTTCTAATTTACAGATTACAAGTGTATCTCTAATTGTAGCGTGCAAGCGATAACCGCTTTTTACGGCTTTTTGCACGGCAGAAATATTGTGCGTATTACAAATTGAATGTAAATGCGAACGCAAGAGCGCAATTGCAATTAACGTTTGTTGGGTTAGTACAACTTCAAAGCTGGTTTAAGGGTAAGGGAAGAAAAAAAAATGGATTACACACAACATAAATACATGTAAAAGTACAGTTACACTTATGTCTGATAAACATTATTTAAAATAAATAATATTAAAAACATTACAAGGGAATAAGGTGTTTGGAAAAAAAGAGCTGCAAAGGTCTTTACAATATATATGCAAATATAGACGTCTAAATATTTACATATATATATTCACATATAAACACATAAACACATATGTACACAAATATATACATATATACATGTGCATCGGAGCCCTTTGTAGTCAAATACCTGAAAACATGAAAAAGCATATTTATTCAATATTAAAGGGATAGGAAAGTCAAATTTAAACTTGCATGATTCAGATAGAGCATGTCATTTTAAGACACTTTTAAATTCACTTTTATTTTTAAATTCCATTCATTCTGTTGGTATTCTTGGTATCTCTAGTTAAAAAAGAATATGCACGAGGGGCGGAGCCAGCCACCGCCAGATATGGCTGCATAGTAAGGAAGCTCCGGGCTACCAGGTACTTCCTAACCATATTATAAGCCCTAGGTGCTAACTAACAGCATATCCCAAGACCTCTTCTAAAGCCGTGCACTACGGTGCATGAAAAGTCAGAGCCTAAACATCGAGACTTGGGAGATATGTGAGCGGAAGCGCCATGTAAGCAGAGACCACTAGGCCTCAAACCGTGACGCACATTCAGGAGCGGAGAGACGGAGCACTATAGAGCGGCACCGGAGGCAAGTTATAAGTAAAACACCTACACCCTCACGGTTAGCGACTCCTTTTCAGCCAGATACGGAACACACTGAGCGGCTTTGTCAGCACACACCAGGCTCAGAGGAGATATAAGGGTGCAGCAGGTTCCGCCATATAAGAGGTGCCCCCTAGGCTGATTGGTATACACTAACAGGGCCTGTCATGCACGTACCATGAGACATAATACCGATAAGGGCTTGATGGCAATTGGTTAGCTCTAGGCTGAGATCATAAATGACAAACCACAAATATCCATAAACAAAAAGTACTCAGCAGAGAGCAACTACGCTAACATCCGCTATATATGGAGAATTAAAAGACCGCTAAGCAGAGTGTCAGTTAGATCCCCACATGCAACCTGCAATATAATGCATCAAGCAACATCACTACGCTAAAACAGCAGTTGTGAGCGACATACTGTAACCCCCTTAATCTGCACAACACGAATAGATCTGTTGGACATAAAAACTATACTTCTGATCATCTGCTGTGTTGCGACAGTTAAATACACTACGTATATTCCACAAGATGGCGTCCAGGAGACCCCCTAAATCTGATAAAGCAGGCAAATCCCAAACAACTCCTGCAGGCAAGATGAAAAACTTCTTTAAAGTGCTTGATACGACAGAACCTGCCACCACTGGCACACAAGATCTAGATAGCAACCAGTCTGACACAGAATCATCAGAAACAGGACTATGCTCAAAAGAACAGCTCACGAAGGCCGATCTAGAAAACCTACCGACAAAAGCTGATTTTGCATCCCTCATAGCACAAGTGGGGAAAATGATCAAAGATGGCCTCAAAGAGGTCAGGAAGGATATCTCTGAATTAGGAGAGAGAGTACTGCACCTTGAAGATGATCTGGAATCGGTACAAAAAGATGCTGATCTGCAAAACAGAATTTTAGATACACAAGATTCAACAATCCAACAGATGCAAATGCAACTGGAAGACCTAGACAATAGGGGTCGCCGCAGTAACATTAGAATACGAGGGGTCAGTGAAAAAATCACTCCACAACAGATACCACTATACCTGCAGGCTCTGTTTCAAACTATCTTACAGACCCCGGAGACTCCCAACCTGCCCGTAGAGAGAGCGCATCGTGCCCTCAGGCCTAAACCACCTGAAGGAAAGCCTCCAAGAGACATTATCCTCAAATTCCAATCTTTCAATGACAGAGAAAAGATAATGGAAGCCTCAAGGAAAATGAGACAAATCTCCCACAATGGAGATAACATCCAAATCTACGCTGACCTAAGCATCATTACATTAAACAAACGAAGAGAGGCCAAATTTCTAACTCTACATTTACAGGAGCTAAAAATACCATATAGATGGGGATTCCCGTTTTGTATAAAAGTGATACAAGGATCAACTGTTGCTATCTACAGATCCCCAGAAGATCTGAGAGACTTTTGCAAACACCTGAACATCCCGGAACCCGCACTGCCCAGGTTAGATAACCAAACACCAAAAGACAACCCCAAGCTCACTAAAGACCCAAAGCCTCGGGGGAGTTCATGGACCAGAATTAGTAGGAAAAGACATCAATCAGCCTCCAGATCTGTAGATGAAGGGTCACACTCGACATGATAATAGAGGACTTGAAAGATTTGTTATTTGAAAATGTCAGTAGTCATTGCTTATAGAAGCAATGTCACATCTGCTCTTCCTACCTACAAAGGGAATATAACCCATATTCCTTCTCTACCCCTTGGTATAACGGTAGTGTGAGTATGAACTTTTCTTAGTAACTGCCTTATGATAATCTGAAAGACAGGCATGCATACTGTTAGATTCCTTTGTGCTTCTCCTTAATGACTAGTTTTATACTGTTTATATTTGTATTCTCTTGTGTTTCTCTTACAGTATGGAACAACCAAAAGTAAAAATTGCACCTAGTCTAAATAACACCATAGGAAGTACTGATACTCCCATGTCCGTAATTTTATGCGAACTGGGCAGTATCCCCTTTCATCATATGAATTGTATATGTATTTATGCAATCCTTATGCTTTAATTGTTGTTTATTGGTTAAATGTTAAGTTAGTTATGTTGAATAGTTGGTTAATTGTTAGAATCACTGAAAAAGTTCATGTCTTTCTGGTTCTACATGTGATTTTACAGGTTCAAATGATTGGGTCCCATTACAAGCTCTCTAGTCTTAAGGGTAAACATAGAAAACAAACTCAACCCCACTGATGACTACATTGATAGGAACTAGACACATTAATATCCTTACACAAAATACCAAAGGCCTGAATTCTCCAGTAAAAAGATCGATAGCCCTTAATTGGTTTACTAAACAGAAAAGCGAAATAATATTTGTCCAGGAAACACACTTTAAAGACGGTAGCACGCCGAAATTTTCCTCAAAGCACTTCCCAATAGGCCACTACAGCTCCCACCCCCATAAAAAGAAAAACGGAGTAGGCATACTGCTACACAAAAACATCCCACTACAGAACATCACTACACATAAAGACACAGAAGGCAGATACCTAATACTAGTAGGTGAACTATATAATAAGCCGATAACATTAGCTAATGTATATGCACCTAACAGAGGGCAAGCTAAATTTTTTAAAAAACTCACGAACAAACTTCTAGAAGTGTCAAGGGGATCCACAGTACTAGCAGGAGATTTCAATGTAGTTTTAAACCCCAAGCTAGATAGCTCACAAGCAAAAAGCTATTTGTCGGATAGCACGATCAGAAACATAGCTAGTAGTTTGAGGACCTCTTCATTAATAGATGTATGGAGAACCCAACACCCGACGCAAAAGACATTCACCTTCTTCTCTACTCCAAATAGGTCACACTCAAGGATAGACTATGTATGTGTAGATCAGTTAAGCCTGTCCCTGGCAAAAAGCTCAGATATTATACCAACTCCTTGGTCAGACCACTCAGCGACCACTTTAACTCTGGATTGGCCAGACCGCCCAATAAGGGACTTCTGCTGGAGATTGGATAACACTTTACTTTTACAGGAGCATATCCCTGTTAAAATAACCAAAACTCTAACTGAATACTTCAGATACAATCAAAACGCAGATACTGCCCCTACCACGGTATGGGAAGCCCATAAAGCCGTTATTAGAGGGGAATTCATTAAACAAAAATTGATCCTCAACAAAACATATAACCAGGAATACACACAATTATTTAAAAACCTGAGGGAAGCTGAGAAACTACACCTAGATAACCCCGATTCCCAGACTAGCCTCGATGGTCTCACAGCAGCAAGAAGGGCCTTGAACAATTTACTAAACAGAGAAGTGCATAGACAGGCATACTATTTAAAGAAACTTTACTTCACTGAAGGGAATAGAGCAGGGCCACTGCTAGCCAGAGCTCTAAAGAAAAAATCACTTGGGAATTATATCCATAAAATGCAGGACAAAACAAAACAGGAAACCTTTGATTGTAAAGAAATAGCAAATATATTTAGTAGCTATTATAGATCTCTTTATAACTTAACACCAAATGTAGACCCTCTCCTGACAGGCCAGATAAAGGAATATATAGATAAGGCGGACCTCCCAGTCATCCCACAGGACATAGCTAAAACTATGGAAGCCCCGATTACAGAACGAGAGATAACCGCAGCAATAGCGAGCTTACCCACGCAAAAGAGCCCAGGCCCAGATGGACTCACAAATATGTACTATAAGAGGTTTCAATCAACACTAATCCCACACTTAACAAGTATGTTTAACTCCCTAGATAAGGAGGGACATTTATCCCCACTGCTACTAGAAGCACACATCACCGTATTACATAAGGAAGGGAAACCCACAACACAACCCGAGAGCTATAGGCCAATTTCATTGCTTAATGGGGACATAAAGATTTACGCCAAAATATTAGCGAAAAGAATTAGTGCTATTTTACCGTCTATCATCCAACTGGACCAGGCGGGCTTTGTTCCGCACAGGGAGGCCAGGGACAACACAATCAGAACTGCCCGTATAATAGAGTATGTAACAACCCACAAGATCCCAATGGCCCTGGTCTCCACTGATGCGGAGAAAGCTTTTGATAGGGTGGCATGGCCCTTCCTTAGAGCTTCTCTACAGAGGTTTGGATTTGGGGAGATCATGATTAAGAGAATCTTCCAACTCTATGACTCTCCCTCTGCCAAAGTGAAAGTTAATGGGGTTTTGTCCCAGGGATTCCCAATAAATAATGGAACGAGACAGGGGTGCCCACTCTCGCCGGTCTTGTTTGTACTAGTCATGGAGGTTCTGGCATCCAAAATACGCTCTAACACGGAGATCATGGGTATAAACATAGGCCCAAATCATTATAAACTTTCGATGTTCGCAGATGATGTCTTGTTGACATTGTCCTCCCCAGATAGATCTATTCCTGCGCTAATTGAGGAATTTGATGAATTTAGTAAGATGTCCAACTTCCTCATAAACCAACAAAAATCAGAGATTCTATGCGTAGCTATGACCCGGAAGGAAGGATTGGCACTTAAAGATCTCTGCCCATATAAGATACAACCCTCACAACTAAAGTATCTGGGGGTATTCCTAACCCCTAAGATTGCACACTTATTTGAAGCAAATTACAAACCTTTACAAAATACAATAACACATACTCTCCAGAATTGGAGAGACAAACCCATATCGTGGTGGGGTAGAGTTCAGGCAATAAAAATGTCAATCCTACCGAAGATTCTATACACCTTGCAGGCCATCCCAGTCACCTTACCTAGACTATACCTCACACATCTACAAAAACTCATACACTCATTTATTTGGGGCAAGATAAAACCACGCGTTAACGCGGCCACTATGCACAGAGCAGTGAGGGAGGGCGGCCTGGGAGTACCAAAACTAGAAACGTACTACCACTCAATAGTCCTCCAGCACATTCTAGATTGGCACATAAAGAAAGATGAAAAAGCCTGGGTGTCCTTAGATTCCCAGATTCTTAGAGCCCCAAAGCCTGGTGCCATCTGCTGGATGGACAAACGCCTCAGACCTTCGGTTTGCCATACATCATTGCTTTATAAACATATACTGGAGGTATGGGACTACCTAATCCAAAAGTTCCCAAATCTATCATCACCCCAATCCCCCCTTACACCAATATCGGCAAATATGGAATTAACAGGAGGATATGAACCCATACAGGGAGTTCGAGTCACATGGGAAATACCTGATTCCTTACCAATAATTAACTTCTTAAACAAGAGAACACTGAAATCTAGACAGGAAATGACACAAATACTACGGGGGGCCTTCACATCATGGCTCAAATACACACAACTCTCACATTACATAAATAGTAACCAAAACAAGCAGGATCTAACTAGACCCCCGACTGCTTTTGAAAACTTGTGCCTGTTGGCCATCCCCGCTAGAGGTACCCTTTCTATGGCGAAAAGAACACTAGATACAGCTACGCAAATGCACCTCCCAACATACACTGAACACTGGCAACAAGACTTAGGCGTAGTGATAGACGAGGAAACTTGGAGAAAAATCTTCAATAACACCCGAAGATCATCTACTTCCACTAAAATAGTTGAAATGAATTTTAAAATACTGATGCGGTGGTATCTCACACCACATAGGCTGCACAGAATTTACCCCGCGTCCTCGGCCTTGTGCTGGAGGAGCTGTGGAGCCACAGGGACCATGGCTCATGTTTGGTGGCTCTGTCCTAAGATTAAACCCTTCTGGAGTAAGATCGAACAGATACTACAGAAATTAGGAGGCACAGACTTCACATTAACACCATTAATAGCATTATTAAATCATACACCTAGTTGCAGGTGCAGAATCCGTCAGGGCTTAATGCAGATAAGCTTGAATAGTGCAAAATCCCTAATATCCCTTAATTGGAAATCCCCACTGATCCCCACAATCCAGCAATGGATCTCGAAAATGAATGATATACTCCCACTAGAGCAATATGGCTACTATAGAAGAAACCAACTAGGCATATTCCTAGATATGAAACTTTACTGGGAAGATCTAGTCAACTCGGCTGATTTGAATATTTAATGTCCTCAATACAAATGTAAACACGCTTAAACAGATATAAACATTAAAATATAGAAACAGCTACGAGGCCATACTATACCAAACATACTTAACTGGGGTCCCAGAAACGACATTAGCTAAACCTCACCCTTTTGCATACACATAAGATAAGATACCTGGACCATCCTATCACAGATAGAACTTGTAGAACTGTTGTTTTGTTAAAATATTTGTATAGTTATTTAAATTTTTGTTTTAATTGGTTATCCGCATCAACACTTAAGTCTTGGACTCGTGAAGTTAATTAAATGTGCTAGACAGACCTGTCAAGATGCAAAGTTCTACGGGACTGATGGACTCAGAGCTTTTCACCCATGCTATACCGAGTCACCCAAGGGGGACCCTAATATCCAAGGATTTATAAAATTCTAGCAGTCTCTGATGGGAGATGCTTACTGAAGTACATCATTGTATAAGCTCAGATGTGTAACACCAATAGAATCTGTCAAATGTTGTAATGTCATTAATGTGTGAAAACCAATAAAAATTATGTTTAAAAAAAAAAAAAAAAAAGAATATGCACATATCCTACACTAGTGGGGGCTAGTTGCTAATTAATGCCTGCACACATTTGTCTCTTGTGATTGGCTAACTAGATGTGTTCAGTAGTGCAATGCAGTTCCTTCAGCAAACAATAACAAGAGAATGAAGCACATTTGATAATAGAAGTAAAATGGAAAGTTGTTTACAATGTTATGTTCTATCTGAATCATAAAAGAAAATTTTGGAATTTTTATGTCCCTTTAATATTTAAAGGGACAGTTTACATGAACATTTTTTTTTTTCAGTTTAAAAAGATTACCCACTCCCCAGTTTTGTATAACCAACACTGTTATATTAATACACTTTTTACTTCTATGATTACCTTGCATCTAAGTCTCTGCAAACTGCCCCCTTATCTTGGTTCTTTTGACAGACTTACAGTTCAGCCAATCACTGCTGACTTATAATAACTCCACAGGAATTAGCGTAATGTTATCTATATGGCACACATGAAAGGCCACCTTCAAGGGCTTTGAAATTAGCATATGAGCCTACCTAGCTTTAGACTTTAACAAAGAATATCAAGAGAACAAAGCAAATTTGATTATAAAAGTAAAAGGGAAAGTTGTTTAAAATTGCATGCCCTATCTCACTGGTTTTCAAACCTGTCCTCAGGCCTCCCCCTAATAGGCCACATTTTGAGGATATCTGAACTGGAGCACAGATAAAGTAATCAGCTGATAAGTAAACATGTTTTTGTTTACCTGCTCTCATCCAAGGTAATCCTGAAAATCTGGCTTGTTGGTTTGAAAACCAGTGCCCTATCTAAATCATGAAACTTATATTTTGACTTGACTGTCCATTTATTAATGGTTTTAACTGTGTATGTATATATATATATATATATATATATATATAGGTATAGATCTATATTTTACAAAAAAAAATCATCAGATATATGTATAGAAATATGTATTTAACTGTAAATAGAACATATTCTTCCTCGTGAAGAACATTGGAATGTAAAATATTTCATGTTGGGTTTAGCACTCAAAGCAATCAGGTTAGCGAACGAGTATGGGTGTTAAGTTTTTTTTTCCAGTTTTCACGCTTCATTGAAGTCTATGGGAGAATACGTTAACGGGGTCTCGAGATAGGTTTTTGCTCATGTGCTAACTTTTTACTTTCAACTTGTAATACGACGCTCGCAAAACGGTTAATTCTAGCAAAGTTAACTCGCGAGCAATAGCACTAGATAGCACTCCACTCATAATATAGCCCTCAGTCAGATAAGATGTATAGGTGAACTTGAGATAAAAATATTTACTGTTTCCTGGGTGAGCAAATGTAGCGCCAATAATCATGGAGATGTCTGATAAAGATGACTACAATCTCTATAAAAATATGCCTCTAAACACAGACAAGCAGTAACCATTTTGAATTGCTGCATTTAGGGCTAGATAACAAGTGGAGTGCTAATTTATTGTGCACACACAAATGGCAAATTTGCCTCTTTTCCGGCTTGCGTTAAATAACCAGTCATTACAAATGGCTGGTTATTGCTACTGTGAGCTCACGGTAGCAATTAGCTTTAAAAAAATTAAACAGAGGTCAGATCTCTGGTTAGTTTTTTAAAGTGCCCCAAATTAAAGTATTGTTTTATTTTTTATTAAAATAAAAAAAAAGTTAAAAAAATATGTTAACCAAAAAAAAGGCAGTATTTCAGGGCTAAAGTTGGCGGGTGTGGGGTGTTAGAAAAAAAAATGAAAAAAGTGCCTTTACGTTGCGGTCTATGGGAGCTGTGTGTTCCCAGTAAATATATATCTGTATTTGCTTATATACATATATATTTATGTATTAATATGTGTATATACATATATTAACACATACATTTATATGTATATAATTATATATATTATTTGCTGCCCATTGCTGTGCGACTTACCCCTTTCACTGAGCTAACTCCCATTGGAGCCTATGGAAGCACGCTCTCGTGAGTGCAATGCTTCTGTGCAATGTGAAATGTGAGGTTGCGTTCGCATTGCACCTCACTTGTAATACCACAGTATTACTATGTTGATTGCAATATTTTGCACTCAACTTGTTATCTTAATTGGTTAATTCTTCTCATGGTTTCCTCTGAATAGAATGGAATGAGGTACTATGTTTCTTAGTGGTAATACCTAATTAGATTGGATTGCATTGGTTAATTGGTAGTCATGAAAAGAATGCAGATTTATTTTCCATTAAAAAAGTAAGACAGAGCATTGTTTTGTTCTCTGCTTAAAAGGATCTTTTTGTGAAAACAGCCTAATTGAACTGCAAGATAGTGCAGATTTGTGTGTTCTCACGAAAAAAACATTTACCTTGTATTTTATAATGGGCTGATGTTGAGCAATGGTGTTGGGCATACCCAGGGAATGAAAGTGTATTGATCTGAGCAGTAATAACCACTTTTGGCTGACATGGCATCTGCTTTTGTTTACCTATCTTTAATGTGCACATTTGTGTATGTAAGGAAAGAAAAAAGGATTTGTAATTAAAGTTATTTGATTTTAGACCAGTTTATTTAAATATTTGATTAATGTTTTAAATCACAGTTCTTTGTATATATTTGTTTTTTACTTGTATTTTTAAAAGAAGTATTATATAATATCTACACAGCAAATGTAATATTCTATTGTCCCTGTGTCGATGTGTTACTTTTATCAGCCTCAATGCCTTAAAAACCATCCATTTGAACCTGTTCCATTAAGAATTTACACTAACTCCAGTTCTAAGTCATCCCTTACATCTCTGGTATATTTAAACTTCGATTCAAATGCTCACCTATAAACCCCTAGTCGTGATAACAGAGATGTCTGCCCATGTCCATCCGGGCCCTAGTAAACATAGCTTAATAAGTATATTGTCATGCCAGAATTCCAAGTCTGCTGTTTTTTTCTGTGCATCACTCATTTACCATATCTCTCTGTATCCTAAACAAATGTACTTGCTCCTCAAATCTTTCTGATTCACTACTATGGGCTCGATTTATAAAGCCCTTCTCCTCCCTTCGACGGCAGGTTCTCACAAGAGAACCTGCAGTCAAGATTTATGTTAGGTGGAGAATTTCAATCTCCCTGGACTCGTCCGACCCCGGAGATTGACAGCTCCTGCCCACGCGTTATTGGCTGTGTGCAGGCAGGGGGCGGGGTTGTATGAGAGGGCAAAATAGCGCTCATGTGCAATGTTACATTCGGGCAGTGGACTGCTGCTGCCAAAGGAGAGCTTGGGCGAATATGTATGACCCTGTGTGCCCTTGCGTAATAAATTGAGCCCTATATCTGTCTATCTTGTTTATTTTAGCTAAAGGGACATAAAACAACTTTTAAATTACAACATGTTTCTGCAGTCTCACAATAAACTAACTTACTAGGGGAGTGTGAAAGTTTTGAATGGATTAACCTTGCTTGCTGCACTTACCCTCTTTTTAAACGTCCACACTCTACCCACCATGTGCCTCTATAGAGGAGTAAATCTAAACTTTTTACTGGATTGCCATTGTAAAGTTAATTTGTTATAACTTCGTTATCTTCTCTTCTAAAGGCCAATTAGTAGGGCTTCTAAAAATCTGCACTTCCAATATACAAATCCTTCATTTTCAAACTAAATTACATGTAAAAGGGGCATTATGAATAACAAAATATATTGTTGTGAATATTATCATTATTATTGTTATTATTATTATTTCAGTAGTGTACCCACAAAGTGTATTATGTGTTTAGATACAATAAATATTATGGAACCTCTATATCATTCTGATAATGTAATTCCTTATATATATAATAGTAGTTACCAACTTTGCAGGGGCAATGTGTGCAATTTAATAACACACTGAATTATATCATTTGCAAAGGATAATAGATATAAAACCTGAATCCTTTTAGTTCTGATTTGTCTATCAATTAAACTAGACCAGATCAATAAACAAACTTAAATTATTAAAATAATTATTGGAAATAATAAGCAATATTTGAATAAAGCAAATTAATAAGCATACAACATTACAATGATTTAATGATTATCAGGTTAAAACTAATGAAAACAATCACTAAATGATTTTAATTGCAGTAGCTTGCATGTATAATAGAAAAACAGAAACTTTTGTTATTTAAATTCTCAGCATAGCTGTCAAGAATCAAGTAAACTAATAATCCTGGCAAACCATAAGAAAATGATATTATTACCAGATTCCTGATTGACCCAGTGTTATTGTCGACAGATAAGACCAGGTTAACAGGAATTACCAAACAAAAATATTTGTGACTATAAAGGGCAAACCAGAATTGATTAACTCACCTGATTCACTATTAAATATAAATGTAAAGAACATAAACCATATTAACAAAACTGTTTCATGTGGTTTTGTTTCATACTTATCAACATGGTGGTATCCTTCACTGGGGTTCAGTATAAATAGACCCTCTTAGGTTACCCCTGGACCCTCTCTTGCCATTATCCTGACTTGTCTGGTCAGCTTAGCCTCCCATCTCCTCTGGATAGGGTGGGGTCATCATGCATGCACAGTGTGGCCCCTTGTGCCGTCTGCTTGTGTATCCTCGCCCCCCCCCCCTCTTGTGGGTAAGTGTATATTTTATGGAAAACTTTTAACACCACCCCCACTGATAAGGTAAGGTTCACATAAATGATTGGCTAACACTAATTACAGATTAATTAACATTTTTGTTAATGAGCTTAAGTTTAGCAGTCCGAATATTTTTCCCTCGGAAGATGGCACTCGTCACTAAGCTACAATAGACAAATATGTGTTTTGTAAATATATTTTGAAAAACAAGTCAGTATCTCCATTTGACCGTTAACCATGGTTAAACCTCACTAATGTTTATAGAAAAAGAGACTTACTGGAACCATGTATGAAAAACATAGGGATACTTGTGGATATTTAGACCAATAATATAATGATAGGAATCATGCAGCTATGTTGGGGACCTTGAATATCATAGTAACTAAACATGAATTATTTTGATAAAGTACAAAAACTTCACAGTAAGCAATTATATACTGACAAGCAACACTAGCTAATAGCTACTTATTAATACTGATAAATAATATATATGTGTATGTGTACCTGAATCTATAAGTAAATACACATGATCAATTTTAACCCTATATTATATAGCACAGACATATGTGATTAATATGCAATATCAAAATGGTGGATTTTCCCAGACAATTGTCCTGACAATATTATAAATAATATTATATTATTATGTAAGTGGTTTTATTATGCATAATTGCACCTTTTTTACTACAGTAGCAAGGTGTTTTTATGTCCTTATATGTTGTTTAATAAATCAGAGTACTGTGATTCATTGAACTATAAGATATATTATTTTTTTCAAGACATACAAACAATTTTCTTTCCAAGTTTATATTAGTGATACACATTTATTTAGCCCATTTCTTATCTGAGCCAGAGAGTTATGTTTTAAAACCATTAAATTCTAAGGATCTGGATTTCAAAATTGCAGAGGTTATTTTAGAAAACCTCTCAGCTTATTATGTTTCTTATACAAAGGAATTATTTATTTTCATATAGAATGTGTAACAGAACATAAAATAAGAAAAATAGCATTATTTATATCCAAGGCAATTCAATTCCTCACAAATCTAGTAATTTCCCTTAAAATATTTTGTACAGAACATCACTTGAGAGCAATCCCAGTTCTAATGTAGAAACGTATGAACATTAAGTAAGTGATTTTATAGTTATTTTATCAATTATTTAGATATGGATCACTGGTAAAAACAGGTGAATAATTTAAGGCTACTGTATATCGGAACAAAAACACCCTGTACATTGAGTTACTATGTAGTATAAAAATATTTGGCAATTTAAATATATCTTAAATTATTGTTTATATAGGTCTTCTTGGTGTTATTAAAGTGATAGTATAAAAAAAAATAATAAAAAAAAATATTAGAGCGTGTTATTTTGGTATAAGTAACCCTTATTAAAATGTGTTTAACCTCTGTGAATTATTGAAGGCGGTAGTCAAATATCTCAGCAAGTATGCTGTAGCAATCATTTTTAGCTTGCCACCATGAACTCAGTTGGGCTGGACAGTGAACCCTTAAATGTTCTAGGATGATACCTATGTTTGGGCTGGTCATATGCCATGCTAGAGTAAAGAAGCACTATAGCTTTAATGAACTAGTGAAGTTTAGAAACATACAAGTTGTAATTCAAAACAGATTACTAGAGGGTCAGAGGCAAGGTCCAAGGGTAGACCAGGGTTAAAAAAAATCAGCTAGCTACAAGGTTAAAAAGGAAGCAGAAGGTCAAATCCAAACTAAGCAAAGAGTTAGTGGCCAAGACAAGAAGCCTCTAGGAACCCTCTAGTACTGTAAGATCTCTCACAAGATTCTAGACAGGCAAAGTTTGCTATACTTGTCGAATAGGTGTTCTCTGCATTTCTGTATGTGAAGGAGAGACAAGCCCAGTGCAATAAAACACTACATGGTATGATAGTTTTGTTACACTTACACTTTGTATTTTATATTACTTTGCACTTCAGGTTGGGTTCTTTCAGTAGTATTACATTTAAGCTTTACACTTTCTTTTTTATATTTTAACAAATTTAGATCCAGCAATAATGTTATAAATTCTGGTTACTTTAACCAATTGTCTTAATTTGTGTATTTCTTTGTATTTTTTACACATTAAAGGCAATTTGTATTTTCTCTATTTTAATTTAAAATACAGCTTCAGAAAGTAGGAGGGACAGGGGAGTTCCATGGGCTGAACAAGGGAGTTCCCACGGAACAATTCTTGTGAAATGCTGTAAGCATTTTAAACAAGCTGGTTTCATTGAATTATCTTGCCAGTTGTATGCTGGTGAAGTTTTCTCAAAATTTACAATAAACTTATTTAACTGACAGAAAAGTAATATATACTGAACTAGTGGCAAAACAAGTTAAACTGAAGTGAAAACATTTCATTTTAATTTGTATTTGCTGCAAACTGAGACTTTGGGCCTAAGTCCATAAATGTTTCTTGGCTGGTGAGAGTCTTTAAGAATTCTCACCAGTACTTATATTTCCCTGTTAGAATTCTATAAAGCTTTTTATCCTTAAAATTAAGGGGAGTATGCTGCATTTTCGTATGGGAAGGAGATGCATACATTACAAAAGCGCACAATGAAAATAATAATTTAAAAATCATACAAAACGAATAATTGAACCCCTCTCACAAAAATGCTCAGGATTTTTCTTTATTATTAAGGCGCATCAAAAAATGTAATCAAAAATCGTATTTTATCAAAAATCTATTTTTTTTTGTAAATTATACAGGAATAAATCATATGAAATATGCACAGCATAAATCGTACACTGGATGTGCAAACAACACATAGAAATTTGTACTTAAAAGTATAAAATACAAAATGTAATTGTTTTTTTTCCCCTGTAAAATGGGCTGTACAAGGATGTTCCATGGGCATGTATAAAATTGTCTCTTAAATACCTGCATAATTCTGTAAAAATGTTCGCCTTACACATCTCCCTGTTTTTTCTCGCAATTAAAAGGTGGTGAGTTTTTATCAAAATGCTCAAAACACTAACTACTCTGAAAGAAAAACCTATGCATAAGAAAATGACTGATTTTAAGTACAGTGCACTGAAAATAGCGTAATTTGATTTGTATTAGGCGTAATATTCAAGTTTAAACATACACTTGGTTCTCTGTATTTACTTTGTCCTTCATTGCAAGCTTTTATATATCAGAGAACTCTCATTATTTCTATAGGAGACATCTCACCACTCAGAGGGAAATCCCCTTTTTGATAGAATTCCATGAGGGCTGCCTCTGCGAGTGTCGGCATGGAAAACAATATCTAGACTAGCATTTTTTTTTTAGAATCAGCCCCTTTATATCAGCCCCAGGTTTTCTCACATTAACTTCTCTGTCCTGTGTGAAATTCTGTATCCCAGACAGACTCATTACTTTCTTGGACTTTTGCCCTTTTTCTTATAGAATTCAGTGAGTTCAGCCCCAGTGAAGTCTGCACTATAATTTATCTCCAAACTGGAGAATATTTGCTTATTGTGCCCATAGAAAGTTATGAAGCTCTCTGGGAAACTGAAGCTATCCGTTTTTCAGTTTTGTTCTGAATAGAAGAAATCCAAAGTGCTATGTAATCTGTAAAATATACTGATAAATATAGAAAATATGACCCTAATTTGTTAAAATTACACAGAAACTGTCAAAGCATAATCAGAGTTTGCAAAATCACTATCCAAAATACACTACTGTATACAAAATAAAATACAAAAGTTTAAATGTAATAAAACTTAATCTGAAGTGTAAAGTAATATAAAATATAAAGCACAAATGCAGAGCTCTCATGTTATGCAGTGCTATATTGCACATACAGAATGCATATATTCACATACAGAAATGCAGTGTCCATTGGAGAAATATAGTAAAATCTGTCTTTTTAGAATCTCACCAGGGATTTGGCAGGGCTGGAGCATTTTATAACCTCTTACCTGAAAAGAGAGCTTTATATCATCAGGCCTAAGGAAATATATTTTACCCAAAGCCAGGCACATGGCACTGCCTTTCATAATCAGTTGATTGTTGACACTGAGCCAGTAGGTGTGTAGCGTGAGACTAAGATACACACTAATTAGTACACTGGCTGAAAAGGCTAGAGTAGTAAAAGCCTTCTAGTGGATCTGGACAAAGTTACTGGCCTGAAAGGCAGGTGACCCAGGTAAAAGCCCAAACTGAGACCGGCAAGCTTAGCTTTTATATACATCTGATGATATTTTGATAAAAATATATATCTATCTAAATATATATATATATATATATATATTTTTTTTTTTAAATGTTATTATTTTTTATAAACAAAGAACAAGTCCAGGGCTTAAAGGGATACAACCTTATAATACAAGTTGAATAAATACGCCACTGTTCCATTGAAAAGTTCCAACTTGTAGAAATCTCCACTGGAACAAGACTATAATCCACTGGACAAATTCAAATGCACCCAAATTCTCTGCTGCTCCGTCCCGTTTCATCACCTCTACAGTTGAGGATTACCCACAGAAAATCTAAAAGAACAAAAGGAGGGACAAGCGCACAAGAAGGTGCTCCTTGTGTAGTATATTACAGCAACACGGATACAAATAAGAGTGGAAGAGACAAATGTGCACTCACATGATCGAACCTCATCCAATATGAGGTATTTGTGGAGCCTGTGTTAGACAGATAATTCTCTTGGTCATCTCTCGTATGAAGTCTCTCATTCACTTTTGCATCAGTAGAGTTCCCCTCTGATAGTATCTTTCGTGCCATCTCCACACTTAAATATACTTGCTTAACTATCTGATCCCAAAAGCAGGAGCTGCGAAAATATCCAAATAGTAAATGCTTGACTAGCATCGCCATGTGTTTAATGCAAATTTTTTTCTTTCCCTACCCTTTACGCAAGCTCTCAAGTCGCACTAAGTTGATGAGCGAACATGTTTACTTTCGACTCGTAATACGAGTGCTATTTCTGTTGCATGTAAAAAGCCAGAAATAGCCAATATTGCTCTTACGCTACAATTAGCGTTCCATTCATAATCTATCCCCAAATGTGTTCAGCTACCTCTCAGCAGTGCATTGCTAGGTGTAAATGCATATATACAAATATAAATACATAGGTACACAAATAAACATACATATATATTATATATATACTGTGTATATATATATATATATATATATATATATATATATATATATACTGTATATAAACACATACAGTACATATACATATTTATACAAATATAAATACATAGGTACACAAATAAACATACATATATATACTGTATATAAACACATACAGTACATATACATATTTATACAAATATGTATCTTCAATGTTAAAGCCCTTTGCAGTCCTTTTTTCTTCTTCTGACACCTGAGACCTCACATCTTTGAGCCCTTATAACTTTTTTATGCAATTTTAAAAAAATCAAAAATAAAAATGATCAGACAGTGTTATTATGAGTGTAACTTTCTTTTAATTGTATTTTTAATGTGTTTTATGGAACGTTTTTGCCTCGCGTAACAGTGAAACAGAGGTTTGAAGTTGCATTATCCTGATACGCGTTAAATTAAATTGCGCTCAAGTGGACGTGTTTACTTTCAACCTGTAATATGCTCGCTACTTCCGATGTGCGCAAAGAGCCGCAATAAACCTGTTTTCGCTCACACCCAACAGTAATCTACCTTAAAGCAATGCTTATTTAATATGATCCCTATTGCCAAATGAAATAGTCTATGTTAATGCAGCTTGCTGTGTAAACTTAGGAGGCAGCATGAAGTTGATATGCAATGAATTTGAATTATTGTGGTACAAAATGGATTCTTGCAATGAGAACAAAACATGTCATATCATATTATTCTAGGAGTACAAAATCGTTTTAATTCTTAACAACACGAGCATATGGAAGTGTCTACTTTTTTTTTTTTAGCTTCAAACACATTTGCAAGAGGCATATGGGAGCTATAATGCCAAAACCGATTATAGAATGCTGAAAAGAAATGTTAAAGATGTTCATAAAATTCTAAATACAATTATATTTAATCATAATATCCAACATTGTATTCCCATAGAGGGAGCTTTAATCAGGGACTACATTACAAGAAACTGCTGTATCAGATATAATAATTACTTATCATTGTAAACTGGTTTTATTACTTTTTTGTTAAATCTTACTATGTGTACTGTATTGTATTCCTAATATGTTTTAAATTTAAAGGGACATTCTACGAGCGTAACCCGAAGCATGCAAAAAACTTATTTCTAGGGTAGTTAATGCTCGAGAGGGAGTGCTAATTAGCGCTCCACTTGTAATCTGGCCCTATATTATATTATGAGTTAAAAATGGAAATGCTATAACATACTACAACATTTTTAAACTATTTATATATTTGGTTTCAAGATCACCTAGTTATGTAAAGTACTAATTCACCAATTATCCAAGTGTTAAATCTTAGACTGTATTGTTCCCATTGTTTAGTAAAGTAAAATACTTAGCATATTATGAAGAGCATAATATTTTTAAAATAGACCTTAAATATGGAAATCGTTACTTAATATAAGTTAGTTATTGCTTAAAGAGACATTAAAGTCAAAATTTAAGTTTCATGATTCAGATAAAGCATGCATTGGCTGATGGCTGCCACATTATACAGGGGGGGGAATTACATTTGAGAAATATGGAAGGATAAGAAAAGCTCTTCAAATATGCAACTCCACTGCAAACAAACATATGCAACAGTCTATTTCGTTGTTCCCGGGACTTACCCCAAATGAGCTCTACCGCCCCTGTAGTTGCGACTTGGCTGTATGATCTTTACCATAAAGATGCTCTGGATATGCCGGGGGACCTACGTGGTCAAACCGAAACCTTGTCGGTGGGCTAATAGCTCCAAGTAAACGGCACTCACATGAGACTCCAGCAGCGCTTCTGGCTTGCCATACGGACATTCAGCGTCGATCGTGACGTCACAGGATTCGCCGGTCGGGGGGCGGTGCTCTCTGTCTTCACCCGGGTTTACAACAGGATACAGGTGAACAGGGGCTAAAGCGGATCTCATCATCAGGATATTACCATGCTATATTTGTGATGTTTGTGTATATATATATATTTCTCTTACATTTTCCCAGTATTAGCTATCTAGGACCGTACTTCTAGGGCATATATATTTTTACTGAGCACATACACTTCATTCCAGCGTTTTTTACTTTCATTTTTTACATTTTAATTTTGATTTAATTTCCCTATTCCATATCCTTTTTGACTCTCATTCATAACCGAACTATATATTATGTTTCTCCCCATATCCTCCTATTTTATCTTCTAATACACTATTTATAAGGTTTATATAGTACCACAGCTAGCCACTAGCACTATTATATATGTATATAAAATTAAGGTGCATTGATACTATAGTACATATTCTATTAATATTTATCTGGTAGGTAGGGGTTAAACTATACAAGATTGTGTATTTGAAGTGTTAAGTGTTATGAGGTAAACATATTATACATTCTGTACCGTATTCTGAAGTATAGTACATTAAGTGCAGTATATTATATGTGTATATCTTCTATTCTTATATTCACATAGTATTCTGTGCGGTCCATATGGCCAGTGTTTTTAACATTTCTAACATTCATATCATTTACTAATGTTGTTTTGGAGATTATACTATTTTGTACATATATTGATCTGCTAATGTATTTACACATGTTGTTCCATATCAAGGGAAACAAGGGTTAATTCCCTTTCTACCTGTGGAGTGTGGGCGTATTTTGAATTTGTATTCTTGTCCAATCACATTTTACTATTACCTTTTTAAGTATGCACTCACCTGCATGACACCTATGGCTATGATTACGGCTGCGGGCCGAAACATGTAAGCCCTGGTGTCACGCTCACACACCTACTCTGTTTGTGCTGTTTCTATAGCCTGTTTGGCGTTTTAATCAAACCTAATAAAATTGGATTTTACTATACACCAAAGCTGGATCCTGCCTTCTTTGTGATTGGGGAATTACATTTGTCAGACAAAAATGTATTACTCATTTAAAATCGCTATTGCATTGTCTTTTTATAGTGCACTTGTTGGCTATGCAGTTCTACTGTATTTAAAAGAACGGTGTCACCATCTATTAAAAGGGGACTGAAACACAACTTTTTTTTCATGATTCAGATAGAGTATGCTAATTTTATAAATACTTTTAAATGTACTTCTATTATCACATTTGCTTCATTCTCTTAGTATCCTTTGTTGAAAGAGCATCAATGCACCACCGGGAGTCAGCTGGTCAAATGTGGTGGATCAGTGAAAAGAATCATATGTGTGCAGCCACCAATCAGTAGCTAGCTCTGAATAGTGCATTGCTGCTCCTGATCCTGCCAACAAAAGCCTTTCAACAAATGATTCCAAGAGAGTGAAGCAAATTTGACTATTGATGTAAATTAGAAAGTTGTTTAAAATTGTATGATCTATCTGTATGAAAGAAAAAAAAAACATTTGTTTGATGTCCCTTTAATTAGATTTGCACAACAATGTAGTATATGCAGTGTTGCATATGTTTAGCAGTCCTGTTCCGTTCTCTATAAGCTGCACTATTAGAAATTGTAAACATTTTAATATTGCCAAGACAACAAACAGATGTAAAAATACAGTGAAACACATACATATTAGAAGAAACATCATGATGTGACTTATGATTGTATTTATTGTTATGAGCTAAGAGTATGTATGACTTACCACAAATAAATTACAGGTAGCCCTCAGTTTACGCCGGGGTTAGGTTCCAGAAGGAATAGTTGTAAATCAAAACCGTTGTAAAATGAAACCCAGTTTATAATGTAAGTCAATGGGAAGTGAGGGAGATAGGTTCCAGGCCCCTCTCAAAATTGTCATAAGTAACACCTAATACATTATTTTTAAAGCTTTGAAATGAAGACTTTAAATGCTAAACAGCATTATAACCCTAATAAAATAATCACAAATCACAGAATATATAATTAAACTAAGTTAAATGAACAAAAACATTTGCTAAACAGCATTATAGACCTAATAAAATAATCACACAACACAGACTTCACTTGCATTTTTCTGCAAACAGTTCTTTCTATGCATTCCAATCTGGACTGATTTATAGACAGGAAGATCTTGTTCCTTTGAAATCTGCTCGATAGCTCAGGTCTGGTTAAACTGATTAATTTCAGCTTGCTTGGCTTTGCTGCAACACAAGCGGACAGCTCCACCTACTGGCTATTTTAATAAATGCACTGCTTCTCAATGCTTTTCAATAGCAGTCAAATGACTGGAAAAAAGGTTGTTATTCTGAAACGGTGTAAATTGAACCGTTGTAAAACGAGGGCCACCTGTATATTGGTCATTAATGTTAGCTAATTCTTCTTTCTAATGTTGATGTTTCTTAGTAACTAGTGAGGTATTTCTTTATTTGAATTGTAGCTTTAAAACAAGAGAATACATAAAATAGCACAGTATATTAAAGGGACATAAAACAGGTTGAGATCTGTGCATATCCTAAAAGGGCTAATTAATTAAAAATAGTTTGCATAAAACATTGTTTAACAATTGCTGGCAAGTATTTTGAAATCATTTAAAAAAAATAAGCAAACAGAATTACATAGCTAAGCTGTCTGGGGCAGCCAATTCCACCCCTCTTATCAGTGTTTAGGCACAGGCATTGTATTTCAATGAGTTCACAGCTTCTAGGCATGCTCCAGCAGATAATCTCTATTCACTTTTGTATTCTACCAAAAGCAACCTTATATAAAGATACAGCCATAATAGGAATTGTGTGGGGGGAGTTAGAGCTTTACAATTCAGAAACTAAAAAGAAAGGGTTAAAGGACCAGTAGATTTGCATAATCAACAAACACCTGATAAAATGACAACGCAATAGCAGTTAGTCTAAACTTCAAATGAGAAGTAGATTTTTTTCTGACAAATTTCAAAGTTATGTCTATTTCCACTCCCCCTGTACCATGTGACAGCCATCAGCCAATCACAAATGCATATACTTATATTCTGTGAATTTTTGGACATGTTCAGTAGGTGCTGGTGACTCAAAAAGTGTAAATATAAAAAGACTGTGCCCATTTTGTTAATTAAAGTGAATTGGAAACTTGATTAAAATTGCATGCTCTATCTAAATCATTAAAGTGTAATTTTGTCTTGAGTGTCCTTTTAATGGCGAGGCAGTGCAGTATAAATTTGCAGGTAAACTAATTAAAGTACATATTATTATATTTTGTCTCTATCCCAACTTGTTTTATTTCCCTTTAACCTTGACCACCTATACTTATGTTTTTAAACTCAAGTAAAATCCCACCTAAAAAAGCAGTATTTTAACATTCACAACTGATAAATTGCATTAATTCATTTTAAAATTGTATTCTTTTCCAAATCACTATTGAACTTTCTAAACTATAATCAATAATTCAAAAACTGTGTGATGCATTGTTATACTGATTAATTTAGTCTGAAAATAAAGTGCATGGTTAACTTCTGTTCCCACTCACTGTCACTGTCAGTAATGTGCTGTAACATGACCTTTGCTTGCCACATACCAGTTGAGTGAAATTAATAGAGAGTTCGTTTTCAGTTGTTGTGCACCAACAAAGCTTCCCAATTATCTGTTTTGTGAAGGATAAAAAAAGCTACAATACCCAAATAAAAACTTAAATACAATACAAACTTTATCTTCTGTCAAAAATATCATTTTGTCATTTTCCTCCTGCTGTTAACAAAAGGTTTCCAACTCAATAAGTTTCCCTGAAAGACAGTTGGGGTTTCTTTTTTTCTGCACTTATGATTGTTAGCACTTTTATATGGCTAATGTCAAATTGATAGCTTTGTGCTACGGATATTATCTAAAGTAAAATGCAAAAAAAGTGGAAAAATAATAATAATACAATTTTAAAAATATCATCCTCCATTGACATTTAATAAAAAGATGAAAGCTATGACTTTTTAGACCTTAACAAATACATGTTAAAGGGACATGAAACCCAATTTTTTTTCTTCCATGATTTAGAAAGAGCATATAAATAGAAACAACTTTCTAATTTACTTCTATTATCTAATTTGCTTCATTCTTTTGATATTCTTTGCTGGAAAGTATATCTAGATATGCTTAGTAGCTGTTGATTGGTAGCTGTGCATAGATGCTTCCTGTGATTGGCTCACCATGTGCATTGCTATTTCTTCATTAAAGGATATCTAAAGAATAAAGCAAATTAGATAATAGAAGTAAATTGGAATGTTGTTTAGAATTCTATTCTCTACTTTAATCATGAAATATTTTTTTGGGGGTAAAGTGCTCCTTTAAATTTAAAAGCAAAGCTCATAAATAATGGATAGGGGACAAATGTTTCTTTTGTGACAATTATTTGAAATGAATTCAAGTTATGCTTCAGTGTGATTTACAGAAGGTATCTTCCTGGATTGTGTATTAAAGTTATGATATCCTTACAACTAAAAAGGATTACATCAAGTGTAGCACAACAAAACAAGAAATGACACATTCCAATGGTATACGCTTGATATGGTGGTGTATTTTTAGTCTTATCTCTTTTGCTGTATTTTGTTAGCAGTATTTTGTAACTAGTGGTGTTTCAAATGAAGAGTGTCTGAGGAAAGATGGTAAATCTAGTTGTGTTTACTACATTAAAGATATCAGTGTTATGACAACACATGAATTAAGGTTGTATTTTATTTTTGAAGTTGAGGAAACCATACCCTAAATTCTGCTCTTTTTGCCATTAAACATATGAAACTGATGGTATATTCTAGAAGACAATCTTACCTTTACAATTAATAAGTTGTGTATATGCTAAAGTAGCAAAATACAAAAGCACTAAGAGATTGATGAAGGAAAGGGACTGAACCTCAGTGATGTTAGATGCAAACCCAGTCCTATAGAAATAAGGGGGCATGTCTACTACATGATCACCTGTATTTTTAATAACTTGAATACGTTTATAATTATTATCATTCTGCCAGAGATAACATTACCAGCTTTTTGATGGCTTTGAGGAACCACAGTTTTTTCTCATATTAAAAGGTAAGAGAATGTGTTGAGTTCCATTCAAAACTACAAGAAACTTTAAACATGCCTTTGTTCACATTACTAGGCTATAGTGCAAAATATATTTAAAGGGATATGAAACCCAAATTTTGTCTTTCATGATTCTGATAGAGCATGCAATTCTAAGCAATTGATAAATAAATACATGTAGCCACCAATCAGCAAGCGCTACCCAGGTGCTGACCAAAAATGGGCTGGCTCCTAAGCTTACATCCCTGCCTTTTCAAATTAATATACCAAGAGAACAAAGAAAAATTGATAATAAGAGTAAATCAGAAAGATGCTTAAAATTGCCTGCTCTTTCTGAACCATGAAAGAAACAAATTGGGTTTCATATCCCTTTAAAAATTTAAATTGTAGCAATTTCAAGTTATATACTTTTCTACATCTATCAATCTATCTATCTATCTATCTATCTATCTATCTATCTATCTATCTATCTATCTACAGTATATATAGCAGAAAACATATAGAACCAGGCAATATATCAATTGCAATACTAAATATGTTATATACCTGAAGAGCCTTGAAGGACCATTTTTTGGAGCATCTAAGAGCAATAGATGATCCTGAATCTACAACTCCAAATAGCCACACACTTTCACAGGTATCATAATTTAGATAGCTCTTTATTAAAAGTACAAGGTATAGAACATGTTAAGAGACATCCTAGAGGAGGGGAAAGAGTTAAAACCCTCAGGAAACAAGAGGTTTTTTGGATTTTTCACTTGGGTACAAGAATCCCCTTAGGATTAAATTCAGAATGGGACGTGAAAATGTTTATTGAATAGGAAAATTATTGTAACTAGCTGAGCTTAAAACACTACATGAGAAGTCTGTGTTTATTTAATTTGAAATTTATATTCAATTAGGTGTAGCTAATAAAAGAGTTGCCCATTTCTGTTCTAGTTTCTAAAATTTATAGTATGATTGTTGTATTACAGCATATTTAAGTATCCATAGCTTTCACTAGTAGATGTATGATTATGTTTAAATATATGCAGAATAAGTCTACTACTTTCCTTTCCACTTATATGTGTGAAAATCAACAACATGTTGTGATTGTACATGAACATTAAGAGGTTTGTAAAAATATGTATACGAAAGACACTGACTCTTGACATCCATTTACTCTGCATAGCTTGGGCACTAGTGAGTTAAAGAAAATTTTGGAGGCGGGATTACTATTGCCTATTCCTTCATAAATTACCTGTGCAGGCACTACAGACTAAGGAGCCATTGAGAAAGTTATGTCCTAACAGATGAAACGCGTTTGGCTTTCACTTTTCACTTGAAGCTTTGTTTTAATATGGAAATAAAGAAGTTGTTGTTTTGAACATCGATTACCGCTTCTCTGAGTGCAAGGATACCGTATTTATTATATATATATATATATATATATATTTATTTATATATTAGCAAAAATGCTTCAATATAACAGTAAAAGCTTTTAAGCTTCATATGGCATAAGGCGCATATGTCTGTATGCCACATGCTCCCTCTGCGAATGCAAATTAAAGGGACAGTCTACACGAGAATTTTTATTGTTTTAAAAGATATATAATCCCTTTATTACCCATTCCCCAGTTTTGCATAACCAACACAGTTATATTAATATACGTTTTTCCTATGTGATTATCTTGTATCTAAGCCTCTGCAAACTGCCCCTTTATTTCAGTTCTTTTGACAGACTTGCAGTTTAGTCAATCAGTGCCTGCTCCCAGATAACTTCATGTGCACAGTGTTATCTATATGAAATACATAAACTAACACCCTCTAGTGGTGAAAAACTGTTAAAATGCCTTCTGAAAAGAGGTGGCCTTCAAGGTCTAAGAAATTAGCATATGAACCTACTAGGTTAAGCTTTAAACTAAGAATACCAAGAGAACAAAGCAAAATTGATGATAAAAGTAAATTGGAAAATTGTTTAAAATTACATGCTCTATCTGAATCCTGAAAGTTTTTTTTTTGGCCTAGACTGTCCCTTTAATTGTGACTTGGATGTTCCTTTGAAAATGAGCTCTACTGAATATAGACTTCTTCTTTAGATAAGAAAATAATACATAACAGTTTATAGCCTAATTTTGTCTTTAAAGTGAAGTTCAATTTTCATGTGAATGTGTCCGGTTTTTAAAAAAACTATTAAAAACAGGAGCACTTTCATTCATGAACATTTACATTTCACCAGCCCGTCACAAGCATCTTCATACATCAGCAATGATGATTCTGGCATCTTCCAATCACGATTTCCCCCCGGGGGAATCATTGCCTGAGGCAATGCCGTGATTGGAGGAAGCCGGTTTCATCATTGCTGGGTAAGTAAACCAAGAAGAAGCAGGTGGGGCATCATTTCAGAACAGCGTTCCGGCATTTCAGAAGAAAAAGGTAAGTATTTTTAAAATACGGTGCAATGTCAATTTTCATGAATGAAAGTGCCCCTGTTTTTAATTTTTTTTTTACAGGAAAATTGACCTTCACTTTAAAGGGACATGAAACCCAAATGTTTTTCACGATTCAGATAGAGAATACATGTTTTTCACGATTCAGATAGAGAATACAATTTTAAAAATTGTATTTTCTATCTGAATCATGAAAGGAAAAAAAATGGATTTTAATGTCCCTTAAAATAAAATTGTTAGTGATTATAATTATATGTAATGTATAATTACAACATTCTTTACAACTGATTATTTCCAAATAAATTGGTCTAAAATATTTTTATAATTCATTTTCAAAGTAGTTACATAATTAGGTCTATTCAATGTCATGAGTTGCTAGGGACAGTCAGGATCTGGAAGAGAATTCTTACATGTGACATTGAAGGAAGGTCATTCCAAATGCAAAGCGAAAAACCAGGAATTAGCCACCATAACTAGTGACAAGGCCAATGTTATGTCAAAGAACGATTCTATCACTTTGCGGCATATGCCAGGTGTAGGCAGTTGGAAAATCCTATGAATAATTTGCGTGGTGCAAAAATGTAGGATTTTATCCTTTAAAAAAACAAAAAAAAAACCAAAGAGATAAAGATGTAAAAGGATTATATAGATCCTATTGTAATCAATGAAAGTACAATTGATTTTTGTGAGGATGAATGAGAAGGCAACATGGTTTGCCATGCACTCTTATCATGCACCAATGAGTGATGTTTACCTTAATTATTGGTGACACTGCTGAAGTCTGCAGCGTTCAAAACAAGTTAAAAGGAGATACAATTCCCATATTATTAACAGATAATTAAAGCACATTCAAAGGAACATGAAAGTCAAAGTGGGAATTTTAGGATTCAATGAGACCCTCTCTTTATATTCTTTGTTGAAACTTCTTTCCTTTCCATGAGAATATATTGAGTGCATGCATCTGTATAATTATATGGCAGGAGTGTTTCCAACAATGTATAACAATGATATGCATATAGTGCTCCAGAGAAAGTGCACATTCCTGAGTTTACCTAGGTATGCTCTTATGGAAAGGAGAGAAATTTCAATGTAGGATACTGAGAAAACAAAGTAAATACAGTAATAAAATGCAGTATAAAGTATGAAGATATTTCAAATCTGTTTATGCTCTCTCAGGGTGTTTAGCAAAACCTTTACCTTAGCAAGCAAATTAGAGACATCAGTAGGGTAATATTAATGTACTCCCTCTAGAAAAGTGACATCCCCCATCCTCTCTTTTGGAGCAGGAACAAAGCATAAAAAATGTATTTATTTAATTGTCATTAGACAAAGCTCCTAGCCAAGGAATCTACCCGTCTGTGTTCTGGGCTTGTGATGAAGCATTGTTTGCCCACATTTAACATTGCATACAACTAATTGCAAGAGAGCAGTGCTTGTCAATCATCCTGGATGAGCTGGTTAGGAAGCAATGGTTGTAAGACTACTACTTCTGAACCTATGCTACGGCATCTTGTAAATGGAACCAATAGTCTATGTTTTATCTCCCAAAGACCATATATTTCCCTGTGCCTCTAAATTCACTCTCTATCCCACACACACAGTGGATATTAACAATGAAATAGCTTTAAAGTAAATTGAGGCTGCTTTGAGAGCCCAGGGACTACATATGTCACCTTCTGAGTGATATTAGATAGATGATTGTGATTTCTCTAGAACATGTGCTTCCCAGTAGATACAGTGATTTTTCCAGAATGCTACACATCTGTAGTTGCAGCCACAAAGTAATAGAAATGCAGATATATTAATATACATTTTACAGTTTTTTTATTGTCACGTAAAACATTTAATCTAATCTTTATGACATGGAATAAATCATGCACACATTTTTAACCCCCTTAAAGTGATGGTAAATTCTAGCGTTTCAAAAAGTGATGGTAAATTCTAGCATTTAAAAAACGCTAGGATTTATAATCACTAAAAATAAAGGGGACCTTCTTTCATCAGTTTAAAAAACAACTGATGAATAGGTACCTTTATTTTGATGCGTCTTCAGCACTAGCTTAAGTGCCTCTGGCCTCCCACGGCACAGCTCAGTTTTTCAATGAGGTGACATTTCCACCTCTTAGCCATTATCTGTGCTAGCATACGGCACAATGCCGAAGGGCAAGCACAGCTATTGGCTAAGAGGGAGGAAAAACTGAGCTATGCAGTGGCTGGCCAGAGGCACTTAGACTAGTGCTAAAGCCGCAGCAAAACAAAGGTACCTTTTCATCAGTTGTTTTTTAAACTGATGAATGAAGGTCGCCTTTATTTTTAGTGATGGTAAATCCTAGCATTTTTAAAACCCTAGAATTTACCATCACTTTTACTTGTATAGATGGCTTCAATGGGTAATTAAGGCACTAATAAAAAAATTATAAAATGAAAATGAGTAATTATGTTGGAACTTGACATACTAACTGAAAGCTCTTTTATTCAGCAGCGTTTGTAGGGATTGAAGCCTGTTAAACTAAATATTTCACTCTTTTTGTTTCAGTTTAAAACAAACCAGTCGACTGTAAATAGTTCTGAATAAAGGTTATGGATGCACCTTTGCCTCTAATTATCTGAAGTAAGAAAAGTGGCTTTTGGATACCTACAGCCGGTATTAGCAATTGGGGGGCAATTTATCATTGCGTGGAGACTAACTCGGTTACCAGAAGAACATTAACCACTGCCCTTCTTCAAAATAACAGTGATATATCAAAGCACATTCTAATGAGCTTTTTTTCTTTGGTAATTAAATAAGAAATATTTCAACATGTACCATTATTTTTCAGAAGCTTTTTGGACTAGATTTTATGGTTGTCACGTTTTAAGACAAATTTAGAGTACAAATCGAAAATCATTTGATTTATTCACATTTATGTATACTAAACTGCACTACACCATGCAGTCCAGATCAATTACAATCCCTTTTAGCATCATTACATTAATTTAATTAATTGATACATGCAGATAAAAGATTTTCATTTAATTTAAATTGATTTAATTTAGAAAAATTCAGTAGATCTATCTGCCCAATTTAATATGTACAATAAGTAAACATGAGATAGATCATTGCTATTACTCTGCAAATAAAAAATAATCATCATCAGCCGTATAATTATCATCATTAACTACTAAAGGAATCCACAAATTCCCAAACTGGGTACACCAAACCCAATTAAATTAATGCTGTGCAATATTGTCTGTAGAGTAGAGTATAATACTTCCCAGATAAAACAGTTCATATGGAGATGCAATCCTCTTCAGATAAATCACCCAGTCATGATGTGCTGAATCTATGAAGATAAAAATGATAAAGAGGGTGCTCCAATTGCGCAGTATGTAAATGCAGATGAATACCCCCACATTATCTCTAATACTCACAATGTAAATAGCACTCACAAGTGCTACACGAACAGGCTGAACCTTTTATCTTATTATATAGACAAATTATTAAAGAAATCAGTTATAATGCTGCCCTCTTATTTGAAACATCTGATTTTATAATAAAATTAGAAAACATTAAAAAAGATGACGGTCATCTATTATGGCTGTCTTGTGATGTAGCGATTTACTCCAACATCCAACACACCTTGTGTTTGAAAGTGATTCAGTATTTTTTTATAGGGATATATTTTTCATCCTGAGAAACAGGAGTTCCTCTTGGAAGCTATTTATTTTGTTTTAAGACATAATTATTATGTCTATTATGAACAATTTTTTCTTCCAATCAAGGGAAGAGCCATTGGGGCCAGTTTTGCCCCTAGTTTTGCTAATCTCTTTATAGTATTGTTTGAGGAGAAATTCATTTATACCTAGAGCTATGGTGATCTATGGTCATTTCATTGATTATTTGTTTTTCGTCTGCGAGGGCAGTGATCAGAACGCCAGGTTATTTGTTGAACATATCAATAACAATGAGATGAGGATAAACCTCACATTGCAAATTAGTGAATCTTGATTTTTTAGAATTATAATTATATTAGGATGCGGATGGAAATGTAGCTACAAAGATACATTTCAAAACTGTTGATTCAAATAGTTATTTGAACTTTAAGAGTAATCATTACCTATCCTGGAAAAAGAATATTCCTTAATCAATTTTGTCGGATCATGAGGAATTCTTCTGATTTGAAAATGTCTAACCTCCTAAGAGATCATATTTTAGAAAAAGGTTATCCAGAAACGTTGATAGGTGAAGGCTAAATTAAAAGATAGGAAGGAATTTTTTACACCTAGCCAAAATAATGGGAATGCGAATATACAGAATAAGAAGTTATGCTTTAGTACCAGATTCAATAGTAACCATCATATAATATTTTTTTAGAATAAATATTGTTTTGTGTTAAAAGGAGATCCCTTGTTAAAAGAGGTGGTAGGGAGTGCACCCCAGTACACGTTTACAAGAGCTCCCACCCTAAAGAACAGACTGGCACCCTGTAAGGTGGTGATAATGTTAGGCAATCCACATCAAGATTGAAAGACTTCCCTATTCAACTGAAATTAGCGCATAGAGGAGTATTTAAATGTGGGGGGGGAAATGCTTGGGATGTGCAGACACATTACAGGAGGGATTGTTTTTAATCATTTATCATGAAAGAGAATTTTGAAATTCAATATTATTTGACATGTTATTCTCAGTTTGTCATATACCTTCTGGAATGTGTCTGTGGAATCCAGTACATTGGGAAAACCTCTCAGAAAGAGATGTGGGGAACATATGAGGGATATCAAGAAGCCTCTTTTTAAACATAGTGTCCCCAGACATACAATATGTCATCATGAAAATCAAATAGATACTTCCTATTGAGATTATAGACAATTCCTGGGGTTCCAATAGATATATTTGTTTGCGCCAGAGAAAGACCTTTTGGATTTTGCAAAATGAAGACCCTGCTTTCTTTTTTTCATAGTTTAGTATTTGTCATGTAAATTAGCAAAAATACACTTTTTAAATATTTTTTCTATATAATTTATGTATTTTTTGCGCTGTCATAGCAAATATATATATATCTTGTGTATTTTGGATTACTTAGTTATAAATAGTAATCATTGATTATAAGTTTTTATACATTGGTTTTAATATTATCATGCCGGGTGATCCAGTATGATGGTTATTTTTAATAGTATCTATTTTTAAATCTTAAACATAGTGTCTTTGCCATGAAGCGTTTTTCATTATTGGCAAACTCGCTTTGTGATAGGTTGTTTAATAATGACAGCAGTTTGACGCCTCAGTGAAATATTATGAATATGTAATACATGGTTATAGACTCAAAAGCTAGAGTATATAATAGAGGAGTACACTGTGAGTATTCCTGCACCTGATGAAATGGTCTAAGCACTTAGAAGTGCATTGTGTATGTTTTTAAGATTTTTTTCATTAGATTTCGGCCTCTGCTACTGTCCGCTTCACAAGATTTTTTACATAGCAGTGTAGTATAACTTTGCAGTTTTTCATTTGTATAGTCTGTATCTTTAGCTGATCCCACTGGAAGTTAGAGGTAGCGGTTATCTGTCCTCCGGAGTTTCAACACCACGAATTTGGTATGATCGAAGAGACGAATATAGAAACCTGTCTGCCATGATTGAGACTGATACAACTTTTCCAGTGTAATCTAGTTGATACATGTGATCCGGAGTAAGAATGAAACACAGGAACCTGGTTGCCAGGATACAAGCTTTCTAAACAGCTTCTAAAGGTGATTTATGTATCACTTGTGAGTTCTATTCACATTGTGAGTATTAGACATATTGTGTGGGTATTCACCTGTACTTAGCTTTTGTCTTCATATCATATCATCTTCATATAATCATCATCATCCCCATTTTTTACAGATATTTTTTTAAATTATTATTATATAGTAAAATAATTATTGGTTCTGTAGCTCACGAAGTAATTTTATTGACCTAACAAATTGTAATATAGCAACAAATAGAACATATTCTATTGTGTTATAGAACATGAAACTTGATATGTGAAATGAATATATCAATTAGCCAACAATGAGGATTTTTTTTGTTTCTACCATTATTATAATTGTTGTGACTATAAACAATAATCATCTTCATCATCTTTATTTAGATGTACGTATGTTTTGCTTTACTATGAAATTAGGTAAATAAGATAATTTATGGGAGATATAAAGGAGTAGACGATCCTAGGCATGTGACATACACCTGATGAAGGCAAGGTGATGTAAAGTATAGGTGGACTTTTGAGATACGTGCTAAAGGGTGACAATTCACATTGTTTTAGATGATAACATTGTACAGTTTACTGCTATGACATTATGTTAGGTCATTAAAGAAGGTAATCAAAGGAGCAGAGCTGCCAACATTCCTTCTGTTCTACTGTTTAATTACATTCTGCGAATATGTCAAGGTAATGGGTCGAATCTTGCAACATTCATTTAACCTGCATCTAACGGCAAGAACAGTGAAACTCCAATCCTCAAGAATCATACCTTCATACCTTATATATAAGAAATGTATGTTTTCTCTCTAAATTTATATAATACACTGCCATTTGTACAATAGCACAGTTAATTAACTCTTAAGTCCTTAGGAAATATAACAAAAACATAATATCTGCCTCAGGTGGTCTATATTAGCCTAGGCCAACTAGGCCCATACCTAGGGAAGCGATTTTTGGGAGAGGAATATTTAGCATTTTATTTTATTAATTTCCACTAAAATATTCTCAAAATATTGTGTTTATAGATTTTACTACAGATCAATTGTCCCTGGCTGTCTCGTTATGATGTGTGACCCCCTTCAGGAATCCAAGGCTCTATTTCTGAAAATGTTATGAGAAAAAATAAGCAAAAAAGGGGGCAGCTAATTCCTCAGTGTTAAGGGTAGCACAAAATCTATGTGTGACCCCCTTCAGGAATCCCAGGCTTTATTTCTTAAAATGTTATTAGCAAAAATAAGAAAAAAAGGGGCAGCTAATTCCTCAGTGTTAAGGGTAGCACAAAATCAAAATATCTGAAGATTTGACTACTTTGTTTACTTATTGACTAACTCTGACAACTTCCACAGCTGAATTGTCAGAGAGAAGCCTATATAAACCTGATAGAATATGTAGTTGTAAAAAATATTTATACATTATGAAATGTCCTCTTTTAGGGGCTGATATTGAAAACCTCACTGGCATGGAGAAAAGACCTTGTATTGCAATGCTAGGGGTATCTATTTAACAGAAAGTACTGCACATAGCAACATAAACATTTCTCAAGATAAAATTTGTGTTTCTCCATTTTTTTAAGGGTGTCGCCATACCGATGAGACTTCCTGAACGGAGAGGTTTTGAATATCAGTCCCTTAGACTGAACAAAAATCTGAGCGCAATATCTCTTTAATAGCATGCTCATTTTAATAATAGATTAATACCATACATTGAACACCAGCTCATTTCTAGCTGATATAATCTGAATCAGTAAATCATAGCTTGCTGCTGCAGTTTATTAATAGGTGACCATAAAACTTAACTGATCTGGACCTTTGGGAACCCAGAGTGGTAATATTTTGGCACGTTCATTTTATTTATCGAGCATATATTTTCAGTCTATCATATCTATGATGTATTACAGTAATTAAAGAGAACATTAGTATTTGTATTACTTATAAACAGTACAGTGACACGGCTTATTTATTTTTAGAATTCATTGCACCCTTGAGACTGTGTTACTCTTGTGCATATATTTCTGTTTGATGTCGTTTCTGAACTTTCTTTTGACATTCCTAATTAAGAGCAGATAATCTTACTACTGTTACAGGAAGAACAGGGAACCGTTACTAGAATTATGTCTGCATTTAACGTTGCACCTGACAGATAGAGAAACTCCTTAAACAATTGAAATGTCATATTTAAATACCTCTTGTATATTTCTAGGCATTATAGTGTCTCAGAAATGTATTTTATTCCTGCAAATGTAATAATTCTGCTCTGTCATAGATTCAATTGTAACAACCCAAGCAGCAGCTGTAATAACTTTTTATATGTGTATAAAGCATATTTTCTAAGTAATACAAATTCTATAAAACAATCATTTTCAACTGACTCTGTTCTTTACTAAGCTTGGTTGAAAAGCATACCTAGGTAGGCTCAGAAGCAGCAATGTACTACTTTGAGCTAGCTGGTGATTGGTGGCTACAGACATATGCATCCTGTTACTGGCTCACTAGATGTGTTCATCTAGCTCCCAGTAATTAATTGGTGCTCTGGTGGGTTTAAACAGTTTTATGCAAACAGCAGTTCAATAATAAAATTATGTTAAAAATAAAAGCATGTATTCAGTTTTATGTCCCTTTAATTGCATTATAAATGTATTAGAAATACCAGTCGTTTCCAAAATGTCGTGAAACATTTTATTATGTTATTGTTACTAAGTAAATGGAAACATTAGAAAAAGTGTATGCAAGATTTTTAGTTCCTCAGTAGCAATGCACATTTTACTGGGGCTATAAATGTAGAGATCTTAAAGGGACAGTATACACCAATTTTCATATAACTACATGTAATGGACACTACTATAAAGAATAAGTTGCACAAGATACTGATATAAAACAGTTTACTTATTTAGAAGCTCTCAGTTTAGCTCTATTGAAAAGGTAGCTGGAAAGGCCACTGCAAGTGGGAAATAAGACACTCCCTCCTCCCCCTTCTTTTGCATATGAAAAGACCCTTTACACAAATGCAAGCTGGAGTAGGTATCTGACGGTATTCTCCTAAAACTTTGGGGCCTGGTTAGGAGTCTGAAAATCAGAGCAATGTTATTTAAAAATAAGTAAAACAATACATTTAAAAAAAAAAAAAAACACCTTTATGGGCTATATAAATAGATAATCTACAAAACATTTATGCAAAGAAAAAAATGAGTGTATAATGTTCCTCCGTCTCTGTGATGGTCATGGATGGGACATTTATCCTGCTGTTGCTACTTCCACAATTTATGACTTGGTTCTGCACTTTCCATAACTTCCCATCAATGCCCAACCCAGCTCATCCTCAGAAAGCTCACCTCCCTCCCAGATTCGACAGCACTATTTAGACTCTATTGGCTAGATTACGAGTTCTGCGGTAAGCTGAAAAAGCAGCGTTAACAGGTCCTAACGCTGCTTTTTCACTATCACTGCTATTACGAATCTTTCAGGTTTAGGGGCACCGCACACTTTTTTGGCCTTACCGCAAACAGACTTACGTAAACTTTGTAAACCCTTTTTTTCTATGGGACTTCCATAGCGCTGATATTACGAGTTTGTCCTGGGAGGCCAAAAAGTGAGCGGTACAGCCTTTACCTCCAAGATCTGTAACGCATTCTAAAGTCAGTAGTTATGAGTTTTACACTACAACGCCGTAGCATAAAACTCATAACTAAAGTGCTAAAAAGTACGCTAACACCCATAAACTACCTATCAACCCCTAAACCGAGGCCCTCCCGCATCGCAAACACTATAATAAAATTTTTAACCCCTAATCTGCCGCTCCGGACATCGCCGCCACTAGAATAAACATATTAACCCCTAATCCGCGCACTACCGTCTCGCAAACACTAGTTAAATATTATTAACCCCTAATCTGATGCCCCCAACATCAACGACACCTACATACACTTATTAACTCCTAATCTGCCGCCCCCAACGTCGCAGCCACTATTCTAATTTTATTAACCCCTAAACCTAAGTCTAACCCTAACCCTAACACCCCCTAACTTAAATATAATTTAAATAAATTTAAATAAAATTACTATCATTAACTAAATTATTCCTATTTAAAACTAAATACTTACCTATATAATAAACCCTAAGCTAGCTACAATATAACTAATAGTTACATTGTAGCTAGCTTAGGGTTTATTTTTATTTTACAGGCAAGTTTATATCATTCCCTAGTTTTGCATAACCAACACTTTTATAGAAATATACTTTTTACCTCTGTAATTACCTTGTATCTAAGCTTCTGCCTCCTTATCTAAAATCTTTTGACAGACTTGCATTTCAGTCAATTAGTGCTTACTCTTAAATAACTTCTCATATTTGAGCACAATGTTACCTATATGAAACACATGGACTAGTGCCCTCTAGCTGTAAAAAACTGTCAAATGCATTCAGATAAGAGGCGGCCTTCAAGGGCTTAGAAATTAGCATATTAGCCTACCTAGGTTTACCTTTCAACTAAGAATACCAAGAGAACAAAGCAAATTTGATGAAAAAGTAAATTAGAAAGTTGTTTAAAATTGCATGCCCTATCTGAATCATGAAAGTTTAATTTGGACTTTACTATCCCTTTAAGGTATCTGTGGCTGAAATCGCTGGGAGCTATTGTGGCATCCATGTTACTTGTGATCTCCATATAACCCTATAATTTGTATAAATTACAATGAAAAGTTCCTCACTTTTCCCATCATCTGAGTGAAAACATCCTCTGAGTTTGTCACCAATAAGGACCTTCATTATATGTTTTTGTTTTTTATTGGCAAAAAATGATCTAAATTATAGATTTCAATCTTTCTCACATTTATATATCAAATAATATATACAAATTAATACAGCCATTTAATGTTAAAAATTCTGTGTATAGAGACTGCAATTTGATGTTATGTGATAGTCAGCTTTTTCATTCAATATTATATTTATGAAAGGTAATTTTTTATCTTGTGGGAGATAAATATGACAACTTGCATTTTAATTCTCTGAAGCTTATTTATCAAAGCTTATTTATAAAAAGTGTCTAAATAACACAGTTTTTTGATGAAGAAGTTTTATTGGATTAAATAGATCGCTGTGGCATTTCTTTCCCTTGAGAATCTATGATGAATATACCTCACAGTGTGCAATCATCTATAGCATGTTACACATCAGTCAGTTGTGCTGTCATATGTTTCATATCTTACAATCTGGGAATGTTTAACATTAGCAGAAATTAATTTTGTACAGAAAATCAAAGTAAATCAATGTTTTGTTTGTTTTTTCTTTCTCCAAATTAAGACATTGAGGCCTATTTAACAACGGTCTTGCGGCCCTGATCCGATCTCACTGAATGCGGAGAGCAATACGCTCTCTGTATTCAGCATTGCACCAGCAGCTCACAAGAGCTGCTGTTGCAGCGTCGCCCCTGCAGACTCGCGGCCAATGGGCCGCCAGCAGAGGGGTGTCAATCAACCCGATCGTACTCGATGCTCTGAGCAGGCGGACAGGGTTATGGAGTAGCGGTCTTCAGACTCGCCAGAAACACGGACCCACAAGCTCCATACGGAGCTTGATAAATGGGCCTCATTGTCTTTTTGTTTTCTGGCATGTTTGGGTATTAGTTAAGCACAGGGCCGACTAAACATTGTGGTGTATTTAATCCACAAAATCAGAAAACAGCAATCTTAAATGTATGGGGCACAGAAGAGACTTGCCAAGTCTGAGCCATGAAATTGTATCAATATAATTTCCAACCTCCAAAATAATAAAAAGACCTTTATTTCTTATATGCTGGGTCCATAGTTACAATGTTTCAGGCCTACAATACGCCCAAAGGAGCAGAATTATCAAGCTCTGAATGGCTCACCGGGAACAGCAGTTATCTAAAGACCGCTGCTCCATAAATTAACCACCTGCTCTGAGGCCGCGGTCATCAATCCACCCGATCCTGATCGGGCTGATTGACACCCCCTGCTAGCGGCCTATTGGCCGCAAATCTGCAGGGGTCAGCATTGCACAAGCAGTTCACAAGAAATGCTGGTGCAATGATAAATGCCATCAGTGTATGCTGTCAGCATTTATCGATGTGTGGCGGACATAATACGCTACATCGTATCATGTCCGCTCGCACTTTCATAAATCGGCCCCTTAGTTATGTATACATGTCTAAGGACCTATTGCAGCCCTGAAACATTATAACTATGCCTAGGGACCCAACATATAAGAAATAAAGGTCTTTTATCATTTTGGAGGTTGGAAATTATATTAATACTAAACATTGTGCTGCCCGGGTCCCACAAGAAATGAAGCCCTCATCTCTCCTTCCACTAAAATCTAAACCCTACCATAGTCAGCCAGCACACAAATTACATTTCAGCAAATTGAAGTTTCACATGAGAGGGTGCTGATACTCAGTTGATGAACTCCATATAAGATTAATTTAAAAGGGCACACACAGATATATTGTTTCAATGTTAAAGGGACACTAAAGGCAAAATTAAATAAGCACTCAATTTTTAACAACTTTCCAGATTTCTTCCAAATTTAAACATGTTTAGGTTGTACATATTACATCACTAATAAAACACTTGCATTATATCTAGTTATATAATTTTTTTGTACATTCTTTTCAAATTAATTGTAACCATGTAACTGAGGATGCTTTTTCAGAGTCCTTGTGGTGCAGGGCTTGCTCATATGACAGCAAGTAGAAGCAGCAAGCAAGTTAAGGCATCTGCTTCTCTAGCCCTCTGCCATTTCAGAAATGGTGGACTTAAAACATCACTGACTGATTTGTCTGGGATGATTGACAAGCCCAGCTCTCTTACAATAAGTTCTGCAAGAGCAGGTGGATGAACTGTGCAGTGATGCAGAGATGAATGGAGGATAGTTACAGAATTTATTTGCTATGGAAAATAGAAAGCATTTTCAAATATATATATATATATATATATATATATATATATATATATATATATATATATATATATATATATAAAGATACAGTAAACTGCTCTTAGATTGTAATATACATTTCTAAATTATGCATAGCAAAACATTTTTGCATTACACTGAACATTTGTTTTGTCCCCTTTTCCTGTAATTTACTGAGGGTTTTCTAGTTCTAAAAACTCTAAATGCATGTCAGGCTTTACAAGCCCAACCCTGCCACATATCTGTCCCTAACTGGCATCAGCAGTGATGAAAGATTACACAGTGGGTATCTATTCCTTTAAGTCACAATAAGTCTCATTTGATGATTTTTTTCCCCCACTATGAAAACTGTCTGTGCCCACAGCTTTGTAAGAAATGTCACATTCTTTAGCACCTCACGTGACAGAATCACAAGATGTTAATCTATTTCCAAGACATCAAGTCAAGGTCAGGTTGAACTTGTTAGCTTGGTGTTACGCTGAAATCATGACAGAGCCATCACTTTGTTCCCACAGATGTTGCTAAGTAGAACATTGCTATCTAATTTGAATAAAAATTATTTACCAGCCACAAGAAAAAAATAAGATACAAAAATAAACATAAATTCTGCTTTTTTCAATTATTTGATTCCCTTGAGATAAATATTAATTTATGTTAATGCTAATTTAGCCACAGTTTTTGCTTTGATAAGCAACATGGCACAACTGTGCTTTGAAAGGGGATTTAATGTTGCAGCAATAACATAGTGTAATACTCATACACACTGTACATTTAAAAAGGGATCGGAAAATACTTGTTTTAGAAGACATTTAAAGGACAATAAAGTCAAAATGGAACTTTCCTGATTCAGATAGAGCAGGCAGTTTTATGTGACTTTCCAATTTACTTCCATTATCAAATTTTGCAGTCTATTAAAACCACACTTTCTAAGGCACCAGCTCCTACTGAGCATGTGCACAAGTTAACAATGTATACATATAGTAGTCTGTCATTGGCTGATGGCTGTAACATGACACGGGGGCTGGCAAATGGGGGGAAAAATAAATGTGTAAAAAAAATGTTAAAGGGACACTAAACCCACATTTTTTTTCTTTCATAATTCAGATAGAGCATGCAATTTTAAGCAACTTTCTAATTTACTCCTATTTTCAATTTTTCTTTGTTCTCTTGCTATCTTTATTTAGAAAACAGGAATGTGATGCATTGGAGCTGACCCATTGCGGGCTAAGAACGTGGGTTATGATTGCTTATGGGTGGGTAAATGTAAGCCTCCAATAAGCAAGTGCTATCCATAGTGCTGAACCTAAAATGGACTGGCTGTTAAGATTTACATTCCTGCTTTTAAAATAAAGATGGCAAGAAAATGAAGAAAAATTGATAATTATAATTATATAAAAATATTCAGATATAATGTATATGAAGAGCAGGCAAAATAAGTAATGTAGTGTAGTAATTAAATTGAAGCAGAAAGGTCTGATATAAATATAAAACAGCACTCACAAACAGGCAGCACCTCCGGGTGCTTTAAAGACGGTTAGTAGCTTAACTCAACTGATACCTTCAGTGTATCTGATGCACCCCGCACCACGTAACGGACCTCAATCTTTATTACTGGATGTTCCACTCGAGGAATAAAGGCATAAAACATCCATACAATCAAGACAGAGCAAGCTTTTTGATCAAAACCTTTTAATAAGCCAATAAAAACCACACATATTTCTAAGTCTAAACAAGTATTTGTTTTTTTTTATTTTTTAGTTATTATTGTTTTTCAAATTCATAATTAAACATCTTATGTGAAATAGTTTTTTTTTTAGTTTTTCTCTTTTAGATTATGTTGATAATTTTAAGTTGCAATTGTTAATGTTGCATTTATTACAGTTTTCGCCATATTCACCGACCATATTACAAAATAGGAAAGCATATGCATGATCTTTATGACATTAATAATGTAATACACATCTATCTAATCTTATTCCTGTATTCTTAGAAAATAAATATGTTTGGTGTTCACTGTAGATGCATTTGTCCCAGTATAACTAAATGCTCTTGATTACATGTCATTTATCACTTCTTATATGAGAAAATAAAGACTTGCAGAGCACTCATTACATATAAAGTCATGTTAAATATATAACTGACTGTATGAATCCATAGACTATATGACCCCATTAGAGTTCAGCAGCAATAAATGGGACATAATCACTTGTTAGAGATTTTGGCTGCAGGCTACAGTTTTTATCCCATCTTATCTTCTTTCCAGTGAAATGTGATTTGATGTTTCTAGAAGTATTCATAATTTGGGCCTGTGCTCCTTCGTATAACTTTTATCTGTCAAATTATACTGCATAGATTGTTGTTTTTTATTTGTATCTCATTCTTTTGCTGAGCTGTTACACTCTATAAATAGCATGTTTGTTCTATCTCAACTAATAATCAACAAATTGCTAATCATTTTAAAAGACCTCCTTGTATGTATATATATATATATTTTATATATATTTAACATATGTGTGTTAGAGATGTGCATTTGTTTTGTTACAAATAAAAATGTGTAATGAAAATCGGATATTCTTTTAGTTTTAAATAATTAATGCACCAACAAAATTAAAAGAAAACAAAAAGGAAATTCATCAGTATTCATTTGTTTCCTTTATTTTATTAGAATTTTTTTTTTTTTTAATCTAACTATTTTATTTAACCGGGCTAAGACAGGCCTCTTCTTCACAGAGCCATTTAGTGCAGGCCCTGGGAGCTAGCCTTGCTAAGCCTCCTAGGGATCTGTGAAGAAGGGGACAGGATTAGCGCGGTTCTCCTCAAATAATAATAAATTAATACTGACGCGTTTCATCAGTATCTTTTCGTTTCTTTCAATTTTGTTGGTATAGTTTCCCCTTGTAGCTTTTAAACATTTACATTCATTTTAACAAAAACTAATGTAAATTAATATTCAGTATTTGCTTTGTTTGCTTAATGAATATTCAGTATTCTTTTAATTTAAAACAACATTATTACTGAATAGAGCCGTCAACGAGTATTTGGGGGAAATAAATTTACTCTCTTTCTTTCTCTCTCTCTCATCTCAATCACATACTTGGCGACATGCGCAAAAACCAGCGTCGCCATTTTTTTCTTAAATCTCGTGATCCCAAACCCGGCGCAGCACAAAAGTTAAATGCGTAGATTTTACACTGCGTGAGCATTTTTTACTCCCATAGTCTAACATAGAACTGGCGTCGGCAGTCAGTATCACAAAGGCAGTACATGAACTTACGGGCGCAGAATGGATATATTTTACTCCTGTTTCAGCTCGCCACACATAGGCAGATGCAGCAACCCTTGCACACATTGAAAAAGCCCTTGCAATGCCACTTAATAAAACAAACCAGTATCCGCCCTCTGCAAGTGGGGTAAACCATTCAAAAACAGCACAATCTATCACCTGCAGCCTTAAAACACCTGACAGACAATGCACACCCTGATTACCCACCATGTTTCCCTTGCAGTCGGTTTGCGTGTCGGTTTATTAATTTCTTTCAGTTTCAATTTTTAGGTGTGAATTCAACATAAAAAAATACTCGCTATTTTTAACTTACGCGTGCAATATACTGGCGTAAATTACTGTCAATGCCAGAAATGTGTTGTTGCGCATATTTCTGAACCTCGCCAGTTTGGCCTACTACAGTATATCATATGGCGACATGTGTTATGTGATTCACCTGATGTGCGAGATGAACTTACAGGTGACGTGGGTTTCAGCAGTTATGCTAGAAATTATGCAACATATGTGACAGCGCCCCATATTTCTCTTTCTCTCTCTCTCTCTCTCTCTCTCTCTCTCTCTCTCTATCTCTATCTTTTTCTCTCTCTCTCTTTTTCTCTCTCTTTCTCTTTTTCTCTCTCTCTTTTTTTTCTTTCTATCTCTTTCTTTCTCTCTCTTTCTCTCTCTCTTTCTCTCCCTCTATTTCTCTCTCTCTCTCTCTCTCTATATATATATATATATATATATATATACAGGGAGTGCAGAATTATTAGGCAAATGAGTATTTTGACCACATCATCCTCTTTATGCATGTTGTCTTACTCCAAGCTGTATAGGCTCGAAAGCCTACTACCAATTAAGCATATTAGGTGATGTAACAAAAAAAGAAAGGGCGCCTCCTAGTGTAGCCAGTATATATAAGGATAAATAGAATGAGATATAGATTTTGTACTCACATGTAGTGAAGGCAAAGATAATGCCTAGATAAGCAGTCTGGAAACTTATCAGTGTCCCAGTTGACTGTGCATTAGAATGCTAGGGCAGCTCCTCTTAGTAGATTTCCAAAATCATCTGAAAAGTAAGAAGATATACAGAGGGCGACTCCTAGTGTGGAATTAGTAAGCAGAGTGTGAACCCACCAGCTTTACCCTTCAGAGATATACTCACAAAGTATAGAGCACACTGTAGTGCTAATGAAGCAAGCTGGGTATATTAAAAGTGGCCCAGCGCACATACCACTCCGGTGAAAGATGGTCCAATGTATTCAGAAGGTTCAGATAAAAAATTCAGGAGACTCCAGATATATATAAAAAACACTTTATATAAAAATATAACAGTGTACAATAAAAATCAGTAGAATTCGCTACGCGTTTCTCAGAGCTACCACTCTGTTTCCTCAGGCAAGTTATATTAGGTGATGTGCATCTCTGTAATGAGAAGGGGTGTGGTCTAATGACATCAACACCCTATATCAGGTGTGCATAATTATTAGGCAACTTCCTTTCCTTTGGCAAAATGGGTCAAAAGAAGGACTTGACAGGCTCAGAAAAGTAAAAAATAGTGAGATATCTTGCAGAGGGATGCAGCACTCTTAAAATTGCAAAGCTTCTGAAGCGTGATCATCGAACAATCAAGCGTTTCATTCAAAATAGTCAACAGGGTCGCAAGAAGCGTGTGGAAAAACCAAGGCGCAAAATAACTGCTCATGACCTGAGAAAAGTCAAGCGTGCAGCTGCCAAGATGCCACTTGCCACCAGTTTGGCCATATTTCAGAGCTGCAACATCACTGGAGTGCCCAAAAGCACAAGGTGTGCAATACTCAGAGACATGGCCAAGGTAAGAAAGGCTGAAAGATGACCACCACTGAACAAGACACATAAGCTGAAACGTCAAGACTGGGCCAAGAAATATCTCAAGACTGATTTTTCTAAGGTTTTATGGACTGATGAAATGAGAGTGAGTCTTGATGGGCCAGATGGATGGGCCCGTGGCTGGATTGGTAAAGGCAAGAGAGCTCCAGTCCGACTCAGACGCCAGCAAGGTGGAGTACTGGTTTGGGCTGGTATCATCAAAGATGAGCTTGTGGGGCCTTTTCGGGTTGAGGATGGAGTCAAGCTCAACTCCCAGTCCTACTGCCAGTTTCTGGAAGACACCTTCTTCAAGCAGTGGTACAGGAAGAAGTCTGCATCCTTCAAGAAAAACATGTTTTTCATGCAGGACAATGCTCCATCACACGCGTCCAAGTACTCCACAGCGTGGCTGGCAAGAAAGGGTATAAAAGAAGAAAATCTAATGACATGGCCTCCTTGTTCACCTGATCTGAACCCCATTGAGAACCTGTGGTCCATCATCAAATGTGAGATTTACAAGGAGGGAAAACAGTACACCTCTCTGAACAGTGTCTGGGAGGCTGTGGTTGCTGCTGCACGCAATGTTGATGGTGAACAGATCAAAACACTGACAGAATCCATGGATGGCAGGCTTTTGAGTGTCCTTGCAAAGGAAGGTGGCTATATTGGTCACTGATTTGTTTTTGTTTTGTTTTTGATTGTCAGAAATGTATATTTGTGAATGTTGAGATGTTATATTGGTTTCACTGGTAAAAATAAATAATTGAAATGGGAATATATTTGTTTTTTGTTAAGTTGCCTAATAATTATGCACAGTAATAGTCACCTGCACACACAGATATCCCCCTAAAATAGCTATAACTAAAAACAAACTAAAAACTACTTCCAAAACTATTCAGCTTTGATATTAATGAGTTTTTTGGGTTCATTGAGAACATGGTTGTTGTTCAATAATAAAATTAATCCTTAAAAATACAACTTGCCTAATAATTCTGCACTCCCTGTATATATATATATATATATATATATATATATATATATATATATATATATATATATATATATATATATATATATAAACACTACAATCAATTTTAAAATGAAATCTGTTTTAAATACACTTTTAAATGCTTTTCCTAGTATGAGTGCAGAAGATTACTGGGCTGGCAGATTTCTGCCTAGGGGAAATCACATTATATTAGCCTATGATCTAGTAAACCTATCAATCTTTCTATGTAGTTTTATGTGATTATGTCCCTAAAAACTCTCCAGTTTTGTTATTTGAAAAACAAACAAACAACATAATCTGTAAATTTTAATTTAATTCATGATACATTGTGTTATTTTTTTTTAAATTCAGGCGTATGTTACTTAGAGATAAAGAAACATAAAACTCCAAATAGAAATGCACATTAATATATTTCGGTTTTCAGTAGAAGACATTTTTTGTAATCAGTCCTGAAGCAAGCAATGTTCTGGCTATGATATTGTTGACAGTACAAATTGCAAATATCCTAAATTCAGCAAAACAACATTCAAATAATGTTTCATATATGAAAACAGCAGCTTATTAATAAGCAAACTGAAGTATTCACTAAATGAACAAGGTGATGTAATATGTCATTTTAATATTAAACATTGATGTGTCCATTGGGCATTAGGTTGGTGGGAGTATTTCGTAACTTAAATGGACAGTAAACACCTTTGGGTTTTTATATAAACTTTTTTTAGTTATGTGTTATGAAACATCTTTGTAATATACTTCCTTTATTTATTTTGACCCCCTCCCCTTTTATCTATTTTAGCTCTGAAAACTGAGCGCTTTCTAATTTTCAGAACTGGAAATGCACCCTGCTTACCTCTCAAGGCTAACTCTGCTACATATGTCCCTATTTGGCTTTATCAGTTAACTACAGCAAAATAATTAACTTTATTGCAGTGGCTAACCTTGTTCTCTGCAGACTAATGCCCAGATTGACTTCTCCAAATAAGGCAAATGGTGGATGGAGTTTGGTTATTGAAAAAAAACAAAACAATGTTAATTTGTTTAGACTGGGCTGATAAGTTATTCTATAGCAGCGCTGTCACTTTAAACCTGTATAAAAGTCACATTGATTTCTGTGTTAATTTCGGTATGCATGCAATCCTCAATGCAAGGTTTTTTTCAATCTAATTGTCAGGGAACTTTAGAAAGATTGGTAGAGGAAAATGGTATATATTTGTGGTCAGTATGCAGCAAAATGCATCAAGCATTATGGGCTCCATTTAACAAGCAGTAATAGCTGCTTAAAAGACCCAGCATTTCAGTCTAGCTCAGAGTGGGCCTGAAATGCTAGTTAAGTAGCAGTGGTTGTAAGACTTATCCGTGGCACTTGAAGTGCAGGATTGCAGTCATCTCTATCTGACCGGTTCAAGATGATTGACGGCCCCTTCTTGAATGCGAGTGGCTATGCAAAAGCAGGGGGCGGCATTGCACAATCAGTGTATTGTGCAATATTGACTGCAGGCTGGGCAAATGAGGTTCAAGACCACAAATCTCATCCGAAAGATCTTTGATAAATGGGGCCCTATGACTTAAAGGGACTTTAAACACTAAATATATTTTATAAGCATAGTATTGAGATGATTCCCTGCATCCCTATAGTTATGGGTGCCGCCATGTTGAAATCTTGCTTTCACTACGTTCCAGTGCTGACATGTTTACACATGTACCACATCTCACTTTCAGATACCTGCAGTGAAACCTAGGTTCCAAAATGGTGGCACTCATAATTAGAGGGAGATATATGAAATTTATTTAATGTTAATGTCCCTTTAAATTGTTGTAAGTTATTCAGGAACGGAACATTAATACAAGCAATAAATAAGATGCATGTGGAATTTTATTCTATTACAATCCAAACATGAAAATTAACAGATTTTTTACATTGTGTACTTTTTTTTTTATTCCTGTGGTTAGTCACAAAAATCCATTGTTTTTGATTTTTGATGGGCAGTTTTTAATGTGTTCTGATGAAGCTACAAGATTGTTAAGTTTACATACAATTAAAAAGTTAGTTGGTGGAAATTATATGTTAGTTACATTTTTTGTGGACCAATCCTCTTTGATACCTCTTATTATAATAAAAAAAATATCTGCCAAGTGAACTGACATTTTAAAAATGCCTACCCGTTTTACACGGGCAATGGATTCTGTTGTTAGTTACAAATATTTGTAAGCCCTTTTTAAAATTATCTTTGTATTGGCATTTGCTAACTATCGGCTAGATTAAGAGTTTTGCGGTAAGAGCGGCTCAGTACTAACTTTCAAGTTATTGTCATCACTCACTTCCCTATAGCGCTGCTATTACAGGTTTTCATAAACCCGGAGTTAGCAGGCAATATGTGAGCGTTGAGCAAAATTGAGCTCCATACCGCACTCCAATACCAGCGCTGCGTTGAGCTGGTTTTACGTGCTCGTGCTCAATTTCCCCATAGACATCAATGGGGAGAGCCGGCTAAAAAAAAGCCTAACACCTGCAATAAAGGAGCGTAAAGCTCCCTAACGCGGCCCCATTGATTCCTATGGGGAAAGAATATTTATGTTTACACCTAACACCCTAACATAAACACCGAGTCTAAACACCACTAATCTGCTGCCCCCGACATTTCCGACACCTACATTACACTTATTAATCCCTAATCTGCCGCCCCGAAATCGCTGCCACCTTCCTACACTTATTAACCCCTAATCTACTGCCCCCAACATCGTCGCTACCTACATTACAGTTATTAACCCCTAATCTGCGGTTCCCGACATCGCTGCTACCTACATTACAGTTATTAACCCCTAATCTGTTGCCACTGACACTGCCACCACTTACCTACACTTATTAACCCCTAATCTGCCGCCCCCCACATTGCCGACACCTACCTACACTTATTAACCCCTAATCTGCCGCCCCTAACATCGCCGACACCTACATTATACTTATTAACCCCTAATCTGCCGCCCCCAATGTGGCCGCCACCTACATAAATTCAATAACCCCTAATCTGCCGCCCCCAACGTCGCCGCCACTATACTAAAGTTATAAACCCCTAAACCTAATCCTAAATCTAACCCTAAACCTAACACCCCTAACTTTAATATAATTAAAATAAATCTAAATAAAAATTACTATCATTAACTAAATAATTCCTACTTACCTATAAAATAAACCCTAAGCTAGCTATAATATAACTAATAGTTACATTGTAGCTATCTTAGGTTTTATTGTTATTTCACAGCTAAGTTTCTATTTATTTTAACTAGGTAGACTAGTTAGTAAATAGTTATTAACTATTTACTGGCTACCTAGTTAAAATAAATACAAATTTACCTGTAAAATGAAACCTAAAATTAGTTACATTAACACCTAACCTTACACTACAATTAAATAAATTACATTAATTAATTACAATTAACTAAATTACAAAAAAACAACAACACTGAATTGCACAAAATAAAAAAGAAATTATCAAATAGTTAAACTAATAACACCTAATCTAATAGCCCTATCAAAATAAAAAAGCCCCCCTCAAAATAAAAACCCCCTAGCCTAAACTAAACTGCCAATAGCCCTTAAAATGGCTTTTTGTGGGGCATTGCCCCAAATAAATCAGCTCTTTTACCTGTAAAAAAAATACAAACAGTAAAACCCACCACCCACACAACCAAACCCCCCAAATAAAATCCTATCTAAATAAACCTAAGCTCCCCATTGCCCTGAAAAGGGTATTTGTATGGGCATTGCCCTTAAAAGGGCATTTAGTTAATTTTACGCCCAAACCCTAAGCTAAAAATAAAACCCATCCAATAAACCCTTAAAAAAAACTAACACTAACCCCCAAAGATCCACTTACAGTTTTTGAAGACCCGACATACATCCTCAGTGAAGCCGGCAGAAGTCTTCATCCAAGCAGGCCGAAGTCTTCATCCAAGCCAGCAGAAGTCTTCATCCAGACGGCATCTTCTATCTTCATCCATCCGGTGCGGAGCGGCTCCATCTTCAAGACATCCGGCGCGGAGCATCCCTCTTCAATTGACGGCTTTTTCAGAATGAAGGTTCCTTTAAGGGACGTCATCCAAGATGACGAATTCTATCAGCTAATCGGAATTAAAGGGTATAAAATCCTATTGGCTGATGCAATCAGCCAATAGGATTGAGCTTGCATTCTATTGGCTGATTGGAACAGCCAATAGAATGCAATCTCAATCCTATTGGCTCATTGGATCACCCAATAGGATTGAAGCTCAATCCTATTGGCTGATTGCATCAGCTAATAGGATTGTTTACCCTTTAATTTCGATTGGCTGATAGCATTCTATCAGCCAATCGGAATTCAAGGGACACCATCTTGGATGACGTCCCTTAAAGGAACCTTCATTCTGGAAGAGACGTCAATTGAAGAGGATGCTCCGCGCCGGATGTCTTGAAGATGGAGCCGCTCCGCGCCGGATGGATGAAGATAGAAGATGCCGTCTGAATGAAGACTTCTGCCGTCTTGGATGAAGACTTCGGCCTGCTTGGATGAAGACTTCTGCCAGCTTCGATGAGGACTTCTGCCGCTTCATTGAGGATGGATGTTGAGTCTTCAAAAACTATAAGTGGATCTTTGGGGGTTAGGGTTAGGTTTTTTTAAGGGTTTATTGGGTGGGTTTTATTTTTAGCTTAGGGTTTGGGTGGAAAACAAGCTAAATGCCCTTTTAAGGGCAATGCCCATACAAATGCTCTTTTCAGGGCAATGGGGAGCTTAGGTTTTTTTAGATAGAATTTTAATTGGGGGGTTTGGTTGTGTGGGTGGTGGTTTTTACTGTTGGGGGGTTGTTTGTATTTTTTTTTTACAGGTAAAAGAGCTGATTTCTTTGGGGCAATGCCATGTAAAAGGCCTTTTTTAAGGGCCATTGGTAGTTTATTGTAGGCTAGGGGTTTTTTATTTTGGGGGGGGGGGCATTTTTATTTTGATAGGCTAGGTGTAATTAGTTTAAATATTTGATTTTTTTTTTATTTTGTGTAATTTAGTGTTTGTTTTTTTGTAATTTAGTTAATTGTATTTAATTAATGTAATTTATTTAATTGTAGTGTAAGGTTAGGTGTTAGTGTAACTCAGGTTAGGTTTTATTTTACAGGTAAATTTGTATTTATTTTAACTAGGTAGTTAGTAAATAGTTAATAACTATTTACTAACTAGTCTACCTAGTTAAAATAAATACAAACTTACCTGTGAAATAAAAATAAAACCTAAGATAGATACAATGTAACTATTAGTTATATTGTAGCTAGCTTAGGGTTTATTTTACAGGTAAGTATTTAGTTTTAAATAGGGATTATTTAGTTAATGATAGTAATTTTTATTTAGATTTATTTTAATTATATTAAAGTTAGGGGTGTTAGGGTTAGACCTAGGGTTAGGTTTAGGGGTTAATAACTTTAGTATAGTGATGTTAGGGACAGCAGATTAGGGGTTAATAACAGTAATGTAGGTTGCTGTGATGTTAGGGACAGCAGATTAGGGGTTAATAATATTTAACTAGTGTTTACGATGCGCGAGTGCGGCAGTTTAGGGGTTAATATGCTTATTATAGTGGCGGTGATGTCCGGAGCGGCAGATTAGGGGTTAATAATTTTATTTTAGTGTTTGCGATGTGGGAGGGCCTAGGTTTAGGGGTTAATAGGTAGTTTATGGGTGTTAGTGTACTTTTTAGCACTTTAGTTATGAGTTTTATGTTATAGATTTGTAGCATAAAACTCATAACTACTGACTTTCAGTTTACGGTATGGATCTTGACGGTATAGGCTGTACCACTCACTTTTTGGCCTCCCAGGCAAACTCATAATACCAGCGCAAAGGAAATCCCATTGAAAAAGGACTTTTGGAAAGCTGCAGTAGTTACGTTGCATTACGGCCAAAAAAGTGTGAGGTACAGATATTCTGACTCGTAATACCAACGGTAGTGAAAAAGAGCCTTAACGCTGCTTTTTCACTCATACCGCAAAACTCGGAATCTAGCCGATTGACATTTACGTTCCCAACCAAATGTTAAAGTGTATGGAATTCTGAAATAAAACTTCCCTATCAAAGAATATATTGTATTATTGTAGTCTTGGAAGGTGGATATATTTAAGGCTTTGAATGGGAACTTACACTCTCATATTTTATTTTGCCCATTGAATCCTCCTAGGTTTTTTATTGTAGATGTGAGTCATGTGTGCTGGTGCCCATGATGGGCTAGATTACAAGCGGATCGCTAAATTATTGCGCTCCTGCAAACGGGCAAATTTGCCTGTTTGCGGGAGTGCCATAATTAATCAGCCATTACAAGTGGCTGTTTATTGCTACTGCGATCTTGCTCCAAAAATTAACCTAAGATCCGATCTCTTGTTAATTTTCTAAAAGTGTAATGCTTCCCAGCAATTTGAATGTGATATCGCGTTCGCATTGCTGTAAACTTATAATACTAGCACACATTAGCTAAAGCAATATTTTGCGCTCCACTTGTAATCTGGCCTGATGTGTGTATTGTGTGCATGTGTGTAACTTCCACATATATATATATATGCTACATGTACTCACTAGCCTGCAGGCTACAGCACCAGTCCATACAGACCAGTATCTGAGATCATATCTCCCACAAACCTTTGCTGCCAAATAGACACTGAGCTTGTGCTTACTTAATTTTTTTTTTATCAGTTTGCTCGTACTTAGCATGTTTAAAATGTATCAAAATAAAGTGACTAAACTTTAACATCTCAGCAACCATTTTAAACCCCTTCCTCCCCCCCAAAAAATACCTACTAGAGAATAAAATGTATCTACATACCAAAATTGTATAAACGTCAGTGCAGCAGTTTTTTGCTGTAGGTTAAGCAAATTGTTTATTAATTTACACATATAAATACTATTTTTGTCAATTCAGAAAGGTAATCCTTTCTTGTTCAAGGAAATGGGCTAAAGGGAAATACCTTATGCAAGCTGTTTCCCTTGAGATTTCCTTAAAGAGTTTATTGCTGCTGCATTGCAATAGTAATACCAAATGTTACTTCCCTTATTGGTATAATCTATTGTGCCAGGCATCACAAACATTAGGTTCACTGATATATTGCTGCTGTTGTTTTTCTGACACATTATCCCATGGGGTAAATGAGCAGCACACACAGGCATATCCCTTGTTAAATTTGTATCAATGCAATTCATTTTCATCTGAAATACTTTCACATACTGTCAGAAGTGAAATAGCTTAAAAACTGCTTTGCCAATGGCCTACTGGGAATATAGGTAGAAATAAAAAAAGGTTTATATATTTATTTCTTACATATATATATATTTGTAATAAAGTATACATGAAACAAACAGGACGTGCCCTGCAACTGTTTGCTAAATAAATCAGAAAAAACAAATCCTAAGCTTCTCAGCAGTGCATCCCTGTCAAACTGGGAAAATCCACATTGCCCTTCAGTGAAAGTCAATTCTACTGAAGGCTCAATGACAAGGAAAAACTGATACAAAATAAGACATGTATATTATTTTATTTTTAAAGAACTGTTTGAATGCAAAATTAGATGCAGGGTGGGTCTTGTATAGTAATGCTAGTAGATTATGTGTGCAATTGTGCTCCAAAACCGTAAATATATGTGTATGTACCTGTAGGGGCTTACAGAGGGTTGCTATTAGTAAAGTGGCAATGTGTGTTTGTTGGATTATTGATATTACTATTTTTTATAAGTTTATAAGTGCTTATTATTAAATGTTTAACTGTAATTGGTTGAGTAGAAATAATTTGTATATAATTGGTAAGGTAGCTTCCTAACATCAACCACTATGGTGGTGGGTAATTTGCTGATGTGCAAAACTAATTGTACATACATATTGCCAATAGGTCAAAGCCTCCCCCCAACCCCCCAAAAAAAATCTGTCTAAATGATTTCTATAAAAGTAAAGTTCTGTATTGTGGGTAGGTTTGGGTAGTAATGTGGTATGAGCTGGGGAGGGTATTTATAGTATGATCGGGGCAGTCAAGGGCAGAGTTTACAGGGCCTGATATTCCAAACCTCACAACTCAGATGAGATGCTCTAAGGCATCTCGTCAGTATGGAGAGGTCCCTAAAAAATGTTAGAAACACAAGTTTTTATTTGAAAGATGTTTATCTCACTATGTGATGTGAAGGACAGACACTTACATTACAAAACAAGATAAAAAAAAAAAAATCCCAAAGATTTTGCATGATTTCTCTCCATGCTGAATATCAGGCCCACAGTGAGAAGCAAAGGTGAAATAGAGATCACTGTTTCAGTCAGTGTTTTAGAAATTGGACATGCAAAGAGGAAGAAGGGCTGAGGTCCTAACTTGGTAGGGTCGTCCTGCAGGATGAAGGGTATTTGGTACTATTTAAAAGGACATTAAACGGACAGTCTTGTTTTAAAAGATAGATAATCCCTTTATTTCCCATTCCCCAGTATTGCATAACCAACACAGTTATATTTATATACTTTTTACCTCTGTGATTATCTTGTATCTAAGCCTCTGCAAACTGCCCCTTTATTTCAGTTCTTTTGACAGACTTGCGGTTTAGCCAATCAGTGCTGGCTCCCAGGTAACTTCACGTGCATGAAAACAGTGTTATCTATATGAAACACATTAACTAACAACCTCTAGTGGTGAACAACTGTTAAAATGCATTCTGAAAAGAGGTGGCCTTCAAGGTCTAAGAAATTAGCATATGAACCTCCTAGGTTAAGCTTTCAACTAAGAATACCAAGATAACAAAGCAAAATTGGTGATAAAAGTAAATTGGAAAATTGTTTAAAATTGCATGCCCTATCTGAATCATGAACGTTTATTTTGGACTAGACTGTCCCTTTAAACTCAAAATTAAATTCCCATAAAATGTTTGATTATACATGACATTCAAAAATGCAAAATTGCACTTTTATTATTTATTTTCACTGCTTTTTATATAATTAACTCATGAAAATTGTGTTTTAAATCTTAATTATTTTTTTCAGGTTTAGCTGGGAAATGTGCTTGCTTGGGAATTGCACATGCAGAAAAAGTTGCCACATCTTTCTCTTTCATGCAGTAAAGTAGTAGCTGTTTGCTCTGGTTTGGTTACAGCTCACTCAGTGCTAAATAGGCTGGAAAGTTTGTAACTGGCATGGCTCAACATCAGTTTGTGGTCTGAGCTGTCAATCACAGTACTCCACCAATCAGGAGGTAGTAATAATCATGATCGCTTCCGTGCTACACTAAACCAACCTCAATTATAGTAATGTCAATTGGGGAGCACCGGTATCTTTAATTATATCTTATTATTTACCAAATGTTATAACATACAAAGACAACAGTCCAATAGAAAAACGCATACAGAAAACAGCAGAAATTTGGCAAATTAAGTTAAGATATTATTAAAGATACGGGTACTCCTCAAATGACATTACTATATTCAATAACAATCCTCCCCATTTTTTTAAATAGAAAACTGATTAGATTTTTTAGGTGCAGGTCTTAATTTGCAAAAAGTGCAGACATTGGGGGATATTTATCAAAGGTCTGGCGGACCTAATCCGACAGTGCAGATCAGGTCCACCAGACCTCGCTGAATGCGGAGAGCAATACGCTCTCCGTATTCAGCATTGCACTGAATTGCAACGCCGCCCCCTGCAGATTCGCGGCCAATCGGCTGCCAGCAGGGGGTGTCAATCAACCCAATCGTACTTGATCGGGTTGAATTGCACTTGCAGTAATGTCTCAGAGCAGGCGGACAGGTTATGGAGCAGCCCTCAAGGCTCGCCAGAAACACGGGCCCTCAAGCTCCGTCCGGAGCTTGATAAATGGGCCCCATAATGTGGTCTTTGCTTAGGGACTGGCATTTGGTGGTCTGTGCTTAGAGGCTGGCATTTGGTGGTCTGTGCTTAGAGGCTGGCATTGTGTGGGCTGTGAATAGAGGCTGGCATTGTGTGGGCCATAGTTAAGGATGGGAATTGGGTGGGCTTTGCTTGGGGCAGATATTGGGATGGCTGTGCTTAGGGAGGGGCATTGTGTGGGTTGTGCTTGGGGCGGGCATTGTGTGGGTTGTGCTTGGGGCGGGCATTGTGTGGGTTGTGCTTGGGGCGGGCATTGGGTGGGTTATGCTTGGGGTAGTCGTGTGGGTTTAGCTTGAGGGCATTGGTTGGGCTGTGCTTTGGGGGCGGGCATTGGGTGGGTTGTGCTTTGGGTGGGCATTGGGTGGGTTGTGCTTGGGATTAGCATTGGATGGGCTGTGCTTGGGGTGGGCATGGAGTGGGCTGTTCTTTGGGCGGGCATGGAGTGGGTTGTTTTTTGGGTGGGCATTGGGTAGGCTGTGCTTTGGGCGGGCATTAGGTGGGCTGTGCTTGGGACGGTATTGGGTGGCCTGTGCTTGGCACAGGCATTGGGTGGACTGTAGCTTACGGAAGACATTTTTTTTCTGAAGGAGCAAGAGTTCTATTCCTGCTAATGATGATGGCATGCTTATTTACCCCAGCATTTTCAGACAAACCAGGACAAAATAGATAATACATTTTATGTATTTGAATAATTTAACATTTTATAAGGAATGGTGAATTTCATGTGCCTTTAAGAAAAACAAATAATAGAAAGTGCATGGAATCTACTGATTTGCATGATACATTGCATAAACTGCTTTTTGTAAAGACGTTACTATGCTGGTGACAGAATATATTAAAAAGTTAAAGCCACTTTGTTGTTGGATTTGAACAGTAATTTCAAAACCTTTTAAGTCATATCTTAACTGGAGCATGTTAAATTTACTGATGATAAGCTTGAGATAAAATATAGATGTCAGATAAAAATATTCCCTTATACACTGATATAAATAAAAGTCAAGGCACATCAAATCAATCAAACATTAGATATCTGTAGTTTTGACAGCAAACCATTTAACAACACTACACAATTATTTCGGTAATTTGGTTTTTTTTTCATCTGAATCATGTTTTTGTCACATTTACTTGCTCTGCGCGATATCTGGTAAGACACAAATTAAGTAAATCTGCACACAAGTTTTCTTTGTGATGTCACTTGAATCACCTCATTTGACACACAGTGCAGCCATGATTTTGTTGCAGAAAAAAAAAATGAAATCTTTATTTTAACAGAAAAAAACTATTATACCGAATGTAGCAAATAGTAAATGACATATTTGACTAACTTTGGAATAAAAGTTACCCTTTATTTAAATTTTCTTCCATTTTCTGTTTATACATTATAATACACTGTATAATATTATACACATATTAGCTACAGCACATAATATGCTTATTGTGAAGTCAAGGTCATGATATAGAATTTTGTGTGCTAACATACTGAAGTTAAATCAATATCGCTTTTATTTTTTCACTCATATTACAGGTTGAAAATCAGTTTGTTTTTTTACCAAAGCAATAGTCTAGGGTGCACTAACATCTGAATGCTATATAGATCTTGCCATTAAACTTATAAATGACAATAGCACCAAAGGACAGACCTTATTGGTTAGAACTATCAATGATTAAATCATGGTCCTGTCATTATAAAGCATGGAATAGTGATGTATACTATTGTGATTTGTCATGTCAGGTAATAGGTGTAATAAGGAGGAGGTTTAACTGGAGATCATTTTACATTTGCAACAAAAATACCCCAACTGTATGGCCATTTGTTCTCATGCAATGCCTGCTGTCATGAATAGTAGTAAACAGTGAGAATGTGATTGAGCAATCAAATGGACGCACCTACACTATTACTGTTCTGTCAATATAGAAATTTAGTTTCCTTTTCTTTTAGTGTTTGTGGGACCTTTGATATTGTGAGACACCCATTATGTAGTTAAACCTCTATAATTGCTTCTTAATATCTATTTAATGTGTGTCCACTTTACACTATTTTCTTTCCATTGTTTTTTCCCTTTATTTACATGTAATTTTTTAGGTTTTAATGTGCTTCACATCAGCAGCTAATGTTACAAGACACCAGGGCAGTGGTGGGCTTTACTTAATAGACCCCATATGTTGCAGCTTTTAAATCAGCTGTTTTAACCATAGTTTGAAATCAAATCAGATCATTTTAAAGTCATTCTTTCTGTAAATATCAGGCCAAAAACCCACAGTCCACAGACTTACAACATTTTGATTAATTTTGTACTTTATTGTTGTCGCTGTTCTAGACTTTGTACTACCCCATTTCCACCTATCTATTAAAACCACTTCACCCTACCTTTCCATTTTACCTTGCTCAATTTTTATAATCTTTTAGCTGCACACAGTGACTTACTTTTAGCAACCAACTGAACATCGCAGGTAACTGCTCTTTTTTGGTCACATTTTGTGAAGAGCAGTACTAAGCATATATCTATCTATCTATTTATCTAGTAAGTCTGGACTAGTGTCTAGGGTGGTATAGCTTGACAGAGTTTGTGCTATGTGGGAAGAGTAAGGACTGGTCAAGCAGGGTTTCTTAGTGTTGGTGCACACAGAGCAGTCAGACTTCCTCTTCCAAGCTGTCTGTTAAAAGCTGGGACAACAATTAGGAGGACAGGACTGCATTAAAGAGGACCCAACTTGGCAACGACCTACAAAAAGTAGGGCATAGTATAGTTATCTCATGTATGGTATTTGCATTTTCTCAGTTCTGAGCTATAGGAGTGTATGTATGTTTAAAATAAAGAAAAGCAGTGTTTAAATGTTTCTGAAAACACAAACAGTGGCTATTTTTTTTAGCAGATTACTCCCTTAAAGGGACAGTCTAGTCCAAAATAAACTTTCATGATTTAGATAGAGAATGTATTTTTAAACAATTTTCCAATTTACTTTTAAAACCAATTTTGTTTTGTTCTCTTGGTATTCTTAGTTGAAAGCTAAACCTAGGAGGTTCATATGCTAATTTCTAAGCCCTGAAGGTCGCCTCTTCTCTCAGGGCATTTAGACAGTTTTTCACCACTAGAGGGTGTTAGTTTACATTTGTCATATAGATAACAATGTACTCAAGCACGTGGAGTTCCAGTGAGCCAGCTCTGATTGGCTAAAATGGATGTCTGTCAAAAGAACTGAAATAAGGGGGCAGTTTGCAGAGGCTTAGATACAAGGTAATCACAGGGGTAAAAAGTGTATTTATATAACTGTGTTGATTATGCAAAACTAGGGAATAGGTAATAAAGGGATTATATATCTTTTCAAACAATAAAAAATCTGGTGTAGACTGTCCCTTTAAAAGCCTAGGGGCCTATTTATCAAGCTGTCAATCATAAATACGCTGGAATTCCGCAGCGTAATTGTGGAGAGCTTGATTCCCCTTAGTTATCAAAGCCTACAGACCGGCAAAAGTAGAATTTTGTGACGTAACATACGATCCACCGGTCTCAGTCTGACACAGATCAATGCTTACGTCACTACAGATGTTCCGAATGCAAATTCGGCGCTATCTGACTAGTTTTGCAAGTTAACAATAATCTACCAGATAAGCTCGCCACTATTCCGGCCCTGCGTACCTGGTTTTCAATCCGCCGCCCTGGAGGCGAATGCCATAGGAATCAATGGGAGTCTGAAGCAGCGAAAGCTCATGTTCGCTGCTGCCCAATATCCCATTGATTCCTATGGGAGAATAAAAGTTACGTTTACACCTAACACCCTAACATAACCCCCGAGTCTAAACACCCCTAATCTGCTGCCACCTACATTACAGGGAGTGCAGAATTATTAGGCAAATGAGTATTTTGACCACATCATCCTCTTTATGCATGTTGTCTTACACCAAGCTGTATAGGCTCGAAAGCCTACTACCAATTAAGCATATTAGGTGATGTGCATCTCTGTAATGAGAAGGGGTGTGGTCTAATGACATCAACACCCTATATCAGGTGTGCATAATTATTAAGCAACTTCCTTTCCTTTGGCAAAATGGGTCAAAAGAAGGACTTGACAGGCTCAGAAAAGTAAAAAATAGTGAGATATCTTGCAGAGGGATGCAGCACTCTTAAAATTGCAAAGCTTCTGAAGCGTGATCATCGAACAATCAAGCGTTTCATTCAAAATAGTCAACAGGGTCGCAAGAAGCGTGTGGAAAAACCAAGGCGCAAAATAACTGCCCATGAACTGAGAAGGGCAGCGTGCAGCTGCCAAGATGCCACTTGCCACCAATTTGGCCATATTTCAGAGCTGCAACATCACTGGAGTGCCCAAAAGCACAAGGTGTGCAATACTCAAAGATGAGCTTGTGGGGCCTTTTCGGGTTGAGGATGAAGTCAAGCTCAACTCCCAGTCCTACTGCCAGTTTCTGGAAGACACCTTCTTCAAGCAGTGGTACAGGAAGAAGTCTGCATCCTTCAAGAAAAACATGATTTTCATGCAGGACAATGCTCCATCACACGCGTCCAAGTACTCCACAGCGTGGCTGGCAAGAAAGGGTATAAAAGAAGAAAATCTAATGACATGGCCTCCTTGTTCACCTGATCTGAACCCCATTGAGAACCTGTGGTCCATCATCAAATGTGAGATTTACAAGGAGGGAAAACAGTACACCTCTCTGAACAGTTTCTGGGAGGCTGTGGTTGCTGCTGCACGCAATGTTGATGGTGAACAGATCAAAACACTGACAGAATCCATGGATGGCAGGCTTTTGAGTATCCTTGCAAAGAAAGGTGGCTATATTGGTCACTGATTTGTTTTTGTTTTGTTTTTGAATGTCAGAAATGTATATTTGTGAATGTTGAGATGTTATATTGGTTTCACTGGTAAAAATAAATAATTGAAATGGGTATATATTTGTTTTTTGTTAAGTTGCCTAATAATTATGCACAGTAATAGTCACCTGCACACACAGATATCCCCCTAAAATAGCTATAACTAAAAACAAACTAAAAACTACTTCCAAAACTATTCAGCTTTGATATTAATGAGTTTTTTGGGTTCATTGAGAACATGGTTGTTGTTCAATAATAAAATTAATCCTCAAAAATACAACTTGCCTAATAATTCTGCACTCCCTGTATACTTATTAACCCCTAATCTGCTGCCCCTACACCGCCGCCACCTACATTATACTTATTAACCCCTAATCTGCTGCCCCACCAGCGCCGCCGCCACCTACATTATACTTATTAACCCCTAATGTGCTGCCCCTACACCGCCACCACCTACATAAAGTTATTAACCCCTAAACCGCCAGCCCCCCACATCAGCATAAACTAAATTAACCTATTAACCCCTAAACCTAACAACCTGCTAACTTTATATTAAATATTAACTCATCCCTATCTTATAATAAATATAAACACCTTTAAAATGACATTAAACTATATTAAACTAATAATTAATCTAACCTAACTTTTATACTAAAATTACATTAAACTATATTAAATTAATAATTAATCTAACCTAACTTTTATACTAAAATTACATTAAACTACAAATTAAATTAACTATATTCTATATTTAAACACCTAACCCTACTCAAATAATTTAAATCTACACTAAAAAATTACTAAGTTACCAAAAACTAACAACTAAGTTACAAAAAATAACAAACACTGTTACAAAAAAATAAACACTAAGTTACAAAAAATAAAAAAGAAATTATCAAAGATTTAAACTAATTACACCTAATCTAAGGGCCCTATGAAAATAAAAATGTCCCCCCAAAATAAAAAAAAACCTAACCTACAATAAACTACAAATAGCCCTTAAAAAGGCCTTTTGCAGGGCATTGCCCCAAAGAAATCAGCTCTTTTACATGTAAAAAAATACAAATACCCCCCCGCCAGTAAAAGCCACCACCCACACAACCAACCCCCCAAATAAAAACCTAACTCAAAAAAAACTAACCTCCCCATTGCCCTGAAAAGTAATTTGGATGGGCATTGCCCTTAAAAGGGCATTTAGCTCTATTGCAGCCCAAGTCCTAATCTAAAACTAAAACCCACCCAATAAACCCTTAAAAATTCCTAACACTAACCCCAGAAGATTTACTTACAGTTTTGAAGATCCATCGTTCAAGAAGCCGGTAGAAGTCCTCAACGAATCAGCCGAAGTCTTCATCCAAGCCCGCAGAAGTCTTCATCCAGACAGCATCTTCTATCTTCATCCATCAGGCGCAGAGTGGCTCCATCTTCAAGACATTCGATGCGGAGCATCCTCTTCTTTCCGACGACTACCGACGAATGAAGGTTCCTTTAAATGACGTCATCCAAGATAGCGTCCCTTAGATTCCAATTGGCTGATAGAATTCTATCAGCCAATCTGAATTAAGGTTGAAAAAATCCTTTTGGCTGTTGCAATCAGCCAATAGGATTGAGCTTTCATCCTATTGGCTATTCCAATCAGCCAATAGAATGCAAGCTCAATCCTATTGGCTGATTGGATCAGCCAATGGGATGAAAGCTCAATCCTATTGGCTGATTGCAACAGCCAATAGGATTTTTTCAACCTTAATTCCGATTGGCTGATAGAATTCTATCAGCCAGTCGGAATGTAAGGAATGCCATCTTGGATGACATAATTTAAAGGAACCTTCATTCATCGGTAGTCGTCGGAAAGAAGAGGATGCTCCGCGTCGGATGTCTTGAAGATGGAGCCGCTCTGCGCCGGATGGATGAAGATGGAAGATGCCGTCTGGATGAAGACTTCTGCGGGCTTGGATGAAGACTTCGGACGCTTCATTGAGGACTTTGCCCGGCTTCTTGGAGGATGGATGTCGGATCTTCAAAACTGTAAGTAAATCTTCTGGGGTTAGTTTTAGGATTTTTTAAGGGTTTATTGGGTGGGTTTTAGTTTTAGATTAAGACTTGGGCTGCAATAGGGCTAAATGCCCTTTTAAAGGGACAGTCTAATTTTTTTCTTAATTAAAAAGATAGATAACCCCTTTATTACCCATTCCCCGTTTTTGCATAACCAACACAGTTATATTAATATACTTTTTACCTCTGTGATTACCTTGTATCTAAGCCTTTGCAGACAGCCTCCTTATCTAAGTGCCTTTGACAGACATGCAGTGTAGTCAATCAGTGAAGACTCCTAAATAACTTCACAGGAGTGAGCACAATGTTTATCTATATGACACATGTGAACTAGCACAGTCTAACTGTGAAAAACTTTAAAAATGCTCTGAGCTAGAAGGCGGTTTTCAACTGTTTAGAAATCAGTTTGAGCCTAGCTAGGTTTAGCTTTTCAAAAATACCACCAAGGGAACAAAGCAAATTTGATGATAAAAGTAAATAGGAAAGTTGTTTAAAATTGCATGCCCTCTCTGAATCATGAAAGTTTAGTTTTGACTTTACTGTCCCTTTAAGGGCAATGCCCATCCAAATGCCCTTTTCAGAGCAATGGGGAGCTTAGTTTTTTGAGTTAGCTTTTTATTTGGGGGGTTTGTTGTGTGGGTGGTGGGTTTTACTGTTGGGGGGGGGTATTTGTATTTTTTTTTTACAGGTAAAAGAGCTGATTACTTTGGGGCAATGCCCCGCAAAAGGCCCTTTTAAGGGCTATTTGTAGTTTATTGTAGGCTAGGGTTTTTTTATTATGGGGGGGCTTTTTTATTTTCATAGGGCCCTTAGACTAGGTGTAATTAGTTTAAAGCTTTGATAATTTCTTTTTTCTTTTTTGTAACTTAGTGTTTATTTTTTGTGTAACTTAGTGTTTGTTATCTTTTGTAACTTAGTTGTTAGTTTTTGGTAACTTAGTAATTTTTTAGTGTAGATTTAAATTATTTGAGTAGGGTTAGGTGTTTAAATATATAATATAGTTATTTTAATTTGTAGTTTTATGTAATTTTAGTATAAAAGTTAGGTTAGATTAATTATTAATTTAATATAGTTTAATGTAATTTTATTATAATAGTTAGGGTGGGTTAATTATTAGTTTAATATAGTTTAATGTAATTTTATTATAATAGTTAGAACAGGTTAATTATTAGTTTAATATAGTTTAATTTAAATCTAAAGGTAAGTTTAAATTTATTATAAGATAGGGATGAGTTAATATTTAATATAAAGTTAGCGGGTTGTTAGGTTTAGGGGTTAATAGGTTAATTTAGTTTATGGTGATGTGGGGGGCTGGCGGTTTAGGGGTTAATACATTTATTTATTTGCGGTGGGCTCCGGGAGTGGCAGGATAGGGGTTAATAACTTTATGTGGGTGGCGGCGGTGTAGGGGGCGGCAGATTAGGGGTTAATAAGTATAATGTAGGTGGTGGTGGTCTCCGGGACCGGAGGAATAGGGGTTACTATGTTTATTAGATTGGCGGTGGGCTCCAGGAGCGGCGGTTTAGGGGTTAATAATTTTATTTAGTTGCGGCGGGGTCCAGGAGCGGCAGTATAGGGGTTAAAAAGTTTAGTATAGTGTGGGTGTTTAGTGACAGTATACAAATAAAGCTGTGAAAAAGCCGAATAGCAGCGAGATCGATGACTGTTAGTCAACAACAGTCCGCTGCTCATCGCCCCGTATTTGGTGCGCAGCTTTTTGACCCGGCAAAGTCCTCAATGAAGCGGCCGAAGTCTTCATCCAAGCCTTTATCAAGCTAAAAGCCACCAATGCTCAGTTGTCCAGATGACAACCTATACAAAATTAAAGAAAAGCAAACTGGACACCAAACATTTGTTTCTTGTCCCTGCTGCCTTAGATTGAACATGCTCTGGTTTACACAACCTTGCATCATGTGAGAGGAAGATAGATGCTATCCATACATTGTGACAAATGACCAGCTTAATAGCTCTATTAAAAGCACTTATATTGTTATGGTTTAAATAAAAAAAAAAGAAAGGAAAATTACTTGAAAATAACGTTTTTTCACAATGGCTAAATATATGCAAATAGGAAGTGGGGGTGGGTTAGTGGGTGTGGTGTGAGCAGATGATGGGTGGGATCAGTGGCAAGTAACATTTTATCCTGGTTAGTTGCTTTAAGTGACAGTCTACACCAGAATTGTTATTGTTTTATAAAATAGATAATCCCTTTTATTACACATTGCCTAGTTTTGCATAACCAACACAGTTATATAAATACACTTTTTACCCCTGTGATTACCTTGTATCTAAGCCTCTGAAAACTGCCCCCTTATTTCAGTTCTTTTGACAGACATCCATTTTAGCCAATCAGTGCTGGCTCCTATGAACTCCACATGCATGAGCACAGTGTTATTTATATGACACACATGAACTAACACCCTCTAGTGGTGAAAAACTGTCAAAATGCCCTGAGAGAAGAGGTGGCCTTCAAGGGCTTAGAAATTAGCATATGAACCTCCTAGTTTTAGCTTTCAACTAAGAATACCAAGAGAACAAAGCAAAATTGGTGATAAAAGTTAATTGGAAAATTGTTTAAAATGGCATGCCCTATCTGAATCATGAAAGTTTATTTTGGACTAGACTTTCCCTTTAAGACTTCAAATGTTGAGCCATATGTATATGTACACACACACACACACACACATATATATATATACACATACATATATATACACATATCTAAAAGGTATCCCTTAAAATACTTTCTCTCTTTCTAAATAGATAAGCACATAAAGATAAAATATAATGTTAATGAAACAATTCCAACAAATTGGGTGTTAGATAAAAACACTATATGAAATACATACATAGTTGTAATTCCTATTTCCTTTTTGTATTGCTCTTCACAGTAAATAAACATATGTAAAATAAATACAGTAAACAGCTCAATTCATAGAAGTAATGGGTCAAGGTAGCTTGACCATTGGACTTAAGACACCAAGGACTTCGGCACCATCTGTGCATAATGACTTCTAGTTATAGTCTCCTTATGGTTTTAAACCAAACATATTAACATGTAAAAGCTCGAGTTAGCACTCTTGATGTTACTAACATTTTGATTAATGTTAGCTGCTTACATAGGTGACAATGTTTGTTTTTAGTGACTCAGGAGAGAACACATAACTAGTGTTAATCTACAACAGACAGGGAAAGTAAAGTTAGCCAGAAATACAATTGCCAACAAGAACAGTTTAATGAGACTGAAAATTATACTAATTACACATATCAGGTAATGAGAAAAAGTGTCAAAAATACAGCTTAGAGGCCTTATTAAAATTTCATCTCTTCCTGACTAAAGTTTATTCATCGCTGTAAGACCAGGAATTCTCCCTGTACTAATTATTGGAAAAGTTAGAACAAATAAGCATTTTTAAAAAAAATAATTTTTTTCAAACTTAAAGCTATTTTTCTCATTTTCACTTCAAATTTTCTATTTATCATCAGAACTGCTATTTTCACATAATGCTATAGTGTGTCTAGAAAAAAGTGATTATGTGGCAGAATAATTATAATCTTAATAGCAAATCTCTGTTGCTATAGATAAGACAGTAAGGTTCTAAAGATTCTAGAATTGTATGCACATAAATTATAGGGTAGAATTAGCATTTATCATCCTGTCAGACGCACAGATTCCATGGCTACACTCGATCTGCATCAAGCAGTCTCATATATATGTATATGAGGAAAACAGATTTACAAGGATAGATGTTTTTCAGTTGATTTTTTTCTAGCGCTGGATATATAGGATAGTTGTTTTAAGCAGAGTATTAGATCAGGTCCCACTTATTTTCATCTATGTTTTCTAAAATGCTTTGGTTGTCATATTTTATCTTAAATTCTTAACTAGTTAGTTAAGATTCCCTAAGTGTATAGTGAATAAGAGGATATCTCCAAAACATGTATTTATACACAAACATGACTATTCACCATGAAAGTCCATTATAGTTTAGATTATACATTGCATTTGTCTCCTTTTTCAAAGCTTGCTTATGCATCTTGTGTTAGTAAATCATTGGCCTAATATGACAAAGTAAGAATGCAAAAAAAAACATCCATTTTCTTTGTGATAGTGTTTATAGTTGTGTTTATGCAGCTAATAATTTTAAGGTACAGAAACAGACGGATAGATTACAAGTTGTGCGTTAGGGTAAAAAAGCAGCGTTAAGAGGTCCTAACGCTGCTCTTTTACGCCCGCTGGTATTACGAGTCTTGAAGGTTTAGGGTCACCGCACACTTCTTTGGCCTTACCGCAAAACGACTTACGTAAACTTATTAAAGTCTTTTTTCTATGGGACTTCCATAAGGCCGGTATTACGAGTCTGTCCTGGGAGGCCAAAAAGTGAGCGGTACACCCTACCCCGTCAAGAGTCCTAACGCATTTAAAAGTCAGTAGTTAAGAGTTTTATGGTACAACGCCGTAACATAAAACTCATAACTAAAGTGCTAAAAAGTACACTAACACCCATAAACTACCTATTAACCCCTAAACCGAGGCCCTCCCGCATTGCACACAGTAAAATAATTTTTTTAACCCCTAATCTGCCGCTCCGGACACCACCGCCACCTACATTATATTTATGAACCCCTAATCTGCTGCCCCCAACATCGCCGCCGCCACCTACCTACACTTATTAACCCCTAATCTGCTGCCCCCAACATCGCCACCACTATAATAAACATATTAACCCCTAAACCGCTGCACTCCCACCCCGCAAACATTAGTTAAATATTATTAACCCCTAATCTGCCATCCCTAACATTGCCGCCACCTACCTACACTTATTAACCCCTAACCTGCCGCCCCCAATGTCGCCACCACTATTATAAACATATTAACCCCTAAACCGCCACACTCCCACCTCGCAAACATTAGTTAAATATTATTAACCCCTAATCTGCCGTCCCTAACATTGCCGCCACCTACCTACACTTATTAACCCCTAATCTGCCACCCCCAACATCTCCACCATTATACTAAATGTATTAACCCCTAAACCTAAGTCTAACCCTAACCCTACACCCCCTAACTTAAATATAATTACAATAAATCTAAATAAAAATTCCTATCATTATCTAAATTATTCCTATTTAAAACTAAATACTTACCTATAAAATAAACCCTAAACTAGCTACAATATAATTAATAGTTACATTGTAGTTATCTTAGGGTTTATTTCTATTTTACAGGCAAGTTTGTATTTATTTTAACTAGGTAGAATAGTTACTAAATAGTTATTAACTATTTACTAACTACCTAGCTAAAATAAATAGAAAAGTACCTGTAAAATAAAACCTACCCTAAGTTACAATAACACCTAACACTACACTATAATTAAATAAATTAACTAAATTAAATACAATTACCTAAATTAAATTAAATTACTAAAGTACAAAAAACAAACACTAAATTACAGAAAATAATAAACAAATTACAGATATTTAAAATAATTAAACCTAATCTAATAGCCCTATCAAAATAAAAAAGCCCCCCCAAAATAAAAAAAACCCTAGCCTAAACTAAACTATCAATAGCCCTTAAAAGGGCCTTTTGCGGGGCATTGCCCCAAAGAAAACAGCTCTTTTACCTGTAAAAAAAAATACAAATAACCCCCCAACAGTAAAACCCACCACCTACAAAACCAACCCCCAAATAAAATACTATAAAAAAAAAAACCTAAGCTCCCCATTGCCCTGAAAAAAGGGCATTTGTATGGGCATTGCCCTTAAAAGGGCAGTTAGCTCTTTTGCAGGCCCAAACCCTAACATAAAAATAAAACCCACCCAATAAACCCTTAAAAAAAACCTAACCCCCTGAAGATCGACTTACAGTTCTGAAGACCGGACATCCATCCTCAAGGAAGCGGCAGAAGTCTTCATCCAACCGGGCCGAAGTCCTCAACGAAGCCGGAAGAAGTCTTCATCCAAGCTGGGCGAAGTGGTCCTCCAGACGGGCAGAAGTCTTCATCCAGACGGCATCTTCTATCTTCATCCATCCGACATGGAGCGGGTCCATCTGACATCTGACGCGGAGCATCTTCTTCATCCGACGACTAAAGATGAATGAAGGTACCTTTAAGTGATGTCATCCAAGATTGCGTCCCTTAGATTCTGATTGGCTGATAGAATTCTATCAGCCTATTGGAATTAAGGTAGAAAAATCCTATTGGCTGATGCAATCAGCCAATAGGATTGAACTTGCACTCTATTGGCTGTTCCAATCAGCCAATAGAATGTGAGCTCAATCCTATTAGCTGTATCAGCCAATAGGATTTTTCCTACCTTAATTCCGATTGGCTGATAGAATTCTATCAGCCAATCGGAATCTAAGGGACACCATCTTGGATGACGTCACTTAAAGGAACCTTCATTTGTCGGGTAGTCGTCGGATGAAGAGGATACTCCGTGTCGGATGTCTTAAAGATGGACCCACTCCACATCGGATGTATGAAGATAGAAGAAGCCGTCTGGATGAAGACTTCTGCCCCACTGGAGGACCACTTCTCCTGGCTTGGATGAAGACTTCTCCTGGCTTCGCTGGGGAATTTGTCCTGGTTCTATGAAGTCTTCTGCCATTTCCTTGAGGATGGATGTCCGGTCTTCAGAACTGTAAGTCGATCTTCAGGGGGTTAGTGTTAGGTTTTTAAGGGTGTATTGGGTGGGTTTTAATTTTAGGTTAGGGTTTGGGCCTGCAAAAGAGCTAACTGCCCTTTTAAGGGCAAGGCCCATCCAAATGCCCTTTTCAGGGCAATGGGGAGCTTAGTTTTTTTAAGATAGTATTTTATTTGGGGGGTTGTTTGTGAGGGTGGTGGGTTTTACTGTTGGGGGGGTTGTTTGTATTTTTACAGATAAAAGAACTGATTACTTTGGGGCAATGCCCTGCAAAAGGCCCTTTAAAGGGCTATTGGTAGTTTAGTTTAGGCTAGTTTTTTTTTTTTTTTTTGATAGGGCTATTAGATTAGGTGTAATTATTTTAAATATCTGTAATTTGTTTATTATTTTCTGTAATTTAGTGGGGGGTTTTTGTACTTTAGCTAATTTAATTTAGGTAATTGTATTTAATTTAGTTAATTTATTTAATTATAGTGTAGTGTTAGGTGTTATTGTAACTTAGGTTAGGTTTTATTTTACAGGTACTTTTGTATTTATTTTAGCTAGGTAGTTATTAAATAGTTAATAACTATTTAATAACTATTATACCTAGTTAAAATAAATACAAACTTGCCTGTAAAAATAAAAATAAACCATAAGCTAGCTACATTGTAACTATTAGTTATATTGTATCTAGTTTAGGGTTTATTTTACAGGTAAGTATTTATTTTTAAATAGGAATAATTTAGGTAATGATAGGAATTTTTATTTAGATTTATTGTAATTATATTTAAGTTAGGGGGTGTTAGGGTAAGGGTTAGATTTAGGTTTAGGGGTTAATAAATTTAGTATAGTGGTGGCGACGTTGGGGGCAGCAGATTAGGGGTTAATAAGTGTAGGTAGGTGGCTGCGATATTGGGGGCGGCAGATTAGGGGTTAATAAATATAATGTAGGTGGCTGTGATGTTGGGGCAGCAGATTAGGGGTTCATAAGTATAATGTAGGTGGCGGCGGTGTCCGGAGCGGCAGATTAGGGGTTAATAAATATAATGCAGGTGCCTGTGATGTTGGGGGCAGCAGATTAGGGTTAATAAGTGTAAGATTAGGGGTGTTTAGACTCGGGGTTCATGTTAGGGTGTTACGTGTAGACATACATTTTATTTCCCCATAGGAAGTGAGTTTTACTCTGCTTTTTTGCAGGTGTTAGACTTTTTCTCACCCGGCTCTCCTTGTTGATTCCTATGGGGAAATCGTGCACAAGCACATACGACCAGCTCACCGCTGACTTAAGCAATGCTGGTATTAGAGTGCGGTAAGGAGCACAATTTTGCTCAACGCTCACTTGTTGCCTTTTAACGACGGGTTTGTAAAAACCCGTAATACCAGCGCTGCAGGTAAGTGAGCAATGAGAGAAAACTGCTCGTTAGCACCGCACAACTCAAAACGAAAAACTCGTAATCTAGCCGAGAGACTTTTAACACTTGAAGATGGTATGGAAAAAGTTAAGGTAAAAAGAACCCTCTACCACAAACAAAGAAAAAAAAAAAAAAAGAAATATATATATATATATATATATATATATATATATATATATATATATATATATATATATATATATATATACAGGGAGTGCAGAATTATTAGGCAAGTTGTATTTTTGAGGATTAATTTTATTATTGAACAACAACCATGTTCTCAATGAACCCAAAAAAACTCATTAATATCAAAGCTGAATATTTTTGGAAGTAGTTTTTAGTTTGTTTTTAGTTTTAGCTATTTTAGGGGGATATCTGTGTGTGCAGGTGACTATTACTGTGCATAATTATTAGGCAACTTAACAAAAAACAAATATATACCCATTTCAATTATTTATTTTTACCAGTGAAACCAATATAACATCTCAACATTCACAAATATACATTTCTGACATTCAAAAACAAAACAAAAACAAATCAGTGACCAATATAGCCACCTTTCTTTGCAAGGACACTCAAAAGCCTGCCATCCATGGATTCTGTCAGTGTTTTGATCTGTTCACCATCAACATTGTGTGCAGCAGCAACCACAGCCTCCCAGACACTGTTCAGAGAGGTGTACTGTTTTCCCTCCTTGTAAATCTCACATTTGATGATGGACCACAGGTTCTCAATGGGGTTCAGATCAGGTGAACAAGGAGGCCATGTCATTAGATTTTCTTCTTTTATACCCTTTCTTGCCAGCCACGCTGTGGAGTACTTGGACGCGTGTGATGGAGCATTGTCCTGCATGAAAATCATGTTTTTCTTGAAGGATGCAGACTTCTTCCTGTACCACTGCTTGAAGAAGGTGTCTTCCAGAAACTGGCAGTAGGACTGGGAGTTGAGCTTGACTCCATCCTCAACCCGAAAAGGCCCCACAAGCTCATTTTTGATGATACCAGCCCAAACCAGTACTCCACCTCCACCTTGCTGGCGTCTGAGTCGCACTGGAGCTCTCTGCCCTTTACCAATCCAGCCACGGGCCCATCCATCTGGCCCATCAAGACTCACTCTCATTTCATCAATCCATAAAACCTTAGAAAAATCAGTCTTGAGATATTTCTTGGCCCAGTCTTGACGTTTCAGCTTGTGTGTCTTGTTCAGTGGTGGTCGTCTTTCAGCCTTTCTTACCTTGGCCATGTCTCTGAGTATTGCACACCTTGTGCTTTTGGGCACTCCAGTGATGTTGCAGCTCTGAAATATGGCCAAACTGGTGGCAAGTGGCATCTTGGCAGCTGCACGCTTGACTTTTCTCAGTTCATGGGCAGTTATTTTGCACCTTGGTTTCTCCACACGCTTCTTGCGACCCTGTTGACTATTTTGAATGAAACGCTTGATTGTTCGATGATCACGCTTCAGAAGCTTTGCAATTTTAAGAGTGCTGCATCCCTCTGCAAGATATCTCACTATTTTTGACTTTTCTGAGCCTGTTAAGTCCTTCTTTTGACCCATTTTGCCAAAGGAAAGGAAGTTGCCTAATAATTATGCACACCTGATATAGGGTGTTGATGTCATTAGACCACACCCCTTCTCATTACAGAGATGCACATCACCTAATATGCTTAATTGGTAGTAGGCTTTCGAGCCTATACAGCTTGGAGTAAGAAAACATGCATAAAGAGGATGATGTGGTCAAAAAACTCATTTGCCTAATAATTCTGTATAGTGCTGGAAAAAATTAAGAGACCACTGCAAAATTATCAATTTCTCTGGTTTTACTGTTTATAGGTATGTGTTTAAGTAAAATGAACATTTTTGTTTTATTCTTTAAACTACTGATGACATTTCTCATAAATTCCAAATAAAAATGTTGTTGTTAAGAGCATTTATTTGCAGAAAATGACAGCTGCAGTGTTTTCAGATCTTGAGCAATGCAAAGAAAACAAGTTCATATTCATTTTAAACAACACAATACTATTGTTTTACCATAGCAAGAGTTTAGAAATCAGTATTTGGTGGAATAACCCTGATTTTCAATCACAGCTTTCATGTGTCTTGGCATGCTCTCCACCAGTCTTTTATATTGCTGTTGGGGTGACTTTATGCCACTCCTGGTTAAAAAATTCAAACAGCTCAGCTTTGTTTGATGGCTTGTGACCATCCATCTTCCTCTTGATCACATTCCAGAGGTTTGCAATGGGGTTCAGGTCTGCAAATTGGGTTGGGCATGACAGGGTCTTGTTCTGGTGGTCCTCCGTCCACACCTTGATTGACATGGCTGTGTGGCATGGAACATTGTCCAGCTGGAAAAAATAATCCTCAGAGCTGGGGAACTTTTTAGAGCAGAAAGAAGCAAGTTTTCTTCTAGGATAACCTTGTACATGGCTTGAATCATGCGTTCTTCACAAAGATAAATATGCCTGATTCCAGCCTTGCTGAAGCACCCAGAGATTATCACCGATCCTCCACCAAATTTCACAGTGATTGAGAGACACTGTGGCTTGTAGGCAAATTTGCCCCTTTACGGGCTCACGTTAAAATAGCAATCCACTTGTAATCTAGCCCTAAATGGGTTTTTATTGCGTTTTTTTAAATCAAAAAGAAAATGAAAAGCATTTTTTCTTGATTTATCTCTGTTAAGCCAACTGTGCGCATAACAGTAAAATTAAAAACAGCATGACGATTCTGTGAATGTATAGATAAATTAGTGATCACACCAAATGCACATTTAATTTTAATCCCCTTTTCAGAATATTCACAATAGCAGGTGTCTTTGCTGAGATAAAAAGTATTTGTCTGTCTGAATAAGGCAACGATTATTTTTTTAAGTCCACTCTGTTATAAGGGTATTTTAACAAAGGCTCTTTAAAAGATATTTTTATTTGATGTGACACTTTCTAAACACATTTAATTGCATTTTGTTTAAATATGGGTATGGTTTAAAGAATAAAGAATGCTCAACCTAATGAGTTTACATGTGCAATTATATATGATTGTGTGCATTATATCTTTTTGTAAAAATGAATATGTTCTGATTTTTTTCATCATGTTGTACCTTCCTCATTGGAGGATATCAGAGCTCCCAACTGTCCTCTGTTTTGTGTTCTAGGAGTTTGGAAACTCAAGTCAATTGTCTCTTCTTGATATAATTTTGTTTTAGTTTCACAAAGTAAATCTGGGAACCAATTAAACCCAGTAAATAAAAATCCAACTCTGCCCACAGACCACCCACAACATCCCCAGCAGGCACCAAACTACCATTGATGCAGCAGATGCAGTTGCATCAGGGACCAACTGCTGGGGGTGGGGGCTATAGCATCCAGTCTTCACATTGGCATGTGCTTATGTAGTCATTATCTGTGTATAAATACTCATCAGAATTATACAGTGCAACATCTTCATTATTAGTGTATAGATATGCCGTCATTATACAGCTCAGAATATGCATCAAAGTAAACATATGCATCATATTTATACAGAGCACTGTACTCCTCAGGGTAAATTGTTTGGAAAAGCAAATCATTACACAGCAGTGTGCTCACTGTCAGTGTATAAATACTCCATTATTATATAGTGCAGCATGTTCATTATAATTATGTGTGTGTGTATAAAAAACAAAACAGAAATTGTTCTAGATAATATAATTAAGGGGTGCAAAATGTGACAACAAAGGTAAATATCAAGTGTGCAGGGGTTGGGTAGAGCTTCATCTTCTGCTTATCACTCCTTTTTTATGGTTCCGCATCCTTTAATTTTCTTTTACTCTGCAGATACTACCAAGCAAATTCAGGGCAGCTGGTACCTTTGAGGGTTTTTTTTAGCAATGAATGTGGAAGAGTACATGGAATAGGTTTTTAATTTTGCACTTGTATTGCATCTTCATTGGACAGAATCCTTCAGTGTATTTTTTTATTTTCTTTCTAATGGTAGTCCAGGAGTCCTCATTCTTGTGAATTACTTCACCTGACCACCAGGAAGAGGCAAAGACACCCTGCACCAGAGCTTCCAAGTACCCCTCCTACTTCCCATTCCCTCCAAGTAGTTCTTTGCCTTGTCAAGGAGAGGGCAAGTATGAGATGTGTTCTACATTTTGAAGATATTTAGTTTATTCATTTTACTTTAGTTCCTAGGTTTATAGGTACTTCTAAAGCATTATAAATCTCTTCTACAGAATTTTTGCTTGCAAAAAGCCTGGGATGCCGCTGGAAAGTTCCTAAGCCTCCCCCTGTATGGCCAGGTTTATGTCCTGTTCCTGTAACAGATCATATTGTAAGTTACAGCACAGGATGCATACTCACTGTATTTTACCTTGTTCTCAGCAGTGGAGTGGGATTTATTTGTGGGTAACTACCCAGGTCTGTGTTATTCCACTGGCTGTGTATATGTGGCTTTTAGTGCTTAGTTAGTACTATGGCAATTTACTTTGCTAAGTCTCAGTTACTGGGTGTATAGACACATGTTACTGCACACTGTGGATGTCAGTGAGTATTTCACTTCTGTGACAGGAAGCATTTATTACACATTGTATATGGCCCTTTCAACCTTTATTGTGATTTCTCAGTTCCTCTGTGCTCCAGAGCTAGCAGTGTTCTGCCGGCACACTGAGGAATTGTCGTTGTTTTCCTTCAGCTGGAGCGGTATCTGCTTGTGCTCAGTCTCCTGTGGCGAGGAAGGAGTTATAATTGTTTCCCGCCACAGGAGAGCGCTCAGCACATTCCCCGCCTCCTTCTTCATCTCCAGAGCAGTAAGGCAGTGGACGCAACCCTTCTGTCTCCACGCCATTATCGCTTCTTCTGTGGAATCTTATGAGGAGGTAAGACCCTATACCGGAGCACACAGGGGGCACTACAGCATATTTGGCATATATTAGCCAAGAATATGGCCTTAGCTGTATTATCTAGACATACTCTTTGGCTGAAGTCATGGTCAGCAGAGATGGTTTCCAAGTCCAGACTACTGTCTCTAGCATTCAAGGGTAAGAACCTTTTTGGTTCTGGCTTTGGATTAAATTATTTCAACTTTGACAAGGGACAAGGGTGCCTTTTTGCTGCAGGAGAAAAAAAATCTATACCATAAAACAATGTGGGCTCCCACATCAAAGCTAGACGGAAAGATCCTCATCTTTTCAGAAGAATTTCAATGTTTTCATCTCAGCAGGGGCAGCCTTTGGGAGAAAAGATCTTTAGATAGTGGTTCCTAGTATTTAGGTGCCTGCCTTACCGCTTCCTACCTGTTTTCCTTTTTCGTGGATTCCACAGCTTGGGTATTGGTTTCCAAGATAAAGGACAGTTTTTTAAAGCAGCAGGAGGGATTCTCATAGTAGTATTACCTTAATAATGTGGATGTCAAATGTTTGTTTAAATTAAGGCTGTCATCTCTATTCTAGTATATATATGCAGAATTAGAATTCGCTGGGCCACAGGGCAAAGGCTTTAAAGGGCCCCTCCATTGAAACAGCATCTCTTCTGGCTGTTCTGGCAGTTTTAAATAAGTACAAGCTGGCAGCCACATAGAAAAATGAGGAGCTGCTTCTCTGTGACTATCACCCTTCCCTTTTGGCTAGTGTGCACCACAGGATATGCAGTTGTGCAAACTTCATGTATGGTGACAAGTTTTTCTGTGCGACAACACTGTGGTGGCCATCTTGGAAACCCTGCCACTATATTATAAAGGCAAATTACACGTTTCTTAAACTGTGAGCACTAGAGGTGTTTGCCAGTTGTATTTAAGACCTCTAAGATCCCTGTAGCCACACCCATGCTAGTATATTCAATTACATTCAAATATTAAATGTTTATAATATATCAGAATCATTGTAGTTTGTTTCCCTAAAATAAAGCTTGATTGCCAGTTCACATACCATCTCTATGTTAGTCTATGGGTAGTCTGATTAGTTCAGAGTGAATTTTACTCACACCAGAGGTCAGAAAATCATCTTATTTATTTTTAGTACAGCATACACTAAATGTATTAAAGGGATATGAAACCTATTTTTTCTTTCATTGCTCTGATAGAGCATGCAAGTTTAAAAAACGTTCTAATTTACTTCTAGTATCACTTTTTCTTTGTTCTCTTGGTATCTTTTGTTGAAAACCAAGGACATATTCTTAGGGGCTGGCCCATTTGTAGAGCATTATATGGCAGTAGTTTTGTAAGAGAACTAAATGGCAGCACTCTAGATGCCTACCTAGGTATCTCTTCAACAGAGAAAATCATGGGAAAAGGAAACTTTTTTTAAAATGGTATCCTTTGTCACAAAAGAACAAGCTAATAACAAGCTTATTAAAAGGAAATAACCGTTGTTTTGCGTGGCAGGGTTATAGTACTATGAACATTTAAACAAATGGTTGCAGGCAAATAGCATATTTGAGATATTCTTGAAAATGAGAGTACAGCAAACGTATTAAATGTGATTAAGTGTGGGAGGGAGGTAATTAATGAGGAAGATAGAGTATATGGATGGAGTGCTGGTATTTTGTAAATTGAATTATAGGATATATTTTATTAAGGGGTTAAAACAGAAGCTTCAGTGAAAGCATTAAATTTTGCCTATGGTTTCCTTGCCTATGAGTGCTCTAAAGTGTAAACCTAATTGAAATGGACAACGTCATTAGGGTTCTTTCTTTGCTGGAAATTATTGGTGGTGGATATTAAAGATAATGTAAGATAAATGGGAATGGTTGAACACATTGAAATTCATTGTTTTATTGGCATTACGTTAATCAGTGATTCACAAGTGGTGCTGTTGGCAGTTTATATACGTATTTAAGAGTGTATCGGTGGACATAACCCTTGTTATATCTTTCCTGTCAAGGCATTGCAGGATCCTCAGAATCTAAAAAAGCAATTTAACTAATATTTGTTGTACATGGAATGAAGCGGAATACCAGTTATTTATCAGCAACTGTATTATGCATTTAAATGAGTGCACAATCAGGCTTTTTTGTTTTAGGTAAAAGAGATTTTATCATTTTAGGATTAGATAAGGCAGTAATACATTGTGCAGTAATACCATCTACTCATCGTTTAAACCTAAGGGGTTAAAGCAAATAGGAACTATTACAAATAGTTGCATATACTGAGGAGGAGATGTATGGCGTGTCCAAAAATCACTGAAGCTCTACATTTTCCTATGGCTTTTCCGCCCAGATACACTAAACAGGATACTGTATTGACTGTTCTTTAAGCTTGATCCCTGTGCTACTTGATGCTTGCTTTTTAGTACTGTACTTCAATTTGTCCATCAAGTGCAAAGTCTTAAAGGCTTTGGCTGTGCTTCTTTCTTCTTGCAGCTCAGAAAAAAAAAATCACTAAACCCAGATTCTACTCTCAGCATAAACAGACGCTGCTTCCTTTAATCAGTGGGATGATTAGCAATCCTAATGAGATATAACCTTCACTTGCACACCAAATATCACAGGGCTATAGGTAATGACTCATTTTGACCTAAATATGGCCTTTTATTGCAGTCTTTCAGTGTCTTTGAGCATGGAAAAATGCACTGATAATGTATAAATTTTATTATACAAAAATATTATTTTAAAGATATTTCTTATTTTGTATTTTATGAGGGTTATATTCAATTATTGTGTTTGCTCAGATAAGAAAGAGGGTGTTGTCAATATAATATCTGTGAGATAATCCTGGGAGAGAAGATGACACAGGTTGGTTTATTTTTCATTACCTAAAAATATTTATAAAAAGGGCGTAGAGCAACTACACAAAAAAACTAGAGGGGGTATATATTTCCTCCCTTTAGGAAAGCTTATCAATGATTCCCATAGACTTACATAATAAAGTTAATTAGTCTTTTCTAAGAATTAGAATATACCCCTATATCTGATAAAAGTCATGTTAGATAAAGATAAAAAAGATATATAGATGAATTATCTTTATCAGACGTCGGTAAGAAAATCCCATTTAATTCTACAGCTACAGCACTTTTCCTTTTATGAGAACTAATCAGAATTATTAGCCCTAATCCATCTGTACTTAGATAACAATAGAAAAGGTTAACTGTTAGCTTCTGAAGATTATTTATCAGCAAGCTGCACATGAGAAAGATGAAGAAATTGATTAATTGACTGATGGATTTAATTTGAAATATCCAGTAATCGAATGCAGTATTTGTACATATCATAAACCTGTATGGCATATACACACATACAAATACATGCATGCACACTCTCACTCACACACACACAAATACATGCATGCACGCTCTCACTTACACACACACACAAATACATGCATGCACGCTCTCACTTACACACACACACAAATACATGCATGCACGCTCTCACTTACACACACACACAAATACATGCATGCACGCTCTCACTTACACACACACACAAATACATGCATGCACGCTCTCACTTACACACACACACAAATACATGCATGCACACTCTCACTTACACACACACACAAATACATGCATGCACACTCTCACTCACACACATACAAATACATGCATGCACACTCTCACTCACACACATACACAAATACATGCATGCACACTCTCACTTACACACACACACAAATACATGCATGCACGCTCTCACTTACACACACACACAAATACATGCATGCACACTCTCACTTACACACACACACAAATACATGCATGCACACTCTCACTCACACACATACAAATACATGCATGCACGCTCTCACTTACACACACACACAAATACATGCATGCACACTCTCACTTACACACACACACAAATACATGCATGCACACTCTCACTCACACACATACAAATACATGCATGCACGCTCTCACTTACACACACACAAATACATGCATGCACGCTCTCACTTACACACACACACAAATACATGCATGCACACTCTCACTTACACACACACAAATACATGCATGCACACTCTCACTCACACACACACAAATACATGCATGCACACTCTCACTCACACACATACAAATACATGCATGCACGCTCTCACTTACACACATACAAATACATGCATGCACGCTCTCACTTACACACACACACAAATACATGCATGCACGCTCTCACTTACACACACACACAAATACATGCATGCACACTCTCACTTACACACACACAAATACATGCATGCACACTCTCACTTACACACACACAAATACATGCATGCACACTCTCACTCACACACATACAAATACATGCATGCACACTCTCACTTACACACACACAAATACATGCATGCACACTCTCACTCACACACATACAAATACATGCATGCACGCTCTCACTTACACACACACAAATACATGCATGCACGCTCTCACTTACACACACACACAAATACATGCATGCACACTCTCACTTACACACACACAAATACATGCATGCACACTCTCACTCACACACATACACAAATACATGCATGCACGCTCTCACTTACACACACACACAAATACATGCATGCACACTCTCACTTACACACACACAAATACATGCATGCACACTCTCACTTACACACACACAAATACATGCATGCACACTCTCACTTACACACACACAAATACATGCATGCACACTCTCACTCACACACATACAAATAGATGCATGCACGCTCTCACTTACACACACACAAATACATGCATGCACACTCTCACTCACACACATACAAATACATGCATGCACACTCTCACTCACACACATACAAATACATGCATGCACACTCTCACTTACACACACACAAATACATGCATGCACGCTCTCACTTACACACACACAAATACATGCATGCACGCTCTCACTTACACACACACAAATACATGCATGCACGCTCTCACTCACACACATACAAATACATGCATGCACACTCTCACTTACACACACACAAATACATGCATGCACACTCTCACTTACACACACACAAATACATGCATGCACGCTCTCACTTACACACACACAAATACATGCATGCACGCTCTCACTTACACACACACACAAATACATGCATGCACACTCTCACTTACACACACACAAATACATGCATGCACACTCTCACTCACACACATACACAAATACATGCATGCACGCTCTCACTTACACACACACACAAATACATGCATGCACGCTCTCACTTACACACACACACAAATACATGCATGCACACTCTCACTTACACACACACAAATACATGCATGCACACTCTCACTTACACACACACAAATACATGCATGCACACTCTCACTTACACACACACAAATACATGCATGCACACTCTCACTTACACACACACAAATACATGCATGCACACTCTCACTCACACACATACAAATAGATGCATGCACGCTCTCACTTACACACACACAAATACATGCATGCACACTCTCACTCACACACATACAAATACATGCATGCACACTCTCACTCACACACATACAAATACATGCATGCACACTCTCACTTACACACACACAAATACATGCATGCACGCTCTCACTTACACACACACAAATACATGCATGCACGCTCTCACTTACACACACACACACAAATACATGCATGCACACTCTCACTTACACACACACAAATACATGCATGCACACTCTCACTCACACACATACACAAATACATGCATGCACGCTCTCACTTACACACACACACAAATACATGCATGCACACTCTCACTTACACACACACAAATACATGCATGCACACTCTCACTTACACACACACAAATACATGCATGCACACTCTCACTTACACACACACAAATACATGCATGCACACTCTCACTCACACACATACAAATAGATGCATGCACGCTCTCACTTACACACACACAAATACATGCATGCACACTCTCACTCACACACATACAAATACATGCATGCACACTCTCACTCACACACATACAAATACATGCATGCACGCTCTCACTTACACACACACAAATACATGCATGCACACTCTCACTCACTCACACACATACAAATACATGCATGCACATTCATATGCACGCTCTCACTTACACACACACAAATACATGCATTCACACACATGCACACAAATACATGCATGCACACTCTCACTTACACACATACACACAAATACATGCATGCATACTCTCACTTACACACATACACACAAATACATGCATGCACACTCTCACTCACACACATACACACAAATACATGCATGCACATTCATATGCACACTCACTCACACACATACACACAAATACATGCATGCACATTCATATACACACTCTCACTCTCACACACACAAATACATGCATGCACATGCATATGCACACTCACTCACACACATACACACAAATACATGCATGCACATTCATACACACGCTCTCACTCACACACACACACACTCTCTCTTACACACACATATATGTATGTACATCCGTATACATGCTCTCACTCACGCACACACACTCACACACACACATATATGCATGTACATTCGTATACACGCTCTCACTCACACACACTCAAACACACATATATATGCATGTACATTCGTATACACGCTCTCACTCAAACACACATATATATGCATGTACATTCATATGCACACTCTCACTCACACACATACAAATACATGCATGCACATTCATATGTACACTCTCACTCAAACACATACAAATACATGCATGCACATTCATATGCACACTCTCACTCACACACATACAAATACATGCATGCACATTCATATGTACACTCTCACTCAAACACATATAAATACATGCATGCACATTCATATACACACTCTCACTCACACATATACAAATAAATGCATGCACATTCATATACACACTCTCACTCACACACATACAAATACATGCATGCACATTCATATACACACTCTCACTCACACATATACAAATACATGCATGCACATTCATATACACACTCTCACTCACACACATTCAAATACATGCATGCACATTCATATGCACACTCTCACTCACACACATACAAATACATGCATGCACATTCATATGCACACTCTCACTCACACACATACAAATACATGCATGCACATTCATATGCACACTCTCACTCACACACATACAAATACATGCATGCACATTCATATGCACACTCTCACTCACACACACATATATGCATGTACATTCATACACACGCTCTCACTCACACACACACACACTCTCTCTTACACACACATATATGTATGTACATCCGTATACATGCTCTCACTCACGCACACACACTCACACACACACATATATGCATGTACATTCGTATACACGCTCTCACTCACACACACTCAAACACACATATATATGCATGTACATTCATATACACACTCTCACTCACACACAGACATACTCTCTCTCACACACACATATATGCATGTACATTCGTATACACACTCTCACTCACACACATACAAATACATGCATGCACATTCATATACACACTCTCACTCACACATATACAAATACATGCATGCACATTCATATACACACTCTCACTCACACATACAAATACATGCATGCACATTCAAATGCACACTCTCACTCACACACACATATATGCATGTACATTCGTATACACACTCTCACTCACACACATACAAATACATGCATGCACATTCATATGCACACTCTCACTCACACACATACAAATACATGCATGCACATTCATATGCACACTCTCACTCACACACATACAAATACATGCATGCACATTCATATGCACACTCTCACTCACACACACATATATGCATGTACATTCATACACACGCTCTCACTCACACACACACACACTCTCTCTTACACACACATATATGTATGTACATTCGTATACACGCTCTCACTCACAAACACATACGCATGCACATACACCCACGTACACAAAAACACATATACGCACACCCACAGAAATGAATGCATATACATTTGCATGCACTTTGTTTAGAAGTGCTGACATAAATCTCTTTGTTTATTGACAAGTTTTAGAACATACACTTATTTATTTTTTTAATTCTCTCTATGCATTTAGTGAGTATAATCTCAGATTTACCATGTATGAATTTGCATTCAGTGTTTTAATAAAAGGGAATGAGTTTGTATATATCTTGTTAGTGATTTCAGAATTTATACAGTTTTATTGCTATTTACTCAATAAAACTGACTCAGTTAGTCTTTAGAACATTGTTAAAAACGAAAGATTGAATGTAATCAGAATCAACAGCCAGAGGAAGATAATCTTTTCTATTTAGAGGGCTAATTAATGACACTGCCATCCTGTGGATAGATGTAACATTCAGACTGATTTATTTCCAGTGATTTTTTTTTTTATACTTAATCCTCCTTAATCCCTGGACCTGGAGTTCCTGCATCTTCACACATCATTGTCTGCGCCAGTTTATAGATAACATACCTTTCTGTACAGGCAGAAAAAAAAATCAGCCTAAACTTGAAATTCATATTGCTCTGGAATCAGGCTTGCTGACAAGCGTTCCTTAACAAGGAATGTTATAAAGGGTGGAGGTTAGACAAGTTAAATGACTGCATCAGTACAGCGTTAGTAGAGCATTTTCATACTAATAGCCATGGGAAGGTTTTCTCTCTGTGCTATATGTGCAGTACAGGAATCACTCTGATGTGGTGACAGTGAGTCTAAAAGTGCAGGCAAGCAAGGCTGTAACACGAAAATAAAACTTTGGATTAATATGATGTTAAAAATAATGACATTAGTGTTAGTGAACTGCTATGCAGCTTTTCAAAGGACATACAAGTCATTGTTTTTCCTTATTACAATTGAATTTATTTGTATGGATTTTTATGGATTCTCAAAAGTTACCGTCCACCCTTGGATCTGTGGAGGTTGTTCTTATCAGCCAATGAGATTCTGTCCCACAGATGAGCAGTGCAGAGATAATGAGCTAGATTTATAGATGCTTATGAGGTTGCAGAGATGTCTCTCTGAGAAGGCAAGTTTTAGCCTAGTCAAATACTTTATCATATATATATATATATATATATATATATATATATATATATATATATATATATATATATAACAAGAGTATTGCATTGAGCAATGGTACTTTTTTATTGGACTAAGTATACATTTATAAGTAGACAAATATAAATGTATAATTGTCTAATAAAAAAGTATCATAGCTCAATGCAATACTATATGTATATGCAGCAAATGTGGGGTATTTAGACTTGGGGTTTATGTTAGGGTTAGGTTTAAACGTAACTTTTTTTTCCCCATAGACATCAATGGGGTTGCATTACAGAGCTTTTCATTCCGCTTTTCATTCCGCGATCGCAGGTGTTAGTTTTTTTTCTAACACTTTCTCCCCATTGATATCTATGGGGAAAGCATGCACAAGAATGTCAAAGCAGCGCTTGGAATTTGTGCGGTATGGAGCTCATCGCCACTATATCGCACGCACTAGGCGGCATTTTAGAAACTCGTAATGACAGCGCTATGGAGGGTGAAATAACATAACTTTTGTTGGGTTCGTCTTACACCCTCTATAGCGCAAACTTTGTAATCTAGGTGATTATTAAATATTAAAATTGCTTAAAAATAATTTTTCAATGTTTAAGGTATTCGACTGGAAAGGGCTCTAAAGTGTATAGATGAATATACATGTGTGTATATATGTGTATAAATCACTTTATTTATGTAGGCTTTCTCAATGTGTTTTTGAATTGTCTATGGATGTTAACGCTAATGTAAAGGATTGCCTTTCATTATTTTATTAATAATAGTTTATTAAAAGTTATGTTTTATTGATTCTGTTTACTACTCTCACTATATTGATCTAGTATGCGTGTAAGCTTACTTGAGGTTGTATCTTTCAGCTAAGTGATCTTAGTATTTATTAAAGGGACATAAAACCCACATTTTTTTTTCATGATTCAGATAGAGAATACAATTTTAAACAACTTTCTAATTTACTTCTATTATCTAATATGTTTTATTCTCTTGGTATCATTTGTTGAAGGAGCAGCAATGCACTACTGGTTTCTAACTGAACACATGGGTGAGCCAATGACAATCAGTTTATATATGCAGCCACCAATCAACAGCTAGAACCTAAGTTCTCTGCTGCACATGAACATGCTTAGATAAACATTTCAGCAAAGGCTAACATGAGAAAGAAGCAAATTAAATAATTGTGTTGCCTTTCTGAATCATGAAAGAAAAACTTTGGGTTTCATGTCCCTTTAAGTCTATACACACACCTTTGCTCTAACACAGTGAGTACTTATTACTTTTTATTACTCCTATACACAATATATTTAGAAATATTCAAAACTACCTTCAGGTTTAGCGCTGTAGGTCTAACGAGGTGATGGGTTAGTGTGTGAGAGATAAGTGCGTTTTTTTGTTCTATATGGGCTACATTGAAGTTCATGGGGAGAAGACGTTAACACATAATATCCAAAGTCCTGAAGTTTACTCCAAACGGTGTTTATGCGCAAGCCGAAAAAAATGATGCGCAACTTGTAATCTAGCCCTATATATTTCTTTCCTAACATATGGAGAGTCCACAACGTCATCAATTACTAGTGGGAATATCACTCCTGGCCAGCAGGAGGAGGCAAAGTGTCACTCCCCTACCCATAATCCCCAGTCATTCTCTTTGCCTCTGTTAATGGAGAAGGTGAAGTTTTGGTGTCTGAAGAAAATGTGTTTCCGCTCTATGCTATAGAGAACGGAGCGGCGGTTCATGTTGGAGCCGATTGCAGAGTCCTCTGATAACTTCCTGCTGTTTTCAAAACTGCTTGGAGTTTGAAGTAACAACTTTTTCTTAGAAGGTCAAGCAGGAGCACCTCAATTAATCTGAGGTGTAGAGGTGGCCTTTATCAGAGGGTACTTTAACTAGACTTGAAGTACATTTCTTGGGAAAAGATTGTTTTTTAAAGAAAACAACTTTCCTAAAGTGACAGTTTTATTTATTTTTTGTTCAATTTTAACAGTTTTTTTTTTGGGGGGGGGCATGTCTCACATGGGGCAGGAATCTGCTATTATGAATACATGTCTATTGTGTTTAGAGGCCCAAATTGTTACCCCTATGCAATTTTGTTCCTCATGTGTTAAGAGGACATTACAATGTAAAGATAAAGTTATTTTTGCTGAGCCTAATGTCTCACAGGATGATGCTGTTCAGGCAATGCCACAGCTTTCTACTGTTACGTCCCAAGTGTCTATGGTGTCACATGCAGTGCCCTGCGGTTCCTCAGCCTCCTGGAGGTGTGTATTTGCCTGCAGATATTGCTGCACAGGTATCGTCTGCGGTATCTGTGGCATTATCTCCTTTTCCCATGTTAAAGTGAAAATGCAAGAGGAAAATTACAGATTCAGATAGTAAGGTTTCTGTTCCATCGTCTGCTACTCAGGTTGCCCTCCCTCATAAGTCTGATGAGGAGGATACGTTGGTAGCCTCTAAAGGGTGAAATCTCAGATTGGAACAGAATAATTCCTTCATCTAATGCTGAAGTAGTATCATTCAGGTTTAAGCTTGAACACCTTTGTGTATTGTTAAAGGAGGTTTTGGCTACTTTGGCCGACTCCAACCCGCCTATCGTTGTCAACCCTAAGAAATCTAGTAAACTTAATAAATATTTCGATGTTCCTTCCTCTGTGGAAGTGTTTCCTGTTCCAGACCGTGCAACAGAGATTATTGCACAGGAATTGGAGTAGCCAGGGATACCTTTTTCCCCGTCTCCAATCTTTAAAAAGATGTTTCCTGTCGCTGACTCCATTAAAAATTCATGGCGTCCGGTGCCTAAAGTAGAAGGGGCCATTTCTACTCTGGCTATGAGAACTACTATTGCTATAGAGGATAGCTGCTCTTTTAAAGATCCAATGGACAAAAAGCTGGAGGCTAATTTGAAGAAAATGTATTTTCATCAAGGTCTTCAATGGCAACCTGCAGTTTGTATTACCACTGTGTCAAGTGCGGCATCTTATTAATTTGATGCCTTGTCTGATTCACTTCAAGTAGAGACTCCTTTGGAGGAGATCCAAGACAGGATTAAGGCTCTCAAGCTAGCCAACTTCTTTATTTCTGATGCTACCATGCAAGTTATTAAACTGGGAGCCAAGATATCTGGCTTCGCTGTGCTAGCTCGCAGGGCGTTGTGGCTGAAATCTTGGTCAGCGGATGTTACTTCTAAGTCCAAGCTTCTGGCACTTCCTTACAAGGGTAAGACCTTGTTTGGACCTGGTCTGGTAGAAATAATTTACTGGAAAAGGGTTTTTTTTCTACCACAAGACAAGAAGAATAGACCTAAAGGATGTCAAATTAATTTTCATTCCTTTCATCCCTCTTCCAAGCAGGAACAGTCCAAGTCTTCTTGGAAAACCCAATCAGTCTTGGAACAAGGGGAAGCAATCTAAGAAACTTGCTGCTGAGTCTAAATCAGCATGAAGGGTTTGCCCCCAATCTGGGATCAGATCAAGTAGGGGGCAGAGTTTCTCTGTTTTATCAAGCATGGATGCAAGATGTCCCATATCTCTGGGCTGTGGAAATATATCTCATGGTTACAAAATAGAATTCAGAGGCAGGTTCCACCTCTCAAGATTATCTGCAGACCAGATAAAAAGAGAGGCATTCTTGAATTGCGTTCTTGACCTTTACTCCCTGAAGTGATAGTTCCAGTTCCTGTAAGGGAAAAGGGTCTAGAATTCTATTCATATCTGTTTGTGATTCCCAAAAAAGAGGGAACATTTCGTCCTATTCTAGACCTAAAGTGTTTCAACAAGTTTCTCAGGTTACATTCCTTCAAAATGGAAACCATTCGTTCCATTCTTCCCTTGGTCCATGAGGGTCAGTTCATGATGACCATAGACTTGAATGATGCGTAACTTTATGTCCCCATCCACAGGGATCATCACAAGTTCCTGAGATTTGCATTTCGAGAAAAACACTTTTAGTTTGTGGTTCTCCCGTTTGGCCTTGCCACAGCTCCCAGAATTTTCTCAAAGGTTCTGGGCGCTCTCTTGGCAGTGATGAGGTCTCGGGGAATTGCAGTGGTGCCCTACCTGGATGACATATTGGTTCAGGCACCATCTTTTCAACAAGCAAACTCTCATACAGAGATCTTGTTGTCTTTTCTACATTCCCATGGATGGAAAGTGAATCTGGAAAAGAGTTCCCTTGTTCAAGCTACAAGGGTAGTTTTCTTAGGGACCATAATAGATTCCCTATCTATGGAATTTTTTCTGACATAGGTCAGAAAATACAAAATTCTTTCCTCTTGCCTCTCTCTGCAGTCTACTGTTCGGCCATCAGTGGCTCAATGTATGAAGGTAATTGGTCTGATGGGCGCTTCCATGGACATCATTCCCTTTGCTCGATTCCATTTGAAAGCTCTGCAGTTATGCATGCTCAGACAATGGAACAGGGACCATTTGTATCTGTTTCAGAGGATAGATCTAGATCGGTCGACAAGAGACTCTTTCCCGTGGTGGATTTCTCAGGAGCATCTGTCTCAGAGCACATGCTTCCAGAGACCTTCCTGGATGATTGTAACCAAGGATGCCAGCCTGTTGGGCTCGGGAGCAGTCTGGGACTCATTAAAGGCGCAGGGATTGTGGACTCAGAAGGAGTCTGCTCTCCCCATAAATATCTTTGAGTTGAGAGCAATTTACAATGCTCTGATGGCTTGGCCTCAGTTGTCCTCAGCCTGGTTTATCAGGTTCCAGTCGGACAATATCACCTCAGTGGCTTACATCAAACACCAGGGAGGAACTCAGAGTTCCTTAGCCATGAAGGAGGTGGTTCAGATTTTTCAGTGGTCAGAAGTTCACAATTGCTGTCTTTCTGCCATCCACATTCCAGGTGTGGACAACTGGGAAGCAGACTTCTTGAGAAGACAGACATTTCATCCTGGGGAGTGGGCTCTCCATCCGGAGGTGTTCTCCAGGGTAACCCTCAAATGGGGGGAGCCGGAGTTGGATCTGATGGCGTCTCGGCAGAACGCCAAGCTTCCATGGTACAGTTCAAAGTCGAGAGATCCGCAGGCTGCATTTATAGATGCTCTGGGGGTTCCTTGGGATTTCAGTCTGGCATATCTGTTTCCTTCGTTTGCTCTCCTTCCACGAGTCATTGCTCGTATCAAACAGGAGAGAGCATCGGTAATTCTAATAACTCCTGCGTGGCCTTGCAGGATCTGGTATGCAGACCTAGTGAAGATGTCATCTCTTCCACCTTGGAGGTTGCCTCTGAGGAAGGACCTTCTAACTCAGGGTCCATTCTTTCATACAAATCTCGTTTCTCTGAAGCTGACTGCTTGGAGATTGAATGCTTAGTTCTATCTAAGCGTGTTTTTTCTGAGTCGGTCATTGAGACCATGATTCAGGCTCGCAAGCCTGTTACTAGAAAGATTTACCATAAGGTATGGCGTAAATACCTTTATTGGTGCGAATTCAAGGGCTACTCTTGGAGTAGGGTCAGGATTCTTAGGATTTTTTCAGTCAGTTCTCTGAAGGATCAGATTTCTGCATTATCTATTTTGTTGCACAAGCGTCTGGCGGATGTGCCAGATGTTCAATCCTTTTGTCAGGCCCTAGTCAGAATCAGGCCTGTGTTTAGGTCTGTTGCTCCTCCTTGGAGCCTTAACCTTGTTCTTAAGGTTTTGCAATGGGCTCCGTTTGGCTCAGTTTAAACCATTGCATTCCATAGATATTAAATTGTTATCTTGAAAGGTTTTGTTTCTTATTGCTATTTCTTCTGCTCGGAGAGTCTCTGAACTCTCCTGAACTTTGCAGTGTGATTCACCTTACCTTATTTTTCATGCTGATAAGGCGGTTCTTCATACTAAAGTGGGATTTCTCCCTAAAGTAGTTTCAGATAGAAATATTAATCAGGACATTGTTGTTCGTTCTCTATGTCCTAATCCTTCTTTTCATAAGGAACGTTTGGGATAAAGGTTCTTCAAGCGTTGGTGCCTTCCTTTTTAGGTCTGCCTGTCTTGTATCTGTCCCTAGTCATCTGTGTCCTCTAGCTTGGGTATTGGTTCCCACTAGTAATTGATGACATTGTGGACTCTCCATATCTTACGACCCCATGCTTAAATTCAAGACAGTTATTTTTTGACTAAACCTCTAGAACCTCTACACCTTTGTGTTATTCCTTTTTTTCATTTTCCTTTCGGTCGAATGACTGGGGGTTATGGGTAGGGGAGTGACACTTAACTACTTTTCTGTGATGCTCTTTGCCCCCACCTACTGGCCAGGAGTGGTATTCCCACTAATATTTGATGACGTTGTGGACTCTCCCTATCAAGTCTAAAAATTGAGGATTTTCCTGTCCTGAAAACTGAAAGAGCACACAGCAGCCTTTAGAAGCCTAACCTTGCCATATTGCTCAGGTCACAAGTTTTGAGTAGTAATGTTACCCCAAGTTTTTTATATGCAAGATATTTATTTCATGAATCGGTTTTAATAAATCTGGACCATTGACTGTTTTAAAATCAAAATGAAGCTTTCGCTTAATCCGTTATATTAAAAAAATATTTTTAAATAGCGCCCTTAAATATGCATGATATAAATTTGTTGAGTTTTATGCAACACTAAGCAACATTCTAAAGCCAAAATGATGGTCTAATTTTTAAGGGCATGTAATTTTTTTGCTTTACTGCCTCAAACTGGTTATGTGTTTAATCCCAAGAAAGCAGTTAAAAGGAGAGGTAATGTCTTGCACTGAAGCCACAAGCATTGCCGCATTTGAGCAGAAAACAGCTAGTGATTGGTGAGTATGTGCTACCCCTGATTGGCTGACCGGACTTTAACCCCCTGAAAAGGGATTGGTAAACACATGGTAAGCTCAAGTGAGTGATGCAAAATAACATGTTCTAAGAAATAAGAGCATGTAACTTTTGCAATAGAATCTCTTTTTAATGTTAATGCATCTGAAATTTACATAGTCAGCATTATGTATTATTAAAAGGACACTCAAGTCAAAATTAAAATTTCATTATTCAAAGCATGCAAAGCATTCAGAGCATGCAATTTTAAACAACTTTCCAATTTACTTCCATTAACAAAATGTGCACAGTCTTTTTATATTTAATTTTTTTGAGTCACCAGCTCCTACTGAGCAGCATGTGCAAGAATTCACAGAATAAGCGTGTATGCATTTGTGATTGGCTGATGGCTGTCACATGGTACGTGTATGCATTTGTGATTGGCTGATGGTTGTCACATGGTACAGGGGGGGGGGAGTGGAAATAGACATAACGTTTAAAATTGTCAGAAAACAAATCTATTACTTATTTTAAGCTCAGACTAAGTGCTATTGTATTGTCTTGTTATCTTGCATTTGTTGATTATGCAAATCTACTGTGTTGACTGGTCCTTTAAAAGGATATTAAATACCTCTTGTTTTTTGTATAAAAATGATGCTTGTACCACTCCCTATAGGATTTAAAAAAAAAATTCTGTACCATGAAAATGCTTAAAATCAAGTAGCTTGTTTATGAAATTTGCAGCATTTTGAAAGCCGAGGCTACAGATCTTTATTTTTTGTACTCTCTAGGGAGTGTGGAACAAGCTCAAGTTTTACAGAAAAGCAAAAAGTGTTTAATGTACTTTTAAGGATAGTATAGTAAACCATCCCTTGTCTGGCAGTATATGTTTATTATCTTTCCTGAAGTTATTTAGTTGTTAAGTATGAGGGAAAAGCTTGAGTACCGGAGAGAGCTTTTCATCTATGAAATATCAGTTCTCCTTTGAAAATAGTTTAAGATCCTGATATCTGCAGATCCGACATCTATTAAGGAGCTTGATTTGTGTGTAGAAGCTTGTCACATGTATTTCAAGGGAGAAAGCAGAATCTTCTTTCTTAGGTATCAAACCTAAAAATAAATCCTGTGTATTTATAGTTATACAATAATGTATGTTCTTAAAACACCCAGGGACCAGTAGAACCATTAAAGGGACAGTCTAGTCCAAAACATACTTTTATTATTCAGATAGGGCATGCAATTTTAAAAACAATTCCAATTCACTTCTATCACCAATTTTGCCTTGTTCTCTTGGTATTCTTAGTTGAAAGCTAAATCTAGGAGGTTCATATGCTAATTTCTAAGCCCTTGAAGGCCGCCTCTTCGTTCAGGGCATTTTGACAGTTGTTCACCACTAGAGGGTGCTAGTTCATGTGTTTAATGTAGATAACACTGTCAAAAGAACTGAACTAAGGGGCAGTTTGCAGAGGCTTAGATACAAAGTAATCACAAAGGTAAAAAGTGTATTAATATAACTGTGTTGGTTATGCAAAACTAGGGAATGGGTAATGAAGGGATTATCTATCTTTTAAAACAATAAATATTCTGGTGTAGACGGTCCCTTTAAGCTGGCAAATTCTCCACTTAGTGGAATGAACCCAAAAGGGCAAATAAAAGAGCTGCTAATAGAGATCTCAGTGTATGCAGAGATCATTACTTGTGCTTACACACTATATACGCATTTGACTTGATCCTACGTCTGGAACTAAGTTAGGGTATTAAATAATTGAAACAAACACCATACAAATAAGGAAATAAGGGTTACAACTTTGTTTATTGTTAAATTGACAACATTTTAACAAATAACTTTTAACATAAGTAAAAAATACATAATATAGCCCCCCATTGCTTGCCCCCTACATCCAAGTGTGCCAAATGCATGACCCCTTTTTATTAAACAATCCAGTCTAACCAAAACTAGAGTTACCCATAAAACCACCAACAAGCATACACCACATAGAGAAAGCACCCCAACAATGCACTCCACAGCTAGTGAGGATAAGCAGATTCAGGTTAGATGCCGCTTGCGCTCTCCATCCCTATAACACCTCACACATCACTCCTCCCATTGTCCTGACACTGAGCCATGTACAAGACCAATGTAGGATTAAATATAACCTTCAGTTTTTTTATTCCAGGGGTTCTTTCCAGGGCCGTCTTTAATATTGACTGGACCCTGGGCAAAAATTTTCTTGGGCCCCCCCCCCCCACCCCATGCAATTTCGCTCTCCACCCTAACAACCCAAAAAGCATCTAAATCAATTTATTTTATAATTGTTTTCAAAATTATTAGCCCAGCAGTGGATCATCCACTGCTGGGCTAATCATTTTTAAAAAATGAAATAAATTGCAATATGTGAAACTGGACCTAAGCAGTATTAATAAGTAAATAAATATATAAATTCCTCCACTGTGGATTAATTTAATATTCTTTTGAATGTGATTCTGGTGTGAGGTTAGCTGGTTAAAGAGATTTAGGGCAGCCAACAGGAGCAAAGCAAGTTAAAGACTGAGGAGGAAGCATGGAGGTGCAGACAAATATAAGTTTACTGACTGAAACAGCAGAACTGCTATGGGAAGCTGTAAAATCTAAGACAGAGAGAAAACAAAAACTATAAAAATAAACCTTACATTAATGTGTGAAGTATCAGCACGACACTATGCATCAGCCACAGCAGCACATGTCACTTCTTTGCTAGGAACAAGTTCCCTCTCACCTTGCACTAGACAATGCTACATGGGGAGGGGCGTGTGTGCACTCACTTATTCTTCCCACTGACACCTTTCTACAAAGCACTGTTCACTTCAGTTAGTTGATCTTAGGGCCACAGCAGAAAGAGCAGAGCTAAGGGGACCAGCAGACTGGATGCTGTCTGCCCAAGGCTGCATGGATACAGTGTGAGATGTGTCATACAGCCTCAAGACTGAAGAGAGCAGTGTATGCAGCTGCACAGATGATTAAATCCTCATGTGCCTGCCGCTCCAGCTTTCTGCTGCATGCGCCTACAGTCAGCCCGACCCAGAAACAATCCCCACCACCAGAGCAGTTACCTGGTAACAGTGGTAACCCCAGTAGGACCTTTTCTGATGCAGTGGGAATTGCTGGATGCAGAGATAGGGCTTTGCATTCAGTGCTGCAGAGTGCACATCTAAAACAGCACATGGCAATAGCTTGGCATGTCACATGACACCGGCACGGTCTGGCACAGTTTTTTAAAAAAATATATATATAAGCAGAGTACTTTTGACTGTGACAGTATTATGACTGAATGTGTGTGTTCCCCATGTCACATCAGCAGCCTGGTATGAACCATAAAAATTTTTTTTTTTTTTTTTTTTTAGGACTCTTGGGCCCCTCAACAGAGACTGGGCCCTGGGCAGCTGCCCCTTTTGCCCTGTGTTAAAGACGGTCCTGGTTCTTTCACTCAAGCATGTGCACAGAGCTTCACACACCAATCTCTGTCTGTGCCTGACTTTGGGGGCATTAGGTAGTGAGATTTCTTATGGGACTTTTATGTACCATTAAAGGGACATTAAACCCAAAACATTTCTTTCATTATTCAGTTAGAGAATACATTTTTTTTTTTTTTTTTTAAATTCCAATTTACTTCTATTATTAAATTTGCTTCATTCTCATGTTATTCTTTGTTGAAGGGATACCTAGGCAGGTAGTGTGCACATGCCTGAAGCACAACATAACAGGAAATAGTGCTGCCATCTAGTGCTCCTGCTAATGTATAACATTGTTGCAAAACTGCTTCCATATAGTGCTGTAGACACATTCCTGATCTTACATTCCAGGTTTTAAACAAAGGATAACAAGAAAACCAAGAAAATTTGATAACAGAAGTAAATTGGAAAGAGGCTTAAAATTGTATGCTCTATCTGAATCATGAAAGAAAAAAAATGGATTTTAATTAGATTTTATGTCCCTTTAACATACCCTATGGATTTTATAGTGCTAAATCTATGACTATTTATATATTTACTATCTTTTTGCTTACGGCTTTTACAAATTACTTTTGAAGCTCCTGCTGGTGATTATTTTTCATGTTTCCTTCTGTATATTTTGTTATTGCATGTTTGTGTATAACGTGATTAGGAGTTTATATGTACTGTATATACTTCACACATTCCACCCATTTTATTCTTTAACCTAACAGCTAGTTGCTTGTTGACCTATAATTTATCCTTATCATCCATCTGCAGTATACACAAAATGCTTTTAAGCTTTTGATAAATATATTCATTTTAATCTGAGTACTACACAATTTGAGAATCAGCCCTGTGTAATTGTTTTTAAAATACACAGCTCATGTTTACCCTGCGGAATTGCGCTCAACCTAATGTATGAAAAGATCACAGTTACATACGTTATCCTGTAGGCTATAAGACCTGCTGGCACATACACAAGAGCTTTTCTGTTGTCCCACACAGCTCATTAACCCCACAGTGGGAAAAGAGGTGTACAACATATAGTTAAGCAATGTGATCCACCCCCATCTGGCAGACACATGGTTAATGACTATTCCTCTTGTAAGTCATTAGGGTACAGACAGTCCTAATACAAGAACTCAGAGTGGATAACATAATGGCAATCTGCCCTCACAACGTCACAGTTTCACCTGCTTCGTGCAGCTCTGCGCGCATTATTATCTTAATGGGCATTTGGTTGGTGTCTGCTTTGTACAAGTGACACATTAAATTTGACAAGTTTTTTTGAAAGATGCACATTTTTAAAGGATAATGGCCAAAGGAATGCTGAGTGATTAATAGCAGTGATAATATTTTTTTTGGAGAACAGTAAATAGATAAATATTCAGACATGAATACGCGAGTTATACCCCCATTCTCACCAGAAAATGACCTTGTATCTTCTCTTCTCATGACAGTGGCTGAGATTTGCTAATAATGGAGAGGATTTACAAACTAGGAAACAAATAACTCTTTAGTTGCAGTGTCTGTTAGTTTAGCCTATTTACTAATACATAAGGGGACGTTAGAGTACTTTTTTTATACCCATCATAGACTTTTATACAAAATTCTCATACTACCCTCTCTAGAGAAGATTCTTTATTCATAGTATATTGGAAGTATATAAATCTGATTTTTTTTTTTTTGTATCTTCATAGAGTGCTTTATTTGTAAAGGTAATGGGCAAGATTTATTGTTATGCTTGCGGACAAGGTTTTCATAGTGAGAACCTGTCTGCATGCCTTTGGGGCTGCCAGAATTTAAGATTGCAAGAGCAATTGCCCCACTGTTTTTCAGCAAACAATGTCAGGAGAGCAGAGCTTGTCAGTCATTCCAGGCAGAGACATTAATAAGCATAGGTTGTACTACTGATGCTTCTAAGATTTCCGTGGCAAAGCTGCCCTAAAGCTGCTTGTGCATCTTCATAAATGGGGCTCAATATATTTTTTCATGATTTGTGCTATTAAAGTACAGTCATAAACTACAGGTACTAGTGTTGGTGCAAAATGTACAGTTTAAGTGAATTTTATATTAATGAACTAACTCTTGTGATCTCACTGCATGCCAACAATGCAAATACATCTTACAACAAAAGTTTTTTTTTTCCTTCTTATTTTTGGAAGTATGGAGAAAATAAAGCTCATAAAATAAAAAAGGATCATTTAAATATCAGTTGATATTGTACTGACATTTTACACCCATTTGTTTTTCAGTCCTAACCCTAAAATTGGCTTTACCATTTAAAAGTAGCAATTAATCCCTATTAATGAGTACAAAAAAGTATTTTTTAATTAATTTATAGCTAAATAAATTAGAAAGGGCAGTTTTCTCCAATCACAGAAGCTGTATTTCATTATGATCAATTGAACCCAAAACCTGTCAGATTAATTAATCATGAACGACAACGTTTTTTCACATAAGGGGCGCGATCCGATATCGATCGCAGTTTGCGGCGCAAGCGAGGGAACCGGCGTCGCCCGCAGTTTCAGCTCGCAACTCGAGCCATCCCATATAAGTCGCCGTCAGATGCTAACGTGCCGTAAGTCTCATAAACCAGCGATGTCCAGAAATCTGCGCAAGTACAAATTTCTGGCGTCGCCAGTGACTTGCGGCACGTTAGAAACTGCCGGCGCCTATAAAACCTGACTAAAGTTTAAAACACCCGCACTGTCTAACACGCCTCCCTAACATAGCCCGCACTGTCTAACACGCCTCCCTAACATAGCCCGCACTGTCTAACACGCCTCCCTAACATAGCCCGCACTGTCTAACCCTCTATCCGCTATCCCCCCTCACTAGCCTAACAATAAAAAAGCTATTAACCCCTAAATCGCCGCTCCCGTACCCCGCCACCAGCTATATTATATCTATAACCCCCTAAAGTGAGCCCCTAACACCGCCGCCATCTATATTAAAATGATTAACCCCTAATTTAATCTACCTACCCCGCCGCCAGCTATGTTATCTATATTAACCCTAAGTATATTATAGTTAATATAGGTATTACATTATATATATTAACTATATTAACCCTAATTATATTAGGGTTAATATAGTTACTATAGTATTTATATTAACTATATTAACTCTATCTAACCCTAACTAAATTTATATTAAATTAATCTAATTCATTTATAAACTAAAATATTCCTATTTAAATCGAAATACTTACCTATAAAATAAACCATAAGATAGCTACAATATAATTAATAATTACATTGTAGCTATGTTAGGGTTAATATTTATTTTACAGGTAAATTGTTAATTATTTTAACTAGGTATAATAGATATTAAATAGTTATTAACTATTTAATATCTACCTAGTTAAAATAATTACCCAATTACCTGTAAAATAAATCCTAACCTAAGTTACAAATACACCTACACTATCAATAAATTTAATAAACTACAAACATCTATATAAAAATACAATTAAATTAACTAAACTAAATTACAAAAAAAAACAAACACTAAATTACAAAAAATAAAAAAAAGATTACAAGATTTTTAAGCTAATTACACCTATTCTAAGCCCCCTAATAAAATAATAAACCCCCAAAATAACAAAAAATCCCTGCCCTATTCTAAATTAAACAAATTTCAAAGCTCTTTACCTTACCAGCCCTTAAAAGGGCCTTTTGTGGGGCATGCCCCAAAGAATTCAGCTCTTTTGCATTCAACAAATACAATCCCCCCCCCATTACAACCCACCACCCACATACCCCTATTCTAAACCCACCCAAACCCCCCTTAAAAAAGCCTAACACTACCCCCCTGAAGATCTCCCTACCTTGTCTTCACCACACCGGGCCGAACTCCTGATCCGAACCGGGCGATGTCGTCCTCCAAGCGGCAAAGAAGAATTCTTCCTCCGGCGATGTCATCCTCCAAGCGGCAAAGAAGAATTCTTCCTCCGGCGATGTCATCCTCCAAGCGGCAAAGAAGAATTCTTCCTCCGGCGACGTCTTCCTCCAAGCGGCAGCAAAGTCTTCATTCTTCCGGCGGCATCTTCAATCTTCTTTCTTCGCTCCGCCGCCGCGGAGCATCCATCCCGGCCGACTGCTGAACTTGGAATGAGGTACCTTTAAATGACGTCATCCAAGATGGCGTCCGCCGAATTCCGATTGGCTGATAGGATTCTATCAGCCAATCGGAATTAAGTTAAAAAAATCTGATTGGCTGATTGAATCAGCCAATCAGATTCAAGTTCAATCCGATTGGCTGATCCAATCAGCCAATCAGATTGAGCTCGCATTCTATTGGCTGTTCCGATCAGCCAATAGAATGCGAGCTCAATCTGATTGGCTGATTGGATCAGCCAATCGGATTGAACATGAATCTGATTGGCTGATTCAATCAGCCAATCAGAATTTTTTAACTTAATTCCGATTGGCTGATAGAATCCTATCAGCCAATCGGAATTCGGCGGACGCCATCTTGGATGACGTCATTTAAAGGTACCTCATTCCAAGTTCAGCAGTCGGCCGGGATGGATGCTCCGCAGCGGCGGAGCGAAGAAAGAAGATTGAAGATGCCGCCGGAAGAATGAAGACTTTGCTGCCGCTTGGAGGAAGACGTCGCCGGAGGAAGAATTCTTCTTTGCCGCTTGGAGGATGACATCGCCGGAGGAAGAATTCTTCTTTGCCGCTTGGAGGACGACATAGCCCGGATCGGATCAGGAGTTCGGCCCGGTGTGGTGAAGACAAGGTAGGGAGATCTTCAGGGGGGTAGTGTTAGGCTTTTTTAAGGGGGGTTTGGGTGGGTTTAGAATAGGGGTATGTGGGTGGTGGGTTGTAATGGGGGGGGGATTGTATTTGTTGAATGCAAAAGAGCTGAATTCTTTGGGGCATGCCCCACAAAAGGCCCTTTTAAGGGCTGATAAGGTAAAGAGCTTTGAAATTTGTTTAATTTAGAATAGGGCAGGGATTTTTTGTTATTTTGGGGGTTTATTATTTTATTAGGGGGCTTAGAATAGGTGTAATTAGCTTAAAAATCTTGTAATCTTTTTTTTATTTTTTGTAATTTAGTGTTTGTTTTTTTTTGTAATTTAGTTTAGTTAATTTAATTGTATTTTTAGATAGATGTTTGTAGTTTATTAAATTTATTGATAGTGTAGGTGTATTTGTAACTTAGGTTAGGATTTATTTTACAGGTAATTGGGTAATTATTTTAACTAGGTAGATATTAAATAGTTAATAACTATTTAATATCTATTATACCTAGTTAAAATAATTAACAATTTACCTGTAAAATAAATATTAACCCTAACATAGCTACAATGTAATTATTAATTATATTGTAGCTATCTTATGGTTTATTTTATAGGTAAGTATTTAGATTTAAATAGGAATATTTTAGTTTATAAATGAATTAGATTAATTTAATATAAATTTAGTTAGGGTTAGATAGAGTTAATATAGTTAATATAAATACTATAGTAACTATATTAACCCTAATATAATTAGGGTTAATATAGTTAATATATATAATGTAATACCTATATTAACTATAATATACTTAGGGTTAATATAGATAACATAGCTGGCGGCGGGGTAGGTAGATTAAATTAGGGGTTAATAATTTTTATATAGGTGGCGGCGGTGTAAGGGGTCAGATTACGGGATAGATAAGGTAGATGGCGGCGGTTTTAGGGGCTCACAGTAGGGGGTTAGTTTATGTAGATGGCGGCGGGGTCCGGGAGCGGCGTTTTAGGGGGTAATAACTTTATTAGGGATTTCGGGGGGGGGGGGGATCGCGGTTGACAGGGAGATAGACATTGCGCATGCGTTAAGTGTTAGGTTTATTTTAGCAGATCGCGGTTGACAGGGAGATAGACATTGCGCATGCGTTAGGTGTTAGGTTTATTTTAGCAGCCAGTTTAGGAAGTTACGGGGCTCCAATAGTCAGCGTAAGGCTTCTTACGGCTGCTTTTTGTGGCGAGGTGAAAATGGAGTAAGTTTTCTCCATTTTCGCCACGTAAGTCCTTACGCTGCATATTGGATACCAAACTGCGCGGGTTTGGTATACCTGCCTATGGCCCAAAAAACTACGGGCGACGGCAGAAATATACGTGCGTAACTTCTAGCTTACGCCGTATATAGGATACCAAATCCGCGCAATTATTGGCGTCGCCGGCTTTTGTGGGCGACGATTTTTATCGGATCGACCCCAAGGAACAAAAAATAAGAAAAAATATCACTTGGAGAACAGGAAAGCAAATTTTAGACATACCGCTAATCAAACCTTATATCAAAAACCTTCAAATGAGTATTTTTGGCTAGATATTTGCTATTGTTCCAATCCTCTGAGGTGTAAGCTGGTATTTAATTTTCATTATTATTATTATTAGTAGTAGTATGATTATGATTATTATTATTATTATTATTAATGCAATTATTATTTGACAAACACCTGGCATATTTTTTTCTATTGATTATAAAAGAATAGAATACAGCTAGTTTACAAGTGAAAATACAATTCAGGTATTGCAGTGGTTTGGAGCAATAGTGACACCTAGTGGACAGCTGTATTAGCAGAGGTGTACTGTGTACACTATCAATCTAATCACCTATATTTTTTATTCTCTCAATCTATTGGCAGCTAAGTAATTAAATAATTGATAATCATTTCTATTTTCTAAGATATTGTGTCTCTCACAGTAAACAAACATTGCCAATGTATCAATTAATAAAATTGACAAACTGAATATTCTATATTGAGATCAAAAGCAAATTATCAAATATCTACAAGTTACATTGCATCCCTTTTCATGCTGTAAGACAATGAAAGGCTTAGGGAGAATATTCAACCTTCAAATATTATGCTATGCATTCATTCTTACAACATAAATGTAGCTTTTAAATTATGTGAGGCCAGTTGTGAAAATAAGACACATCAAGATCTTATTTACACCAATAAAAGTTAAATATGCCATTATAATTAGCACATGGAGGAATTACCAGTTTTTTGGACCAATAGGCATGCGCTGATTTGAATCACTTTTCAATTATATAAAGAGTCACTGGCCCTCTGGGATTCGGTTATTTCAGTGATGGATATAGATTGCTAGCTAAGAAATATTGATGTATAACCAAAATATATTGATAATATTATCTTATTGATACATATTACTAGTAAAAATGCTGCCATCAAGTATTGCAGCAATGAACCTTAAAAAATATTTAGTAGTGCAATTATGCAGCTTGTGCAAATGATTAATTTCAAACTGTGACATTAAAAAATGTTGAGATATATAACCATGTAGAACAGATTAATTCTAACCCAAACATTAGCTGCATTTAATCCTGTGATTATGATATAAAACACATACATATGTTCTCAAATCAATAGTTTACATTTTTCTGATTTTAGGGTGATAATTATGGTGCTGATATTTGAAATATTCCTGATTTACAGTAAGAACATTTTAAAGACATGGTATTATAGTATGCAACATTTTTAAGGTCAATGTCACAGATGACATTTTGACACCAGTGACATTTTAGCAAGATATGTTTTATTATCATTTAAATTTAGCTAGCTAAATGCATACATTGTGTGCGTTTTGCAAGAACTTAGCCATTGTTTAATATTAAAGGGCACGAAAAAAAGTAATTTCTTTCTTGAATCGACCTCTATGTGAGTTGCCACCATTTCAGGAAAAAAATACTGAGTGTGCTCATTAGCATAAATTTGCATAAATAATTATACAGCATAAAACAGGAACTGAAGCTGCTAGAACTGATTTTAAATGGTCATTTACAATTAGATTCCAACACACTTAGAAGTTTACAAATTTTTTTTATTTTTTTCTATTTTATGTATTTTTTTTTTTTATAAATGAGCTTTATTGAGAAATCAGCATTACAGTATGGAAATAATAACAATATACAGCACAAGGATGACATTAAGTAACTTCCATACATAAAGATACAAAAGTATCTTTATTTTTATATTTAATCCATACTTATAACTTTGACCTGAACCTTTAAACTACCGGTTATTAAGATACCGGCGAATTTGGAAACACTGACATTTAGTAAAAATGGAATTAGCAGCATCTGCGATAACAAATGTACTAAATATAACAAGCAATACAGTTTATTTTTTATTGTACATATATGCTTGATCAGAGTATATTATAGGGACATGAAACCAACCACGGGGCGGGAGCAGGTGGGAACCGCTACACTACAGAAAAAAAGTTACAAGTGTAAGAAAAAATTAAATAAACTTTTTTTTTAAAAGCATCTGGAAGGGGTGGGGGGTTGGTATTGGGGGGGGGCTACACTACAGAAAAGGGACATTTTTTTTATAAAAAACATATTTTTCACTAAAATGGGTACTGGCAGACAGCTGCCAGTACCCAAGATGGCGCACATTAAGTCAGAGGGGGAGGGTTAGAGAGTTGTTTGGTGGGGGATCAGTGAGGTTGGGGGCTAAGGGGGATCCTACACAGAAGCATATGTAAATATGCTAAAAAAAATGCACAAAAAAGCCCAAATTTTCCTTTTATTTTAGTACTGGCAGAGTTTCTGCCAGTACTTTAGATGGCGGGGACATTTGTGGGGTAGGGGAGGGAAGAGAGATGTTTGGGAGGGATCAGGGGGTCTGATGTTTCAGGTGGGAGGCTGATCTCTACACTAAAGCTAAAATTAACCCTGCAAGCTCCCTACAAGCTACCTAATTAACCCCTTCACTGCTAGCCATAATACACGTGTGATGTGCAGCGCCATTTAGCAGCATTCTAATTACCAAAAAGCAACGCCAAAGTCATATATGTCTGCTATTTCTGAACAAAGGGGATCCCAGAAAAGCATTTACAACCATTTGTGCCATAATTGCACAAGCTGTTTGTAAATGATTTCAGTGAGAAACCTAAAATTGTGAAAAATGTAACGTTTTTTTTTTTATTTGATCGCATTTGGCGGTGAAATGGTGGCATGAAATATACCAAAATGGGCCTCAATACTTGGGGTTGTCTACTAGTATAACATAGAGTATAACATATTTGAGAAATTCCATTTTCATGTTTATTTGTGTATATGAAGTAGCTGATTTTGTGCTTTGAAACCACAGCCTATTACATGGGTTGAACTTAAAGGTGATATCAGATCTCATTATGTTCTAAGTTTGTGTAAACAGACTTGCTTCCTTATCTTTTATTTAGTTGGAACACCAAAGCTCAATACATAGAGAGAACAATGGAAAATGATAATTTTATTACTTAACTATCCTGCATCCCACTGAGAGTGTAATCTCTTCTGCTGGCTGTGTATACTTAAGCTATTCAATAGCCTATACTCCAGTATTCATTTGTTCAGTGTAGGTGGCGATACCACAGGCTAAATCAGCTATTTCAAATGCTGAAATACGAGTAAAGGAGCTACTTGTAACCAATTTAATACACTCTAGCAGGTTAAAAGGATCATTGGGAATAATTTAAAGGGGAGAATTTTTTTGGGTGAACTGTCCCTTTAATGCCTTAAAGGCATATTCCGGTCAAAATTTAAATACACATAGGTGAATTACATATTTAAATGCAAACATATTTGCAATATACATGTATTGGCAGAAATGCTTCTAGTAAAAGTTATCACTGTTTTAGTGTTAACATTTTTCTCTGCACGTGCATGTGAAGCATAGCTAGATATTCTCAGTGCACGAGCATTTTAAAAACTACACATGCTCAGAACGCCAGTGGGGCTTGTGTGAAGTCGGCAATTAACAAATTGAGTAATTTTATGATGGTACAAGCACCTTAGGTTCTATGAACATGTACTGTGTTTAAAATTCTGGTGCACGGTGCATACTTAAATACACTTTTGAAACAGCTATAGCTTTTATTAGAATAATTTTTTGCTAATACATGTATATTACAAAATGCTTCTATTCAAAATTGAAATGCATCCATGTAGATTTCAATCTTGACTGGAGTGTCCCTTTAATGTAAAACAAAAGTAAGTCACTGTTGTGACCCTGTTTAAATGGGAAGGCTTCAATCCTACAGCTTCAGGTAGCAAAATTTTACAAGAAATGAGAGTGATTGGAGTTTATTAGACAATAAATTATGTTTTGTTGGTGTCACTTTAACTTTTAGTTTTGTTTTTTTGTTTTTAGCTCAGAGTCCATCTACTTTGAGACACCTTATTGTTTTCTTTATCTTATGCACAACTTTTGTTGCCTTAATACATTTATCCTCTATCAAGCACGGCATTATAAGAACCCTAATTACATGAATATGCAGAAGAAATGTTCTGAAGCTGTTGCTAACATTCTGATTACAATACAACCGTACAATAAATGAAACCCTTGGCTGCAAGGAATCTATAGTGGCATCTGTTTAAATAAGAAGTCCTTCTAATGATTGACTCACTATATTATAAAGTATTTGTATTAGTTAAATGATGTTTGCTAAATACGTACTGTATTATGAATAAATGCCTAAGATGACCCGGTGTGCTTTGAGTATGACATATATTACTTCAGACTGTCAGTCCCTAAAGAGGAGAGCATTGTAGGAAGGTGTGTGCAGTGAACCACTTCTGCCATGGCATCCATACTAAATGTGAATAAATGTCACATTGTATTTGGGGCATCTGCTTTACAAATGCTTTCCGAATACGTATTTATTGTTTTAATCTTTCAAGCAAAACAAATATTGCTGTATTTTGCTTTCTTTTCTAAAATGAAAGATAGCATGTGATGATGTTGATTTTCCTCTGTTTTATTTTCTGTAGAGATATGACTTATTTTTGCCATAAAAAAAAATTAGATATGTTTCCACTGTGGCTGAATAAAAGGTAATAAAATATTTATTTATTTATTTTAATTTTTTTTTTTTTTTTTAATTTGGTCTGTTTCCCTTGCATTTATCAAATTACTGTAGGTAAAATATACTTTGTTTCTCCTCCTTTTTTGAAAGTAGCAGATGTTTTATCCAGACCAGAGCTACAAGTTGATCTTTGACTCTTGAAAGTTTGATGGAGACGTATGACTATATGAGACATATGAGTGAACATATACATAGTGGTTTAAATAATGCAATACAGATATTTTTAATATCTAAAATATGTTTATGTCTGACAAACTTTTGACACTGGATGGGATATAGTCTAAGATCTTAATCTCTTCGGAGCTCTCAATCACCCTGCATTTTGTTAGATAGTTTCTGAGCTCTGTTCCACTGTCCCTCCTGACACTTTTCCTCCTCTATATATGTCCTATTTTAAGTAAAAGTAAAAGCTGGAACTAGAGATGTGCATTCATTTTATTATTAATGCAAATTCGTCACAAAAAAAAACAGATATTAGTTTCATTTTCACAAAACAAATATCCAAATTAGTATACCAGCGGGAAAAAAATAGACTATCAAATACTGATGAAATTCATCTATATATATTTTTTTATTATTTTCTTAAAGGGGTTAAATACTTACTTCTATCAAGCTGGAGAGCCATGCTAACCCTGATCCTTCTCCTCAGAGCCCTAGGCCAGCTAATAGGAGGCTTAGCGTGGCAGATCCTAGAGCCTGTATTAAAGGAGAAGGTCTTTTAATGCAGGCCCTGGGATCTGCCGTGCTTAGTGCGGCCGCGGCTCTGAGAAGAAGAATCGGGTTTAGCGCAGCTCACTAGAGGTAAGTACAATGCTACAGGTGAACTTTTTCACCTGTAGCAAAGGAACAATTACATTTGTTTAATGAGAATTAGCGTAAATGTTCCACGAATATTCAGTATTTTTGTTTAAAAAAATAAAACTGAATAGCACAGCCAACGAATATTCAGGAAAGAAATTTCTCCAAATATTTGTTTTGAGAGATCCCAATGAACCAATTTTTTGAGGCTGCACAAGTCTAGCTGGAACCTTCCATTCCCACCTGGGAATCATTAAAGGAACAGTCTACACTTTAGGCAACTTAAAGTCTTACCTTAGATTAAGCTGTAGCCTCCTGCACCACTTTCTATATTATGCAGCAGGAACAGTAAAAAAGTTATTTTAAAATGAATATTGTTTCTGGCTATTTTGAAATGGCTGCCAAGCTCCGCCCACTGATGACATCATGATCTGGGCTGCATCTAGGCTTTCTGCTGAATAGCATGGGCAGTTTGTTGAACCTAATTAGTGAGTCTTTTGTAACTAGTGAAGCCTTTAATGCAGCCCAGATTGTGATGTCATCAGTGGGCGGAGCTTGACAGCCATTTCAAAGTGACCAGAAACAAATATTAATTTTAAAATAACTTTTTACTGTTACTGCAGCATGATATAGAAAGGGTGCAGGAGGCTATTTGCAGTGTAATCTAAGGTAAGATTTTATGATGCCTAAGGTGTAGACCGTCCCTTTAAAGGGACATTAAACCTAAACTTCTTCCTTCATGATGCAGATAAAGCATACCATTTTAAACATCTTTTCAATGTACTTCTATTTTCTAATCTGCTTAGTTGTCTTTGTATCCGTCATTACAAATCATACATAGGTAGACTCAAGAGCTCAGAGTTAGCTGCTGTTTGGTGGCTACACATATATGCCTCTTGTTATTGGTTTACCGATGTTTTCAGCTTGCTGCCAGTAGTGCATTGCTGCTCCTTTAACAAAGGTTATTAGGCGAATGAAGCAAAATAGATAATAGAAGTAAATTGGAAAGTTGTTTAATAATGTGTGCTCTATCTGAATCATAATATAATTTTTTTAAAGTCTGCCCATGTTTGTTAATATCACACCCATGAATATCTAAACCCTGACCCGGAATACTAAAACCCCACACAACCGCACCTGATTTGTAGTCTGAGGAACCAGACTACCGAGATCCAATCACAAGACCATGTTGCTCAGAATATGTGCCTTGACCACCCAGACTTTTGACTGAGTCTTCCAGTACTGAAATCAAAGAAGTCAATGATAGGAGGTATGTGTTGGGCTTTTAACCTCAGTGGTTGATATTACTGGTAAATGTGCTGACAAGCACTTCCCTCTTAGGGTGTAAAACTTCTAAAAGACCCTTAAGTGTAAAACAACTCTCCATTTCCCAAGTTATCATAAGGAATTCATATAATAAGGTTTGGACATTAACATTGTCACTTATTGAATTCACTGCACATAAAAGCATAGTGTTTTTTTATTGAATCTATGTTGTTGTGCTCTGAGATAAAAATTCAGACAGATAGAAGTTACATGGGGTATGTGGTGTACTGGGTACTGTCTCTTTAAGAAATGTTAGTCTAAGTTACTGACTGCAACAATAAAATTCTGGCTGAATAGGAGTGCGGCATCAGTGTATTTTTGCATTTAATACTGTCTGATAGAAAGGATTTGATGCTGGTGCACCCTAAAACAATAAGGGACTTTACCTGGTGGAGTGCACGTTTATTGCTAATACTGAGATAACATTTCATACAGTCCTGTGAACAAATATATAGCTGAGGGTATAATGTATTTGTTTTTATCTGACATTATTATATATGTTAGTAATCATTGAATGGCTCATTTAAAATTAATAAATAAAGCTAAATATTTTTCTTTACGTTTTAGACTTATGAAATCATAAAAGAAGCATAGTACAGGTACAAAAAAACCTGTAGTAATAAAATAAAAATAAGTGTTGTCTATATGAGCGCGTAAACAACAAATGCATGTGCAGCAGACCTAGAAGCATACCCACGGGATCCCCTCTACAAAACATGAATTAGTCAGATTCAAGAAAGAGAAAAAAGCTTTTCACCAAACTCAGCTACTTAGGTGGGTACTCTGTGTGTTGCAAATTGTAAGCGATAAAGGTGTAGGGAGGCAATAAGGTCAAAATCTTTACTGTCACAACACAAAACACCTTTAAGAGGCACTTTTGGAAAAACATAACTTTTACAGTTAGATAAGAGGCACTGTGGCCCCTGGGTCTTAGGTTAGGCAACATTTATAGGAAACAGTGGGTCACACTGGGACGTTACCTGTCCAACCCTGCTTAATATTAAGTCCTTAATTGCTTTCACTGTAAAGAAAATCTGCTATCGGTCCTCTTACAAGAAGCATTTATTTTTTCTTTGTGGCCGTATTAGCCATTATTTCCTTTCCTTGAAATATCACATTGTGTGTACTCTATCCAGCCTTAGGCAAATTTGTCTGCTGAGTAGATGCTTGAGAAGCAATCCTTCAAAACCTATGCCAAAATATTGGCTTTAAAGAATGTGCTGGCCAATATATATTCTACAGTCCTTTAGATCTACAGTATATTAAGACGCAGATATTTCTTTATAACATACAAATAGCAGAAACACTGTTTGTTTTCTAAGAAACACTTCCCTAAAATCAGGAAAAACATATATGGCTGAACAATTCAATTCACTTCCACATTTCTTTTGGTCTAATAAAGGGCCAAGAAAACACATCTATCAGTTTAGGGAATTAAATCAGACAAGAATAATGATGTGGGGTAAAAGCTCAGACAGAAAACAACAGTTACACAATGACAGATAATGAGCAATTTTAAATAATTGGAGAAAATAAAAATAGGGGATAGCATTTATTTTTAACAGGGGCGTCATAAACTCCTGACCACACAGTATTAGACATCTTCGAACAACCGACCAGCTATGAAAATGAACTAATCTATAAGTAGGGAGGTAAAAATGTAAAGTACTGATCTATGAAATCCCCATTTCCCATTCCACTAAGCACTTTTTGTCTCATGTAATGCTGCTGCCTAGAATATGCTGAATATTCATCACATAATTAAAATGGAACAATAAAGTATTTTCTTAGATATAAATATATATGCATAATATATGCCAGCAAATAAGAACTGTATTGCAAAGCTCTGCATACAAAATGCCTTCAAACATCTAAATGTTCTACTTTTAGAAATATTTGCATTGCAGTTCAGGAACACATCATGTTTATGCTATATATTTATTGTATGGGGCATATTTAAAAGTACTTTTGGTACAGATTTAGGGTTCTTATCTTGATCTTCTTTGGAGGGCAGTAGAAAACAGAATTTTTAAAGTTACATTGCAGGAAATTAGGGAAAATAATGAAGAGAGAAAACAAAACATTTTTTTTATCTTTTCAAAATGTAACCATTTATTGGGAATTATTTTCTTTGTTAAATGTTCTTTTATGATATACAAATGTATTATTATGCCTGGATTTACCAGAAGTACTAATACCATGGAAACAGCTAGGATTTGAACTCACCACTCTTTAGATCAAATTGTGAAAGCTTCCTATGGCCTCATGCAACCTTGTGGATAAACTATTTAGCAATAAACAATGAAGTTGCACTCATTTTACAGAAGTAAGATTAGACAAAGTCAACAGGTGTCAACCGAGTCTAATAAATGTTAAATTCTTATATATTATTACCAATATCCCATTATTTACTATGGTCTTTGTTGTTCAGTTAATGCTAAAATGAGTTTTACAGAGCTCTCTCACCATGAGCTAATGCAAAATTATATTTTTAATGAGATCATTTAAACTAAATGTAGTGTGGAATTTCTTGCCCATAAGAAAATGTCTGCTAAAAAGTAAAGCATAAAATACTGTTGTTTTGTTTTGCTGGGATACACGTGAAAACCACAGGCTGCAGGACAGTATTATCAGAAACAATCCACTTGGTGATTAAAATCTCAAACCAAATTTGTGCATTTTTAAAACATCTTTTGAGAAAATGCTCTGAACTGTGTAAAATGTACCAGAGTTGTGAGTAGGGTCAGTGTCTTAATATGTTTGGATGCCCACCATGGTTTTAAAAGTGTACAAATAAAATATAATGTTAAATATAAATATAAATCAGTTTAGCCTGTTGTTTTGATCCATGATCCATTGTGATAAAGCAACAGTTTTCCTATAGGTATTTGTGAGTAGTATAAGAGGTGCAACTTAAAGGGACATGAAACCCAAAAGTTTTCTTTCATGATTCAGAAAGAACATACAATTTTAAACACCTTTTCAATTTACTTTTATTATCTAATTTCCTTAATTCTCTTTGTATCCTTTGTTGAATTGGCAGTAATGCACTACTAGGAGCTAGCTGAATATATATACACACACACACTTTCTTCTGTTAAGTGTGATCAGTCCACGGGTCATCATTACTTCTGGGATATTACTCCTCCCCAACAGGAAGTGCAAGAGGATTCACCCAGCAGAGCTGCATATAGCTCCTCCCCTCTACGTCACTCCCAGTCATTCTCTTGCACCCAACGACTAGATAGGATGTGTGAGAGGACTATGGTGATTATACTTAGTTTTATATCTTCAATCAAAAGTTTGTTATTTTAAAATAGCACCGGAGTGTGTTATTACCTCTCTGGCAGAGTTTGAAGAAGAATCTACCAGAGTTTTGCTATGATTTTAGCCGGAGTAGTTAAGATCATATTGCTGTTCTCGGCCATCTGAGGAGTGAGGTAAACTTCAGATCAGGGGACAGCGGGCAGATGAATCTGCATAGAGGTATGTAGCAGTTTTTATTTTCTGACAATGGAATTGATGAGAAAATCCTGCCATACCGATATAATGTCATGTATGTATACTTTACACTTCAGTATTCTGGGGAATGGTACTTCACTAGAATTACACTGTAAGAAATACATAAAGCTGTTTAATAACTAGAGATTATGTTTAACGTTTTTGCTGGAATGTAAAATCGTTTTTATTTGCTGAGGTACTGTGTGAATAAATGTTTGGGCACTATTTTTCCACTTGGCAGTTGCTTAATCTGTTTTTCTGACAGTTTCTGTTCTCCCTCACTGCTGTGTGTGAGGGGGAGGGGCCGTTTTTTGGCGCTTTTTCTATGCATCAAATATTTCAGTCAGCAACTCATTGTATTCCCTGCATGATCCGGTTCATCTCTACAGAGCTCAGGGGTCTTCAAACTTATTTTGAGGGAGGTAATTTCTCTCAGCAGAGCTGTGAGAATTATAGTTTGACTGAGATAAAAAACGTTTATTCTGTAATTTGTTTCCTGCTTTCAGAATTTGTTATCTTTGCTAATGGGATTAAACCTTTGCTAAAGTTGTGTTGTTTACAAGGATTGAGGCTATAACTGTTTCAATTTATTAATTTTCAACTGTCCTAGATCTTCTGTGCTTCTTAAAGGCACAGTACATTTTAATATTATTCTAATTGAATTGTATTTCCAAGTTGCAAGTTTATTTTCTAGTGTGTTAAACATGTCTGATTCAGAGGATGATACCTGTGTCATTTGTTGCAATGCCAAAGTGGAGCCCAATAGAAATTTATGTACTAACTGTATTGATGCTACTTTAAATAAAAGTCAATCTGTACAAATTGAACAAATTTCACCAAACAACGAGGGGAGAGTTATGCCGACTAACTCGCCTCACGTGTCAGTACCTACATCTCCCGCTCAGAGGGAGGTGCGTGATATTGTAGCGCCGAGTACATCTGGGCGGCCATTACAAATCACATTACAGGATATGGCTACTGTTATGACTGAGGTTTTGGCTAAATTACCAGAACTAAGAGGTAAGCGTGATCACTCTGGGGTGAGAACAGAGTGCGCTGATAATATTAGGGCCATGTCAGACACTGCGTCACAGGTGGCAGAACATGAGGACGGAGAACTTCATTCTGTGGGTGACGGTTCTGATCCAAACAGACTGGATTCAGATATTTCAAATTTTAAATTTAAACTGGAAAACCTCTGTGTATTACTAGGGGAGGTGTTAGCGGCTCTGAATGATTGTAACACAGTTGCAATACCAGAGAAAATGTGTAGGTTGGATAAATATTTTGCGGTACCGACGAGTACTGAGGTTTTTCCTATACCTAAGAGACTTACTGAAATTGTTACTAAGGAGTGGGATAGACCCGGTGTGCCGTTCTCACCCCCTCCGATATTTAGAAAAATGTTTCCAATAGACGCCACCACAAGGGACTTATGGCAAACGGTCCCTAAGGTGGAGGGAGCAGTTTCTACCTTAGCTAAGCGTACCACTATCCCGGTGGAGGATAGCTGTGCTTTTTCAGATCCAATGGATAAAAAGTTAGAGGGTTACCTTAAGAAAATGTTTGTTCAACAAGGTTTTATATTGCAACCCCTTGCATGCATTGCGCCGATCACGGCTGCAGCGGCATTCTGGATTGAGTCTCTGGAAGAGAACATTGGTTCAGCTACTCTGGACGACATTACGGACAGGCTTAGAGTCCTTAAACTAGCTAATTCATTCATTTCGGAGGCCGTAGTACATCTTACTAAACTTACGGCGAAGAATTCAGGATTCGCCATTCAGGCACGCAGGGCGCTGTGGCTAAAATCCTGGTCAGCTGATGTTACTTCTAAGTCTAAATTGCTTAATATACCTTTCAAAGGGCAGACCTTATTCGGGCCCGGGTTGAAAGAGATTATCGCTGACATTACAGGAGGTAAAGGCCATGCCCTGCCTCAGGACAAAGCCAAAGCCAAGACTAGACAGTCTAATTTTCGTTCCTTTCGTAATTTCAAAGCAGGAGCAGCATCAACTTCCTCTGCACCAAAACAGGAAGGAGCTGTTGCTCGCTACAGACAAGGCTGGAAACCTAACCAGTCCTGGAACAAGGGCAAGCAGACTAGGAAACCTGCTGCTGCCCCTAAAACAGCATGAATTGAGGGCCCCCGATCCGGGATCGGATCTAGTGGGGGGCAGACTTTCTCTCTTCGCCCAGGCTTGGGCAAGAGATGTTCAGGATCCCTGGGCGCTAGAGATAATATCTCAGGGATACCTTCTGGACTTCAAATACTCTCCTCCAAGAGAGAGATTTCATCTGTCAAGATTGTCAACAATCCAGACAAAGAAAGAGGCGTTTCTACGCTGCGTACAAGAGCTCTTGTTAATGGGAGTAATCCATCCAGTTCCACGATCGGAACAGGGACAGGGGTTTTACTCAAATCTGTTTGTGGTTCCCAAAAAAGAGGGAACTTTCAGACCAATCCTGGACTTAAAGATCCTAAACAAATTCCTAAGAGTTCCATCGTTCAAGATGGAGACTATTCGGACAATTTTACCTATGATCCAAGAGGGTCAATACATGACCACTGTAGATTTAAAAGATGCTTACCTTCACATACCGATTCACAAAGATCATTATCGGTACCTAAGGTTTGCCTTCCTAGACAGGCATTACCAGTTTGTGGCTCTTCCATTCGGATTGGCTACAGCTCCAAGAATCTTCACAAAGGTTCTGGGTGCTCTTCTGGCGGTACTAAGACCGCGGGGAATCTCGGTAGCTCCATACCTAGACGACATTCTGATACAAGCTTCAAGCTTTCAAACTGCCAAGTCTCATACAGAGTTAGTGCTGGCATTTCTAAGGTCACATGGATGGAAGGTGAACGAAAAGAAAAGTTCACTCGTTCCACTCACAAGAGTTCCCTTCCTGGGGACTCTTATAGATTCTGTAGAAATGAAGATTTACCTGACAGAGGACAGGCTAACAAGACTTCAAAGTGCTTGCCGCACCCTTCATTCCATTCAACACCCGTCAGTGGCTCAATGCATGGAGGTAATCGGCTTAATGGTAGCGGCAATGGACATAGTACCCTTTGCACGCTTACACCTCAGACCACTGCAACTGTGCATGCTAAGTCAGTGGAATGGGGATTACTCAGACTTATCCCCTTCTCTGAATCTGGATCAAGAGACCAGAAATTCTCTTCTATGGTGGCTTTCTCGGCCACATCTGTCCAGGGGGATGCCATTCAGCAGACCAGACTGGACAATTGTAACAACAGACGCCAGCCTTCTAGGTTGGGGTGCCGTCTGGAATTCTCTGAAGGCTCAGGGACAATGGAGTCAGGAGGAGAGTCTCCTGCCAATAAACATTCTGGAATTGAGAGCAGTTCTCAATGCCCTCCTGGCTTGGCCCCAGTTGACAACTCGGGGGTTCATCAGGTTTCAGTCGGACAACATCACGACTGTAGCTTACATCAACCATCAGGGAGGGACAAGAAGCTCCCTAGCTATGATGGAAGTATCAAAGATAATTTGCTGGGCAGAGTCTCACTCTTGCCACCTGTCAGCAATCCACATCCCGGGAATGGAGAACTGGGAGGTGGATTTCTTAAGTCGTCAGACTTTTCATCCGGGGGAGTGGGAACTTCATCCGGAGGTCTTTGCCCAAATACTTCGACGTTGGGGCAAACCAGAGATAGATCTCATGGCGTCTCGACAGAACGCCAAGCTTCCTCGTTACGGGTCCAGATCCAGGGATCCAGGAGCAGTCCTGATAGATGCTCTGACAGCACCTTGGGACTTCAGGATGGCTTACGTGTTTCCACCCTTCCCGTTGCTTCCTCGATTGATTCCCAGAATCAAACAAGAGAGAGCATCAGTGATTCTAATAGCACCTGCGTGGCCACGCAGGACTTGGTATGCAGACCTGGTGGACATGTCATCCTGTCCACCTTGGTCTCTACCTCTGAAACAGGACCTTCTGATACAGGGTCCCTTCAAACATCAAAATCTAACTTCTCTGAAGCTGACTGCTTGGAAATTGAACGCTTGATTTTATCAAGACGTGGATTTTCTGAGTCAGTTATTGATGCCTTAATACAGGCTAGGAAACCTGTTACCAGAAAGATTTACCATAAGATATGGCGTAAATACCTATATTGGTGTGAATCCAAAGGTTACTCTTGGAGTAAGGTTAGGATTCCTAGGATATTGTCTTTTTTTACAAGAAGGTTTAGAAAAGGGTTTATCTGCTAGTTCATTAAAGGGACAGATCTCAGCTCTGTCCATTCTGTTACACAAACGTCTGTCAGAAGTTCCTGACGTCCAGGCTTTTTGTCAGGCTTTGGCCAGAATTAAGCCTGTGTTTAAAACTGTTGCTCCACCATGGAGTTTAAACCTTGTTCTTAATGTTTTACAGGGCGTTCCGTTTGAACCCCTTCATTCCATTGATATAAAGTTGTTATCTTGGAAAGTTCTATTTTTTAATGGCTATTTCCTCGGCTCGAAGAGTCTCTGAATTATCAGCCTTACATTGTGATTCTCCTTATTTGATTTTTCATTCGGATAAGGTAGTCCTGCGTACTAAACCTGGGTTCTTACCTAAGGTAGTTACTAACAGGAATATCAATCAAGAGATTGTTGTTCCTTCTTTATGCCCAAATCCTTCTTCAAAGAAGGAACGTCTACTGCACAACCTGGATGTAGTCCGTGCTCTAAAATTTTACTTACAGGCAACTAAGGAATTTCGACAAACGTCTTCTCTGTTTGTCATTTACTCTGGGCAGAGGAGAGGTCAAAAAGCTTCCGCTACCTCTCTTTCTTTTTGGCTTCGTAGCATAATTCGTTTAGCTTATGAGACTGCTGGACAGCAGCCTCCTGAAAGAATTACAGCTCATTCTACTAGAGCTGTGGCTTCCACTTGGGCCTTCAAGAATGAGGCCTCTTGGTCTTCGCTTCATACTTTTTCCAAATTTTACAAATTTGACACTTTTGCTTCTTCGGAGGCTATTTTTGGGAGAAAGGTTCTTCAGGCAGTGGTTCCTTCTGTATAAAGAGCCTGCCTATCCCTCCCGTCATCCGTGTACTTTTGCTTTGGTATTGGTATCCCAGAAGTAATGATGACCCGTGGACTGATCACACTTAACAGAAGAAAACATAATTTATGCTTACCTGATAAATTCCTTTCTTCTGTAGTGTGATCAGTCCACGGCCCGCCCTGTTTTTAAGGCAGGTAAATATTTTTTAATTTATACTCCAGTCACCACTTCACCCTTGGCTTTTCCTTTCTCGTTGGTCCTTGGTCGAATGACTGGGAGTGACGTAGAGGGGAGGAGCTATATGCAGCTCTGCTGGGTGAATCCTCTTGCACTTCCTGTTGGGGAGGAGTAATATCCCAGAAGTAATGATGACCCGTGGACTGATCACACTACAGAAGAAAGGAATTTATCAGGTAAGCATAAATTATGTTTTTGAGCCCTTTCCACTCAACTATTTTGTTAAAGAATTTAATTTGTAAACTAATTCCCTTTTGTGTGCTTAACTAATTTAAATGTGTTAAACACATAATCAATGTTGCACTTTTAGAACACTCACATTCTACTCCAAATGAGGATAAGCTTATTAATCAGAGCATACATATGTCTACCTGCTTCTGTTTGGCTCACCAGCTGTACCCCATTAGGAGTGGCACAAAATAACAACTTTGACTGTGTATTTAACTAACTTCTTTGCAAAGGTTAAATGTATAGTTAAAGGTGCAGTGTACGGTAAAATAGGTTTCGCCATTAATGTATTGACAATTACTTTTTTACCAGTTGCAGAGTTTAAAATATATGAGAAAAGTTCCTTTAGTTATCTTTTTGTATATCAAATAGCTTTATCTGCTAATTGAAACCACAACCAAAACAAATGGGCTGGGCTTGCAGGGAGAGCAGATCTGATTAGATTTTCTTTACTCAAAATCTTTCTTATCTTATTCTTATTGCTCACTGTATACACAGTGAGACCAGTACATAGACAAAACAATTAAAACCAGGCATTTTGGTAACTCTGCCTCACATCCCACTGTGAGCAAAATGTCTTCAAAACATTCTTACATAGCTTTTCTATAAGCAGTAAGTATTGTAATTTCAAGTATAGGTGGGGCTACAAAAGGCAAAATCAGTTATTTCAAATTACACAATAAAGTTAAAGGAGCTATTTGCAAACAGGTTAATACATTCCAGCAAGTAAAATTGAATATTGGAAGCACATTCAAAGGGAGATGGAAACACACTTCACAGTCTCTTTAAATAAAGAAATTAGTTTTAATGTAGTATTTTATATTATATACCAGAATGTACTTATAAATAATGCCTTGGAACTTGAAGTCTAGAAAATACAATAAGACAACAAGAAAGACATTGTGGGCCAGATTACAAGTGGTGCGCTTATGATAGTGCGGGACATGGTATACAATATGGCAGGACTGTACTAATATTAGCCCGTGACCTGATATTACAAGACCACGGCAAAACTGATTTGCAAGAGAATGGTTAGTACATCCTATGATTTCATTGGAGATTGCTAAATATATTAGAAAATAAAAGCTATAGGTTGCGCTTGAGCAAAAGCGAAAACTGCGATATAATATTTAGCGTGACTTGAAGCCTAAAGTTAAGTGTAAGGGTTAAAAAAGAAAATTACAAAACACATCTAAAACATATTAAAATAAACTATTAATTAAAAATCTATTAAATATATTTAAATTATATTTAAATGGTTAAAAAGAGATATGGTATATGGCAAAGTGTTTGATTGGAAGGGGCTCCAATATATGTATGTACTGTATGTGTGAGTATAAATATAAATATATACTGTGTGTGTGTATATATATATATATATATATATATGTATGTACTGTATGTGTGAGTATAAATATAAATATATACTGTGTGTGTGTATATATATATATATATATATATGTATGTACTGTATGTGTGAGTATAAATATAAATATATACTGTGTGTGTGTGTGTGTATATATATATATATATGTATGTACTGTATGTGTGAGTATAAATATAAATATATACTGTGTGTGTGTGTATATATATATATATATATATATATATATATATATATATATGTATGTACTGTATGTGTGAGTATAAATATAAATATATACTGTGTGTGTGTGTGAATATATATATATATATATATATATATATGTATGTACTGTATGTGTGAGTATAAATATAAATATATACTGTGTGTGTGTATATATATATATATATATATATATATATATACATATACATATATATATATATATATATATATATATATATATATATATATATATTCACTTTTGAGCCCTTCCCAGACAAATACCTTTAAACATGCAATATGATTTTTATTCATTGTTAACGTTTTACTATCTTAATAGAAATGCTTGAAATTCCTATGTTATTCACTTAGAAAAAAAATCTTTTTATTTTTAATGATATATATATGTATATGTAAATACAATATATACCTCTACATCTGTATATATTCATATAGGTATATATTTTACATAAAAATATTATATATATACAGTGTATATATATATATATATATATATACAGTATATATATTTGTTTAAAAACTAAAAAGAATGTTTTCTTCTATGTGAAGAACATAGGAATGTAAAATATTTCTAATGCACCTTTTGGCTTTAGTGCAGTTGGTCTAGTGCATTGTCGGGTTAGAGCACGAGCAATAACTAATAAGGATTTCTTCAGGGCGTCCCAAAGAGTCTATGTCCTGAAGTTATTTTTGAAGGAGGTCTAAGCAATAGAAAATTAGGTCAAGTTTAGAGTTTAGTGAATAAATCCCTATGTATTTATAATGAACCAAATACATATAAACTCATTTACAAATAATGCTTTGGATGCTTACAAATCCTTTCTTAATTAGTGTATGCAGTGCATATGACCTAGCAAATTATGTTTTGTTGTACCTGAGTGTATGAACAATTAAAACTGCTCTTAAGCATTATTTATATCTTTCAGACTTGATTTGTTCTGGTACAGTAATTCACTTCCTTCTACAGTAGATAATTAGGGTAATCTGAGTCCAAGTTGTTTGCATACAGTACTTGTATGTTCAAAAGTTTCCTTTGAGGTAATAATCTTAATTAACTTTGCCCCAACTGGGAAATTGGCCTACAGCTTTTTAACTGGTTGCCAGATAAATTCACATGTCAAATATTGATTTAAAAAAGAGATTTAAGAGTATGTTCTTTAAGCCAATGAACAAATAACACACATTTTATGAGAAGATAAAGAAATCTCTAACGATTTAATAATGTAACACAGGTGAATGACTAATCATGTAACACTAAGAATTCTTAATTAGAAATAGAAATCTAATTAAATAGAATGTTATGGGTAAGAAATTACTATTACTTTTTTACTATTGACACTTTTTTGTTTAGCAACACCCTAAAAAATCATATTTTTATTTTAATATGTATGACATCTGAATGATTCCATTGCTATAATGAAAACAAAATATTTAAAATAGAATTAAAAAATAGTATTTAAAGGCATTATTTGTCTTCATATTATTTCTCATAAAATCCTTTAAAAGAAAAAGAAAAAAATTGCCTAAATAAAGTTTTGATCATCAATGTGGGAGAGATGATATGATTAATTGAACATATACATTGCAGTAGCTATAATTTCAAAGGTATCTCTACTTAAATATTATCAGCTGTTTCCAAATTTCCAATGAGACACTCATCTTGGGCTACGTTCAGTACCAAACAAGGTCCAAAAATAGCCCCAGGTATTTTAAGGCAGAGAAGCCTGTCACAGCCTATAAACCCCTTTTGCTATTTAAAGGGATATTTCGGTTTGAAAAGAAGCATTTTTGTAATATTCTTGTATTATCCAAAATACATCTAGTAAAATCTATAGCTGTTTCTAGAGTGTAAACAAAGAAAAGAAACAAAACAGCTGCACTCAAACTGGAATAATTATTGTAAGAGAAACATGTTCTACCTAGAAGAATATATTATAACAAACATAGCAAGAAAGTGGATACCCCAAAATAAGGGGTTTCCAAAAGTCTAAGCTTAAATCAGCACAACTGTAGATAATAAAAACTCAAGAGGCATAAGTGTCAAAAGTTAAAACTTCCTTTAATAAATCACACATATCACAAACATACCACATTCATACATGGGATCCCAGATAAGTAAAAGTCAAAGGGCTGAGAGAAAACTTCTGGTGCACCAGGGCGAGACAAATGGTTATATATAAACCAATGTTGTAGAATATTTGTAATCAACAAAGGCAATGATTCTTTATCTTAAAATTCCCCAAAGTGCCACTCAGCCAAACTAGCCGGACCAAAACCCACAACCCAGGAACGTGATCAAATCACTTATAAAGCATACCTTAGAGGCCGTGCGTTTATACGATATTCACAGGTGCAGGGACTGTCATTTCCTTGTTAGCAAAGAAAGTAAGCAATACTACCTGTGTCCGTGACGCCAACGGCAAAATCTTCAATGCTTAAGTGAGACATGGTCTTCCAGGGCAGGTCAGGGCTAGCCGGGATCCAATGTTGCGGTGAACTGAAAAGCTGCTGGGTTTTGGTCTGGCTAGTTTGGCTGAGCGGCACTTTGGGGACTTTTAAGATAAAGAATCATTGCCTTTGTGGATTACAAATATTCTACAACATTGGTTTATATATATAACCATTTGTCTCGCCCTGGTGCACCAGAAGTTTTCTCTCAGCCCTTTGACTTTTACTTATCTGGGATCCCATGTATGAATGTGGTATGTTTGTGATATGTGTGATTTATTAAAGGATGTTTTAACTTTTGACACTTATACCTCTTGAGTTTGTATTATCTACGGTTGTGCTGATTTATGCCTAGACTTTTGGAAACCCCTTATTTTGGGGTATCCACTTTCTTGCTATGTTTGTTATAATGTTTCTAGAGTGTATTTAAGTAGGCATGGGCATTCGGCATCTTTGTTAGTTGCCAAATCCAGAAGTTGCCAGCCCCTCTTTAACTTTGGCTCTTTTCTGAGACAAGTTTATGCTTGTGAAAGATCACCACACTAAGATCTGTGCAAATCCAGATCTTAGTGTGGTGATTTTTCACAAGCATAAATATGGCCAAAGTCAACGAAGGGTCGACACTTTCACATTTGGAAGCTTACAAAGCTGTTGAATGCCCGTGTCAATATTTAAGTATGCTCTGACCACCAGCATTTTAAACACAGCACTTGCACACACTTGCCTAAGGTGCTTCTATCATTTGGTAATGACTCAATACATTGCTGACATAATACAAGACCCACTGATTCTATGAACAGCTGCAATATTTAAAATTCTGGGGTACTGAGAATATCTAGTTATGTTTCCCACGCACATGCAGAGAAAAATGCTCACCTCTAAAACATTAATCATTTTTACTAGAATTTTTTTCCCTTTTTTTTATCCAAATATGTAATTCATCTATGAGCATTTTAATTTTGCTACTGGTAATTTCAGAGAAAAACTTGTCCAAAGTACTGGAGAATTATTAGCATTTTTGCTCTCACTGTGTTTAAACAGAAATACAGGGAGTGCAGAATTATTAGGCAAGTTGTATTTTTGAGGATTCATTTTATTATTGAACAACAACCATGTTCTCAATGAACCCAAAAAACTCATTAATATCAAAACTGAATAGTTTTGGAAGTAGTTTTTAGTTTGTTTTTAGTTTTATCTATTTTAGGGGGATATCTGTGTGTGCAGGTGACTATTACTGTGCATAATTATTAGGCAACTTAACAAAAAACAAATATATACCAATTTCAATTATTTATTTTTACCAGTAAAACCAATATAACATCTCAACATTCACAAATATACATTTCTGACATTCAAAAACAAAACAAAAACAAATCAGTGACCAATATAGCCACCTTTCTTTGCAAGGACACTCAAAAGCCTGCCATCCATGGATTCTGTCAGTGTTTTGATCTGTTCACCATCAACATTCCGTGCAGCAGCAACCACAGCCTCCCAGACACTGTTCAGAGAGGTGTACTGTTTTCCCTCCTTGTAAATCTCACATTTGATGATGGACCACAGGTTCTCAATGGGGTTCAGATCAGGTGAACAAGGAGGCCATGTCATTAGATTTTCTTCTTTTATACCCTTTCTTGCCAGCCACACTGTGGAGTACTTGGACGCGTGTGATGGAGCATTGTCCTGCATGAAAATCATGTTTTTCTTGAAGGATGCAGACTTCTTCCTGTACCACTGCTTGAAGAAGGTGTCTTCCAGAAACTGGCAGTAGGACTGGGAGTTGAGCTTGACTCCATCCTCAACCCGAAAAGGCCCCACAAGCTCATCTTTGATGATACCAGCCCAAACCAGTACTCTACCTCCACCTTGCTGGCGTCTGAGTCGGACTGGAGCTCTCTGCCCTTTACCAATCCAGCCACGGGGCCCATCCATCTGGCCCATCAAGACTCACTCTCATTTCATCAGTCCATAAAACCTTAGAAAAATCACTCTTGAGATATTTCTTGGCCCAGTCTTGACGTTTCAGATTGTGTGTCTTGTTCAGTGGTGGTTGTCTTTCAGCCTTTCTTACCTTGGCCATGTCTCTGAGTATTGCACACCTTGTGCTTTTGGGCTCTCCAGTGATGTTGCAGCTCTGAAATATGGCCAAACTGGTGGCAAGTGGCATCTTGGCAGCTGCACGCTTGACTTTTCTCAGTTCATAGGCAGTTATTTTGCGCCTTAGTTTTTCCACACGCTTCTTGCGACCCTGTTGACTATTTTGAATGAAATGCTTGATTGTTCGATGATCACGCTTCAGAAGCTTTGCAATTTTAATTGTGCTGCATCCCTCTGCAAGATATCTCACTATTTTTTACTTTTCTGAGCCTGTCAAGTCCTTCTTTTGACCCATTTTGCCAAAGGAAAGGAAGTTGCCTAATAATTATGCACACCTGATATAGGGTGTTGATGTCATTAGACCACACCCCTTCTCATTACAGAGATGCACATCACCTAATATGCTTAATTGGTAGTAGGCTTTTGAGCCTATACAGATTGGAGTAAGACAACATGCATAAAGAGGATGATGTGGTCAAAATACTAATTTGCCTAATAATTCTGCACTCCCTGTAGAGCCTTTGTATTTTTGATTTACCTATTAAAAAAAATAATATATATAGGCCAATGTTAGTATATTTGAGGTCACTATTTGACCACCAAATACGATCATATAAAAAATTAAATTGTCAGCTTTTTCTCAAACTTTGGTTTTCTCACTGAAATTATTTAGACACAACTACTGCAGTCATAAGACAAATGGTTATAAAAGCTTATCTGGGTTCTCCTTTGTTCAGAAACAGCAGACATGCATGGATTTGCCTTTTTTTTTTTTTTTGCAATTATAAGGCCGCTTATTGCAGCTGCTCATTACACTTTTGAAATTTCCAGCAGTGAAGGGGTTAATCAGTTAACTTTTAAAGGACCAGTCAACACATTAGATTTGCATAATCAACAAATGCAAGATAAAGTCTGAACTTTAAATGAGAAATTAGATTTTTTTATAACAATTTTCAGTTATGTATATTTCCACTCCCCTTGTAAAATGTGATAGCAATCAGCCAATCACAAATGCATATACGTATAGTCTGTGAATTCTTGCACATGCTCAGTAGGATCTGGTGACTCAAAAAGTGTAAATATAAAAGACTGTGCACATTTTTTTTTAATGGAAGTAAATTGGAAAGTTGTTTAAAATTACATGCTGTATCTGAATCATGAAATTTTAATTTAACCTGAGTGTCCCTTTAAGATTACTTTTTGCTGTAGTGTAGGGATTTCCCTCTGCCCTGACACTTCCCACCCTCTGATCCCTACCTAACCCCCCCCCACCCATTCAGCTTTCTTCACTCCCCATTGGTCACCAACATCTTAGGTACTGGCAGACAGTCTGCCAGTATGCAGTATAGGGTGCTATATAATATAAAACATTATATAATATTTTAATTTCTGTAGTTTAGGGATCGCTGCTAAGTCCCCCACCTCTATGACCCCAACCGCCCCACCCCACCACACACACACACACACACACACACACACACACAAAGCTCTCTTACCCTCCTACTGTTCCCCCGCCATGTTTGTTACTGGCAGACAGTCTGCCAGTAACAAATGATGATTTTTTTAAATATTATTTTTTGTTATTATTCATTTTATATATATTTTGTATATATTTATATATTTTTATGTAGTGTAAATGCATTGTATTCTCAGTCCAGGCCAGGATATGTCACCCCAGGAGGTGCTGTCATACAGATGAAAATCTTTTTGTAATATGCCTAATTTTTTTAGTTTAAATATCTGTCATAACAACTGTACAAAGGTAGGCAAAAGTAAAAACATCTATTGTGTTACCAGTTTGTCTTAAAAGTATATCAGAAAATAATACTATGAAGAGCCTAATGTGCTCTATTTTAAAAACATAAACACTCTATTGAAAAGATCTTAAGTTATTGCATCTTTGATACAACTGCAGCATTACAAGGAGTTGTTACAAGACATTCTTCACAAAGTCTGATAGTAACCTAATGCATTAAACAGTAAGTTCATAGCCACAAATAACCCAAGGGTTTCTTGCCACCTTAGAGTAATGCATTTCAAATGTAAGCATGACACTGTAAGCCCTTGCCTGCCAGGGAAAAAGTCAGGCAACTGTACCAATTATTAGAACTAGTAAGAAAACTGATTTTAAACATACATGGCTCATTTATGAGGTACAGGGATGAAGGGCTTATTTTATTTTTGCATTCTTTTAAAATATCATTGGTTTATGGGTTTATGTGTACGTTATAAAGCGTAATCCTTACTAATTGAACTGTGAGACATATGATTCCCAGTGTTAATAAATACAGAGGCAATGGTAAGCAGCAGTAATACAATTATAGATCCTTATTGTATCACCAAGGTATTTTCAAATGCCTCTTACTTTGAAGTTTTCTACTTTATAATGTTATCTTCTGGTATTATGTTCTTATTTAGTGTATGTTCGGTTGTGTATCTATGGGTTTACATTCACAATCGTACGTGCTGTTAGTCACTATGCCTTGTTTAATAGTGAAAAAAAATGTTTTAGTTAACACAAATATGTGTCCACTGCAAACCTGTTGCTATAAATTAGGTCTGTAACTAAATCATATGAAAGAACTACAATAATGTGCAAGGTTTTACTAAATAAGAAGGTTCACAACTTGAAAACGAAATTTTGGAAAGATCTCAAAATGCTTGAAAGTATCAGCTTGTGGGATAGGACACAACATTTAAATTTCTACTTGCAGGGATAAAGTAGAGGATTTATCATGGTTTTCTAAAATCTCTATCCTTCCTTCCTATGCAGAAGTAGTAATAAAGGATATGTTCCTTAATAAATGATATTACAGTGCCTTTTGATGTTGGCATAAACCCTTCTTGATGGAGAATCCGAGGGTATATAAAGATTTAATTTCACAGTTGTTACTCACTGCCTGAAGCATTCTAGCTCAACGTTATATGAGTGAGTTTACTCTCACATAATTCATTTCTCAGTTCATGCCTGCTAATAATATATATTGGTTGTTATTTTGCCGGAAAATATAACACATTTTAAAACTAACTTTAAAACGACAAAGTAAAAATCCACTTTTCATTTATATAAATATTTTTTAAGATGCAGCATAACAATATTTCAGCTATCTACATACAAAATCACTGGCGCTGGGCTGTATTGTTTTTAACATATAGAGCTATGGACAAATTGTAGCTAAACCTTGCATTTTCAAGAACACCTACCAGTGCATTTACAATGGCAAAATAAACTGATCATCAAAATAAAATGAAAATATTCCTTCAGTATGTGATCAAAACATTGCACTAGTTTTCTTCGGAAGCACCTGCGACAGCTGGGTGCACACACGGCAGGGCTGGCCACTGGAGCATGGGAAGCAATTGTCCACTTGGCTGCTCCTCATGTAAATGACTTTGAAGGCTGGGCTACTGCATTATAGGCTGATATGATGTGATTGCTCCCACGCTGAAAGCTGACAGCCCTCCCCTGATCATACATCTGCTCTGGCAATGCAATTAAGGTTCAAAACAGTGCAGTGATTTGTGGGGCTTTGTGATGGGACAACACTTACATTCCAGCTGTAAGTTGCATGCAAGCCAATTGGGGTTAGGTCAGTTTAATCATGTCTGCAGTTTCCAGCACATCCATTAAAGGAACATTAAACAAAAAACATTCTATCATTGATACGAAATACTGATCTTTAAAGACCCATTATAGGGGCTGTCTACTCAATTTTTTTTATTGTTTTTTAAAAAAAGATAACGCCTTTACCAACTCTGTTATATTAATACACTTTATAACCTCTAAGACCATGCAGGCCATGTCTTATCTCAATTTTGTATTAGCTTTTCACTGACAGACAGTGCTAGTTCATGTGTGACATATAGATATCATTTTGCTCACTCCCGTGGAGTTATGCAGGAACCAGCACTAATTGACTAAAATGTTTGTAAAAAGCACTGAGATAAGGGTCAGTCTGCAGAGGCTTAGATACAAGGTAATCATAGAGGTAAAACGTATGGGTAATAAAGGGATTATCTATCTTTTTAAACAACAAACATTTTTAAGTAGACTTTCCGTTTAAATTCAGTACATAATCAATGTGCAAAATAAAAGGCAATGCAATACTAATTAGCAGATTTTTTTTCTAAAAATTTTCAAAATTTTCTTTAATTTCACATGACAGCCATCAGCCAATCACTGTCTTATATTTGTATATGCTTGAATTAACCAGAAATTGCAAACTGAATCCTCTTTTTGAATAATGAAAGGTTAATTTTGTCTGTCAGCAATTTATTAAGAGGGAGTGCAAAATTGGTCTGTGGGATGGAAGTTCACATCTATTGGCAGACAATGACATGCTCCACAAGAATACAAACACAACAAATAAAAAGAAAAAAGTTTAAATAGGACATATGTTTTAAAAAATTATTTGAGTATTAATACTGTATATTTATGTATTAAAAGGAATATACTACTAATCAGTAAAAAGGATAAAGGGTATCACAATGACCAACACAATAATGCACAGTTTTTAAATACTCAAATAGACCTCAAAATATAAATGATGAAACATACTATGTAATAAAAAGCAATAAAAAAATAGTTCTATTCAATTATGACATACTATATCTATTTTCATACTTCTAAGTCATGGTAAAGGTCATACGGCTAGATTATGTGTTTTGCGGTATGAGTGAAAAAGCAGCGTTAAGGCTCATAACGCTGCTTTTTCACTACCGCTGGTATTACGAGTCTTGCAGATTTAGGGGCACCGCACACTTTTTTGGCCGTACCGCAAATGAACTTACGCAATTTGCGTAAAGTCTTTTTTCAATGGGACTTCCATAGCGCCGATATTACAAGCTTTTTCTGGGAGGCCAAAAAGTGAGTGGTAAAGCCTATCCCGCAAGATTCGTAACGCAATCTAAAGTCAGTAGTTATGAGTTTTACGCTACAAAGCTGTAGCACAAAACTCATAACTAAAGTGCTAAAAAGTACACTAACACCCATAAACTACCTATTAACCCCTAAACCGAGGCCTTCCCGCATCGCAAACACTAAAATAAAATTATTAACCCCTAATCTGCCGCTCCGGACATCGCCGCCACTATAATAAACATATTAACCCCTAAACCGCCACACTCCCGCCTGGCAAACACTAGTTAAATATTATTAACCCCTAATCTGCCACCCCTAACATCGCCACCTACCTACATTTATTAACCCCTAATCTGCCGCCCCCAACGTCGCCGCCACTATACTAAATTTATTAACCCCCAAACCAAAGTCTAACCCTAACCCTAACACCCCCTAACTTAAATATAATTAAAATAAATCTAAATAAAACCTACTATTAATACCTAAATAATTCCTATTTAAAACTAAATACTTACCTATAAAATAAACCCTAAGCTAGCTACTATATAATTAATAGTTACATTGTAGCTAGCTTAGGGTTTATTTTTTATTTTACAGGCAAGTTTGTATTTATTTTAACTAGGTAGAATAGTTACTAAATAGTTATTAACTATTTACTAACTACCTAGTTAAAATAAATACAAATTTACCTGTAAAATAAAACCTAAACTGTCTTACACTAACACCTAACATTACACTACAATTAAATACATTACATTAATTAAATACAATTAACTAAATTACACAAAATAAAAAAAGAAATGATCAGATATTTAAACTAATTACACCTAATCTAATAGCCCTATCAAAATAAAAAAGCCCCCCCCAAAATAAAAAAAAACCCTAGCCTAAACTAAACTACCAATAGCCCTTAAAAGGGCCTTTTGCGGGGCATTGCCCCAAAGAAATCAGCTCTTTTACCTGTAAACATTTTTACAAACAACCCCCCAACAGTAAAACCCACCACCCACACAACCAACCCCCCAAATAAAATCCTAACTAAAAAAACCTAAGCTTCCCATTGCCCTGAAAAGGGCATTTGTATGGGCATTGCCCTTAAAAGGGCATTCAGCTTTTTCAGCCCAAAAGCCCTAATCACAAAATAAAACCCACCCAAAAAACCCTTAAAAAACCTAACACTAACCCCCGAAGATCCACTTACAGTTTTGAAGACCGGACATCCATCCTCAACGAAGCCGGAAGAAGTCTTCATCCAAGCGGCAAGAAGTCCTCAACGAAGCCAGGAGAAGTCTTCATCCAAGCCGGCAGAAGTGGTCCTCCAGATGGGCAGAAGTCTTCATCCAGATGGCATCTTCTATCTTCATCCATCCGGCGTGGAGCGGCTCCATCTTCAAGACATCCAGCACGGAGCATCCTCTTCTTTCGACAACTAACGACGAATGAAGGTTCCTTTAAATGACGTCATCCAAGATGGCATCCCTTTAATTCCGATTGGCTGATAGAATTCTACCTAGTTAAAATAAATACAAACTTGCCTGTAAAATAAAAATAAACTGTAAGCTAAATACAATGTAACTATTAGTTATATTGTAGCTAGCTTAGGTTTTCTTTTATAGGTAAGTATTTAGTTTTAAATAGGAAGTTAATGACAGGAATTATTTTAATTATATTTAAGTTAGGGGTGTTAGGTTTAGGGTTAGATTTAGGTTTAGGGGTTAATAAATTTAGTATAGTGGCAGCGATGTTGGGGACGGCAGATTAGGGGTTAATAAATGTAGATAGGTGGCGGCGATGTTAGGGGCGGCAGATTAGGGGTTACTAATATTTAACTAGTGTTTGTGATGCGGGAGTATGGCAGTTTAGGGGTTAATATGTTTATTATAGTGGTGGCGACGTTGGGGGCGGCACATTAGGGGTTAATAAAATTATGTAGCTGTCGGCGATGTTGGGGCAGCAGATTAGGGGTTAATAAATATAAGGTAGGTGTCGGTGATGTTGGAGGCAGCATATTAGGGGTTAATAAATATAATGTAGGTGTCAGCGATGTTGGGGGCGGCAGATTAGGGATTAATAAATATAATGTAGGTGTCAGCGATGTTGGGGGCGGCAGATTAGGGGTTAATAAGTGTAAGATTAAGGGTGTTTAGATGTGGGGTTCATGTTAGGGTGTTAACATGAACCCAGAGTCTAAAAAATACATTACAAAGTATAGTTACACTCATATTAACACTATCTAATAAAAAAAATATTTTAAAAAAATTGCATAAAAAGGTAAAAGGGCTCAAAGATCTCGGGGGTTAGAAAATAAAAGCAGGCAAATGGCTTTAACATTGAGACACATACATATACATTGCTAAAGATGTATTTGTATGTATATATAAATATATATGTCTAAAAAACGTGTACATATATATTATATTAATGTCTTTATATATATATGTATATATATATATATGTATTTACAGTCGTATATACACATATAAAAATATTAATATATATGTACATATGGGGGAACGCATGCAGAATAAAGATATTTTTCACTAGCGGTAACCCGAATAGTGCAAAAAAAACCCTAAGTTTTTTTGAAACTTGTTATATGAATGCAACCCGACTTGCGCAAAAGCTTAACACTAGCGGAGTTTTTGCAATCGCATTGCTGCTAGCCTGAAGGATTAGCTTTCACTGTAACTACTCATACACAGTTGCTAGTGAGTTCTGATATAAGGGCGATAGTTCAGTTTTGCACCACCACTTTACCTAAACGTGTCCATAACCATCAACAATATTACTTCTACCTTCACCAAGTGCAATACCTGCCACCAACTCCATGATAATTACACAGCAAGAGCTCACACCAAACATTCTCAACAGCACCATCATCATGATCATTACTGCTGAATTCATCAAACACATGTACATGTCTTCAGCTCTACCATTATTCATTTGAACATAAAGGGACATGATACCCAAATGTGGAAGCATTTAAAAGTGATGCTGCATAGCTGTAAAAAAGATGACTAGAAAATGTCACCTGAACATCTCTATGTCAAAGAAATAAAATATATATTTTACCTCAAAATTTCTTCAGTAGCCACATTCCATTGTAAAGAAATTTTCAGCAGCCAATCAGGAAGCTAATTCAGGGACTTGCAAGAGAGTGTGCATCTGGCATGTGCAGGCACAGTCGTGTTATTTGCCTATTCAGTTTTAGGAAGTTTACTATGGAATATTGCAAAGTTTCAGTAAAATCTCATGAGATCACAGTAAAGCAAATCAGGACCTCAGCACTGCAGATGCTGATTGGCTATTTTTTTTTTTGGGTGGGGTTCCAACTTGCAGCTGGAATGTAGCTGGATAACTGTTCAGTGAGCCCTTATATTGTGATATGAAAACATTTTGAAGTAAAATATCTTTATTTTTTACAAAGATTTGTTCAGGTGATATTTTCTTGTTACCTTTTTACAGTTATGATGCATCACTTTTAAGTGATTTAGCATATAAGTATTATTTCTCTTTAAAGGTACATTACATGCAAAAAAATAATAATAATCATGCAATTGAAAGGGCAACAATTAAAATATTAGTTGCATATAAAATGTAAAGCTAAAGCATATTAAATCATGTTAAAATAGGAAATTATATTTGTCAAAGATCAGTTGCTCATTAGCAAATGCCACAACTCTATTGATAAATGGGTAGACACCCCCAAGAGCAGAAACATAACAAACATAATGTAGTAGTTTTTGAACACAAGAAAATCCCTTAAAATAATTAAATACATTTAATAAATGTACCCACTTGGGAACACTTTAAAGTGAGGCTACTGGTGTGCTGTAGTGGGCTCATGCATTTACCAAAACAAAGTGCATATCTAATTCAAACACTAGTCACAGATGAAAGCTGCTTACAGTTTCTCAATCACCTTCTTAACTACATCAACATAATGACATTATCATACATTTCCAGAGATGATAATGATTTGACGTAAAGGTAAGACAACAGTAAACAAAATTAATTTAATACATATCAATAAAAATATAATAAATTCACACCTAAGCTTCTTAGCTGTATTAAGACTGTAACAGTGTTATCAGTACCACAAGAACAAAATGGCAAAGTGGAGTTTGAATTAAAATCAATGGGGCTGATTTATCAATGTCTGTGCGACATAATACGATGTATCGTTTCATGTCCGACAGACATCGATGAATGCCAACAGCATACGCTGTTGGCATTTAACATTGCACAAGCAGTTCTGGTGAACTGCTTGTGCAATGCCGCCCCCTGCAGATTCACGGCCAATCGGTCACTAGCAGGGGTTGTCATTCAACCCGATCGTATAGGATCGGGCGGATTGATGACCACAGCCTCAGACGTAGCGGACCAGTTAAGGAGCAGCGGTCGCGTGGAAACAGGGGCATCAGGGGCCATTCAGCCCTTGATAAATTGGCCCCAATATGTTTAACGATCAGTTTCCAAGATGCTGTGTGTCACGCAGTTTCTTTATCTTCGTCATTTAAACAATTTCGAAAACAAAAAAACCTAATCGCCAACAAGAATGCAGTTTATTAATAAAAATGCCAATGTGCAAAATAAAATGGTACTTACAAAAGTAATAGAGTATGTGCAGAAGAAGTAACATATAATATATCCCTTCAAAGCTTTCAATCATCATAATGAAATGCTATTCTGCTCTACTCCAATGTTCCTACCAAACGGCAGCATAGAAGAGGATGCCGGTAACAAAAAGATCTGAAGACTTTGAAGACCCTCATGAGAAAAAAAAAATCCTCAGATGTATTGTTTAATCTAGAAAATTATTGTTTTGGAACATAGTGATACATTTATATTTGACATGATCTATTATTTAGTCAACTTCCTATATTGATAGGTGAAGTTGATAGATAGATAGATAGATAGATAGATAGATAGATAGATAGATAGATAGATAGATAGATTGATAGGCATGCATTCTGTGAGACACAGTAAATCAGTAGAAATATTTTATCTGTAGTTATCAACTGAAAGGAATCTCAATTCTGCCCCCCTTTCATTGAATGACTTCTGATCAAGTCAGAATTGTATTCCTTACTGGAATCTTGCCTGTGAATATTTTCTGATCACAGGGCTACAGGCAGCAAGCACTTCTGAAACACTCTAAGTTCAAAAAAATACACAAACTTGTTATTATAGGAGACCAGGCTGCAGGGCAACCGTTGTAAATTCATACTTTTATTTCTCTTGGCAGTTACAAAAGAGTTTGTCCTTAGTGAGTGGCACATGGTGAGCTAAACTAATACAAACCATTTTATTTTCTCTTTGTGTATTGAAGCAATTTCCTTTTTTATTATTTCCACTTCATTGTTTGCACATTGATAATATGAGAAGGTGGTGTGTAGACAATACAATTCGGTTGGAAGAAATCCTTCATAGGAACTATAAATGCAACAGCAGTGATTTCTCATGGGGAAACTTTACAGAACAATAAGTAGCCCAAAGAAATGGTTTGCGTCAGTTGTGGTTATCACTTTCCAATTGGTATTTTTTCTTATTTTTCTAATAATAATGCATTTTTGGTATTTATCTTTATTAGAAATAACATTGATTAAATAATTTGTCTTACATGGAAGGTGATTTCATATTAATGGTAAATCTAAAACATGGTGTTGTATATTATTTGTATTATTATTTTTTTTACTAATGTCTCTATACTGCATTAGTTTAAAAAAAAAAAATTCCAGCTAGATAGTCTCTTTCTTCCACTTACACTCTCAGAGTTGTCCCTATCGGCCAATAATACTACAATTGTGATTGATGCACACACATAGTTACTGTCAAAGTTACTGAATTATTTTTATGAAAAAATGTTATAGTTTAAAATATATGATTGTTTTTTTCCTTTCTTTACTCTGTGTGTTCCTTGACTGTGTTAGGCATTTATTATATGTCATTAGACTACTATTTAAAAGCTAAAAAATAAAATTAAACTTAAAACTATTAAATTATTATTCTTTTCTTAAAAGTGCCAACAGATTTCTCAGTGCTGCCCATAAGTACAAAGATAAAAGGACAATGGAGAAACAATACAATAAAAGACAACATTTTACAGACAAATACAGGGGGAACACAAAAATTAAAATGTTACCCCAGTGATGTGACGCAAATAAAAAATATATATATATATAAAGGTAAACAAAAATATGTGCAAGATAACTGAACACAGATCATCTACAAAACATTTATGCAAAGAAAAAATGTGTATAATGTCCCTTTAACTGATTGAAATGATATTCATAATCATACTTTTAAAATAACAAATATAAATCTATATTGTTATACTCCCTATCCAAGAATCGAACCACTAATGTCCCATTCCTAGTCCTATATATTTTAAACTACTTCATACTAAAGTGGCTCTAATTTTATATTTTTATTATTTGCAGAAGTGTATACCAAAATAAATCATTTGCTCTTAGGATAAATTTTCCCTTGCTGTATTCACCGAAACCATTGGTACCTTTATTAATGCCAATTGTTTGGTATTATCTAATAAACTGCATATCCAAAGAGAATAATATGTACACAACGCATTAGGAATTTGGACAAGATCAATTCCTGTGACTAAGAAAACTGTCCTGACATTCAGTTAGCAGTGACAGATCAGCCTCATTCTGCCATCACAGCTGTTAGTAGTGGAAGTAACGTTCTTGTAAATTACATAGGTATAACAAGAAATTACTCTAAAGAAGGGTTGCTATATTTAGAACTAACACTTCACAAAAAGATTCAATTTACTTAGCTTGCTAACAGCTCCATATAGTGTTTTAAAGGTGTGCATGGGAAACAGGTGCTAATCCATATGAGTATTTACAATCCCTATTGTTTTTTTAACACCAAATATAACAATACTTTCATTTGAGGCACCATTACATAAGTCATGTGTCCAGGAAATGCATTTTATTATATAGTAATGATCACAATCATTATGGTTATCATGAGTACATATTTTATCTTCCACATATTTTAATCTCAGAGCCTTAACACTAATATGTGCATATTTATACCGTTGCTAGGAATTCATGCAACTGTTTAGGGACAAGCTGATCTCCCCTGTGGTAGTTTTTATGAATTCTGCATTTCTAAACAAGTTAACTTTTTCAGATGTTTAAAATGTTAAATACTTGACATTCTATCAGAGTTCTTCCCTCTCTAATCAATGTAAAAAAATGTAAAACTAGGTACAATCAAAATTCATTTTCACCTACAATCTATTTTTACTTAATTAATTTCATAATAGTGTTAAATGATTATTTCAGATAATGCACTGATTGCTATATCCATGCTTTTATTTACATCTTCCCCACTTCAATTACCCTTAATCACAGCACCTGTCCACAGTAAGCAAACTGCTGTTGGCATAAAAAAAGGAAGATTGCAGAAGACATAACAACTGATCATACAAGATTGTTGCAGGTTTGTTGTGATGCAGTCACAAAATGCCTTTTGAATTTCCTACTAAAGCAAAGGGGAAGTGCAATTATTTTCCATCACTTTTGAGAGCACCTACAAATGTTATGGTCTGCAACCTCTGCTAGAGGTTCCAGACCATAACATTACTAGTTCAGTTCTTAATCTGGTAAATTTCTTCTGAATGTTAGTAGGAAAGGGCAGAGTGTGATATATTTCCCTGTTTATTTTGTTTTACATCCCATGTAAAGTACAGATTATAGTGCAGGAAAATTATACTTATTATTTATATATTATGGGCTAGATTACAAGTAGAGCGCTAAATTATTGTGTGCGATAAATAACCAGCCATTACTAGTGGCTGGTTATTGTTACCGCAAGCTCCCAGTAGCAATTAGTGCTCAGAAAATTAAGCAGAGATCAGATCTCTGGTTAATTTTCTGAAAGTGCCCCAAATGCCATAAAAAAAGAGGGCATTATAGTTTTTTCTTAAAACTTTTTTTAATAACAAAAAAACATAATTTATGTAAGAACTTACCTGATAAATTCATTTCTTTCATATTAGCAAGAGTCCATGAGCTAGTGACGTATGGGATATACATTCCTACCAGGAGGGGCAAAGTTTCCCAAACCTCAAAATGCCTATAAATACACCCCTCACCACACCCACAATTCAGTTTAACGAATAGCCAAGAAGTGGGGTGATAAAAAAGTGCGAAAGCATATAAAATAAGGAATTGGAATAATTGTGCTTTATACAAAATCATAACCACCACAAAAAAAGGGCGGGCCTCATGGACTCTTGCTAATATGAAAGAAATGAATTTATCAGGTAAGTTCTTACATAAATTATGTTTTCTTTCATGTAATTAGCAAGAGTCCATGAGCTAGTGACGTATGGGATAATGACTACCCAAGATGTGGATCTTTCCACACAAGAGTCACTAGAGAGGGAGGGATAAAATAAAGACAGCCAATTCCTGCTGAAAATAATCCACACCCAAAATAAAGATTAACGAAAAACATAAGCAGAAGATTCAAACTGAAACCGCTGCCTGAAGTACTTTTCTACCAAAAACTGCTTCAGAAGAAGAAAATACATAAAAATGGTAGAATTTAGTAAAAGTATGCAAAGAGGACCAAGTTGCTGCTTTGCAGATCTGGTCAACCGAAGCTTCATTCCTAAACGCCCAGGAAGTAGAAAGCGACGCCCATATTTTTTCGCGCCAAATAAGACGCCCACATTATTTGGCGCCTAAATGCTTTTGGCGCCAAAAATGACGCCACATCCGGAACGCCGACATTTTTGGCGCGAAATAACGTCAAAAAATGACGCAACTTCCGGCGACACGTATGACGCCGGAAACGGAAATAGAATTTTTGCGCCAAAAAAGTCCGCGCCAAGAATGACGCAATAAAATGAAGCATTTTCAGCCCCCGCGAGCCTAACAGCCCACAGGGAAGAGTCAAATTTTTGAAGGTAAGAAAAAATGGTTAAATCAAAATGCATTATCCCAAATATGAAACTGACTGTCTGAAAATAAGGAAAGTTGAACATTCTGAGTCAAGGCAAATAAATGTTTGAATACATATATTTAAAACTTTATAAACAAAGTGCCCAACCATAGCTTGGAGTGTCACAGAAAATAAGACTTACTTACCCCAGGACACTCATCTACATATAGCAGATAGCCAAACCAGTACTGAAACGAGAATCAGCAGAGGTAATGGTATATAAGAGTATATTGTCGATCTGAAAAGGGAGGTAAGAGATGAATCTCTACGACCGATAACAGAGAACCTATGAAATAGACCCCTTAGAAGGAGATCACTGCATTCAAATAGGCAATACTCTCCTCACATCCCTCTGACATTCACTGCACGCTGAGAGGAAAACCGGGCTCCAACTTGCTGCGGAGCGCATATCAACGTAGAATCTAGCACAAACTTACTTCACCACCTCCATCGGAGGCAAAGTTTGTAAAACTGAATTGTGGGTGTGGTGAGGGGTGTATTTATAGGCATTTTGAGGTTTGGGAAACTTTGCCCCTCCTGGTAGGAATGTATATCCCATAAGTCACTAGCTCATGGACTCTTGCTAATTACATGAAAGAAATAGCACTATACATATGGTCTTAAATGCTGTGAGAAGCTAATTTGTATAGTATAGCAGCCACCTGACCTACTAAATGCTAGTGACTCTTATAACCGCTACAATATATGTTAAGTATTACAGATAGGTATTATATAAAGTCTACCATTGTATTTTCGATTGTATGACTACATATATGAGCCATCATTACTACATATATATTGACCCTTTCGTGCTGGGGTTAATGTGTCTACATCAGAACAACTGTTCCGATGTAAACAAATTGAAATCTCGCAATCCTGTATGTGATCACGAGATTTCAATGATGGAATTGCGTCAGGGGGGTGTCCCTATGATGCTAGGCACGCCCTCCAAATCGCTATCCCATCAGGGAAGTGCCAGTGGCTTCAGGAAAGCCAAGCGGTTAGGACGCTGTATGCCGTCCATCGGCGCTAAAGCCCAGCAAAATTCAGATTGAATACAATGTTCTAACGGTGTTAAAGGGTTATACCACAAAGGTGGTTTGACGATCTCTGGTTTTAGGCACCCTGGTTAGAGTCAATTGATCTATACCGTTTGAGGAGAATAATATTTACACATGGTCCTAAAACGCTGTGAGAAGCTAATTATTATAGCAACCACCTGACCTACCAAACTATAGTGACTTATATAACCACTGCAATATATGTTAAGCATAACAGATAGGTATTATTTATAGTCTACAATTGTATCTTTGATTGTATGATTTCAAAGTATCCAGTAAATTTAATACACTATCCGCTAGATTTAGAGTTTTGTCAGTAAAAAGCCGCGTAGCTAACGCTGCTTTTTTTGCCAATGCACCCTTCCAACAACGCTGGTATTTAGAGTTGTCTGAGGGGCTGCGTTAGGCTCAAAAAAAGGAGGCGTTGAGCCTAATTTAGCTCCACTTCAACCCTCAATACCAGCGTTGCTTACGGTAGCGGTAAGCTGGAAAAAAGTGCTCTTGCACGATATCCCCATAGGAAACAATGGGGCAGTTTGGGCTGAAAAAAAACCTAACACCTGCAAAAAAGCAGCGTTCAGCTCCTAACGCAGCCCCATTGTTTCCTATGGGGAAACACTCTCTAAGTCTGCACCTAACACTCTAACATGATCCCCGAGTCTAAACACCCCTAATCTTACACTTATTAACCCCTAATCTGCCGCCCCCGCTATCGCTGACACCTACATTATATTATTAACCCCTTATCTGCCGCTCCAGACACCGCCGCCACTATACTAACCCCTAATCTGCCCTCCCTAACATCGCCGCCACCTACCTACAATTATTAACCCCTAATCTCCCGCCCGCAACGTTGCCGCTACTATAATTAATTTATTAACCCCTAAACCTAAGTCTAACTCTAACCTTAACACCCCCTAACATAAATATAATTTAAATTAAACTAAATAATATTCCTAAAATTAACTAAATTAATCCTATTTAAAACTAAATACTTACCTATAAAATAAACCCTAAGATAGCTCCAAAATATATATAATAATTACATTGTAGCTATTTTAGGATTTATATTTATTTTACAGGCAACTTTGTATTTATTTTAACTAGGTACAATAGCTATTAAATAGTTAATACCTATTTAATAGCTACCTAGTTAAAATAAATACAAAATGACCTGTAAAATAAATCCTAACCTAAGTTACAAATACACCTAACACTATACTATCATTAAATTAATTAAATAAATTACATACAATTACCTAAAATAAAATACAATAAAATAAACTATACTATAATTAACCCCCCCCCCACTAAATTACAAAAAATAAAAAAGAATTACAAGCAGTTTAAACTAATTACACCTAATCTAAGCCCCCTAATAAAATAAAAAAGCCCCCCAAAATAAAAAATTCCCTACCCTATTCTAAAATACAAAAGTAATCAGCTCTTTTACCAGCCCTTAAAAGGGCTTTTTGTGAAGCCTTGCCCCAAAGTAATCAGCTCTTTTACCTGAAAATAAAATACAATACCCCCCCAACATTACAACCCACCACTCACATACCCCTACTCTAACCCACCCAAACCCACCTTAAAAAAACCTATCGCTAACCCCCTGAAGATCTCCCTACCTTGAGTAGTCTTCACTCAGCCAAGCCAAATTCTTCATCCAAGGTGCGCAGAGGAGGTCCTTGATCCGGTAGAAGTCTTCATCCAAGCTGGGCAAGAAGAGGTCCTCCATCCGGTAGAAGTCTTCATCCAAGCGGGGCAAGAAGAGGTCCTCCATCCGGTAGAAGTCTTCATCGAGGCGGCGTCTTCAATCTTCATCCATCCGGAGCGGAGCCATCTTCAAAGGAGCCGACGCAGAGCCATCCTCTTCTACCAATGGACTAACGACGAATGAAGGTTCCTTTAAGGGACGTCATCCAAGATGGCGTCCCTTCAATTCCGATTGGCTGATAGAATTCTATCAGCCAATCGGAATTAAGGTAGAAAAAATCTGATTGGCTGATGCAATCAGCCAATCAGATTGAAGTTCAATCCGATTGGCTGATCCAATCAGCCAATTGTATTGTACTCGCATTCTATTGGCTGTTCCGATCAGCCAATAGAATGCGAGTTCAATACGATTGACTGATTGGATCAGCCAATCGGATTGAACTTCAATCTGATTGCATCAGCCAATCAAATTTTTTTCTACCTTAATTCTGATTGGCTGAATGAATTCTATCAGCCAATCGGAATTGAAGGGACGCCATCTTCATCCATCCGGAGCCATCTCCGCTCCGGATGGATGAAGATTGAAGACACCGCCTGGATTAACACTTCCACCGAATGGAAGACCTCTTCTTGCCCGCTTGGATGAAGACTTCTACAGGATGGAGGACCTCCTCTGCGCACCTTGGATGAAGAATTCGGCTCGACTGAGTGAAGACTACTCAAGGTAGGGAGATCTTCAGGGGGTTAGCGATAGGTTTTTTTTTAAGGGGGGTTTGGGTGGGTTAGAGTAGGGGTATGTGGGTGGTGGGTTGTAATGTTGGGGGGGTATTGTATTTTATTTTCAGGTAAAAGAGCTGATTACTTTGGGGCAAGGCCCCGCAAAAAGCCCTTTTAAGGGCTGGTAAAAGAGCTGATTACTTTTGTATTTTAGAATAGGATAGGGATTTTTTTATTTTGGGGTGCTTTTTTATTTTATTAGGGGGCTTAGATTAGGTGTAATTAGTTTAAACTGCTTGTAATTCTTTTTTATTTTTTGTAATTTAGTGGGGGGTTTTTGTATTATAGAATAGTTTATTTTTATATTATTATTATATTGTAGCTATATTAGGGTTTATTTTATAGGTAAGTATTTAGTTTTAAATAGGAATAATTTAGTTAATTTTAGGAATATTATTTTGTTTAATATAAATTATATTTATGTTAGGGGGGTGTTAGGGTTAGAGTTAGGTTTAGGGGTTAATAACTTTATTATAGTAGCAGCGGCGGTGCGGGCGGGAGATTAGGGGTTAATAATTGTAGGTAGGTGGCGGCGATGTTAGGAAGGGCAGATTAGGGGTTAATAATATCTTTTTTAGTGTTTGCGAGGCGGGAGTGCGGCGGTTTAGGGGTTAATACATTTATTATAGTGGCGGCAAAGTCCGGTCGGCAGATTAGGGGTTAATAAGTGTAGATAGGTAGCGGCGACGTGGGGGGGGGGGGCAGATTAGGGGTTAAAAAATTATATTAGAGTGGCGGCGATGTGGGGGGGCCTCAGTTTAGGGGTAGGTAGTTTATGGGTCTTAGTGTACTTTAGAGCACAGTAGTTAAGAGCTTTATATTCACGCGTTAGCCCATAAAGCTCTTAACTACTGACTTTTTTGTCGTTAGGAGTCTTGTCGGTAGAGGGGCTACCGCTCACTTCTCCCAAGACTCCAAATACCAGCGTTAGGCAGATCCCATTGAAAAGATAGGATACGCAATTGAAGTAAGGGGATCTGCGGCAGTCTGAAGTCGCGGTAGGGAAGTGAACGTTAGACCTTTTCCTGCCTGACTCTAAATACCAGCGGGCTAACGCAGAACTCTAAATCTAGGTGTATGTCAATGCTGTATTGAAGTATATACCTCAAGTACTTATGCTACTCTCTACGTTTATTATGTTTAATACATCTATCTAAAGAGCCTAAGTGTGATTTTATTTACACTTTCTTATTTTAAACTGTGTGTTTTTTGTTATGTTTTAATTAGCACAAATCCCTCAGCACTATATTGTACTGTCAATTCCTCTTTGATTAAAATCAGCAAAACAAAGTGTGTGTGTGTTACAATGTCAGTGTAAAAATTAATACTCTACAACTTACTCTTTGAGTGCTGTTTATGTAGTCTTTTTTTAAAGAATAGGCTTCTAGGACCTATCTTTAAATTCTCTTGCAATTTTTATCTTAGTACATAGCACCTATATCCAATGCACCTACCACATTTTGTGGTTAGCATATTAAGGATAACAATGGTAATTACTCAGTAGGGCCATTGGTTCCTCTTTTTCTTCTTATAAAAAATAGCACTAGTTTTGGGGCTTTAAATTTGGTGGGTGTGGGTCGTTAGGAAAAAAAAAACGACACTGAAAAGTGCTTTTACATTGCGGTCTATGGGAACTGTGTGTTTGTAGTAAATATATATGTATATGCTTATATACATATGTATTTATGTGTTATATGTGTATATACACATGTTAACATGTAATATATATATATATATATATATAATCATATACATATATATTTAAAAATGTTGCAATCACTGCACTACTTACCTCCTTCGCTGCGCTTAGGCTCCCATTGGAGCCAATGGAAGTGCGCACATTAGCTTGTACTGGTATTACTCAATGGAGCGATATTTAGCGCTCTACTTGTAATATAGACCTATATGTTATAATTTACACGAAACAGTCACTACTTCCACTTTTATAATTAAAAAAATAAAACAGGTGTCTCCTTCAGGGTTACAATTTTTCTGTGGGAAGCAGAAAATTATGTGCGAGTGAAGTACAGTATTAACCTTGCAGCATTGTGTTCTCTACTGAGACAATATGTAAGCTGGTTTCTCTCTGATTAGTTCTTATGTTGACCGTGCTTGCATGATCATCCCTGGTTTACTTTGTATTCTCGGTTACTTTTAATAGACTCCATGAATTCTATTGGATTTTATGGTTGGCTTAATATACCAGAAATAAACTGCAGACAAACCACATAGTAAATCTACTTAAATGCCTTGATCTATGAAGGACAGAACACAAACTCTGCTGCTCATTAGGAACTACTAGTAATCTGCCGAATATATGAAATAACAGCTGAGGTTTCCTTTACAGCTGTCCCAGTTCTCTAATGAATGTGCAGGCTATTAGTTATGCTGTCATACAGTGATCATACAAATATGTATTCCCTTACTTTGTGCAGTTCTTCTGGTATTAATAACCCCACAACAATGTTTGTTTTGTTTTTTAATCAGGACTTGATCCTGATCTTAGAAAAACATATCAAATAATTAATTTATAAAAATTCCCATGGAGTTGTATAGTGTTTTCTGTTGAAAATCATTAGATATGTTTTTCCTAAAGGATTTTGATGGACCCCTCAATATTAAAGGGATGCTAAACCCAGAATTTTTCTTTCAGGATTCAGATAGAACAAGCAATTTTAAAGCAACTTTCTAATTTACTCATATTATCAAATTTTCTTCAATCTCTTGCCATCTTTATTTAAAAAGCAGGAATGTAAAGCTTAGGAGCTGGCCCATTTGAGGTTCAGCACCCTGGATAGCATTTGCTTATTGTTAGCTACATTTACTACATTTAACCACCAAGAAGCAATCATAACCCAGGTTCTGAACCAAAAATGGGCCGGCTCCTAAGCATTACATTCCTTCATTTTTAATGAAAGATAGCAAAAGAACAAAGAAAATTTGATAACAGGGGTCAATTAGAAAGTGACTTACAATTGCATGCTCTATCTGATTCATGGAAGAAAAATCTGGGTTTAGTGTCCCTTTAACCAGTTAAATGGTTTATTATTGATTCTTTTTATCAGATCCGAAGAAAAAAAGGACCAAGAAAGTATTTAAAAGAAAAAGGTTTGAGTCACAACAAATATGTGAGCTTTAGAATGTAAGCTGACAAGTCCTCCTGTCTGTCCTGGTGATCATCTCATGTAAAGGTGATTTCCAGTTAAAGGGACATCAAACATGTTGAGATCTGTCCATATCCTAAAAGGGCTAATAAATTAAAAAAAGTTTGTATTAAAAAAATGTTTAAAAATTGCTGGCAAGTAAACTTAAAATAGTTTTCAAAAATAAGCAAAATGAATTACATGTCTAAACTGCCTGGAGCAGCCAACTCCACACACCCTTATCAGTGTTTAGACACGGGCATTGTATTTCAACTGAGTTCACAGCTTCTAGCATATAATCCCTGTGCATTTTTGCATTCTACCAAAACAGCAAAAGATATAGATACAGCCATAGAAGGAAATGTGTGGGGGAAGTTAGAGCTTTACCATTCAGAAACTATAAGAAAGGGTTTATGGCGAGGCACTGCAGTATAAATTTGCAGGCAAAGTAATTAAAGTACATATTATTATATTTTGTCTCTATACCAACTTGTTTTATGTCCCTTTAACAGTGACTCACGGCAAGGCATTCTACCTATTGGGAATAGTTTTTAGAACGGGAAATGCACACTGCAGATGTCTCAAAGCTAACCTTGCTACATATATTTCCCTAACTGGCTTCAGCAGATGATAACTGTAAAACAATGCACTTTATAATAACATAATGTCTGTGGCTAATCTTGTCTTCTCCAAAAACAAGCCCAGATTGTATTCTGCCAATAAGGCAAGTGGTGGATAATGTTTGGCTATTAAAAAGCATTCTGCAAATAAGATGTTGATTTATATAGATTTGGTTTATATGATATTCTGTAGTAATACAACAGACATATCTAGTCATTTCATGGTGTGAAATGTCCCTTTTATTTTGAAAACCTAGAAGGAGTGGATGTTTGTGCAACTTATTCCTAAGGACTGATTGCTTCCTAACTGACAAATGTATTGCTGGGCAGTGCCATCCTCCACAAGCTTAAAAACAAAAAGTACATTTCTAGCAACTGGACATCTATTTAAAACATCTGTAATAAATGTAAATTGTTCTCTTTTAGATGTATCAAGACAACTAAAGAAAATGTATCTAACTGCACTGTAACTATTTCATTTATGATTTGATAGACTTTAGATTTGACCTAACAGACAATCTTGCATTTTTCCCAGAATGACTCGGGAAAGGGGAAGGCACATGTTTTGTCACATTCCTTAAAGCAAATAAATATTGCCAAACAAATATTTACTTTACCATTAGTAAATGTAATACTAGAATACTGAGATTGCTCTATTGTAATCAATCTTCCCATTCAACACATGAAAGTTGCAATATATATTCAAATTAACATTTTTTAATTATATTTAATGATTGAATGCTAATATTTGTTTTGTAGAAACACTAGAACAAAAAACAAAAGGGGCATACATTCTGTTATTCTAATGTCAAAACCAACATTCTATCATTCCTATAAAATTAGAAGCTGTTTGCAAGTTTAGTATCAGTGAACCCTTGGCTCCAGGGATTTGTTAAAACCCCCCCATAGAGCAGTATCTAGATTAATAGATGTCTTCATAAATGGTAATATTTAAATTATACAAGTTCACTATCTGCTCTTAGTTTCAAGTTGTTGCTGGTTTCTTTCAATTTATTCATAACTGCACCCCACAATTCTTCACGGTAGTGTTCTCTTCTGGCTCCTTTCCTAAGCACCCCACTACTGTATTTCTTCTGGGTCTTACTAGTGACTGAAATGTTCATTCCTTACAAAACTTAAAAGCCTTAAAAATACCAGTATGATAAGACAATTAATCTAGAAGAATGCTTTAATGAAATCTTAAAATGATGGTAAACTTTAGCTCATCAGTGCCATACATGTAATATTTGGCATTAAAAAAGTGTTTGTGTACCTATTTTTTAATCTATCCATGAAAAGGGTCAAATCCATGCATATTGTAATGCTTCTATTACAATGGTATGCTAGCCCACTGGGATGAACTCTTTATTTTTTTCCAATGACAATTTCAATGAACATCCAATCAGTGTGTGTCATATGACGCTCTTGAAGTCCAGCCCTTTGAAAGCCCATAGGAAGCCTATGTATAGAGTAGGTGAGACTGCTCTATATATTGTAGCTCTAATATTTAAGGGATTCTCCAGCTTGGAGAGAAATTGCTGTTCAGACTTCACAGGGGCTGGACTCACTAAATATTCAAAAGAGAAAGGTTAAAACTCTCCAGCACTGCGAGATCTCCCTAATTTATGTATGTGAAGCAGAGATAAGCCCAGGGCGAAATAGCACTGCATGTTATTTATGATAGTTTTGTTACACTTTGTGTTTTGCATTTTATATCAATTTACATTTCAGATTGGGTCCTTTTGGCTGCCCACATTCTCATTTATATTGTAATACATTTAGCTTTAGCCCTAGCAGTGATTTTACAAATTCTGATTATGATTTGAAAGTTTCTGTGTTAGTTTAACAAATGAGGATCATACTTCATATTTTTCTGTGAAGCTTATTTAAATTACATTTCACTTGTATTTGCTGAATTATAAAGTAAAACTGACATTTTCAGAAAGTGGGAGGGACATGGAAGTTCCCTGAGCTGAACAGGGGAGTTCCCAGGTTATGTCTAAAGCTCTCTCACCAGTCTTGTGAAATTTTGTAAGCATTTACACAAGCTGATCTCACTGATTTATCTTGCCAGCTGTATGCAGGTGAAACTTGTTCTAAACCCCCAATACACTTATTTTGACTACCAGAAGAATAATATATACTGAAATATAGACAAAATCAAGCTAAATTGCAGTTATAAGTTGTAATTCATGCAAACTGAGCCTTTATATCAGCCCCAGGTGTTCTCCAGTTAACTTCTCTCTCCCATGTGAAATTTTGTATCCAAGAGAGCTTCATTAATTTCTATGGAAGGTATTTCTCATGTCTCTGGGACTCCCAGGTTCCACACCTTTTTAAGTTTTTCTTTAAGATTAGACATGTGTATGGGAGAAAAATTCTGTTAATCTAAAAAAAAATGGTTTTAGATTGTTTCAAACATTTGGTTCAGACAAATTTTGTGTATGCAGGCATTTGATTCGGATCAATACTGAATTTGGATTTGTTACTATTATTTCCAATGGAAACAGCTAATATAGACAATTGATATTAACAAAAATCTTACATTATAGAATTTGAACAATTAAAAGAACATACAACTCTGTATGACTAAAATCCATCGCTTAGTGCCTGGCCGGCTTTCCCTAACATCAGTCATTCATTAGTAACACTATAGCAGGATTGGACAAGGGATAATGGACAAATGAATGTTAAGACTAGTGATGTGGCAAACCTAAAAATTTAGGTTCGTGAACGGCGGACTCGAACTTCCGCAAATGTTCGCGAACCGGCGAACCGCCATTGACTTCAATAGGCAGGCAAACTTTAAAACCCACAAGGACTCTTTCTGGCCACAATAGTGATGGAAAAGTTGTTTCAAGGGGACTAACACCTGGACTGTGGCATGCCGGAGGGGGATCCATCGCAAAACTCCCACGGAAAATTACATAGCAGAGTCTGGTTTTAACCCATAAAGGGCCTAAATCACCTAACATTCCTAAATTGTTTGGAATAACGTGCTTTAAAACATCAGTTATTATGTTGTATCGATCAGGTAGTGTAAGGGTTACGCCCGCTTCACAGTGACAGACCAAACTCCCCGTGTAACGCACCGCAAACAACCGCAAACAGTCCATTTGCACAACCACAAGATAGATAGATTTGATAGATAGATAGATAGATAGATAGATACATTGAAGGCAACTTCAATTAGATTACACTAGCAGACTGATGTTTCACAGTCAAAAAATATTTTTTTAAAATAATTACACTACTGTTATAACAAATATGATTGGTGGCACTAGTTGCAAGTGGGCCTGGCACACACGCTGGGAGGAAGGCAACTGCAATTAGATTACACTAGATGACTGATGTTTCTCAGTCAAAAAAGTTTTTATTTTAAATATTTACAATACTGTTATAACAAATATGATTGGTGGCACTAGTTGCAAGTGGGCCTGGCACACACGCTGGCAGACAGGCAACTACAATTCAATTGCACTAGCAGACTGATGATTCACAGTCAAAAAAGTTTTTATTTAAAATATTTACACTACTGTTATAACAAATATGATTCGTGTCACTAGTTGGAAAGTGGGCCTGACACACACGCTGGCAGACAAGCAACTACAATTAAATAACAATAGCAGACTGATGTAAAAGTTTTTTTTTAAAAAAAAGTTACACCAATGTTACAACAGATAGGAGTGATGGCACTCAGGATAGAAGTAGGCACAGTATGTGCTGGCAGCCTGACACACAGGCTGGTACTAGTGGCAGGCTGGCCTGGCAACTAAAATTAAATAACACTAGAAGATTGATTACACCATGATAGGAGTGGTGGACTGGCACTGAGGATGGAAGTAGGCACAGTATATGCTGGCAGCCTGACACACAGGCTGGCACTAATGGCAGCCAGGCTAGCCTGGCAACTAAAATTAAATAACACTAGAAGAGGACTGATGTAATTTTTTTTTTTTTTTTATTTACACTAATGTTACACCAGATATAAGTGGTGGAAAAAAGAGCTATTAATCACACTATATGATGTGGGCCTGACACACAGGCCTGATGGAAAATGAAATTAGATTACACTAGCAAAATGATTTAAACGTTTTTTTTTTTTAATTTACAATAATGTTAAGCAGATATGAGTGGTGGCTGGCACAGCAATTAACCACAGTATATGCTGTGTAAGCCTGACACACAGGCCTGATAGAAAATGAAATTAGATTACACTAGCAAAATGATTTAAAAGTTTTGTTGTTTAAATTTACACTAATGTTAAGCAGATATGAGTGGTGGCTGGCACAGAGCAATTAACCACAGTATATGCTGTGTGAGCCTGAGACACAGGCCTGATAGAAAATGAAATTAGATTACACTAGCAAAATGATTTAAAAGTTTTGTTGGTTAAATTTACACTAATGTTAAGCAGATATCAGTGGTGGCACTAATCAAAGTATATGCTGTGAGCCTCACACACAGGCTGAAAGCCAGGCAAATGCAAATAAAATTACAAATAATAATAAAAAAAAAGACGACTGAAGTTATAGCCCTAAAAAGGGCTTTTTGGGGTACTGTCCTTACAGCAGAGATTAGATGAGTCCTTCAGGACTGTAGTGGACACTAAATACACTAGCCTAGCTATCTATTTCCCTATAATGTCAGCAGCAGCAACACTAAAGCTCCTCTCACTAAGAAAGCAAGATCGTAATGAATCTAAAATGGCTGCTGCCAAGGAGCTGGGAGGGTCTGTGAGGGAGTGTCTGCTGCTGATTGGCTCAAATGTGTCAGAAGGCTGTGAGATACAGGGTCAAAGTTTCCTCAATGATGACACATAGGGGGTGGATCGAACATCGCATATGTTCGCCCGCAGCGGCGAACGAGAACAAGCTATGTTCGCCGGGAACTGTTCTCCGGCGAACAGTTTGCGACATCACTAGTTAAGACCCCCTGTATCATTACAAATAAAGGATCTCATTAACTAAATAATATAACTTCTTCCCCCCCTTTCTGGACCTTTTTTTGTGCCAAATGGCATGAACAAATAAACAAATCGATTTTGTCAAGCAATCATTCATTTTTAATCCATTTTGTCCAATAATGTATTTGGCCCGAATACACATCTCTATTTAAGATTATTTTAAAATATTATTTATTTAAAAACAATGTTTGTTTCTTTAAATGAATGAAAGAAAAAAGTAAAAGGTCATGTCAGTCGTAATCATATCATCTGCTAGTACAGTTGCTATCATAAATTAATCTTCTCTGGTTTAACTCTTTTTTTCAATTGGAAGGAAGACAAGAATAGCCCCAGGCATCCCTGAAGCCTAACATGCTATACATTCAGCTATTCTAGTCCTTATGGTGACCTAATACAAATACGGATTTCATATAAAAATATTATATCACATACAGTGTATGATAACAAAAAGAGGGCTTTGTTGAGTATCATAAAGGCATTTAAATGGACAATAAACATATTTTATTACATACATGACATATACCAGCAAGTGAGCACTGCATTGGAAAATGTTTTCCTAAATTTGTAAAACTGTCATTTTGTTAGCAACAGCTGCATTGTTTTTCTATTTTAGAGAATATCAGGGATAATTCTCATGAGGCTTAAAGGGACATGAAACTCAAATTTTTTCTTTCGTGATTCTGATAGAGAATATACAACTTTCCAATTTATTTCTATTACCTAATTTGATTCTTTCTCTTGGTATCCTTTGTTGAAGAAACAGCAATGCACTAGGAGATGAACCAAAAACATGAGGCATATATGTGCAGCCACCAATCAGCAGCTCCTGAGCCTACCTTAGTATGCTTTCCAACAAAGGATACCAAGAGAACAACACAAATTAGGCAATATAAGTAAACTGGAAAGCTGTTTTAAATTGTATGCTCTGTCTAAATCATGAAAGAAACATTTTGGGTTTCATGTGCCTTTAACTATGGATAATTAGACCCAGATGTAAATAATCTCCTACTCTGATTACTTTTTAGCACGTGTCGGTGTATGGCAAACATCTATATATGAAGTAACCAATGGACAAAGGGAGTCCACTGTGTACAAATGCACAAATTGCTATATCTTATATCAAGACAGAAAACAATATAAAATACAGTTTTTATGTCAAAATTTAAAATTGCTTATTTGGCAATGAGCCAAGCTGTACACTGCTAGCACAGGTTAAAATCACATCATAGGAAATTAGATATAGTCCCAATGCTCATTATCAATTATACAAACATTTGTCCTAGTGTGGTTAATTTGGGTAAATCATTTGTAGAGATGATATAACTACTAAAATAATCCTAAAAAGGTAATACCAAAATATAAATTGTAATATGATAAGACAAAGGTAGAAGAATAGCTATTTAAATATGGGTGTTTTGTAAGGTATTTAAAGGGACAGTCAACACCAGAATATTTGTTGTTTAAAAAGAAAGATAATCCCTTTATTACCCATTCCCCAGCTTTGCATAACCAACACTGTTATAGAAATAAACATTTTACCTCTGTAATTACCTTGTATCTAAGACTCTGCAGACTGCCCCCTTATTTCAGTTCTTTTGACAGACTTGCATTTTAGCCAATCAGTGCTCACTCCAGGGTAACTTCACATGCATGATCTCAATATTATCTATGTTAAATACATTAACAAATGCCCTCTAGTGGTCAAAATGCATTCAGATTAGAGGCAGTCTTCAAGGTCTAAGAAATTAGCATATGAACCTCCTAGGTTTAGCTTTCATCTAAGAATACCAAAAGAACAAAACAAGAACAAAACAAAATTGATGATAAAAGTAAATTGGAAAGTTGTATAAAATTAAATTTCCTATTTAAATCATGAAAGTTTTTTTTGGACTTGACTGTCCCTTTAAGTAAGGGTGGGCAATTATATCACCCTAAACATACACCAAAGTATCAAGCAAACTTTTCTGTTCACAGAGTTAATTAATGATCCTATTACTCCCTTTAGTAAAGGGAGTAATAATTAATGATTTGTTAAATCATTAATTAACTTTGTTAAATGTTAAATAGTTATACTTCTCCCTTTGTCTTGTCATATTGCAATTTATATTTTGGTATTACTTTTTTAGGATTATTTTAGAAGTTATATAATCTCTACAAATTATTTACCCACACTATGACAAATGTTTGTATAATTGATAATTAGCATTGTGACTATATTAATAAGTATACTTATGAAAATTGACGTAATTATTTGTTGTCCACAGTGTATCTCTGATTATAATTACCATAGCTATACTTTATAATTTAACTCTTTTACTCCCTATATATATATATATATATATATATATATATATATATATATATATATATATATATATTTCTGAACATCAGGATATTTAAAGGGTCACTAAATCTGCAATATGTTAATTATTCTTTAAAAAGATATGTTAATAGCAACTATAAAAGGAACCTGAAAACGTAAAAAGAAAATGTTTTGATGAGTTAGAGCATTTTATTATTGCACTGTTTCTTTAATATAACTATGTGTTTAACCATTTTAAAGATGTTAAACACATAGTTAAAGTAATCTCCAGAGCAACAACCCAATTATTTTTCAGAGCTAAACATGGCTGGTGATGGGTTGTTTGCCCATATGTCTCTCATCATTAGCTCACAAGATACGTTCAGCTATCGACCAATACTGCAGTGCTGCTCTGGAGCTGACTTTAACTATGTGTTTAACTCCTTTACAATGGTTCACATAGTTATAGGCATGCATAAGTGTAATAAAAAATGTTTTAGCACAGTTCAAAAGAGTCTTTAAGCACCCATAGGGGTTCTTGTTAACAAGCTGGGGCGCGATCCGATATCGATCGCAGTTTGCGGCGCAAGCGAGGGAACCGGCGTCGCCCGCAGTTTCAGCTCGCAACTCGAGCTATCCCATATAGGTCGCCGTCAGATGCTAACGGGCCGTAAGTCTCACAAACCAGCGATGTCCAGAAATCTGCGTAAGTACAAATTTCTGGCGTCGCCAGTGACTTGCGCCACGTTAGAATCTGCCGGCGCCTATAAAACCTGACTAAAGTCTAAAACACCCGCACTGTCTAACACGCCTCCCTAACATAGCCCGCACTGTCTAACACGCCTCCCTAACATAGCCCGCACTGTCTAACCCTCTATCCGCTATCCCCCCTCACTAGCCTAACAATAAAAAAGCTATTAACCCCTAAACCGCCGCTCCTTTACCCCGCCGCAACCTAATAAAATTATTAACCCCTAAACCGCCGCTCCCGTACCCCGCCGCCAGCTATATTATATCTATAACCCCCTAAAGTGAGCCCCTAACACCGCCGCCATCTATATTAAAATTATTAACCCCTAATGTAAGCCCCTTACACCGCCGCCATCTCTATTAAAATTATTAACCCCTAATTTAATCTACCTACCCCGCCGCCAGCTATATTATCTATATTAACCCTAAGTATATTATAGTTAATATAGGTATTACATTATATATATTAACTATATTAACCCTAATTATATTAGGGTTAATATAGTTACTATAGTATTTATATTAACTATATTAACTCTATCTAACCCTAACACCCCTAACTAAATTTATATTAAATTAATCTAATTCATTTATAAACTAAAATATTCCTATTTAAATCTAAATACTTACCTATAAAATAAACCCTAAGATAGCTACAATATAATTAATAATGACATTGTAGCTATGTTAGGGTTAATATTTATTTTACAGGTAAATTGTTAATTATTTTAACTAGGTATAATAGATATTAAATAGTTATTAACTATTTAATATCTACCTAGTTAAAATAATTACCCAATTACCTGTAAAATAAATCCTAACCTAAGTTACAAATACACCTACACTATCAATAAATTTAATAAACTACAAACATCTATCTAAAAATACAATTAAATTAACTAAACTAAATTACCAAAAAAAACAAACACTAAATTACAAAAAATAAAAAAAAGATTACAAGATATTTAAGCTAATTACACCTATTCTAAGCCCCCTAATAAAATAATAAACCCCCAAAATAAAAAAAATTCCCTGCCCTATTCTAAATTCAACAAATTTCAAAGCTCTTTACCTTACCAGCCCTTAAAAGGGCCTTTTGTGGGGCATGCCCCAAAGAATTCAGCTCTTTTGCATTCAACAAATACAATCCCCCCCCCCCCATTACAACCCACCACCCACATACCCCTATTCTAAACCCACCCAAACCCCCCTTAAAAAAGCCTAACACTACCCCCCTGAAGATCTCCCTACCTTGTCTTCACCACACCGGGCCGAACTCCTGATCCGATCCGGGCGATGTCATCCTCCAAGCGGCAAAGAAGAATTCTTCCTCCGGCGACGTCTTCCTCCAAGCGGCAGCAAAGTCTTCATTCTTCCGGCGGCATCTTCAATCTTCTTTCTTCGCTCCGCCGCCGCAGAGCATCCATCCCGGCCGACTGCTGAACTTGGAATGAGGTACCTTTAAATGACGTCATCCAAGATGGCGTCCGCCGAATTCCGATTGGCTGATAGGTTTCTATCAGCCAATCGGAATTAAGTTAAAACAATCTGATTGGCTGATTGAATCAGCCAATCAGATTCAAGTTCAATCCGATTGGCTGATCCAATCAGCCAATCAGATTGAGCTCGCATTCTATTGGCTGTTCCGATCAGCCAATAGAATGCGAGCTCAATCTGATTGGCTGATTGGATCAGCCAATCGGATTGAACTTGAATCTGATTGGCTGATTCAATCAGCCAATCAGATTTTTTTAACTTAATTCCGATTGGCTGATAGAATCCTATCAGCCAATCGGAATTCGGCGGACGCCATCTTGGATGACGTCATTTAAAGGTACCTCATTCCAAGTTCAGCAGTCGGCCGGGATGGATGCTCCGCGGCGGCGGAGCGAAGAAAGAAGATTGAAGATGCCGCCGGAAGAATGAAGACTTTGCTGCCGCTTGGAGGAAGACGTCGCCGGAGGAAGAATTCTTCTTTGCCGCTTGGAGGATGACATCGCCCGGATCGGATCAGGAGTTCGGCCCGGTGTGGTGAAGACAAGGTAGGGAGATCTTCAGGGGGGTAGTGTTAGGCTTTTTTAAGGGGGGTTTGGGTGGGTTTAGAATAGGGGTATGTGGGTGGTGGGTTGTAATGGGGGGGGGGGGATTGTATTTGTTGAATGCAAAAGAGCTGAATTCTTTGGGGCATGCCCCACAAAAGGCCCTTTTAAGGGCTGGTAAGGTAAAGAGCTTTGAAATTTGTTGAATTTAGAATAGGGCAGGGAATTTTTTTTATTTTGGGGGTTTATTATTTTATTAGGGGGCTTAGAATAGGTGTAATTAGCTTAAATATCTTGTAATCTTTTTTTTATTTTTTGTAATTTAGTGTTTTTTTTTTTTGGTAATTTAGTTTAGTTAATTTAATTGTATTTTTAGATAGATGTTTGTAGTTTATTAAATTTATTGATAGTGTAGGTGTATTTGTAACTTAGGTTAGGATTTATTTTACAGGTAATTGGGTAATTATTTTAACTAGGTAGATATTAAATAGTTAATAACTATTTAATATCTATTATACCTAGTTAAAATAATTAACAATTTACCTGTAAAATAAATATTAACCCTAACATAGCTACAATGTAATTATTAATTATATTGTAGCTATCTTAGGGTTTGTTTTATAGGTAAGTATTTAGATTTAAATAGGAATAATTTAGTTTATAAATGAATTAGATTAATTTAATATAAATTTAGTTAGGGGTGTTAGGGTTAGATAGAGTTAATATAGTTAATATAAATACTATAGTAACTATATTAACTATATTAACCCTAATATAATTAGGGTTAATATAGTTAATATATATAATGTAATACCTATATTAACTATAATATACTTAGGGTTAATATAGATAATATAGCTGGCGGCGGGGTAGGTAGATTAAATTAGGGGTTAATCATTTTAATAGAGATGGCGGCGGTGTAAGGGGCTTACATTAGGGGTTAATAATTTTTATATAGGTGGCGGCGGTGTAAGGGGTTCTAATTAGGGGATAGATAAGGTAGATGGCGGCGGTTTTAGAGGCTCACAGTAGGGGGTTAGTTTATGTAGATGGCGGCGGGGTCCGGGAGCGGCGGTTTAGGGGGTAATAACTTTATTAGGGATTTCGGGGGGGGGGATCGCGGTTGACAGGGAGATAGACATTGCGCATGCGTTAGGTGTTAGGTTTATTTTAGCAGATCGCGGTTGACAGGGAGATAGACATTGCGCATGCGTTAGGTGTTAGGTTTATTTTCTAGTTAGTTTAGGGAGTTACGGGGCTCCAATAGTCAGCGTAAGGCTTCTTACGGCTGCTTTTTGTGGCGAGGTGAAAATGGAGTAAGTTTTCTCCATTTTCGCCACGTAAGTCCTTACGCTGCATATTGGATACCAAACTGCGCGGGTTTGGTATACCTGCCTATGGCCCAAAAAACTGCGGGCGACGGCAGAAATATACGCGCGTAACTTCTAGGTTACGCCGTATATGTGATACCAAATCCGCGCAAATATTGGCGTCGCCGGCTTTTGCGGGCGACGATTTATATCGGATCGACCCCCTGCAAAGAGTCTCCCCTCCATCATGCAGTGCTACAGTGCTTTTCATTGAGAAATACATCTGCATTGCTTTATATTGTGTGCATGCTCTGGTTATAGAAGTATGGCTTGGCTGTACTACTCACCTTCTTAATGCTGCAGTGTATGGAGTGGAGAAAAGTAGATAACAAAATTGTGAACTTAATTGCAATTTGCTAGTGGTGCAGTGAGAAATGTTTTTTTGGTTGTGTCTCATTTTCCTACAAACCCAGTAAATCACACATAATTGCACAACTTAAGCTACTTAATCACACACAATTTCCGTGCTGAGTTTTATGTACTGAGGGCTACATAAATACATACATACATACATATGCAAATCTACAAACACATAAAACAGCTAATTATGTATAGGCCTCTAGGTTTCTTTGGGCTTTATAAAACATGATTGATTGCACAATATCCATAATTTTCCATACTGTGACTTATATTAGCTCTTAGGATATTTTTTTCTGCAACATTGTAAGACTAATCAGAGAATTGAAATACAGACACAGAAAATACTATTTTTCATTAGGAAATATATATCAAGCTATGCAACATCGTATTCCCTAGAATTCTGAGAAGCTGGAGTTGTCGCTACCTATACTATTAAAGAGACATGACAAGCCTTCCTTTATATTATGATATTAAAAGAATAGATTTCAAAGAAAAATACTTAAATATCATGACTGTTATGAGATTTGAAGTAACTTTCATTCATTTTGCAGCAGATGTAATACATAGTTCTATATGCCTCACCCTTCTCTCTGTGGTTCACCTCAGGAAGGTTAATAGTTCTTTTGCTTTAATTGCATAAGGGCAACTACTCTCCCTATTCCTCCGACAAAGTTAGGTCTGTACATTTGGGGACAGGACATGGAAGGAGAGTTAAGCCAGAGAGTTGCAAAAGTCATGGAGATTTGGGGGCATTTCTTGGCACACAATGTTATCCTCGGTTGCGGCTGTTTAGCCTGCGACTGTTGCTGGGGCAATACATGGGTGGGACTGACTAGGCTGGATGGATGCAGACTGTAGTGTAGCTGGTTGTTTTGGTGCTATCCATGGATGTGACTGGGTAATTTGGTTGCATGTTGTGCTAGTGTGTCGGTAATTTGCTTGCAGTTTGTAACTGTGTAATTTAGATGAAGTCCAGGGGTGTGGTTGGGTTGTTTGGGTGCAGTCTGTAGGTGTGACTGGGTAGTTTTGTTGTAGTTTGTGGGTGTGATAGGGTAGTTTTTTTGCAGTCTGTAGGTGTGGCTGGGTATTTTTTTTGCGGTTTGTGGGTGTGATAGGGTAAATTTATTGCAGGTTCTTGCTGTAGCTAGGTAGTTTAGATGCAACTAGTGTTTTTTTTTTAATTGCCTTTTTTTAATAAAAACCAGAATATTTATAGTGCAGGGGAAGTGTGGTAAAAACAGGGGGACAGGGTTGGCAAACTGTGGCAATCCTACAAAATGCTGGACAGCTGGAGCACTGCTATACAATTGGGAAACTAATGCTTACAAACATAAACTTTTACTGAGGCATAAAAGTAAGAATTCCATTACGGAACTCATATGACAAAAATAATTAGTTACAAAACCTGTTTTTTAAAAAGCACCAGTGAAATTTCAGGTATTTTTTGTCCATTTAAAGTTACCTTTGCAGCCTTATTCCTGCTAGGTTGCACCCATTAACTAGGAAGATGAAGATGTTTACTGTAGGTGTAAAAATCCTCACTTTCCCTTGACGTATCATTATTATTCTTGGGAGCTGCAATTATGTTTTTCTTTAATTATTCTGCTTTTTGATATAGCAGAGGCTCATAAAAAAAACTACAGAGTTATAAAACAGGAAACATTGTTTCTACATTACTAACCTACTCTACTTGGAAGTGTCTATTTTTCATATTAATTAGCAATGAGCAAGTTTCCTGTTTACCAATTTATCCTAGTGTCTCCATCTGTGTATTTTTGCAACTTTCCGCTCTCAGCTTTTATCCTCTAACCATTACATGGCTGCACTTGGCAAAGTAAGCCCATTCCTTTATTCACATAGCAGTAAAAAAGCTTAAAGGGACACTGAACCCAAATTTTTTCTTTCGTGATTCAGATAGAGCATGCAATTTTAAGCAACTTTCTAATTTACTCCTATTATCGATTTTTCTTCATTCTCTTGCTATCTTTATTTGAAAAAGAAGGCATCTAGCTTTTTTTGGGGTTCAGTACTTTGGACAGTACTTTTTATTGGTGGATGAATTTATCCACCAATCAGCAAGAACAACCCAGGTTGTTCACCAAAAATGGGCTGGCATCTAAACTTACATTCTTGCATTTCAAATAAAAATACCAAGAGAATGAATAACATTTGATAATAGGAGTAAATTAAAAAAGTTGCTTAAAATGTCATGCTCTATCTGAATCACGAAATAAAAAATTTGGGTTCAACGTCCCTTTAAAGGGACAGTATACTACATCATTTTTATTTTTTAAAAAGATATATAATCCCTTTATTACACATTCCCCAGTTTTGCATAACCAACCCTGTTATGTTAAAGGGACACTGAACCCAAAAAAATTTCTTTCGTGATTCAGATAGAGCATGTCATTTTAAGCAACTTTCTAATTTACTCCTATTATCAAATCGTATTCATTCTCTTGGTATCTTTATTTGAAATTCAAGAATGTAAGTTTAGATGCCGGCGCATATTTGGTGAACAACCTGGGTTGTTCTTGCTGATTGGTGGATAAATTCATCCACCAATAAAAAAGTGCTGTCCAAAGTACTGAACCCAAAAAAAGCTTAGATGCCTTCTTTTTCAAATAAAGATAGCAACAGAACGAAGAAAAATTGATAATAGTAGTAAATTAGAAAGTTGCTTAAAATTGCATGCTCTATCTGAACCACAAAAGAAAAAAATTGGGTTCAGTGTCCCTTTAATACACTTTTTACCTATGTGATTACCTGGCATCTAAGTCTCTGCAGACTGCTCCCTAATTTCAGTTCTTTTGACAGACTTGCATTTTAGCCAATCAGTGCTGAATCATAACTAGCATATAAACCTACCTAGGTTTAACTTTTAACAAAGAATACCAAGAGAACAAAGCAAATTTAATGATAAAAGTAAATTTGAAAGTTGCTTAAATTTGCATGCCTTATCTGAATAATAAAACTTGACTTATGCAGTATTGGGAGGATCTCCATATGAAGAGTGTACACTGATCTAAGTACAAACAGAGATTTTTAACTACTTAAATCTGGGAACCAAGTAATATGCTTTGGGACTTTGCAAATCTGCACAGGGGAGACTTCCCCTTTTTCTTGTATATACCCATATTTTTATGTTTGCAATCCTATTGGTTTAGAGGATTAAGACCATATGCAATTTTATGTTTTATAGCGTTTTCGCATAATCTACTTTTTTAAGAAGTGTGAAGTGATTGGTAACATTTTAAGTATGCTGTATCTTCAAATGTGTTTATTATTTGGATTGCTTGATACTTTTTAGTATAATAAAAATTCACAAGTTTGAAAATGTACGCAGTATGAGCCTATTTAGCCATTTTTGTGTTGCTATTTTTTAGTCACCTTAATTCCTTTGAGATACATTGATTTAATTATTTGTTTTATGTGAACCAATTCGACACAAGAGGGATTTTCTATATGTATATTTGCTAATATTACTATTTTTATTAAGATAACACAGAGGGTTACACACCTGTTTAAACATTGTACTCTTTGCTACATTACCGCTTCACTAGTCTATACTACTTTGTATAATTTTTTTGACTATATAGGAATGAGATAGCTCCTTGTGAGCAGCTTAAAGGAACACTGAACCCAAATTTTTTCTTTTGTGATTCAGATAGAACCTGAAATTTTAACAACTTTCTAATTTACTCCTATTATCAAATTTTCTTCATTCTCTTGGAATGTTTATTTGAAAAGTAAGAATGTAAGTTTAGATGAAAGCCCATTTTTGGTGAACAACCTGGGATGTTCGTGCTGATTGGTGGATAAATTCATCCACCAATAAACAAGTGCTGTCCAGGGTCTAAACCAAAAATTGTCTGGCTCCTTAGCTTAGATGCATTCTTTTTCAAATAAAGATAGCAAGAGAACGAAGAAAAAATGTTAATAGGAGTAAATTAGAAAGTTGCTTAAAATCACATGCGCTATCTGAATCACGAATGAAAAAATTTGGGTTCAGTGTCCCTTTTAGAGTGAAATCTTAGTTTTTTTCCCTAAACGTTTTGAAGATCTTTGCAAGTATTTTGAAACTATGTGGAAACAGTCTATAATCTTGTTCATGTGCAAAACAATATGAAATGGCCACAGGTGACATTGTATAAGCATCTACAGTGGACAGTGCACATATTTACATATGTATTGGTCCATATGCATATGTATATGTGTTGAGAACTGAGTATATCATGTCCTTTCAATAGAAACATTTTGTCGCTTGTTTTATAATCATCCCAAAACAGAAAAAGATGCTTTAACAAACATTACAAAATATATATTGTTTATTACAAATATTGTAAAAAACAATACTTTTTAAAGTGACAATATAGAGGGGAAAATCATGCCCAGTATGCCCTTCATATCAACATACAATTGGCATTCAAATGGTTTTGTAGTGATGCGGGTGGAAATGGATTACAATAAATTTCTATGCACAATCCCATTTTAAAGCCCAAATATGAAAACACCAATACTGTTAGTGACAATCACAACATTATATGTGTGACTTTGAATCAAGCATTCACTTTAAGAGATTCCTACATGCGATTTGTAAATGTTGGGTTCCTGATGTGACTATTCAAGTATGCACATCATGTTAAGATACATCTTAGACAAATTCACCAAGCGCCTGCTGAAAATGACCCTTAGCTCAGATAAATTGACCCCTAGTGGTCAAATGAAAAAGTGCAAAGATTCAGAAATATATCAGAGCGCCAACAATTGAAGGCAGGGTTCCAATAAGCCAAAATCAACTTTACAAGTGTATTCCCAGTGTATTTATTACAATACAATCAGAACAGTTATGGTTAACTTTCCAACTATATTCACTGTGTATTTTGCGATACAATAAGAACAATTGGGTTACAACCTAATATTGTACTTAAACAATATAGGATTATAAAAATGTCAAACGGTAAATTGAAATAAATTTATTATAAAATCACAATTCTCAGGATATTTAAAATCCCAATTTACAGGAAATTAAAAATCAAATTTACAGGAAATTAAAAACAGTCTGAGTGTCCCTCATGGATCCATGTTAACAATCTAGTGAATTGATCTAACCATTCATTTATTGGAACAAATATTGTCAGAGGAAAAACTCAACTTGTGACGCTTCCTATATAATGATAAATAATCAGTGCCTGCCTCTAGGCAGATATTGTGCTTCTGGATAATATATTAACTGTTTAAAACTTTTTAAAGTCTCCTCTATTTGAATCAAAACATTGAATGTGATAAACCTGTATTCACAAATAATACCTTTTGCAGGTCAAGACAAGTGGATAAAGATCGATATGTTGTATTGTTTCAAACTCTCACTAGCAGCCTACAATCGTTACCGATCATGGCAACTTGGATAAAGTCCCCTTTAGAAGAGGATCCTTTAATCTGTTTTCAACTTGTGTTAAACAGATATCAAATAGGTGTGCAAATGACAATACTCCGTCAAATGAGTAAATTAATTTGTGCCGTGTTTCAGTGAAGCATATGAATACAGTGCAAACCAAATGTCTGCTAATGGACTTAGTCCAAGCCAGAAAGCACAATTCACAATAAACAATAATTCAGTGTCTCCTAACAGTACGATACACAAACTGAAACTTCAAAAAATTAACAAAAATGTCCCAAAAAACGTGATCAAAGGATAAAATTCAGTGTACAAATAAGTGGTGTAAAAACAGCGGTGTGATAGAAAACAATAGCGGTGAAAGAACAGTTTAGTGATTGGTCCTCAGCATAGTGTTTGATTCAAAAATATTAAAACAATTGAAGTGTCATCCTAATAAATACACTGGGAATACACTTGTAAAGTTGATTTTGGCTTATTGGAACCCTGCCTTCAATTGTTGGCGCTCTGATATATTTCTGAATCATGTTAAGATACAAATTACATTCCTATGGTTAATCAGTGGTGAGGATGGAATCTGATTGCAATAAGTTAATGTCACACATGTAAATGAGTATTTCTCTTACACAGTAAACAAAGGAGGTTAATTGAATAGACTTTTACTGTAATTTTAAGAGGTATGAATGGGCTACTGTATCTGTTTGTTTCTGGTGACTTCTCAGTTTCTATTTAGAAAAAAAAAGTACTTAATGCAAGAAAGGCTTTTTTTGGAACTTTTCTGTTGAAATGGTGTTCACGGCTGCAAGCTTTTAATACACCAATCCATTTTACATAATGATCACAAAACTCTACCACCAATTTGGGCTGAAAGCAAAAGTCAATTTAAGGAGCAAAGTGCTGATGTATTGTAATCTACCCCTTTATCTACTGGAAAAAAAATCAAAGATTTCTAATGCAAAAATGATGAAAAACTCCACTGCCACTTTAAAATCTAGACTTCCCACATGCTTTTTAATAAACAAATTATTAAAGTGTCTTGTTACAAAAGCAAACGGCATCATTTAGAATGTGTAAAGGAAATCTTTATTTTACATTCATTATAGAAACATTTCTTAAAATAATTTCTTAAAAAGTTTTAAAGATAAACTGTGTTATAATCAGTGAACACAGAAGTTTTGGTCATATTTATTGGAGAATAGGAAAACCTACCAAAAATGTTTTAAACTACCAAAGAAGGCTACAGAAATGGTGTACCATGTGTTAGAACTCTGTCTGGTGCCCAATAGGTTAATCCATTTTTATTATAGATTGACAGAAACCATAATCATAGAAACAAAGATGTCTTATTGTAGGTCTATTTGTTTCATCTCTGCATTTATCTGAGCAATGACCGTAAGAAAACACATTGGTTATTTTTGCAAGTACTAAATGTCATCCCCAGGTAAATTAAATGCAGCAATAACACCCTTTACTTGGAATTAGATGGTCTCAGAAATCTTGAGTGAAGAAACAGCTGGAGGCTGGTGATTGCTAGAAGCATGGATGATACTATATTAGGAGACAAAATATGAGCAGGATTGACACTGCATTATAAGGGACTCCCTGCAGCTGTGGCAAAGAACCCACACTATTATGGGTCACTAGCGAGATTGAAGATATTCCTCAGGGTGTCAAAGAGAAATTGACTGGGAGGACAATTTGAGCTGATGCAGATGGGGTATGAGGAAATGTGACATTTACAATTACAGCTGCTGAATGAAACTAGCAAAATACAGGGTAACCTAGTAGCATATATTAAACATTAGATCAGTAATTAAATAATATATATTGAAAATGATTTCACATATTAATTTAACAGTCTTTGATCAAGCTGCTAATACAGAATCATCTAGTAAGCAATTTGTCAAATATATTATTTATACATTCTTAGTCTGCCTTTTTTAACCTATTTTCTGTCAAATATTACCTGATCTCAATAATAACATTTAGCTTTGCCATCTATGAAATTGAGACTAAGGGGCCGATTTACTACGCCCGAATGGGGCCAACTCGCCCTGTTTCCGCACAAGCCTTCAGGCTCGCCGGAAACAGCAGTTAAGAAGCAGCTGTCTTAAGACCGCTGCTCCTTAACTGGTCTGCCTGCTCTGAGGCTGCGGACATCAATCCGCCCGATCCTATATGATCGGGTTGATTAACACCCCCTGCTATCGGCCGATTCTGCAGGGGGCGGCATTGCACAAGCAGTTCACAAGAACTGCTTGTGCAATGATAAATGCCGACAGCGTATGCAGTCAGCATTCATCGATGTCTGTCAGACATAATCCGCTGAGCTGATAAATCGGCCCCAGAGAATGTTTTTTAATCATTAGCTCAAATAATTGTGGCATAATGTTCCTTAAAGTGCAATCACACATAACAACCAGCAAAAAATAGCAGATATTTCCTTAACCATCAAATAAATTATTTCTGTAAAATGTCAGAAAACAATAATTCAAGAAACACATACACTATTCCACACACAGTTACACACACACACACACACAAAAGCTAATACATAAATACACAAGGACACACACATATACACAGTCTACCATAAAATCACACACACTATCTCCCACACATAGGCTAATACATAAATACACAAACACACACTTACACACATATACATTCTCCCATAAAATCACACACACGATCTCACACAGTGACACACACTCACACACAAAGGCTAATACATAAATACACAAACACACACTTACACACACACATTCTCCCTTAAAATCACACACATTATCCCACACACAGGTACACACATAGGCTAATACATAAATACACAAACACACACATACACATTCTCCCATAAAATCACACACACTATCTCACACTCAGTCACACAAACTCACACACATAGGCTAATACATAAATACACTTACACACATACACATTCTCCCTTAAAATCACACACAGTTACACACATAGGCTAATACAAAAATACACAAACACACACATACACATTCTCCCATAAAATCACACACACTATCTCACACACAGTCACACACACTCACACACAAAGGCTAATACATAAATACACTAATGCACAATTACACACATACACATTCTCCCTTGAAATCACACACATTATCCCACACACAGTTACACACATAGGCTAATAGATAAATACACAAACACACACATACACATTCTCCCATAAAATCACACACACTATCTCACACTCAGTCACACACACTCACACACATAGGCTAATACATAAATACACTTACACATATACACATTCTCCCTTAAAATCACACACAATATCTCACACACAGTTACACACATAGGCTAATACATAAATACACAAACACACACATACACATTCTCCCATAAAATCACACACACTATCTCACACACAGTCACACACACTCACACATATAGGCTAATACATAAATACACAAACACACATACACATTCTCCCTTAAAATCACATACAATATCTCACACACAGTTACACACATAGGCTAATACATAAATACACAAACACACACACATACACATTCTCCCATAAAATCACACACGCTATCTCACACACAGTTAAACACACTCACACACACACTCACACACATAGGCTAATACAAAAATCACACACACTATCTCACACACAGTTACACACACACATTGGCTAATACAGAAATACACACACATACATTCTCTCACAAAATCACACACACTCTAAACACACACATACACCTCTCTGACACATGCAAGTATGTACACATGTACACACTCTCTCATTCAAACTCATATACACTCTACCCCCACCCCCTCGCACACATACAAATCTACATGCCATCTCATTCACAGGCACACTCACTCAGACACTCTTTCTCTCTCTCTCATACCTGCACACACACTCATTCACACAAACAGACAAGTAAACATAAGAATTTCCCGAATGATTATTGTTAACTCTTGTTAACTCTTCACATTCCTATCTGCAGGACTTCTCTAGATTAGACCCTATCTTGTGGAAATCTAGGAGCTGTGAGTTTTATTAAATTGATACAATTAAGTTGTTATAAGAAATCTGCTGTGAATAGATTTTTTTTAATGGCAGCTCTTATAGAGACTTGCATTGGTCTAGTTTATAGTTTTTGAAGAACTCAGTGGGTTCTTGAAATGCTTCTAAATTTTAATTGTAATGATGGAATAAATTATTAATTTCTACTCTTAAAGGGACAGTCTTTACCAGACTTTGTATTGTTTAAAAAGATAGATAATCCCGTTATTACCCATTACCTTGTTTTGCACAACCAACACATTTATATAAATACAATTGTTACCTCTGTGATTACCTTGTATCTATGCCTCTGCAAACTGCCCCCTTATTTCAGTTCTTTTGACAGACATCCATTTTAGCCAATCAGAGCTGGCTCACCTGAACTCCACGTGTTTGAGCATAGTGTTATCTATATGACACACATGAACCCTCTAGTGGTGAAAAAATTTAAAAATGCCCTGAGAGAAGAGGCTGCGTTCAAGGGCTTAGACATTAGCATATGAACCTCCTAGGTTTAGCTTTCAACTAAGAATACCAAGAGAACAAAGCAAAATTGGTGATAAAAGCAAATTGGGAAATTGTTTAAAACTACATTCTCTATCTGAATCATGAAAGTTTATTTTGGACTAGACTGTCCCTTTAATGAAATGCAGATCAGCTTCAGTGACAGTGTAGCTCATAGGCCAAAATTTCTATTTGCACTTTTTAATGTAAAATATGAAATTGTTGTTGCTAAATAAAGAGGGCCCGAGGAAGTAGGTGTGCAACTTTTCCATTGATATTTGCAGGTAGTGATTAGGCATTTTTTACAAATTGCCATAAAGCAAGAGCTGTTAGCCAGATGTTTCTTAAACACTGGTATCAAAGTATATGATAAATATGTTTTGTCCTATTGCTATATTCCTGAGAATGCTGTGGCAGATGTGATTTCACATTTTGATATGTTTGCTGATATCCTCTTATTCATTATGTGGGAAGTATATATATATATATATATATATATATATACAGTATCTCACAAAAGTGAGTACACCCCTCACATTTTTTGTAAATATTTTATTATATCTTTTCATGTGACAACACTGAAGAAATTTCTCTACAATGTAAAGTAGTGAGTGTACAGCCTGCATAACAGCCTGTGAATTTGCTGTCCCCTCAAAATAACTCAACATACAGCCAATAATGTCTAAACCGTTGGCAACAAAAGTGAGTACACCCCTAAGTGGAAATGTCCAAATTGGGCCCAATTAGCCATTTTCCCTCCCCGGTGTCATGTGACTCAGTGTTACAAGGTCTCAGGTGTGAATGGGGAGCAGGTGTGTTAAATTTGGTTTTATCACTCTCACACTCTCTCATACTGGTCACTGGAAGTTCAACATGGCACCTCATGGCAAAGAACTCTCTGGGGTCAGAAAAAAAGAATTGTTGCTCTACATAAAGATGGCCTAGGCTATAAGAAGATTGCCAAGACCCTGAAACTGAGCTGCAGCAAGGTGGGCAAGAGCATACAGTGGTTTCACAGGACAGGTTCCACTCAGAACAGGGCTCGCCATGGTCGACCAAAGAAGATGAGTGCATGTGCTCAGCTTTAAATCCAGAGGTTGTTTTTGGAAAATAGACGTATGAGTGCTGCCAGCATTGCTGCAGAGGTTGAAGGGGTGGGGGTCAGCCTTTCAGTGCTCAGACCATACGCTGCACACTGCATCAAATTGGTCTGCATTGGTCTTCTAAAGATGATGCACAAGAAAGCCCGCAAACAGTTTGCTGAAGACAAGCAGACTAAGGATATGGATTACTGGAACCATGTCCTGTGGTCCAATGAGACCAAGATAAACGTATTTGGTTCAGATGGTGTCAAGCGTGTGTGGCAGCAACTAGGTGAGGAGTACAAAGACAAGTGTGTCTTGCCTACAGTCAGCATGGTGGCAGGAGTGTCATGGTCTGGGCCTGCATAAGAGCTGCCTACACTGGGGAGCTACAGTTCATTGAAGGTACCATGAATGCAAACATGTACTGTGACATACTGAAGCAGAGCATGATCCCCTCCCTTCGGAGACTGGGCCGCAGGGCAGTATTCCAACATGATAACAACCCCAAACACACCTCCAAGATGACCACTGCCTTGCTAAAGAAGCTGAGGGTAAAGGTGATGGACTGGCCAGACCTAAACCCTATTGAGCATCTGTGGGGCATCCTCAAACAGAAGGTGGGGGAGCTCAAGGTCTCTAACATCCACCAACTCCATGATGTCATCATGGAGGAGTGGAAGAGGACTCCAGTGGCAACCTGTGAAGCTCTGGTAAACTCCATGCCCAAGAGGGTTAAGGCAGTCCTGAAAAATAATGGTGGCCACACAAAATATTGACACTTTGGGCCCAATTTGGACATTCCCACTTAGGAGGTTACTCACTTTTGTTGCCAACGGTTTAGACATTAATGGCTGTGTGTTGAGTTATTTTGAGGGTACAGCAAATTTACACTGTTATACAGGCTTTACACTCACTACTTTACGTTGTAGCAAAGTGTCATTTCTTCAGTGTTGTCACAATTAAATATTTACAAAAATGTTAGGGGTGTACTCACTTTTGTGAGATACTGTGTTTGTATATATATATATATATATATATATATATATATATATATATATATATAGTAGGTAACTTGCAGAATCACATAATATGCTGCCAAGGTATAATTTGCAGACTTACCAAAGACTTTCAGTGTTCTTAACAACAGATAATGTTGCGTAAATATGTTTAGACTTTGCTATTGTTAATTTCTAATAGGACCATGGTTTGTAAGGGAATAGATCTGTTTTGATTTGAAAAAGTGCTAAACGTCATGCTGCACAGTACTTGGTTGATATGTGCAGGAGCTTATCCATTTATATCTGTCCCTAATTGGTCAAAGCAAAAGAAGGAGATAAACAACATTCCAAAGGTGCGAGCGTCTGGGGTTGCAAAGCCGTGCATATTTTATTTACAAAATTACAGATTTGAATGGTTTTAAAACATATATTTAGTGTACAGATTTTTCTAGTGATGTAAATTGTTTGATGCATCATAAATAAGACTTCAATGTCCCTTTAAGTTAGGCTACATTTCGTTAAGGATACCTCCCTCAGTGCATTGTAACAGCTCATGATTTTCTATCACAGTGTAAAAGATAATGCATTTTTGCACTAAACACAATTGAAGATGCATACAGCTTTGTGTTTTATTCACCATGTAACCTCTAAGATTGTACCCAAGGGTATTTTTTAAACATTACAGCAATTCCATTCTTCATAGCTACATATGGATGACGAATGAAAAAGTATAACTTTCAAATTCCTTGCAGAAATATTATGAAAGCTTTAGATTGCTAATTAAAATGACTGCATGGAAACTAATTTCCTTTTGATGGGGTTTTGAGGTGTTTGTTATAATTATGAATTCACCATATGATTAATTCTAACTCATCTGATTAGACATTACAATTCAAGTGTCTAAAAATATCTGTTAATCAATCAGAGTTAAAAAAAATATGTAAAGAAGAAAGAAAATATGTTGTGTGCTTACTTTGTAAATTTTTAAGCTTTCCATATTAGCAAATTAATAAAAAAAAAGATTGTAATTGTGCTAAATTTGTTCTGTGGTAACATAGGTTCTATAATTTATTTCTAATGCACTGTCAAAATTCTTCACACCAAATTAATTTTATAAATAAATATGCACAGTGAAATAAAGGGATCTCTGGACCATTTGAAGAAAGGTAACAATCTGGTGTGGTGCACTAGAGGGAGAAGATTTTACAACAATGTAAAACATTGCTACAAATATTGGGTCAGGTTATAATCTTTCCAATGTCCTATTTCAATATTGTAAAAACAATATTGAACCTTTTTTATCAAAACAATCAATATATCATACATCATCAAACATCATAGTGAAAATTGCAATGAGATTCGATCACCATTTTTCCACATTACAGGGAATGTCCAATTATGGCTGTTGATCACCGAAAACCAAGATGGATTATGGGGTTCCTGTGTGTGTTTTGCATTTGTGTAGAGTGGTATTTCTGATAAGTGTTACAGAACCATTTAATACAGTAGATTTTCATAATCAACAGATGTATCATAAAAAGACAAAGCAATAGCACTTGATCTAAATTGTAAATAAGAATTTGATTTTACTTCAAATTAACAGCCTCCTGTATCATGTGACAGTCATCAACCAATCACAGACTCATATGCACATACACTGAGAACCCTTGCACATGCTCAGTAGGAGCTGGTATTTCAAAAAGTGTGCATATAAATAGACAAATATCACAATTTGATAATGGAGGTAAATTGTAAAGTCTGTTAAAACTGCATGCTGTGTTTGAAAGTTTCATTTTAATTTTAGTGCCCCTTTAAACAATCTGATCCCAACTTTCCCCAATAAGGAAAGGGTTTTATTGTTTGCATTGTGATCGCTCCAAACTTGAAAAACATGTAAATCAGAATGACTGGAATCAACCCCAGTGGTGAGAATAAAAGAAAGGTTTAACGCAAGCAGCCACACTCTATTTTTAGTGTTGACAATGGAACAAGATGATGCTCTTTTAATGTGAAGCTGATAACTCCAGCTTGTGCTAGTTGCTAACTTTATTAAAAGTTAATTCTTTTCTGAAAATGCTTATTTTCCAATGAAACTGAATGATCTGTCTGTACTGGCACGTCATCCTGTCCCTCTGTAGAACAGCCTTGATAGACTAAAGAAACACACAAAATAAAAAGAATGAATTATCTTACACCGCAGAACAACTTTTTGAAATGTTAAATGCAGTAAATGCCTTGTACAAAAATATTTTTTTTTTTTAAATGTAATCTTAAATGAATTCTGCTACAAAAATACTATCTTTCAGGTACTTTAGAACAACCAAAGGTGAAAGAAACAGTTAAAAGGATATGAAACCCATTTTTTTCTTTCATGATTCAGATAGAGAATGCAATTTAAAATAACTTTCCCATGTATTTCTATAATCTAATTAGTTTCAGTCTCTTTGTATCTGTTGTTGAAAAGTATACCTAGGTAGGCTCATAACCTGCTGACTGGTGGCTGCCCCTTTTCAGTAGCCTTCAGCTAGCTCCCAAGTAGTGCATTACAGCTCCTTCAACAAAGGATACCAAAAGAATGAAGCAAATTAGATCATAGAAGTAAATTGGAAAGTTGTTTTATATTGTATGAACTATCTGAATGATGAAAGAAAATGTTGGGGTCTTTAATAAAATTCAGGAGCTTAATTTCTATTAGGACATTGCTTTTCAGCAGTCACTATAATTTTAGAGCTTAAAGGATTATTCTGGTCACTACATAAAAAACTTTATACTATCACTGTTAGATTATGAAGTGGGTACTTAAAGCATTGACAATGCCAGTCAAACCATCTGTTAACAAATACATATTTATTTAATTAGCTTGTTGGCATTGAATGTAATGATTTTCATTTCAATGAAAAAGCAAGAATATAACTCCAAAAATATAGAAACTGTGCAATAGCAACTCCTGCTCTCTATTTAGAATATGTGCAATAATCTCCTCATCCTATGTTGTTTTTACATCAATCTAAAAGGGACCTCCATAGTTTTCAGAAAGTAGAACCTACGTTAAATCAAGTAACTATTAGAAAATAAATTAACATATACCTATATTCTTTATGATTCCATGATGCAGAATAAAAAATAGTAGTTTTAAACTTTGAAAGCAAAACAGAAACTTTCCATTTTTAAAAATGTGGCCTGTCATGGCTGATCTGTCTGTCTGTCTGTCTATCTGCCTATCCTTCTGTCTATCTATCTTTGTCTATGTGTTTTGTGTCTGTATATCTATATATCATCTATCTATCTATCTATCTATCTATCTATCTATCTATCTATCTATCTATCTACAGTATCTATCTATCAGTATGTATCAGCTTGTATAATTCATAAACAGCACAAGCTCTTTGTCTATGTGTTTAAATTTTAAAGGAGAAAAGAAAACATGGACACAAAAAGATGTAAAAGGACGAGAAGCAGAGGAAGCATGAAAGAAGAATTAGATATTAAGGGATGGTAGCAAGGAACCCCCCCCCTTCCTATTTCAGGGTTTTTCAATTCCAGTCCATACAGCCCCCTAGCCTACTAGATTTTCAGAATAGCTAAACTAAAACACACTTAGCTGATCAGTAACCATGGTTATTAAGCTTCTGTCATGTAAGGTCATCTTGAAATTCTGACCTGTTAGTGAGGTGTAAGGACTAGATTTGTAAAGCCCTGCACTAATAAGAAGTATGACAAATAGGATAACTTAATTTGTTCTATAATAGAAAATTATGTGCCAGAAAAAAAGTATACACAAATACATACAATAGTAGCTGCCTTCAAAAAAACACCACAAATTTACAAAACAAAACAGCTCTTACGAGTATGTATAAAATACGGTTTAGTTTATTAAATAAATTTAAGTAATAAAATAGTTTTGATGAGTATATGGGTCCGATTTATCAGGGGCCAAATTGCCAATCTGGCCAATCTGCCCAATCCTATACAATCGGGTAGAATGACACCCCCTGCTAGCGGCCAATTGGCCGTGAATCTGCAGGGGGTGGCATTGCACAAGCAGTTCACTAGAACTGCGTGTGCAATGTTAAATGTGTTGTCTCATATCATGTCCACCAGACTTTGATAAATCGGCCCCATTGTCTTTATTTTTCATGTAGATCATGTGTACTATTGTTAACATACTATTTTTATATTTCCCAACCAATAATGAAAATGTAAATTAAATAAGTCATTAGTTATTTTTCTAGACACTACTTGTACCCAATTTTTACAAATGTATTTAAACTTATTGCTAAACCATTTTAAAATGATTCCAATGAAAGTTACAATTAAATCTGTAAAACTGAAGGAAGTTCATTATAAGTTTTGTATTCTTAATTTTCATGTGACCTGAAGCATTTTACTTTTAAATTCAACTTAGACGTAAAATCTGTTTCAATTAGATTGTCATTTCATAGCAAATGGTAAAAAAAAAATGTAAAGAGACAGCCAGGCTTTATGGCAGAGAAAATATATTTAATCCCAACAATTATTGTCTAAACAGTTTTTCAGTGGGTCTATTAATTAGTTTGGGTGCCTTAAATGTACAGTCAAGTAAAAATTTTACTTTCATGATTCAGACAGGGCATGCAATTTTAAGCCGCTTTCCAATTTACTTTTAGCCTCAAATTTGCTTTGTTCTCTTGGTATTCTTTATTGAAAGCTAAACCTAGGTAGGCTCATATGCTAATTTATAAGTCCTTGAAGGCCGCCTCTTATCTCATTTTGACAGTTTTCCGCAGGACTAGTTCATGTGTGCCATATAGATAACATTGTGCTCTCTCCAGTGGAGTCTTTTATGAGTCGGCATTGTCAAAAGAACTGAAATAAGGGGGCAGTATGCAAAGGCCTACATACAATGTAATCACAGAGATAATAAGTATATTAATATAACAGTGTTGGTAATGCAAAACTGGAGAATGGGTAATAAATGGATTATCGTTCTTTTTAGACAATAACAAATTCAAGTAGACTGTCCCTTTAACCGAGACACTATTCCAGCCACTTTGATTCTTACTGCCATTTGTATGACCTATTCGTAGAAGGCAATATTTTGATAGTTCTGTGATGGATCAGTGATACAAAAATAAAGCTGGAGCAAAGTTCATTTACAAAGGACACTGCCATATAAATAGTTGCGCATCCACACAAGAGGGCAAGTCATCACTAGCATATTACTTTTCTGCAATGCTTCTACTGCCATTGTAATTTCAGCACTACAAAGCATGATGGCTTTTGCAATCTTCTGGATATTAAAAGCTGCTTATTTTTTTATAGATGCAATGGACTGTAAAGCTGAATTGTCCGAATGAAATGTATTATACTGAGACTAAATGTGATGTTCATACAGTGATACCAATACTTGAAAATCTTTCTATGATAGGAGGAAAGTCATGTTTATGTGAAATTAATCTGCTGTAAGTAGGAATTTATCATGTTTTTCTTTTATAAATAAAACAACAAGTCATAACGGAAATGGAAAACCATAACAAACACCTGAGACATTGGGTGAACATTCCTATGAAGATGTTGTTTTTGTATTATTTTAAAGGAACACTGAAGCTAAATTTTTTATTTTGTGATTCAGATAGAGCATGCAATTTTAGGCAACTTTCTAATTTACTCCTATTATCAAACTGTCTTTATTCTCTTGGTATCTTTATTTGAAAAGCAAGAATTTAAGTTTAGATGCCAGCCCATTTTTGGTAAACAACCTGGGTTGTTCTTGCTGATTGGTGGATAAACACCTTAGGGTTTAGAAGTACTTATAAATCATCATATGCCTGTAGTTTTAGTTCAGGAAGAAAAATCTGTAATACAGAGGTAAAAAGTATATTAATATAACGGTGTTGGTTGTGCAAAACTGGGGAATGGGTAATAAAGGGATTATCTATCTTTTAAAACAATAATTCTAGTGTAGACTGTCCCTTTAACTTGCCATTCATTTGGAGGGTAAGTGCCTATATTTTATTTGATTTTGATTGTTGGAATTCTGTAATTTTAATGAACATTATGCTTAAAACTTTTAAGCATTGAGTACACCATTTAAACATGTTGACATTTTTATCTAAATTTTAATTTAAACAGGTTTTACTTCAAATTTTCAAACTAGTATACTAGAGAATTAGTTATGCAATTCCTACTAATGAACATTAGCAGGAAGTACTTATTAACCAATGACCATTAAGAAGAAGTATCAGCCAGTGAAAATTAGTCAGAGCTGCCTATCAGTCAGTGAGGATTTGTAGGAAGTGCACAATACATATCTATGTATAGATTATTGATAAATGTTGTTTATGGTCCTTTACAGTAGTTCAAACTCAATGTAAAATCGATTGGGAACTAATCTAGTGTGTTTATTTATGGATTTATTTATTTTTTTAAATATCAAAATGTGTAATTTCTTTTAATTGTATTTGTGATTTTTATGGGAGTTGCTAAGTTATGGTTTAGCTAAAATCTAATGTCAAAAATATTACTTTCTTCACTTAAAAACAACGTGTTTGCCATTCAGAAGAAAGCAAAATTACAATAGATTATTTAGTATTTAAAATAATACATAATAGAATTAATTAACCTCCTTAAATTAAATTTCTAATTTAACAACATATCTGAGAATGGTACATCAAAAATTATGCACAGATGTAATGAATGGCACAATAATTATTTAAATTATATAGGGCTAGATTACAAGTGTAGCGATAATTTATCGCTCGTAAACTAGCACGCTATAAATAACCAGCCATAACAAGCGATAGCAATTAGTGCTCCATAAATATATACGAATATGCTTATATATATTTATATTTATGTGTTAATATGTGTATTTACAGATATCAACACATACATATATACATATACTGTATATTTAAAATTTGCTGCCCGTCACTGCGCAACTTACCCCCTTTGCTGCGCTAGGTTCTCATGCTGTGTCTCACGGCATGAGAACAAGGCTCCCATTGGAGCCTATGGAAGCACGCTTTATTAAGTGCAAAGCTTCAATGCAATGTGAATGTGAGCTCGCGTTCGCATTGCGGCCACTTCAAATACCAGTGCACAATTGCGTGTGCTGGCATTACGAGTAGAGCCAAAATATCACGCTAGCAAAAGCACAATTTTGCACTCCGCTCGTAATCTTGCCCATAATGTTTTTATCAAAAATTTATTGCATTAATAATGTTTGATTAATAGCAATTTAGTGTTTTATAATGATGCAACTTATGAAAATAATTATTACTTCTAGAAAAAATTTACAGATATTTTTATAGGAATTTTTAAATTACATTTTTTTTTACATACAATTATCTTTTTGTTGTTGTTGTTGTTGTTGTTCATAATAAAAATCTTGAAGAACATGTGAGAGATTGTGTGTGTGTGAGTGTTTATTCCTTTCCTTGCTAAGATGAGCTACTGAGAATGTCTCAGTTTTCTGTGTGTCGGACAAGTTAAAACACACACAACATAATGCCTTACTCATTAAACAGCTATGAGGAAATTGATTGATTAAAGATGTTTGATATTTATAGCCCAAATAATATGCGCCAAATTTAGCACATAATGACTTGTTACTGGATAATTAACGGCAATACATTTGAAAATCCCACAACTAATAAATGCTTAGAGAGATGTTTGCTGACTGTTCTGTTCCTGTGTTCAAGTTGCTTTAGTTCATCTATTCTCATTTTCATGATGAATCAGCTGCCATACAGTGAAATGATGGTGTAGGAATCCTAAATTAGTTAGTGGCTATCAACCCATTATATAATCAGGAATATGGGTGGTAGGGTTGTATCATATTTCTTTAGTTCATAGCAAAACAAGAACAACAATCTAATATAATTAGGCCGTAAACTAAAGAATAAGTATAAAATAGGTAGAATAGAAATGACAGCATAATAGTTTAATCAAGGATGGTATTCACAGTAAATATCTCAAGAATAGTAAAAGTAAAAGTGTATATTAAAATTAAATGCACATAAAATGAACAACTTTCAGGGGGCGTGTCCAAGCACTGATCAAGCATGACCACAAATTTAGAGGCTGCAATGACTAAATCATAAATCCGTTGATTATCTGTGTGTGACAACACCATCAACGACAACTAAACATCTCTTTAGATCTCCCACTACTAGCAGAGCATTTTGATCCCACTTCAGTGGCATTTATGACATGCGTCTCGCTATCCTAAATGCTGAGACTTCAGGCATTGGCCTTACCTTCCGTTATCGCTACCCCCAATGCTAATCTACAAGAGAACCTGCCTATATACACACCAACTAACTTTCCAGCCCTAAAGACTGCAGAAAACTAAAATGCTATTTTCTCACTCTAGTACTATGGAGACAGCCTTAATCATCGATCGATGGGAGGCATGAGTGAATCATCTCCTCCCTGATCATTTTCAAGGCCTCAAACAACAGCTCCTAGAGGTTTTACTTCCCTTACTAGAAGCTTTCGATCACCCTTCTTCTCTACAAGTGGACGAGTACTACAGCAGATCCCGGTCAGAACTCCCTTACAATGACCGTGCAGGAGATAAAGCACAGGGAGAGTCACAAACCTCAGATTACACTGCACCACCATACCTAGTCTATTCTGACAAGCTCCAATCTGACTATGTCGAAAAGGGGGCCGGCACCCCAAGACACACTCCCTCGGCCCAGACAGTTAACGCTACAGGAGATTCATCAATGGATCCCAGAGGACATCTACATGAGTTTTTGAGCCCCTCCACTCCCTTTAAAAGATCACTCCCTAGGCTCCTAATGACTCAACACCAACCTGCTCATTTTCGCTCCCCCCTCTCCTTTAGGCAACCGGACAGCCATATTAAGTTTAAGCTTATGGACGATCAATCCATAATTGAATCTCTTTCCTCTCTGACCCTTAGAAGAATGGGTGTTGGATAAAATCACAGATCACAGCAGGATAGAGGGATAGTGGCTAACCTCAGTGATGCAACTGCCACATACTCCACAACCCCCAGTACTATGTGTTGGAAGTCTATCCATTATGCTCCTTCTCCCCTGAGTTTACTGACTTGTGCATATCCTTTGACTTAATTTCTACCTATCTGGAGTACTACTTAGTATTGTACCTATATACAACTGAAACAGTGGATTAAATGCTAATCAATATAATATGTCTATCTATGTATGCATATTTTAACCTCTTAGTCTAAGTATTCATTTTCCAAAAAATAATGTTTAACCTTTTGTATGAGTGGCCAATGGTGCAGCAAGCAATCCCATATATAAATTCTATACTTCAGTAGTCATGGCTGTAACAAATAACCTTTAAGTTTAACTATGCACTTGCCTAAATATAATGTTTAATATAAAGGAGTTCTATCCCTTGAATATAATACCTATGCTCTGCCAGCGGCCGAGACAGGGCTATAGGTCCAGACTAGTGTATACTTTTTGTGTACCCCTCATCCTGACTACACATTATTCATTTCAATAGTATTTTACTAATGCTGCCATCTATAAGGTGAGTCAATATTACCAAAGTTACTCCAAAAACAAAAATTAACCATGCATTGCACCTAGCCTTCACTATGGTTTAAAGCACTATTATGTACCAGATAGAGATAGGTTAAGACTACTCCAGAACAAAATAATACGTGACATTACTCTCAATCGAGAGCTTCTCTTTTATTGATAGGTAGACCACACCTAGGAAATATTACCTAATAACCACTCAACTAACACAGAACCAGATAGCTAACACAGTGGATAATTTGCATAAACTTACTCCATTAGTGATAGACATAGCATCTTGAGAAATTGACTAACTTCCGTATCTATCTCATATTTATGCTGGAATATGATTTAGCTTCAGGAAGGCTACTACCACCAAGTTTGCTCACATATGTATTGAATCTATTTTTACTAATACATAGTGAGTCTCTGACCTAAAGGTTCTCTAGCATTACTCTCACAATACTACAAGATCTTGTCACCTTGGGTATTTATCAGAACGGCTCTTGCCCGCTACTTTTCTATATTTATCATCAGCATCAATAATCCATAATTTTACCTAGGTCTAAAAGTGACCGTTTTCATAATTTCAGTTCCCCTCTGTGTAAATCACCTCTCAATTGGGTCCATGAGTGACCCTTCACATAATTAGAGGAACCATTATGATATTTAAAAAGAGGTTCCAAATCTCTAAGCCCAATTTATTTACCCTTGTTACATTTATAGCTCTACTGTTAGACAACATTTAATATGCAACAGAAAATGTATGTATGTCATTTTCTTTTCTTTAATGTGACTGATGATATTTTGCTTTCACATATGTAAACTGGCTGCTTTCTGTTTCAACATTTGTCAACCTCAATAAAAACTATTAAAAAATAAAAATTAACAACTTTCAGTGCAATGGATATTTAGATGTTGTGCTGCCCTAGCAAAGCAAACTATCATATTTCCATTATTGCTCTCAGCTACATAAAGAACAGTGATTATTTATTTCCCATCAGCAACATACAGTACATAACAGTTTTAAACTTTTGTCACCCACTTAAGAATCTTAACCCCTTGCCAGCCATATACACAACATTATTAAAGGGATAGTAAAATCCAAATTAAACTTTCATTATTCAGATAGGGCATGTAATTTTTTTTTTTTAACCATTTATTTATATCCAACAACGAATACAAGTGCCATGAAAACAAGAAGCCATACTCTTACAGTTCATAAACAAGAAACAATGGGAAGAAAATAATAATTGTCAACCAAAATTGCATATTACCCATCATATACTTAATCGGTTAAACCTAAGGCATCTGACTATCTTCATATTACTCATTGTTGGGGTGTTTTATTTATATTTTTAAAAAAAAATAAAATAAAAAAAATTAATAAAACACCAAAAACTGGTAAACCAAAAACCAAACCAAAACAAAAAAAAACAAACAAACAAAAAACAAACAAAAAAAGGGGGGGGGGGGGCAGGGGGGGGGGAAGAAGGGAAGGAAGGAAAGGGAAAATTGGAAGTTAGGAAAATCCCGGTTCCCAATAATATTAACTCCGAATTCTTAAATGGAGAAATTAAGTGATCGATTTCTCTCTCAGGGAAAATCTTAATAAATGGTGCCCATTTATCAAAACATTTCTTTACATCAGGTTCATTATCTATATTAGTATTTTTCTGTTCTAAGACACATTGTTTCTTTAGGTGATCCCTGATTTCAGCAATAGTTGGTACCGACCTCAGCTTCCATTTCTTGCAAACCAGATATCTGGTGGCAAAGATAGATAGGTTGACTAATTTCTCATTAGGTTGTCGCCCTTCTTCAGATTTTAGACAAAATATAATCTGAAACAATGAAAGAGCTATTCGTTCAATTTTAAGTTTATTCTTAAGCCAGTATTCCAGCTTACTCTATACATTTCTCACTCTAGGGAGGGCATGTAATTTTAAACAACATTCTAATTTACTTTTATCATCAAATTTGCTTTGTTCCCTTGTTATTCTTAGTTGAAAGCTAAACATAGGTGGGCTCATATGCTAATTTCTAAGCCCTTGAAGGCCGCCTCTGCATTTGACAGTTTTTCACCACTAGAGGGCGTTAGTTCATGTGTTTCATATGCACGTGAAGTTATTTAAGAGTCAGCACTAATTGCCTGAAATCCAAAGATCTGAGATAAGGCAGTCTGCAGAAGCTTAGATACAAAGTATTAACATTTCTATTACAGTGTTGGTTATGCAAAACTGGGGAATGGTAAATAAAGGGATTATCTATCTTTTTAAACAATAACATTTTTGGTGTTTACTATCCCTTTAACTGTGTTTTCCATATATACAGCAGTATTGCCCCTTTCCAAGCAAATATACAACAGTACTAAGACATAAGTCACATACAGAGCAGTATAAATTGTTTGTTGCTTTAAAGGGATATGAAACCCACATTTTTTCTTTCATGATTCAGATAGGGCATTCAATTTTAAGCAACTTTCTAATTTTCTCCTATTATCAATTTTTGTTTGTTCTCTTGGTATCTTTATTTGAAAAGCAGTAATGTAGCCACTAATAAGCAAGCGCTACCCAGGGGGTTGAACCAAAAATGGCTCCTAAACTAACATTCCAGCTTTTCAAATAAGGATTGCAACAAACAAAATTGATAATAGGAGTAAATTAGAAAGTTGCTTAAAATTTGCATGCTCTATCTGATTCATTAAAGAAAACATTTGGCTTCATATCCCTTTAACCAATTTCCAGCATTATACATATAAGTATTAGCACTTTGGCAGCCACATATAAAGTATTATTAACTCCTTGTCAGCCATAGAAACCCAATATCAGACTCATATAGACACATTTAACTCCAAAAATGCACTTATGCTCTTGATTTTTCAAGAGATCATGTGTGGTCTTACAGGGAGCTGAAGGTCTCTCTATGAGCTCCCTTACATTTTATTAAATGACAGCACTAACCACCACCTGGCTAAGGTATCTATGGGTCTTTCTAAAGTCAACAGCACCATGAGCAATTTGTGCAGCATTACCCATGGTTTGATCTCATTTACCTCTACCCAGCCTTCTGAGGCATTTAGACAGGCAGAGGGAAATATTACTATTTAAAGAAAACAAACGTCAATGCAAGAAAAATTGCCCCTTAGCAACCCCAGGAGATATGCAGCACACAAACTATTTTTTTTTATTAAAAACAGATTACAAGGGGAGCACAAGTGTTAGTGCTTTGGCGACTTTCTGTTAAATTATGAAATCTTCTTTTCACAGACATATTTTAACTCTGACAACTTCCAAAGTCTGCTCTCTTACTTTTCTGCATCAATACCAAAAGTAGTTGTAATAACCTATATTTTTATTGACTGCGTCCAGAGCATGTAGATTATATACACTATTCCAAACTAAGCAATGGTTTGTTTTCTTCTGTTTTTGCCTTTTTTTTTTTAATTTAGAGAAAGGCAAATTGTACGTTTTATTGCCATTTTCTATAAATAAGGGTGTAAGTACCATATTATACTGCATTAGCTTGATGTATTATTATGTATATGATGAGTTTTAGTATAGGAGAAATATTCAATTTGGAAGGATAGTATTTCTAATTTACATGTAAAATGCTGTCTCTGTAGGGACGAATGGATAATTGTTAATAACAGACAACTGCACAAAAATGTAATACAGGATTTTTTATAGATACACATCGTCTCCCACTATGTATGTTTGGAACCTGGGAAAATTTACAACATCTCTATCTAATGTACACAATCACACTTGTATTCGTATTCACATGCTTATTTATAGATGGGTGTCCATTGCCACAGCAGACTAGGAAAATAACGCTGATAATTCACAGCAATAGAACGGAATTTAGGCAGGGTACCTAAGGGACTTGGAATATGTCTGTGTGGGTACTGTAGGGGCCTTGGTAATGTTTGTGACAGCAAAATGAGTATTTAACTTTTACCTTTGTTATCAAAAATATGCTTGTTATTTTATTAATTTCTGCAAATTGTCAGAGTGACTGTAATTTATAAGGAAAAAGAGGCAGTATTTTAATTAATGAATAGCCAAACAGCCACAAATTAGGCTAGCCTGCCACTTGGGCCACATGCATTGAGCAAGAAGTTTATTTAACATATCTTCTATAGAAGATTTTGCCACAATATCCAAAATTTGAAATTATTAAAGAGACGGTGAATTTTAAAATTGGTCTCCATTTAATGTGTTTTCAATGACTCGTTATACCAGCTGCAGAGTTTAAAATGTATGGCAAATTGTTCCTCTATGTACATTTTTGTATATGAAATATCTGTTTCTTCTATTTTAAACCACAATCCTATTAAATGGGCTGGGCTTGAAAGCAAAAATATGCTAGGCACATTTTTTAACAGTTGCTGTGGGAACTAAATGCAAATTACATAAACACATGTATACATCTTTAATTGTTACTTTAAAAAAAAAAAAAAAAAAAAATTTCACTCAACATATTTCTTACCTAGCTTGTTCCTAACAAATAATTTTATTTTTTAAGAACATTCTAAAAACAGAATGTGGTTTAAAAAGAACATAGGAAGGGCACAAAGGCTAGTAATGCTAATTGTCTGTGATTTGGATTGGTGAATTAATTGTTGACATAGAACAAACTGTTTTTATTTAGTAAGCGATTACAGATAAAGCCACGCTATTGATTGCAATGCCCTTAAAGGGACAGTCAACACCAGAATTTTTGTTGTTTAAAAAGAAAGATTATCTCTTTATTACCCGTTCCCCAGTTTTGCATACCCAACACAGTTATACTAATATACTTTTTACCTCTGAGATTACCTTGTATATAAGCCTCTGCAAACTACCCCCTTATTTAAGTTGTCTTGACAGACTTGCTTTTTAGAAAGTCAGTGCTCACTCCAGGGTATGAGCTCAATGTTATTTATATGAAACACATGAACTAATGTCCTCTAGTGGTCAAAATGCATTCAGATTAGAGGCAGTCTTCAAGGGCTAAGAAATTAGCATATGAACCTCCTAGAATTAGATTTCAACTAAGAATACTAAGAGAACAAAGCAAAATGTGTTGATAAAAGTAAATTGGAAAGTTGTTTAAAATTACATTCCCTATTTAAATCATGAAAGTTTTTTTTGGACTTGACTGTCCATTTAAGTTTCACAAGAGAAACATAAAGTTTTTGTTTTGAGTAAAAAGTATTTTCCATAAAAATGCATGTCCACTAACGTCTTACATTTTTTAAATAGAAAGAGATAAACAATGTTTTCAGATACCTCACAGAAACATTCATTTTAAAATTGTAATAAAATATTAAAAGCACTCATGGGTCCCAGAAAATAAACTGTATTCTATTTTTCTTGAAAAGGAACATAGTTTTTGTAAGTTTCTACATTTTTGAATTTTGGAAAGGTGAACTCAGAGGCCTATATTACAAGTGGAGCGTAAAAATTTTTGCACTAAGGTGCCCTAACATTTCTAGACCGTAATATATAGCTCTTGCATATTACAAGTTTAGCGTAAAATGTTAGTGTTTATGTGAAAGCCAAAGGAGCGTAACATCTGGAGGTCAGATAATGTGTGTATGTATATTTGTGTGTGTATGTATATATGTGCATGTATGTACAGTATCCCACAAAACTTAGTACACCCCTCACATTTTTGTAAATATTTTATTATATCTTTTGATGTGACAACACTGAAGAAATGACACTTTGCTACCATGTAAAGTAGTGAGTGTACAGCCTGTGTAACAGTGTAAATTTGCTGTCCGCTCAAAATAACTCAACACACAGCCATTAATGTCTAAACCGTTGGCAACAAAAGTGAGTACACCCCTATGTGGACAAGAAAACGGAAAAAGAACAGTGCAGACTCCTCTAAGTGTAGTAGTTAAAAACACTTTCTAAAGATTTATTGAAGCACACAAAATTCAAACTCACACTAGACAACCTCAAATATATGAGGTATGTTAAGGCATATCCTGAAACACCATTAGATCCCATGGTATATAGAGACACTACTGTCCAAACAGATACATCTCCCTCAATGCAGGTAAATACTCCACGTGAAAGTGGTGGCAAATCAAATCGTCTTATCTTTAGGTCAAGAGGTCCCTGGTGTCCCAGTAAAAGATCTCCGGTGTAAAAAGTGAAAACCACCACACTAAACAGCTTGATCCAAATCAGTAGCCGGCTCATGGATCCAAACAGCTGCGTGTGACGTAGACCTTGGGCCTGCCTTACGCGTTTCATAGGGGTCTCCCTACTTCCCCTATGTGGAAATGTCCAAATTAGGCCCAATTAGCCATTTTCCCTCATTGGTGTCATGTGACTCGTTAGTGTTACAAGGTCTCAGGTGTGTTAAATTTGATGTTATCGCTCTCACACTCTCTCATACTGGTCACTGGAAGTTCAACATGGCACCTAATGGTAAAGAACTCTCTGGGGATCTGAAAAAAAGAATTGTTGCTCTACATAAAGATGGCCTAGGCTATAAGAAGATTGCCAAGACCCTGAAACTGAGCTGCAGCACTGTGGGCAAGACGATACAGCGGTTTCACAGGACAGGTTCCACTCCAAACAGGCCTCGCCATGGTCGACCAAAGAAGTTGAGTGCATGTGCTCAGCATCATATCCAGAGGTTGTCTTTGGGAAATAGATGGGTCAGCCTGTCAGTGCTCAGACCATATGCTGCACACTGCATCAAATTGGTCTGCATGACTGTCATCCCAGAAGGAAGCCTCTTCTAAAGATGATGCACAAGAAAGCCCGCAAACAGTTTGCTGAAGACAAGCAGACTAAGGACATGAATTACTGGAACCATGTCCTGTGGTCCGATGAGACCAAGATAAACTTATTGGGTTCAGATTGTGTCAAGCCTGTGTGGCGGCAACCAGATGAGGAGTACAAAGACAAGTGTGTCTTGCCCACAGTCAAGCATGGTGGTGGGAATGTCATGGTCTGGGCCTGCATGAGTGCTGCTGGCACTGGGAAGCTACAGTTCATTGAGGTAACCATGAATGCCAACATGTACTGTGACATATTGAAGCAGAGCATGATTCCCTCCCTTTAGAGACTGGGTCGCAGGGCAGTATTCCAACATGATAATGACCCCAAACACACCTCCAAGGTGACCACTGCCTTGCTAAAGAAGCTGAGGGTAAAGGTGATGGACTGGCCAAGCATGTCTCCAGACCTAAACCCTATTGAGCATCTGTGGGGCATCCTCAAACAGAAGGTGGGGGAGCGCAAGGTCTCTAACATCCACCAGTTCCATGATGTTGTCATGGAGGAGGGGAAGAGGACTCCAGTGGCAACCTGTGAAGCTCTGGTGAACTTCATTCCCAAGAGGGTTAAGGCAGTGCTGGAAAATAATGGTGGACACACAAAATATTGACACTTTGGGCCCAATTTGGACATTTCCACTTAGGGGTGTACTCACTTTTGTTGCCAACTGTTTAGACATTAATGGCTGTGTGTTGAGTTATTTTGAGGGGACAGAAACTTTACACTGTTATACAGGCTGTACACTCACTACTTTACATTGTAGCAAAGTGTCAAAGTTGTCACATGAAAAGATATAATAAAATATTTACAAAAATGTGAGGGATGTACTCACTTTTGTGGGATACTGTATATATGTGTATGTATGTATATATGCATGCACACATACACATGCATACACATGTATAGATATATAATCATATCTACACAAATACAAATCCATACACATACATATACGCCTTTGAGACCTTCCCAGTCCACCACATTGTCATTTACTATATTCCTTTAACTCAATGGTTAAATTTTTTTACAAATAATAAAGCCCTATTTTACATTGAATATGTGTTTGTGTTTATATATATATATATATATATATATGTGTGTGTATATATATATATATGTGTGTGTGTGTATGTGAATTACTATATTTTAATGTATTTTACATGTGTTTTATGCTATCATCCTAGCCCCGTTACTTTACACTTTACTTCAGGTTTAGGCACATTAAACTAGTTAGCGCTATTATGTGTTGAACTCGAGGGCAACACATATATTACCACTTTAGTATGAACGATGATAGCACACTCTGCGTTATCCATTGAAAGTTTATGGTATGCTTAATTGTGGGCAGTGCTAACATTCTCTGGTAAATATCTTGTAATACCAGACTGTGAATTATTCTTAGTGCAGGGTCGCTATATGGCACAATCAATGGAGCTAAACTTTTAATGAAGGCCTCAGATTATTATTTTGAAGTACAGAAAGAGTTAATGACACAAAGGTTTGATGGATGGAAACATAAGATGTGTTGTAATATCTATTGCATAGCTGTAAATTATTATATGACATCATCTGACACATTATTTGTCTTCTGCAAATAACAATCCAATGCAATCAAATTGTGTGATCACTAAACCTCTGTGCGTAACACATTCAAGTTCCTATCAATCAATTCTACCTACTGTATATTAATAGTGTTCAGATAGGATTCTTTAAAACTTAAGCAATGTTGCATGTTTCACTTCAGCTGAGTAGTCGTAATTGATTTATGATTGATGCATGCAAAGATCAAAGATTGAATGATACATTTGCAGGTTTGATTGATCCAATTAATCAAATTTATAATGCTTTATACCTAAATACCCTGTTTATGTGAACATAATCTTCTACTAAAATGATATCTAAAAATAAATGTATATGTTTTATTACATTTCTATATGTAACTCAATGCCATTGAATAAACACTAACAAATATTTGTCCTAGTTGTTTGATCTGGTCTTGTGTGTTTGAGTAGGAGGGTTTAAAGGGATATGAAACCTAAATGTTTTGTACTCTTTGTATCTTTATTTGAAAAGCAGGAATGTAAGCTTAGTAGCCAGCCCATTTTTTTGTTCAGCACAATTCGTAGCGCTTGCTTATTGGTGGCTACATTTAGGTGCTTAACCAAAAATGGTCCGGCTCCTAAGCTTACATTCCTGCTTTTCAACTAGTGAATGAAGAAAATTGATAATAGGAGTAAATTAGAAAATTGCTTAAAACTGCATGCACTACCTGAATCATTAAATAAAACATTTGGGTCTCAGATCCCTTTAATGTTGTGTGGTTTGCAGATATTATACATCATTATACATCTTATATACCATAAAGTATTTGCCAAACATTTTTAATAGAAAACATTCTATAACCTAAACAAATGTAACTCAACACTGATTAAAATAAAAAATGTTTTATATGTACTTGCATTGCCTTGTTTGTTGACAAAGTTTAATTGATTCTTTTTACCTTTTTTTGTACAACAGGAACTTTTTACATTGGAATGCAAGTTTAAGGAGTCTGTGTTTGAAAATTATTATGTTATCTACTCATCTATGATATACAGACAACAAGAATCTGGAAGAGCCTGGTTCTTAGGTCTCAACAAAGAAGGTCAAGTAATGAAGGGCAACAGAGTCAAAAAAACAAAACCAGCAGCTCATTTTCTACCGAAGCCATTGGAAGGTATATTTAATATATATATATATATATATATATATATATATATATATATATATATATATATATATATATATATATATATATATATATATATATATATCTATATATTTATTTTAACTGTGTGTGTGTGAATGTATGGGTTTGTATGTAGACAATCAGACCTCCTCAAAGCAATGGTTTGAGCTATATTAAAGTATTTAACATTTAAACTAAAATTAGATAAATAAAAAAAAACAACCTATGAGAATAAGCAACAAACAAGGGGCACCGCAAATCTGTTTTTCGCTGTTGCAAAAACACAGCACGCGTAATAGCTTTTGGGTTTATGCAGGTCTTACAAGTTGCAAAATAATTTATTTTTCACGCACATTAACCCACGTAATCCAAAAAGCCAAAACTCGTGCTCATTCACGTATTCCCCATAGAAGTCAAATAGAAAAAAACCACTAAAACCCTAAACTGAATCTGTTGCGCAAAGCCCATGACATAGTCTCTTCAAAAATTGTACAAGTAAATGCAAATATTTCATATTGCGAAAATGTTTTTGTAAAAGAATATATTCTATTTATTTATAAATAATAATAATATAAATAAATATTTCTCTATATATGTAATTAATTTTGGACTAATATATCTATTTATAGCGAGATATGTACATGAATATATATGTGTCTAGATATCTCAAGATCTATATGCGATTATCTTTTTGAAAATCCCTCTGAGATATTGTTTAATGTGCATAAGATTGTAATGTAAAATCTTTCCATAGTTAAACAAATGTATATCAATGTAAAATCCCAGCGTCTGCTTTATTTTTCTAACACCCGAGATCTCCTATCTTTGAGACCTTATAACTTTTGTGTGCAATCCCGATTTTTCAATTGTAATAGCTGCGTAATGGAAATTGATTGCTAAAAGACCATAACGCGTGCGGAAAACTCATTCCCCGCAATTTGTAACCTTGCCCTAAATGTATGGCCTAATACACACATACACACTTCTAGAATTACTCCAGCTTTTATGGAGACAAAATCCATATCATAGTATAAAAATTGGTTAACAATAATAATAATAATTTATGTATTGATTTATGTAAGAACCATATATGTATACTATATATCTATAATTTTGAGACAATGTTGTTTAGTTTCCTTTTAGGTCACTTTGTGGTATGTACTGATGTTTCCAATTAATTAGCAAACAGAAATATTCTAATAACAATTATGTCCATAGAAATAGATCCTTCCAGCCTCCCAGAGTCATATTCTCTTGAGAGAAAATGTAATTTCAAACTTTCAAAAGCTTTAACATGATTTAGATAATGTCAGTGGAAATCATTGCACAAGTTAAATAGATTATTAGTTAATGGTTTTTCGTGTCATTCATGCTATTTTTATAAATAACAAATCAAGGTCAGTCATGTGATTTGAAATGTATAATTTCTAATTTATCTATGAATATGGCTGTCTGGGTAATACACATGGCCTCTGTGCAGAATTTTCATAAAATTAAACAATGCCCCCTAGCTTCAGTCAATGACATCACTACAAATGGGATTGATGAATATATCCTGTGAGAACATTTGGGTAAAAATTGGCTTGGATTTTTTATTTATTAAAGGGACTGTGTACTTACATTCACCCCCCCTCGCCATGTATTCCCAATGATCTGTATTACCTGCTGCAATGTATTAAATTGTTTACAAATAGCTCCTTTACCTTTATTTTGAAAGAGCTGTTTTTGCTGTTGAAACCTCCATTAATACTGGAAATGTCAGTACTGCAGTAATAGCTAAAGGAAAAGATATATAAACAAAAAGGACATGGTGCACATTTGGCTCAACTCCATTCTAAACTGTGTAGCTATACTGTGTTGTATTACCCTTTCACCTACCCGTATATAATATATGAGCATTGTGAGTGAGAACTAATCAAATGGCACTGAAGTGAGCAAAAACACAGGCACTCCAACTAGAAGAAGTTTAGCTACACTTGCTGAAATAGCCTTCCACTGACAGGTATTAAGGTAGTAATTGGAGACATCACCTCTCTCAAGTTATTTGCTGTTCAGGTCAAGAGAACTCTTTTTTTTCATAATATAAAATATCAATGAAAAAAAAACAAATGTTACAACAGAGTTTTAGACGTCATAAAGGAGTATAAATATGGGAAAATAAAATTAGTGAAGCATAACTTAATGTGATTAAAAAGATCAACATAAAATTATATGCTTTGTCTAAAACATTGTTTGTAATTGCAATTTTAGATTTCCTCTTGATTTATCTAAGCCACAGATAACGAGAAATTAAAAGTGTACTAAAAAAATGTCTTTTAAAATTACAGTTAATATTTTCTGTAGTATTCTACATTATAACATATAATTACATTTTCTAAATTCAGTAGAAATTAAACCTCATAGTTATCAGTAATCTGAATATTGTTTAATGCAAGAAAATATTATTATGTCTATTAGAAGATCTGGCATAATTTTAACAGCCTAAAGGAAACAATGTTAAGATATTATAATTGTATATTAATTATCAAGATTTTTTTAGACAAAGCTATTTTTTTCCAGAGAGAATAGCACAGTTACTGTAAATATATTGAACATATGATTCACTGTCAAAATAGATTATTTTTAGGAAGCTAATAATGTTTAAAATATATGCATCTTTTTAATAATAGATCAGGTAGTCCATATTACTAATGTTTTTCCTTCTTTATTTATTTTCAGTTGCCATGTACAGAGAACCTTCATTGCATGATGTTGGAGAAACAGTGCCAAAAGCTCGGGTGACTCCAAGTAAAAGCACAAGTGCATCTGCAATAATGAACGGTGGCAAACCAGTTAGCAAGACTAAGACAACATAGCTAGACCCTTAAGGATATTGTGACTTACTGAGCCCTCGGAATACTTGAGCGTTTAATCCCCTCCAGACTCTCCTAAATCTAGTGTCTGTCAACTAAATGAATACTCACTGGATTTTTGCTGTTTTGCTGAACCAGCGTATCAAAGGTGGATACTTCTCAGAGTGTAACTCCTCCCACCAACAGAAGACACCTGGGGAACCAGCTAAACTCAGACCATGGAATGCCCTACCAGATATGGAATGCCTTTTTAATATCTTTTCCGTGACTGTGACACTTCATGTGAATGACATACTTCACAAGTACACTTGATAACTTGCCTGCTGACAATTACCCTTACTCTTTTGCCCTTTGAATCCAATTACAGCGAAATCCATGTGTTTAAGTTCTATTTTGTAGCACCCAAATATTAAGTAATTTCTAGTTACACACTGTAAAACTGAGCTATTATGGATTTCTCTAACTTTTTTTTTTAAACAAGGCTGCTTGCTTTACTGTCTGTAACCTTTATGCAGGGATTGTGTTCCTCTAGATCTTGAATGTTTCAGGTGGCTTAGTTCTGAAAGCAATCAGGGATTTAGGAAGCCTTCAAACAGCTATTCTAAAACATGTCTATATCAAATAGGACTTAAATACTGGATGAGTGTGGAGGCACTTTAGCAACAGTTACTATGCTCTCCAAATAGACATTATAGTAGAGGGTAATATGTCAGACACAATCAGTGGTTTGTAGGCTGAGATTAGTGTTTGACACCCCTATACTTTCCTTTTTGTGTGTGTTTTATACATATCACAAGCTTACTGGCTATGGTAACATTTGCCTTGCCCAGCAAGCAAGACCCACTTGTTTTTTGAAGATGGTGGGTCCATAGAACTGTGTAGGCCTTGTAGGCCTTAATTAAGGCTCATTTTTCATCTACAGTTCCTCATTTAAAAAAAATAAAATATATGTGAATATATATATATATATATATAATATAATATATATATACTGTATATATATATATATATATATATATATATATATATTTATTTATAATTCAAGATTCTGCTACCTACAGCAAAAGTTCAGATTAAGCTCATTCCCATCTTGGGCAGTTTCCTTAATTTAGCTAAGCATGGGCACGTTAATTGTGGTGTCCCCATTTTTTTGCAACAGCAATGCAAGTGACAAAATAATATGATTTAGCATTTTCCTGTTTAGCCTAAATCTGGACATGTGAATACATTTTAGCTAAGCATGCAAAGTCCAGTAAAATTAATGTATGCCCTCCAACCACTGCATAATGCCAACACAGTTTCAGGAGCCAGGATTTATAAGTTAAAGGTGCCTTGCTTAGGTTGTGGTATATTGTACACTTAACCAATTTATATAGAACCAGAACATAGAAGCTAAATAGAAGTCATAAGGTGCCTATGGTTGTCTTGTAAAAATTAGATATATCAAAGAAGTGGGGTTAGTCACATAGTAGAATCATTAAGCCCTATAAAGCCTAAGAGTATGCAGAATAGTCATCAGATTGTTCTGCGAAAAAATTGCTTTTTTAGAATTCATTGAAGAATATGCTTCCAAGAGAAATACCTAGGACCAAAATGACCATACTTCTGAAAACCTTAAGCAGAAACATAATAGGAGTGCAAATTGTTTATTTCATTTTACATAAACGGGTATTCTTTCTTTTATTTTTCCAAATCCCTTTGCAGTGTATCTGCTAGAAAATGATTTTGCTATTGTTTGTTTTTTGTTTTGTTTTGTTTTTTGAGATTCCTATATTTCTAACTTTGTTTATGCAAACAAGTTGTTTGGCTGATCGAAGATTTACAATTGACAATTGTTTCATTATACATTTTTTTACATTATGATTTAATACATTGAAGGTACTCAGACTGTTCAAGATTATGTTTGTTGTGCTGCTAGAATCCCCAAATTGTCAAATTCGATTAGGATCCACATTGGTTTAATGCTAAAATTGTAACCTTTTTTTATAGTTAAGTGAAGCACATTAACAGACATTCTCTATACCAAGTTCTAAAAAAAAAACAAGAAAAAAACGTAAAAAAAAAAACAAACTGATTTACAAATGTACGCTGTGATTAGTATTGCACAACATAATTTTAAATGTAATCTCAGTGGGGCTGGTGTCCCAAAATCAGAAACTCATTGCCAGTTCATTTTCACCGTGAAAATCTACATTCTGGGCTAAGTGTCCAACTAACCAGTTGACTGGTTCAAAATGAGGCTGAATTTATTTTTGTAAATGATAACTACATTCTGTAACTGTAACATCTATGTTATATAGTCTTTGTTTACTCTCTGTTTATACAGGTTGTCTGTAAGAGTGCTTATATTTTGAATGAGTGTCTTTAAAATTGTTCCCCCTGTTATATGTTGATACATATGGCAGATATCTTTATCTGTGGTTTGTTTCTTATTTTTTCCTTTGTCCGATGTCTCATCTGTTGCATGGGAAGAGGATGGCACTAATGATTTGCATGTAGTAAGCTATGTGTATCAAGAAATGTTGGTATGTATTAATGAATTTACATACATACAGTATATGCAAAGCGTTTGTCTGCATTGTACAGTTTATGTGTTTATTATCATTTCTTGTATACAGAATTGCAACATATTGAATAAAAATATTTATATGAAGACATAATATAAACCATTAACCAACGTCATATAATATATATATATATATATATATATATATACAGTATATAAAATGACTTGCATTACTCACAGTTAAACTTTAGCTAATCTGCAAGTCAAATTCTGATATTGTCCCCCCAAAATACCAAAGAGCATCTTAGCAATGTGTTTATCTCTTATGTTATGTCTCCAAGATATAATATAATCTCAAAAATATAGTTTTGATCACTAATGAAATAACCTAGGATAAAAAAAAAATGTATTGTGTTTCAAGACCTTTAAGATGCATTGTGTAATTGCAAAGCTTGTATCCTGTATATTTTCATATATGCATGTGTTAATAGGTGCACATGTTACATCATCAAGAATGCACATAGATTTTGTTATGTTGAATCATTTATCTATATTTTAATCTTTTATAAAATCCAACAAAGTATATTAGAGGCCTGCTATTCTTTGCCGAGCAATGTATTACTGGCTTATTACAAATAGAAAGGGTAATATAAATGTGCAATAATCGCTTGGTAATGGAAGAGGGATGGTATAAATATACATTAATACTTATTTTGTTATTAAAACTCTTTTACTATACATTTTCTTGGCGTTTGAATGATTTAGTAAGTTAGCCTGAAGAAAAAACAAACCCAATAACACAAGTAACAACACATAAGATAAAATGATTTAAATGCAACCATGTTTGACACTTTAGTTTTAATTTATTTAAATGTTTTTCATCATAAGACTGTAAAGTGCTGCTTATAAGACAATACTTCAAAATAATACATTTATACAAAGTAGAATAACCTACGTTTTGCATTTTTTTTTTACAGCAAGTATATATATATATATACAGTACTTATATATTCACGTAGCACACATTCAGAAGCTTAACGGTTTCATTAGTAGCAAAACAGAGCTATGTGACTAAGTCTAAAAAATAGTTCATTTATATAAAAAGCCAAGTTAAAAATGTATATTAATCTAGGTCTAAATAGACCTAAGTCTAAAAACCCTTTGCCACTGTCTATTTTGCATATTTGTATTTTTCTTATAAGGGTTGCTTGACAAGAAAACTATAATTCTATATCAGGATCAGTGGCAGTTGTCAGAGGTCACATGGCTCTCATAAGGATCTCAAAGGTGTCTGCAGACATATAATGCAGACCCTTTTGACATGCCCTTTGCTCTAGCAGGACAAGAGCAGAGGTAAATGGGGCTTAATTGGAATTAAAATAAGAAAATCAGTAGTACACCGTAGAAAATATAACTCTTGTGAGTGCCACTTCAGCCTTAATAAGTTAGCCCCTTTCCCATAGATTTTAAGGCCTTTAACTACCCATAAACAGGTGAATAATGTCAACAAATAAATAAAGGTTGACTTTACTTATGTTGCCCTTTGTGACATTTTTAGCATCATTTTCATTTGTTCTACAATATACATTTTCGAATTTAAAATCAAATACACAAAGGGAAAATATTTTGTGTTTGTGCCAAATATGCACTGGAAAACCCCATCAGGTAAATGAGAATGATTTCCCAGCATCATGCAGTTAGTCATTAAGCATGATACTAGCTTATCATTTATAAACGTATGAGGTTTATCATCCAAATAATCTTTTTTTTTTGGTAGAACAGGAAGTAAAAAAGTACACTGCAACGTTAAATTTAGGATTAAGGGCTGTTCCCTGAAACGTTGCAGTGCACTTTTTTTGCTTCGTGCTCTGGCAATGAAATTAGCTGAATGAGAGAAGATTGTGTGGCCGGTGCAGTGGTCATTGAGTGGCGCATCTTTTTTTGCACTGGTGCAGGACTGTTGTTGTCTATATATAAATAAACAACACATCTCTAAAAGTCAATAAACTGAAAAAATGACATGTACAGAAGACAAAACTCACAGCTAAAATATCTTCATATCTCTTACACAAAGCAAGAATGTTTGTGCATGATATAAAAATTTCTATTTTTGTGGGAAAATGTTGACAAATGTACAAACACAAAAAGAAAATCACATTAACCATGACATTCAAAATGGAATTCAATAATCAGCAAAGTACATTCTAACTATTATTCAAAGTATAAATAATTTATGTTAAATACTTGTAACAAAACAATGTAAACAGGAGGAAAATATTTTAAACCATATTTTATCTCCAGTAACGAGAACCATGCAAACTACATAAAATGATCACAAAATTAAACTATTAGTATTAAAGAGCATGTAAACCTTACACTGCAGATATAAATATTAAAAAAGTAATAGCAATGTGATGCAGAAATGCAATTAAATGTTCATGCATGCATAAAAATACCACCCAAAATATGTTTTGCTTCATTTAAGTTATGAAAATAAGGACAGAATTTATAGAATTTGGTGGCCAATAAAATAAAAGAAGAAAATGTTATGCTACCAGTATCTTTGGTATAATAAATCACAATATTTTGAAAATTAATTCTTTATGTACCCTTCCTAATGAAAGGAAAAAAAAACACTCAGTACTTATTTCTCTCTGACAGAGAGACTAGATTGTTCTATTAAACTAAGGTACAACAGGTAACATGTTTGATGGGGAAATTACATTTTTCAAAGAAGGAAGGAAAACAAAAGAAACCAAAATAATGTATATGTGTGTATGCATATATACAGTATATATATATATATATATATATATATATATATACACACACACACTTATATATATATACACACACACACACACATATATATATATAGATATATATATATAGATACATATTTATAGTATAAATAAATTGAAAGCAAAAACACAAAATATTATGAAGAAGAGGTAAAGAAAATATACTTCTGTTTTGTTACAATGTGTGTACAAAAATCACTATAAAGTATACTGCACCAGAACATATTATGTATTTAGTGTGCATTTTAATCCATCCTTAAAAATAGTAACCTTAGATGGGGTTGGCACTGGGAATGTTTTCAACACTTAACTTGTTTTTGAATTACTTAAAGGGACATGAAACCCAATTTTTTTCTTTCATGATTTAGAAAGAGCATGTCATTTTAAACAACTTTCTAATTTACTTCTATTATGTAATTTGCTTAATTGTCTTGATATCACTTGCTGAAAAGCATATCTAGATATGCTCAGTAGCTGCTGATTGGTTCATACACATAAAGGCCTTGTGTGATTTGCTCACACATATGCATTGCTATTTCTTCAACAAAGGATATCTAAAGAATTGAGCAAATTGGATAATAGAAGTAAATTGGAAAGTTGTTTAAAATTGAATGCCCTATCTGAATCATGAAAGTTTAATTTTGACTAGACTGTCCCTTTAATTAAGCTTCCTATACATAATTACAAAGGTATTTCTTCTTTAAAGGTCATTGCAGGAGCACTAGTAAAAGCACTGGCAGGAGCATACTAATTTGTATCAGGTATTAATTGTTAAAATAAAAATACAACTCACATGTGTGCTAGGATGTTACTCTGTGAATGAAATATATAGTGTTACAAGCTTTAAAAGGTATGCCCAAAATGGTGAATGAAGAGGATACTCATATAAACGGCAATATCATATTATAGAGATGTGCATTCGGGTTTCAGACTAATGCAAATTTGTTTAATTTTGCTGATTCATTAAGTCATTTGATATACAAACAGCCGAACACATTATTAGAAAAAATGGATGAAAAAAAATTGATTGTTTGTAAAAATTGATTTGCCAATTGTTCATGCCATTTGGTACCATAAAAAGGTGCAGAAATGGGGGGGTTAATAATGTTTGGTAAATACTTTCCTTTACTTCTAATGATGTACATGGGGTCTTACCATTCATTTGTTCATTGTCCCTTGTCCAATCCTGTTATAGTGTTACTAATGTCTGATGGTAGGGAAGGCGGTCAGGCACTAAATACTGTTTTTTTGTCATACAGGTGTTGTATGTTTTTTTAACATTAAAAGGATAGGTTATTTTAATTGTTCAAACCCGTTAATGTAAGATTTTTGTTTATATTAATTGTCTCTATTAGTTATTCACATTGGAAATAATGGTAACAAAGCCGAATCCAATATTCGTCCAAACCAAATGCCTGCATGGACGAAATTGAGCCGAACCAAACTTTTTAAAAATCCCCCCAAAAAATCTTTTGGATGAAAGAAATTTTACACCCGTTCACATGTCTATCACATAAACATTTTTTAAAAAATCTATGTGTCTCTAAAGTAAATAATCTATTCTTGAATAATAAGTATCAACTGATTAAAAATATGTTACTAATTTATAATAAATCATTGAATAAACCATGACAATGGACTCAAACTTTAGGCTCCAACATTCTGTCTTTCTCATTGTGAATACTAATATTTTGACCCTTTCAAATAATTGAATATTTGACACACCCTGCAGAAGTATGCGTTTGTGTATGTGTATGTTTGTGTGTATATAATATATATATATATATATATATATATATATATATATAAATGTGTGTGTGTGTGTGTGTGTATAACTCAAAGTAAGCCACCAATCGCTAAATATGAATTCTCTATACTACCAAATTAAATGGAACATTTTCTTTTCAAAAATGTTGTGTATATTTATATGTTGTTTACACTTGTTATTTTTAGCATATTTTGTATATTCATCTACTTCCGAATCTTAGTATTGTCTATTTTTTCCCATTATTCACATACAAATATGTTTTCCAATTAACATGTTGGGAAATATGCCTTTGGGAGATGATATAAGCATTTAAAAAAAAAAAATAGCATAAGCAACAAAACAATCAAAATGATCATTTATTTCTTATGTATAATGAAATGATAAATTTGCTTATAATGTCTCTTTTTTTGCCTTTGTCTACATAAAAACACAGCCAATGATTCTTAGAAACAAATGATACTTTGTGATATTTAATAACAATATCGGTCATATAAAACCATTAACATTAAGGGGTATTCATTAGGCTTCAATAGTCTGATGAATAAACTCACAAACAATAAATAGCGCTGTAAAGAAAAGTAGCATATACTAAATTCTAAACTATATAAATGCCTATATATAAAAAAAGCAAAAAATTATATTTGTTAGCTATATTACATGACGTTATTTTATACCAAAATATTGTTTATTATTTTTGACTATGAGCAATTCAACAATTAAACAGACATTTTGTTCCGATTATCATGAATACCACAATCAAATTTAAAAGGTTGACATTTCCATTTAAGTTGTTTATGGTTATTCCTGCTGAGTACTTTGAAAACTATTCAGCTGTAATGCAATGTTTCATACCTGTTAGCATCTTTTTTTCATTGAACTGTTAGAAGAGATTTTAATTCTCTTTAACCAATAAATTGTATTGATTTCAATAAAAATGTGTCACCTGCAACTTTATTACTGATTGTGTGCTGATATGTTTCTGATAAGGGAATATTCTGTAAGAGTTCAACCATATGTAAGTTTGTCAATCTCACAGCTATTTCCCATAAATAAAAATAATTAAAACATACACAAGTTCGACTGAAAATCAAATCAAGCTTTTAAGGGTAGTGCTTAATTTTATCTAACCAAATTGTAGGTGATGTCTTACCACACTTAAATAAATATCTCCTTTCAGTATAATGGTAAGAACAATGGGAAGTGTATAGACAAAAGGGGGGTCTTACCCATAGCCCACCTAACATTCCGCTCTTATTGCTGATGCATCATTTTTCATGGTAGCTACACATCTGATCTGAGGTCATAGGGTTTGTTTCCATTGAGCCGTAATTCTGTTTGCCTGCACTCGCAAACCGATAAATATGCTGTCGGAAGCAATATCGTTTATCGACTGCTTCCAACGGCCTGTTATAACCTAATTTTTGCAACCGAACTCCGGCTGCCGAAAACATTATTGTGTCCCACACAAAGTATAGGAAGCCGCTAATCTTTAAATTACACCCGGTTTCCAATGCCTGCGCAAACTGTAAATACTCTGTCGGAGGCTGCAGATACACTAACATAAATTACACCCAGCTCAGCTAGATGTAACACAGGTAAAAGGTGCTCTTTGAGACCCTTTTCCCATTTAAATCTAACCCGCCTCCCAAAAATGAACCTGACACTTCAAAACCCCTCTATCCGCCATCCCCCCACATTGCAATTTATAATAAATGTATTAACCTCTAAACCACCATGCCCCACAACGCAAACTATCTATTAAATCTATTATCCCCTAATCCGCAATGCCCCCACAATGCAAACTATCTATTAAATCTATTAACCCCTAATCGGCAATACCCCCACAACACAAACTATCTATTAAATCTATTAACCCCTAATTCGCAATGCCCCCACAACGCAAACTATTTATTTAAACTATTAACCCCTAATCCGTCATTAACCCACAACGCAAATAAACAATCACTAAGCCCCCTAACATAACACCCCCTAAATTATCCAAGTTATATAATTTAAAATAATCCTAAATTACAATTAAAATAAAAAAGCTAACATTAATTAAGAAATAAACAAAACTAAGTTTAAATTAAGCTAAAATTACAGAAATTAAAAAAGTCTAACATTACATAAAATAATAAACAAAATTATCCAAAAAAAATTAAACCTAATCCCTATGAAAATAAAAAGCCCCCCAAAATAAAAACACCCCCTAATCTAATACTAAAGTACCAATAGCCCTTAAAATGGCCTTTGCCCTAAGTTAAACAGCTCTTTTACTAAGTTCCCCCTAACAGTAAAACCCCCCACCCACCAAACCCCCCAAAATAAAAAAGAACTAACACTAAAAAATCCTAAACTACCCATTGCCCCTAAAGGGGCATTTGTATAGGCATTGCCCTTAAAAGGGCATTCAGCTCTTTTTCAGCGCCCAAACGCAAACTTACACCTACACGTAAAGTGCAAACGCTAGCAAAACGGAAACCTTTTCAAGTGAAACCTGTTACTAAAATGGAGCCATAAATTACTTTTAGCGGTCGGCCGCTTTGGTAGCTTACGGCTCCATTTTTAATGGCTCAATGGAAACGAGCCCATAATTGGGCAAAATACTGGCGAATTAGGGATACAAGTAAAATGCATCCTTAGACATACAATACTGGTCAAAAGTTTTAAAATAACTCAATTTTTCCTTTTTTTTTTTTTTTTGCAATTTACGCTGTTTAATGTTTAAAATTAAAGCATAGAACACATAAACAAATGGAGATAAAATGTCTTATTAACAATGTGGCAGAAGTTCGTAAAAATATGTTTCACTTGTAGGTTGCTTTCCTTTAAACTTTTTGTGCAGTTCATCCCAAATCAGCTCAATGGGGTTTAAGTCTGGAAAATGAGCTGGCCATTCCATGTTTTGAAGCCTACCATCTTTTTTCTTTAATTCTATGGTAGTTTTAAAAAGCCTGGAGGTAGATTTTTGGGTCATTATCATGCTGTAGAACAAAACTCTGACCAAATAGTCAATAGAGTGTCATTTGCTCTCTGCAAGTCACCAACTCTGGATAAAGCAAAAAAGCCCCAGACCATCACACTTCCTCCTCCATGTTTAACAGTTGGTGTCACACAATGAGGAACCATCTTCTGTCTACTCAAGGCTGTACAAAACATTGTGTGATGGACAGACGTTTTCAAATTTTAATTCATTGGTTGATAAAGCCTTATTTCCAGTCTTCAGTAGTAGACTGGTTGTTCTTCAAAGTCCAGACAAGCCCCTCTTAATATTTCTCCACCTTAGCCACATTTTTCTTACTGCCACTCAACCTTTCAAACCTGTAGTCTTTTCTTTGCAGCTGAAAGTGAGACTTGCTTACTTCAACCAGTGTTAAGCTGTGCTTCAAACTGTTGTATTGTGAGCAGCCTATCATGCAAGCTGTTGACTTGTCTTCTGATTCTGTTCCTGTCAGAGTTTCCTCTAGTTTCCATGTACCTTTTGATGGTGTAGGAAAATGTACTAACTGACATGTTGGCTTTCTTTGCAAGGAAATAAGTACATTTTTAAAGGGGCATTGTACGCTAAAATGTTATTTCCATTTTTGTTTAGCTACTGATCTGTTTATATAGTCTATCTTGGTTCCATTTTATAATATTGAGTAGTTTTTCTTAATTTTAAATGTGAATTATGTGGATTTGGAACCCTCTTGCTCGCTCCTCTATATGTTTGTTGGCTCTACACATGTGTGGGGATCTCCTGATGACATCACTGCTTGTGTGAAAACCATGCCAAGCAGTTTAAAAGCTCCTGCACAGTAGTGGTGGATCCGGGGGCAAAGGGGAAATTTCCCCCACCCTGCCCTGTACTGGTTGGTACAACATATGTGCTTCCTGGTTGCCATGGGCACAACAGGGTAAAGTTTTAGCCAATATAGTACCTGGGGATCACTGGCTGCTCTCGCTCGTGGTCAGTCACAAAGGGCAGTGCAAATATGTGAGCTGTCCATAATGAGCTATTTCTCTGTAACAGAACTTTTCATAGATTGAGGAATAAAATACAGCAGCACTGCAGCACAACATAAGCTGGTAGCATAGGTGTAGGAGCACTGCTCTTTTCAAAGGGAAAATCTGGTTGACACGCTGTAACAGGGAAGTTTGAGATATACAATTTTTTTAAATTGTAATCTGTATATTTGGTGTTCTGTGGGCATTTGATCATGTATTGCATTTCTAATTCAATTAAGTATTTCAGAATGCAAGTACACTGTCCCTTTAAGGGTTAAAAAGGTCTGTCTGTCGTCCTTTATTAACTGCCTTTCTCTTGCATTATGATAACAATATACTACTTCATGAATTGCAATACTGTCAAAAATAATTGTAGCAACACAGTCAGTTCCAACACTTTTATATAGAGAAGCTGTCTGCACGCCTTTGCTGCATACGGGCAGCAGATCTGTTCTTCGGCTGGCCCAAATGCATCATTACACACTCCACTGAGTGTGTAATGCTCGCCCCTTCACTCACTCGAGAGAAGGGACTGTCAATCACCAAGATTGAGAGTGCCGAAGAGTGTAAGAAGCAGTGGTCTAATGACCACCGCTTTTTACATTGCGGGAAGCAGGCTCACATGTGCGAACCTGCCCCGCAAGGGCTCCGGAGCAGCTTATGTTGCTTTGTACATGGAGACAAAAGGTTTGTTAGTAATCAACTACAGTAGGGACACCTGTAGGAGTTGTTAGCATTAACGTTCAAGGCCTGATTTACTATCATTGCTGCAGAACAGCTGTACATTAACCCATTACTTGTTCGCCTTTGTTTATCTTATTGTTCTTTTTTTTGGTTGCCTAAACTTGTTTATTTAATGTCTGGCAGTTTACCACTTACCTTTGTTTGAATTTCAATAAAAACTGGAAAAATGGAGGTCTTCTAAAACTTTTAACCAGTACATGTTTGTACATATGTGAACAAATATTGCTGAGTAGAGTAGGAAAAAAGGAAAATATAACTTATATCTGGAACAAGGAGGAAATGTGTAATGGTTTTATTCTACAATGAAGTATAACTTAAGTCCTTTCAAACATATGGGGTTAATGGTAAAGCTGCTAAAAAAGCTTCACAGAAGAAAGACTGAAGTGCTGAATGCAAGGAGACAAAGCACAAGTAGGTTACTGGCACCCTGAATGGTTAAACATATATGAGTTCTATAGCTCTAGTAGAAGCAAGCAGCACTCCCAAAAATGTAATAGCTTCTGATAAAGTAAGTCTATGCAAAGGACAAACTTGTAATCAGAAAGGGCAATTAGGCAGATTAGAAGATCCTGGTGAGGTGACAAATACTGTGGGTAATTTTATAATAACAGGTAGCTTAAAACACTGGTGAACCTCTCTAAATGCAGGTACTGTAGCTGGTAAAATCACCAGGATCATTGAAGAGCTGTACTATTACTTCTAGATGCCAATTCTTCAGACAGACAGATAGATAGAAATGAGATACAGGCTGCTACTTCGGGATGATGAGGATCACAGGAACTCAGAGCACCAACTGCAAAGTAAAGGTAATAATATACAAAGGTAAGTTACTGTAGAACACCAGGACATAAACCAAGGTTCAGGCTTCTCATAGATAAGACAAGGGATGACATGTCATACTTGAGACTATATGACATACCTGGACAACAGGAAATGCAAACTGTTGATGGGTGTATACCAGGAATTACAGTTTGATGATGGCTGGACACCAAGAAACACAGATGTTTAATGATATCAGAAAAGCAGATATACCCATTAGACACAGTATACTCAGGAATACTTGACTAGACACTGGATATTCTGGTATGTTTGATGACACAGGCATGCACGTTTTGTTTTGAATGCACACATGATTTTTGGAGTACATACAGTAAGTAAGACAATCTGACTTTAAAGCCAAGGTATGATTTGCAGTATGCACAGATATGCAGGACAGTTTTAAGATACAGGTGATTTGTTGAGTGCACAGGTATTCAAACTTGGCTTTATGACACAGGCAGTATACAGTATGCAAGAGATTTCAGATTTATCTAAAAAGCTAACACAGGAACAAGCTGTTAATGACTTACAGGGTAAGGAGCCAAGCATAAGATTTCTACAAATGAAAATTACACATTACCAAGAAAAAGTCTCAGCTGGTCATGTGCCTAGAGTGCAGCTGTGAAAGCTACCTCCCTTGTTGCGCGCAAGTAACTGACTATTGTTGACTTTCTTTGGTTAAAAAAATCAAACAAAAAAAACATTTTGACTGAGAAGCACCACTTTTTACAAAGATTTTTAGGATTTTAATGAGTAAAGATATGGGAGTAAACATTTAGTAAAACCACCCTTAAATAACACACTCTTCCTATGGTTCCAATTGCCACTATCACATATTTGGGTTTGTTGGAAGCGATATTCCGCTCATATACAGATCTTTAGGCTCTGTCAGTAACACTCTCAGTCCCTTGAATGAGCCCTAAGATTTCTTTAAATAGAGAACAGATCCTGTAGACATATTTTTTTAGTATCTGATTTAAGATATGATTTTTTATATCTGATTCAAAATAGTCTCAGAGATCCCAGTGACTCTAATGTTAGTTCTCCATGGCCTGTTCTCAAATTAGTTGGATTTTGAGCAGGGATTTTGAGCAGGGATCTCCATGCCATAAATCTTGTTGAATTAGATTCATTGGGGTCTATTTATCAATTTCTGAACAGAGTTTGATGCCCCGTGTTTCTAAAGACCCCTGCTCCATAAACTGTCCGTCTGCTCTGAGGCGGCGAATAGAAATTGCAACAAATCAACCCGATCAAATACGATCGGGTTGATTGACTCCCCCTCCTAGCAGCCGATTGGCCGCAAATCTGTAGGGGCGGTACTACACCAGCAGTTCACGGCTGGTGCAATGATAAATGCCAACAGCGTATGCTATCGGCATTTATCGATGTGCAGTGGACATGGTTCGCTATAGCAGATCATATCTGTCCGCACAATGATAAATGGACCCCATTGTCTAATCCACCCTGATCCAAGTGGGACATTTAAAAAATAACCTATAAATCTTTGAAAGTTATGAATAATTCTTTTTAGAGATTTACAACATACTTATGCAGGGTCAGGCTCACGAATGCAAAATGCTAGTTGAGCTTCTCAAAATTTCCTTAAATGCAATATATAGGGAACTTCACTCAATTACTATGCTGCAACAATATTCAGTTTAACAAAACACTTTGATACAACACTTATCTACTGGGTGTCAGCTTTAATTGAAGATTAGACATGGCCTAATTAAGAAAGGCCCAGATTACGAGTTTGGCGTTAGAGACTATGAGGTGCTAACGAGCAGTTTTGTCTCACCGCTCACTTACCTACAGTGCTTGTATTACCAGTTTTCAGAAACCAGTCGTTAAAAGACAAGTGAGCGTTGAGCAAAATTTTGCTCAATACCGCACTCCAATACTAGCGCTGCTTAAGTCAGCGGTGAGCTGGTCGTACGTGCTCGTGCATGATTTCCCCGTAGGAATCAACAGGGAGAGCCGGCTGAGAAAAAGTCTAACACCTGCAAAAAAGCAGCATAAAACTCAGTAACGCAGCCCCATTGATTCCATTGGGGAAATAAAATTTATGAATACACCTAACACCCTAACATGAACACTGAGTCTAGACACCCCTAATCTTACACTTATTAACCCCTAATCTGCCACCCCCGACATCACCGACACCTACATTATACTTATTAACCCGTAATCTGCCGCTCCGGACACCGCCGCCACCTGCATTATATGTATTAACCCCTAATCTGCTGCCCCCAACATCGCCGACACCTACATACTATTTATTAACCCCTAATCTGCCGCCCCCAATGTCGCCGCAACCTACCTACACTTATTAACCCATAATCTACTGCCCCCAACATCACTGCCAATATAATAAACATATTAACCCCTAAACCGCCACACTCCGCCTCGCAAACATTAGTTAAATATTATTAACCTCTAACATCACCGACACCTACCTATATTTATTAACCCCTAATCTGCTGCCCCAAATTCGCCGCCACTATACTAAATGTATTAATCTCTAAATCTAAATCTAACCCTAATTTTAACACCCCCCTAAGTTAAATATAATTTAAATAAGTCTAAATAAAATTACTATCATTAACTAAATTATTCCTATTTAAAACTAAATACTTACCTATAAAATAAACCCTAAGCTAGCTACAATATAACTAATAGTTACATTGTAGCTAACTTAGGGTTTATTTTTATTTTACAGGCAAGTTTGTATTTATTTTAACTAGGTAGAATAGTTATTAAATAGTTATTAACTATTTGATAACTACCTAGTTAAAATAAATACAAAAGTACCTGTAAAATAAAACCTAACCTAAGTTACACTAACACCTAACTCTACACTACAATTAAATAAATTAACTAAATTAAATACAATTACCTAAATTAAATAAAATTAGCTAAAGTACAAATACAAACAAACACTAAATTACAGAAAATAACAAACAAATTACAGATATTTAAACTAATTACTCCTAATCTAATGGCCCTATCAAAATAAAAAAAACACCCCACCGAAATAAAAAAAAAAGCCCTAACCTAAACTAAACTACCAATAGCCCTTAAAAGGGCCTTTTGCGGGGCATTGCCCCAAAGTAATTAGCTCTTTTACCTGAAATTTTTTTACAAACAACCCCCCAACAGTAAAACCCACTACCCACACAACCAACCCCCCAAATAAAATACTATCTAAAAAACCCTAAGCTCCCCATTGCCCTGAAAAGGGCATTTGGATAGGCATCGCCCTTAAAAGGGCAGTTAGCTCTTTTGCAGGCCCAAAGTCCCTAACCTTAAAAATTAAACCTATCCAATACACCCTTAAAAAACCTAACACTAACCCCCTGAAGATCGACTTACCAGGAGAAGTCTTCATCCAAGCCGGGCCGAAGTCCTCAACGAAGCTGGGAGGAGTCTTCATCCAAGCCGGGCGAAGTGGTCCTCCCGACGGGCAGAAGTCTTCATCCAGACGGCATCTTCTATCTTCATCCATCCGGCGCGGAGCGTGTCCATCTTCAAGACATCTGACGCGGAGCATCCTCTTCATCCGACGACTAAAGATGAATGAAGGTACCTTTAAGTGACGTCATCCAAGATGGCGTCCCTTAGATTCCGATTGGCTGATCAGCCAATCAGAATTAAGGTAGAAAAAATCCTATTGGCTGATGCAATCAGCCAATAGGATTGAAGTTCAATCCTATTGGCTGATCCAATCAGCCAATAGGATTGAGCTTGTGTTCTATTGGCTGATTGGAACAGCCATTCCAATTCTATCATCCAATCGGAATCTAAGGGACGCCATCTTGGATTACTTTGGGGCAATGCCCCGCAAAGGCCCTTTTAAGGGATATTGGTAGTTTAGTTTAGGCTAGGGTTTTTTTTATTTTGGGGGGCTTTTTTATTTTGATAGGGCTATTAGATTAGGTGTAATTAGTTTAAATATCTGTAATTTGTTTATTATTTATTTATTATTATTTATTATTTTCTGTAATTTAGTGTTTTTTTGTACTTTAGCTAATTTAATTTAATTGATTTAATTGTTGTTAATTTAGTTAATTTATTTAATTATAGTGTAGTGTTAGGTGTTATTGTAACTTAGGTTAGGTTTTATTTTACAGGTACTTTTGTATTTATTTTAGCTAGGTAGTTATTAAATAGTTAATAACTATTTAATAACTATTCTACCTAGTTAAAAGAAATACAAACTTGCCTGTAAAATAAAAATAAACCCTAAGCTTGCTACAATGTAACTATTAGTTAAATTGTAGCTATCTTAGTGTTTATTTTATAGGTAAGTATTTAGTTTTAAATAGGAATAATTTAGGTAATGATAGCAATATTTATTTAGATTTATTTAAATTATATTTAAGTTAGGGGGTGTTAGGGTTAGGGTTAGACTTAGGTTTAGGGGTTAATAACTTTAATATAGTGGCGGCTACATTGGGGGCGGCAGATTAGGGGTTAATAAATGTAGGTAGGTGGCGGCGATGTTAGGGACGGCAGATTAGGGGTTAATAATATTTAACTAATGTTTTGCAAGGTGGGAGTGCGGCGGTTTAGGGGTTAATATGTTTATTATAGTGGCAGCGACATTTGGGTTGGCAGATTATGGGTTAATAAGTGTAGGTAGGTGTCGGCGATGTTGGGGGCAACAGATTATGGGTTCATAAATATAATGTAGGTGGCGGCGGTGTCCGGAGCAGCAAATTAGGGGTTACATTTTTTATTATAATGTTTGCGATGCGGGAGGGCCTCGGTTTAGGGGTTAATAGGTAGTTTATGGGTGTTAGTGTACTTTTTAGCACTTTAGTTATGAGTTTTATGTTACGGCGTTGTACCATAAAACTCTGAACTACTGACTTTTAAATGCGTTAAGGATCTTGACAGGGTAGGGTGTACCGCTCACTTTTTGGCCTCCCAAAACAGACTCGTAATACCGGCGCTATGGAAGTCCCATAGAAAAAAGACTTTACGAAGTTTACGTAAGTCTTTTTGTGGTAAGGCCAAAGAAGTGTGATGTACATCTAAACCTTCAAGACTCGTAATACCAGCGGGCGTAAAAAGCAGCGTTAGGACCTCTTAATGCTGCTTTTTTTACCCTAACGCACAACTTGTAATCTAGCCAAAGTTTGTTAGCATATGTAGTAAGAATGTGAATTTGGATCCTTTGCAAAGTAGGCAGCTGCATGTGCTGTTTGGATCTTTTCATAGTTAAATTGAGTCTAGTGAAAGATCTCCACACTATGATATGGATTTGCACATATCTTAGTATGGTGACCTTTCATTAGAACCAATCCAGCTAAGAAAAGATCCAAATGGCATAAGCAGCCGCCTACTTCTAATAGGTAGGTTTTTACAAACTGTACTAGATTACTCTCAATAAACGGTATCATGCACCATTCATTAATACATGATTGTCATTAATGGGTAATATACCATATATGTATATATAAAGCAGACAAAAATACAGAAAGTGAATTACTATTTTTTTTACTATGAATAATTAAAAAGAAATTATGGGAAATTACATTTTGTATTGAAATGTACAGCATTACAAAATCATTATCTGCATCATTAATCTCCAGATTTTGGAATCCAAATATCAAATGTGCTAAATTAATGACAAACTAGTGATTGCATGGGTTTAGAGACTACATCTCAGGTTGAAGGTCCTGTATGATAATTCATTACTTTTAATAGTGTGAAGTGATGCTAGTGACATACAGTATATGCTCCAAAACCATAGAGATATGTGAGTATGCTTTATTAAGGGATATGAACACGAGCATTGATGATAGATTGGGCATGTGTGTTTGTTAGGCTATTGATCATTTTTATTAGTGTAAAAGTGATTATTATTATGATTTTTCACTTTAATTGATTGAGCAGGAAGTGTTTGAATCTAATTAGAGAAAAGGATTTGGGGGGAGTAGAGTTATAGAAATGGTACCAGGTTTTACGTGTATTTACTATTGATGATAATATTCTAAATGCTAGAATTTATAATTATATAAAGAAGCAAAAACCTGGAGTGGATTGCTCACTGAAACAACTAACAACAACTAGACAAACTAGTTGTAACTAAGAGTACAACAAAGTTTAAAGAGAGAGTAATTCCACTTGTATGTTATAAGACTTTAACTCTACTTACTTCATAAAGTGTCTAAATGATAAAATTGTTCCAAATCATTCATACATTAAAGTTTATTTAAATCAACTAAAGAACTCACACTCATACAGTAGCAAAAGCTGTGAATTAAAACCACTTAAACTCTGTGGGTTGCATAATAGCCATTAAGTAACTGTGTCCACTATTAAGTTATCCTCAATCCGTTATAAATACAGATGAACTAAACCCTTACAATCCGAGGGCTGCATTAATTTTTAACATATAGTAGTAAAGGATTAGAGGATATAAGTTAAACCACTTAGTAAACTAATTTACCACAAGAGTAAGCAAATTAAAAAGAACAACAGGAGAGACAAAGCTGCCCCTGTCGGACCCCTGACGCGCGTTTAACAAACGCTTCCTCTGTTTAAAATTAATGCAGCCCTCGGATTGTAAGGGCTTAGTTAATCTGTATTTATAACGGATTGAGGATAACTTAATAGTGGACACAGTTACTTAATAGCTATTATGCAACCCACAGAGTTTAAGTGGTTTTAATTCACAGCTTTTGCTACTGTATGAGTGTGAGTTCCTTAGTTGATTTAAATAAACTTTAATGTATGAATGATTTGGAACAATTTTATCATTTAGACACTTTATGAAGTAAGTAGAGTTAAAGTCTTATAACATACAAGAGGAATTACTCTCTCTTTAAACTTTGTTGTACTCTTAGTTACAATTAGTTTGTCTAGTTGTTGTTAAGTGTTTGAATCTGTTTGATGACATTACTTTATTACACCATCCAAAATGGCGGAAGTAATGTCTGTGGGTTTTTTTTTCTTCACATGCACTAAACCAATGTTACGTTTGAAAACGTCTTTGGATACTTGGCAATCAGTTGGAAAATGTTATCTGGGGGTTTAACAAGTAATTTTAAGATGTAGAATTCAATAAATTATTTTTTGCCCATAAATGTGTCGTTAAAGGGACATGAAATTCAAAGATGCAATTTTCATGGTTCAAACAGTGCATGCAATTTTAATACACTGATATTACTAAATTACTAGGTAGACACAGGAGCAGCAGTGCTAATTGGTAGCTACACACCTATGTCTCTTGTTATTGGTTCACCAGATGTGTTCAGATAGGTCTAAGTAATACATTGCTGCTCTGAATATTACTTTAAAGGGACATTAAACACCTGATAAAAATAGCTGAAACCTACTTTTTCTTATTAAACAAAATAAAGTAATCACTGCTGCCTATTTTTTCTGTTCCTCTTAGCCCAAACTTTTGAAGGAGATTGTTTTAAAATACAGTGTTGGGGCAGTGCTTGATTTCCTATGTAAGCTGCCATATTGTAGCGTGCGTTACAGGGCTCAGTAGTCACATGATACACACACCATATTATCTATGCATACACAGTACTCAGAGGAAGGAATCACATCTCTCTCTCCCTGCAGCGTTTGAGCTGCAGTGTCTGAAAAGTTATTTCTCAGTGAGGGTATAAATATATTTCATTTCCCTGTTAATGTATATAAAACATGTTATGCAGAAATTTAAATAAAATACTTATAACTACTGTGTTTATGTTTTTAACTCCCCCCACACACGCAGGTTTTTTTCTCTCCTCAAACTCTGTCCGAAAAGTTTTATGCTCAGTAAGCACTTACCAGAGCCGGTTCCTGTGTTATTATTGTAAAACTACTGACTGCTCTGGGGGAGGGAGGGGGAAGCTCCCACGGACGGACGGCATGCTGCATATGATTAGTTCAAAAGACTTCATCTTTTCATGACCTCTCCTCCTGAATGTAAATCACTAAGGACTGACACCCAGCATAAGACGTTTAGCAAGGATCGTATGCATTATCTAGCAGTGTGAACATAAAACTTTACGGACAGAGTTTGAGGAGAGAAAAAAACCTGCGTGTGTGGGGGGAGTTAAAAACATAAACACAGTAGTTATAAGTATTTTATTTAAATTTCTGCATAACATGTTTTATATACATTAACAGGGAAATGAAATATATTTATACCCTCACTGAGAAATAACTTTTCAGACACTGCAGCTCACACGCTGCAGGGAGAGAGAGATGTGATTCCTTCCTCTGAGTACTGTGTATGCATAGATAATATGGTGTGTGTATCATGTGACTACTGAGCCCTGTAACGCACGCTACAATATGGCAGCTTACATAGGAAATCAAGCACTGCCCCAACACTGTATTTTAAAACAATCTCCTTCAAAAGTTTGGGCTAAGAGGAACAGAAAAAATAGGCAGCAGTGATTACTTTATTTTGTTTAATAAGAAAAAGTATTTTTTGGGGATTATTAGAAGTCAGGTGTTAAGGGTCCCTTTAAATATGTGTTTAATCCCTTGGCAATGGTTAAATGAAAGCAATTGTGCAATAAAAAGCATTTGTCTTTGTGCATATGTTAAGTATAGGGCCATTTTTCAACAAGCCATTTTAAACACACAGGGGTCGATCACAATCTGTTTTTGGCTTGCAAAAAAACTTTTTGCTTACAGATGGATTGGGAGCCAAGTTTTTCAAGTGATCACAATGCTATTTCATTTTTTAAAAAACATCACTGCAAACAAGTTTTCAAAAGAAAAGCTCATGAACAAGACTTTTTGAGTGTTCAGTACCTGTTTTTGAAACAGAAAGTGTGAGGTCTCCAGAAACTGACACATGCAGTAGCCCATTCCCTCCTCTTAAGGTTACACGAATGATCTATTCATGTAACCCCTTTGTTCACTTGGTAGGGAAATACTCATTTTTATTTATCACCTAATGTCATTACAAGACATCCTCAACACTCAGTATCCATATAAATGCCATACATATCTTAGCAAGAAGGACATACTTCTATAGGTACTTCAGGACAGCAACTACAAATTGCATGATTTTATATTTAATTTTTCATATTTCATTGTATTCTCACACTGGTGTGATTGTCACAAACAGTACTGGTGTTTGTGTGGCCCTGTAGACTGTGAACTCTACAGAGCAAGGCCCTCTTCCTCTCGTACTAGATTTGTTTAGTTTGTTATGTTTTGTATCTTATCACAAATCCTTGTCATTGTATACCCCTATCTGTGAACCCATCTCTACAGAATTTTGTGGGGCTATACAAATAAATGATAATAATAATGATAATAATAATAATAATATTTGTGTTTCACAGGAGATCACTTAATCACAATTTTCATAATTAACTATTGCAACCCGTTTCCAGATGGGTTAGCAATGGTGCAGTTGGAAACGGACTGCAATAGCTAACTATCAGCAAGATTACAAGTAGAACAGTATGAGTTTTCCGCATGCGATGTGGTCTTTTTGCAATCAATTTCCATTGCGCAGGTATTACAAGTCTTGAAAAATCGTGATTGCCCGCACACATTTGCCTTTTACTCAACAATTCATTCCTCGCTCGAAGAGCTGTAGTTAACAGCTTTGCACAACAAAAAAGTTTCACCAAACACCAAAATACATTACAAAGTACAGTTACACTCATATTAACCACTAACTGTCTAGCCTGTTTTGGATTTACAAAACTAAAACTCAACTTGCCTGACTTTGTTGAGGAGGGAATACTTTACTCTTTGTTAGCAGAGAGAAACTAAATATAAATCTGACCATGAACCATTTAATCTAGAGACAGTCAAGCGCTTACATGCAATTTTTTAGTGGTGGGTAAAAGATGTAACATTGGCCTAGTTCCTATTGCTTTTGTAAACTGTGTAAAGGCACTTAAAGCATAGCTGTCACCTGCTGAAGGACAGATCTAACATAGTACTGCACTAGACCAGAAGAACTTGATTAACCCAGTAACTGTATTATTCAGCTGTGTGATGCACTGAAATGATCCACAAAGTTCTTTTACATCAACTTATTTATTATTTCTGAGCCATGACACCTGAGCTGCTTTCTGTCTGCTGAGCTCTTCCTGATTACTGCAGGGCTGAGCACTTCCTGCGGCATCAGCTCCCTTCCTGTTATTTGACCCTTATGTATCTGCATTACAGGATCAGCTCAGCACATCTTTCCTTTTCTAAAAAAACCAAACAGCAATACAAACAAACTCATAATTAACAATAGAACACATTTTTCCAAAAAACAAAATGTCTACATTTTCTGGCAGGACAATCAACCTAGAACAACTAAACTAAGTATAACACAAAATGCAGTAGAAATGAATTAGTGTCAAATGCAGTTAGCATTCTTTAATGAGTCTTTGTGGCCTTCTGACAGCTCTGCAACTTGAAGTATGTTGGTTCCCTTGTAAAGACTGTTGCAGTGTTCCTCCTGGATACTGTACTGGGGCAGGAATGTCCTCTTTACTGTCAGTATCCTCAAAAAATGACTCTTCATCAGGTTCCTTTACCAGAAATGTATCTCAATCAATTACATTCTGTTGCAATTCTGGACAAGCCTTTTCTGAATCTTCAGTGTTCCTTAACCAATCCATGTCAAATGACTGTGTTCGGTTCAGAGAATGATTTGGATTCTTCAATAAATGTTTCCGATTACGTCTCAACACCACTCCGTGCTATGGCGGATATCTATCAAGCCGTTAACTTTGTTGCATTCGACGGCACCAATACACTCGCCTAATATCGCCTAACATCGCGGCCGCGGACCTGAATACACTCTCCATATTTATAAAAAAAGCCGGCAAAAAGCCGCGCACCAAGTACTGGGCGATGAATATCGGACTGTTGTTAACTAACAGTTATCGATCTTGATGCTATTCAACTTTTTTGTCAATAAACACCGCCACTATACTAAAATGTTTAACCCCTATCCTGCTGCTCCCGGACCCCACCGCAACTAAATAAAAGTATTAACCCCTATTCCGCCACTCCCGGACCCCGCCGCAACTAAATAAAAGTATTAACCCCTATTCCGCTGCTCCCGGACCCCACTGCAACTAAATAAAAGTATTAACCCCTATTCCGCCACTCCCGGACCCCGCCGCAATTAAATAAGCATATTAACCCCTAAACCCCTGGCCTCCCACATCACTACCACTAACTAAACCTATTAACCCCTAAACCGCCAGCCCCCCACTTTGCCATAAACTAAATTAAACTATTAACCCCTAAATCTAACAACCCGCTAACTTTATATTAAAATTACAACATCCCTATCTTATAATAAATTAAAACTTACCTGTAGAATTAAATTAAACTATATTAAACTATTAATTACCCTAACTATTATAATAAAATTACATTAAACTAACAATTAAATTAACTATATTACATATTACATATTAAAAACCCTAACCCTACTCAAATTATTTAAATATACTATTAAAAAAATACAAAAAAAACAAACACTAAGTTACAAAAACAAAGAAACCACAGTATCAAAAATAAAAACAAATTACACCTAATCGAATAGCCCTATCAAAATAAAAAAGCCCCCCCAAAATAAAAAAACCCTAGCCTACAATAAACTACCAATGGCCCTTAAAAGGGCCTTTTGCGGGGCATTGCCCGAAATAAATCAGCTCTTTTACCTGTAAAAAAATATACAAACACCTCCCAAAACAGTAAAACCCACCACCCAACACCTCCCAAATAAAAACCCTATCTAAAAAACCTAATCTCCCCATTGCCCTGAAAAGGGCATTTGTATGGGCATTGCCCTTAAAAGGGCATTTAGCTCTTTTACATGCCCAGACCCTACTCTAAAAATAAAACCCACCCAAAAAACCCTTAAATAAACCTAACACTAACCCCAGACGATCCACTTACAGTTTTTTGAAGTTCCGCTTGAAGGATCCATCCAGCTGGCAAGAAGTCTCCATCTGGGTGGCCTTTTTCATCTTCATCCAGCTGGCAAAGTCTTCATCCATGTGGCCTCTTCTATCTTCATCCATCCGGCGCAGAGCGGGTCCATCCTGAAGACATCCGGCGCGGATCGGGTCCATCCTAAAGACATTCGGCGAGGAGCTCCTCTTTAATACGGTCTCTGCCGTAAACTGGATATTGAATGCAAGTGATGTCATCCATGCGGCTTCTTCTATCTTCATCCATCCGGTGTGGAGTGGGCTCAATCCTATTGGCTGCTTGGAACAGCCAATAGGATGAGAGCTGCTCAAATCCTATTGGCTGAAAGGTTCCAATCAGCCAATAGGATTAGAGCCGCTAATATCCTATTGGCTGTTCCAATCAGCCAATAGGATTTGAGCAGCTCTCATCCTATTGGCTGTTCCAATCAGCCAATAGGATTGAGCCCACTCCGTGCTGGATGGATGAAGATAGAAGTGGCCGCATGGATGAAGACTTCGCCAGCTGGATGAAGATGGAAGAGGCCGCCCGGATGAAGACTTCTTGCCGGCTGGATGGATCCTTCAAGTGGAAATTCAAAAACTGTAAGTGGATCATCTGGGCTTAGTGTTAGGTTTATTTAAGGGTTTTTTGGGTGGGTTTTTATTTTTAGAGTAGAGTCCGGGAGCTGTGGAATAGCGGTTAATACATTTATTTAGTTGCAGCGGGGTCTGGGAGTGGTGGGATAGGGGTTAATAACTTTATTTAGGTTGTGGCTGGGTACGGGAGCGGCGGAATAGGGGTTAATAACATTATGTAAGTAGCAGCAATGTCGGGCGGCAGATTAGGGGTGTTTAGACTCTGGGCTTATGTTAGGGTGCTATGTGTAAACGTTACTGGTTTTCTACCATAGAAATCAATGGGATATCTGGCAGCATCGAACAAGGTTTCACTGCTTTCAGACTCCCATTGATTCCTATGGCATCCGCGGCCTCCAGGGTGGCGGATTGAAAACCAGGTATGCTGGGCCAGAATAGCCGCGAGCATACCGGTTAACTATTTGATAACTTTTAAAAAGTGTCAAATTGTGCCTAATGTGTATTCGGAACATCTGTAATGACGTAAGCATTGATCTGTGTCGGATTGAGTCCGGCGGATCGTATGTTGCGCCACCTATTTCAACTTTTGCCAGTCTGTAGGCTTTGATAACTAGGTCAAATCAAGCTCGCCACAATTACGACCCGGAATCCCAGGGTATTTGCGGTTGACGGCTTGATAGATATCCGCCTTTGTCTTTACTTCAAAAGGACCTGCATGCGACTCTACGCAGCACTACAGCTTCATTCATCCAGCGTTGACCTGTCCAAATCTTTACGGTGTCCCCAATGTGCAGCATTTTTAATTTTTTTGCCATAGTTTATTTTCTGACGTTCCCTTATTCCTGCCTTCTTTTTTATGTAGGAAGTATGCAAGTTTCTGCCATAATTATACTGTGTTAAATGCAATTGTGGTAGCTTTGTCTATATCTGACGCCTGAAGAAAAATTCTGCAGGAGATTTGCCCCTTTCCAAAGGTGTTGCACGATAATTAAGCAAAGCTACCTGTGGTTCCTCACCTGAGTGACTAGCCTTTGTAAATAGTCTCTTAATGATTTTGACTCCACAGTCGGCTAATCTATTCACATGAGGATATTTGGGACTTGATGTTCTGTGAAAAAAGCCAAACTCTTTAGAAAACCCTTAAAGTACCTGCAGGAGAACTGGGGTCCGTTGTCAGTTTTTAGGATTGTAGGGATGCCAAACCTTGAAAATATAGCTTGCAATTTCCTACATACATGCTCTGATGACGTATTCCTGAGTTTGGCAACCTCTGGGTATGATGAGTAAGAGTCCAGCATTTCTATGTAATTGTGTCCATCAAGTGAAAACAAATCCACTTCCACTGTATGCCAAGGAATCTTCACCATATCTTCCGGCAGTAAAGGTTCTTTAAGGCTGACTGGTTGAAATGACTGACAGGCAGGACATGAAGAGACTGCAGCTGCTTTATCACCCATCATTGAAGGCCAGAAAAGAAATTCCCTTGCACTCCTCTTGCATTTTTGTATCTCTAAATGTCCTTCATGTATTTTTTGTCAAGCATGGATAGTTCATCCCTGTGTGTAAGGTATTGTTTTGACAACTATATTTTCTTATTTGTCGAAAGTATGGCTTGTATCACATTTTGAAGAGTTTCAACTTCTACAGTAGCCTGTTGCATTTTTTTCCACATGACTGGTGAAATCACTACCGGCATCACAATGCTGTTAATATGCACATCCACATCAGCATCAATGCCATTATTAGGAAACCTGGGCCGTTCAGACCAATATAGCAGTTCCAGGTATAGTGAGGTAACAGGGTGTGTTAATGTTTAAACCTATAATAGTCATGCTGTCTGTATACTTGGTGCACTTAGAAGCTCTGTGTTTTAAGGATTTCCATTAATTATGTGCCACTGACTATGTCAGACCTTTCCTTGGCACTATGTGTGAATAAATTACACTTAGGAAGACCACACTTGGGTAATTGCCATAAAACAAGTAATATTTCCTTTTATACCGCAATATACCGCTAAATGCATGCATGCCTGGTCCACAGGGAAAAATATAGAATGTTAACTCAGGGTATTGAAACGGTCTGTATCTCAGACCGGACTATGCGATTCCACGATCTTACCCTTATCAATCTTACGCCTCCATCAGGTCATGCATGTCAGGTCCATCTGTAAGCTGTAGGAATCGGCTGAGGCTGTAACTTTCTCCCTCACCTTTGTAGCTCCTAGCTCCAGATACCAGGATCCTCTGACTCACGGTTGTGCGGCCGTAGCTGATGACATCACCTGGCTTCTTCAAGCTCCTATCAGTGCAATCAACCAAGATGTGGGTTGTTGTATCCCTCTCCGTGCTCACTCCTAGAGCCAAGGATCCAAAGCCTCAAAGAAAAATGCAGAGGAAAATTGGGAATAGGTAAAATACAAACTTTATTATCCAAAAAAGGTATAAAATGAACCAGTGTGAAAAACCGCAGGGAAAAATAACAAGTGATCCCCTGTACTTTTGAGATCAGCTGATGAGTTTTGGCGTGGGCCGTAGTCTTAGCTGTTCCTAGTCACATAAGCTCACTTCCTTTATAGTGGCTTATTCACTCTGATTTGTTAAAAACAAAGGTATGCTCTGAAGGTAAAGGGGGAAGAGGCTTATTTAGGTAGTACTATATTCAACATTGATAATTAGTAAGTAAAAAACATATCACCAAATATTACAATATGTTAGTACATGTATCTAAACAAATGTGCATAAAATACATAGACCAATAAGCTCTCCAATCACTTGTAGTAAATTAAAACTCTATATGCTGATACATTATGGCCTCTATTTATCAAGGTCTGGCCGACCTGATCCGACAGTGCGGATCAGGTCCGCCAGACCTCGCTGAAAACGGAGAGCAATACGCTCTCCATATTCAGCATTGCACCAGCAGCTCACAAGAGCTGCTGGTGCAACGCCACCCCCTGCAGACTCGCGGCCAATTGGCCGCCAGCAGGGGGGTGTCAATCAACCGATCATACTCGACTGGGTTGATTTCCGGCGATGTCTGTCCACCTGCTCAGAGCAGGTGGACAGGTTATGGAGCAGCAGTCTTTGTGACCGCTGCTTCATAACTGCTGTTTCTGGCGAGTCTGAAGACTCGCCAGAAACAGGGGCCATCAAGCTCCTTTCGGAGCTTGATAGATAGGCCCCTATGTCTTTTGTTCCTATCCAATTGTCTTGTTATGCATTACAGATATAATTTAAATAACTTCCCATTTTTATTGTGGTATTCTAATTGTTGCGTTATTAAAAAAATCGTAATAATGATTATATGCAATACTCCATTGTCTTGACTATGTATTTAGTATCTGATGATCCACAGAAATAATTTCTAGTCATTTTACCTGGAAAATCCTAACCTAGGATGTATATATATAGTGCTTAATCTGAGGTAGTATATATGTATATGTGGACATGCATTTATCAATATATACTCATTAGGTCATGCACTCAGGCTAATTGTCTAGGGGATATTGTGGGATACTAACTGATAGTGCCAATATATGATGATCTAAGTGGGAGGTTTTTACCCTCTGATTTCACCGCCAATGATTGATAAGATCAAATTCAGAATTAAGCCACTGGGGGTAAATGGTATCCAATCTTAATATCCAATATGTTTCCCTTTTGGACAAAAGGCTTTCCCCAACTTAAGTAATTAGATGATTTCTGATGTAGATTTTTTAAATGTTGTACAAGTGGTGTGCTCAAGGCTCCCTCCTTAATGTTATTATACGTACTCTGGTCTCACGTGTAGTGAGCCCCACGTATTGAACCTTACACTGTGTGCATGCCAAGAGGTAAACTGTAAACTTGACCCTACATGTGAGCCTAGTATATTTATAGACTTCTCCGGTGTTTTCACTTTTGAAGCCATCCCCCATGGCCAAGTGATCACATGCTTTACATGTGCTGTTGCTGCATTTGAATACCCCTCTCTGTGTCAGCCAGGTCACCCTTGATCTTTCTGTTTCTTTATTTGAGTAGGTACTAATCTATTCCCCAGTGTTAGACCCCTTCTATTGGCTGATCGGAACAGCCAATAGAATGCGAGCTCAATCTGATTGGCTGATTGGATCAGCCAATCGGATTGAACTTGAATCTGATTGGCTGATTCCATCAGCCAATCAGATTTTCCTACCTTAATTCCGATTGGCTGATAGAATCCTATCAGCCAATCGGAATTGAGGGGACGCCATCTTGGATGACGTCCCTTAAAGGAGCCGTCATTCGTCGTAGTCCGTCGGTGAAGAAGGTGGTTCCGCGTCGGCGGAAGGAAGATTCAAGACCCGGCTTGGAAGATGACTTCGCCCGGATAGAAGACCTCTTCAGCGCCTCTTTGAAGATGACATCGGCCGGATCGAAGACTTCTTCAGCGCCGCCTGGATGATGACTTCATCGGATGGAAGATTTCTTCAGCGCCGCTTGGAGGATTAACTTCTTCCGTTCCGGATGCCCTCTTCAGTTCCATCGGTGGCTCGGCTGAGTGAAGACGACTCAAGGTAGGATGATCTTCAGGGGATTAGTGTTAGGTTTTTGTAAGGGGGGTTTGGGTTAGATTAGGGGTATGTGGGTGGTGGGTTTTAATGTTGGGGGGGGGGGTTGTATTTTTATTTTACAGGCAAAAGAGCTGAACTTTTTGGGGCATGCCCCCACAAATGGCCCTTTTAAGGGCTGGTAAGGTAAAAGAGCATTGAAATTTATGTAATTTAGAATAGGGTAGGGATTTTTTTTATTTTGGGGGGGTTTGTTATTTTATTAGGGGGCTTAGATTAGGTGTAAGTAGCTTAAAATTGTTGTAATATTTTTAACATGTTTGTAACTTAATTTTTTATTTTTTGTAACTTAGCTTTTTTTATTTTTTGTACTTTAGTTAGTTTATGTAATTGTATTTCATTGTAGTTCTTTGTAGGTAGTTTATTTAGTTAATTTAATGATAGTGTAGTATTAGGTTTAATTGTAACTTAAGTTAGGAATTATTTTACAGGTAATTTTGTATTTCTTTTAGCTAGGTAGTTATTAAATAGTTAATAACTATTTAATAACTATTCTAACTAGCTAAAATAAATACAAAGTTACCTGTAAAATAAATATAAATCCAAAAATAGCTATAATATAAGTATTAATTACATTGTAGCTATCTTAGGGTTTATTTTACAGGTAAGTATTTATTTTTAAATAGGAATAATTTATTAAAGTATAGTGTAGTGTTAGGTGTAATTGTAACTTAGGTTAGGATTTATTTCACAGGTACATTTCTCTTTATTTTAGCTAGGTAAGCTATTAAATAGTTAATAACTATTTAATAGTTATTGTACATGGTTAAAATAAATTGAAAGGTACCTGTAAAATAAAAATAAATCCTAAGATAGCTAGAATATAATTATTATTTATATTGTAGCTATATTAGGGTTTATTTTAAAGGTAAGTATTTAGTTTTAAATAGGATTCATTTAGTTAATAAGAGTTAATTTATTTAGATTTATTTAATTAATATTTAAGTTAGGGGGCGTTAGGGTTAGGGTTAGGTTTAGGGGTTAATCATTTTATTACAGTGGCGGCGGCGTAGTGGGGGGCAGGATAGGGGTTAATAAATTTATTATAGGTGGCGACGGTGTAGGGGGGGCAGATTAGGGGTTAATAAATGCATTATAGGTGGCGACGGTGTAGGGGGGGCAGGATAGGGGTTAATACATTTAATATAGGTTGCGGCGGGTTCAGGGAGCGGCGGGTTAGGGGTTAATATGTATAGAGTAGCTTGCGGTGGGCTCCGGGAGCGGCGGTTTAGGGGGTAATAACTTTATTTAGTTGCGGCGGTGTAGGGGGGGTCAGATTAGGGGTGTTTAGACTCGGGGTACATGTTAGGGTGTTAGGTGTAGACAGCTCCCATAGAAATCAATGGGATGTCTGTCAGCAGCGAACTTGTACTTTCGCTATGGTCAGACTCCCATTGATTCCTATGGGATCCGCCGCCTCCAGGGGTGGCGGATTGAAAACCAGGTACGCTGGGCCGTAAAAGTGCCGAGCGTACCTGCTAGTTTTTTGATAGCTAGCAAAAGTAGTGAGAATGTGCCGCACTTGTGTGCGGAACATCTGGAGTGACGTAAGAATCGATCTGTGTCGGACTGAGTCCGGCGGATCGAAGCTTACGTCACAAAATTCTACTTTTGCCTGTCTCGAGCCTTTGATAACTAAGGCGTATCAGCCTCGCCACAAATACGCTGCGGAATACGCAGCGTATTTGAGGTTGACGGCTTGATAACTAGGCCCCAATGTGCTATTGCATTGTCTTTTTATCTTGCATTTGTTGATTATGCAAATCTACAGTGTTGACTGGTCCTTTAAGGCTTTAGATTCATGCCTGTACCTTGTTGCAGATCCATGCTGCTTTGTTTGCTTGTGGTTGTAATAACTGGAGAAACATCCACTTCTGGTACCATGTATTGTTCAGCTGTAGGATGTTCTGAAATGATCCACAAAGTTATTTTAAATCAACTTATTTATTATTTCTGAGCCATGACACCTGAGCTGCTTCTGTCTGCTGAACTCTTCCTGACTACTGCAGAACTGAGCAGTTCCTGGGGCATCGGCTCCCTTCCTGTTATTTGACCCTTATGCATCTGCATTACAGGATCAGCTCAGCACAGTAACTGTCACTGATTTCCTAGTTGAAGGAGAAGGAGCAGACTAAATTAGCACAGCAGAACAGAGGCTGTCTTTCTTTAATACGAGGGATTCTCTTTCTCAGCCACTTCCCTCTGCACAAGTTTTCTTGGTTTACAACAGGGACTGTGCATTGGGCTTTTCTTTCATAGGTGATAGGTGCACAAGGAGAGTAGAATTTGAAGGATGTCTGGTGATGTTTATATTGCAAGAGCCAGAATCATGTCAGACAGACTCAGGGCCAGTGCTAGGATATTTGGCCACACAGGCGAGGATACATTTTGTCCCCCCCCCCCCGATTACACTGGTCTGGTCATCTGGGTGGGCATCACTCACGTGGCTGAGGTTCAAAATCATTTTCACTGCAGACTCCACTGCCTCCACCTCACTGACTTACGATGCACAAGTGAGCTTCACACACACCCTCCCCGGCCCATGCTGCCCACATTCCATAGCATAGTTGCAGGCTCAGCTCAGCCAGGGGGTGCTGGCACAGAATTGAAAGATTAATGCTGAGTGCTCAGCAGCGCCAGCTGAGCTGTGTGTGTCCTGACACACAGTGGCAGACCTAATGAACAGAGGGCCCTGGTGCAAAAAAATGTTTTGGCCCCCCTGAAGGTAGCTCAGATGGACAACCAAAGCAAGTGTGTGAGGAAGATCTGAGGACACAACATACCATACACAAATACACTACACTTCATGCACACAGTGCATGGCATATACACATTACAAAATATACTCACACACACATATTACATAGCATACACACATACTGTATATACACTATGTAGCATATAAATACATATACGGTATAAGATACACCAATATTATACATACCACACACACTAAATATCTTACACATCATACACATACTACAAAGAATATACACATACACGCTAAACAACATACAAACACACATGTAGATGCTACATAGCATACAAACACTACACTGCATATACACATACACTAAAGAGCATATAGACACATACTATATAACATACATTTATACTACACATCTCACACACAAATGCTACATATCATGCACACAAATATACACTCACTACCCAATATCCAAACACACAAATGCACATGCAATGCAGCATACACTCATTACACAGCATATTCACACAAACACTATGCAGCTATGCAGCATACACTCACTTCACAGCATATATACACAAACACTAGGCATCATACACTCACTAGTCACCACACAGCATATACATACAAACACTATGCAGCATACCCACATAACATACACACAAATATACATACACAGCATTAACACACCACACAACATATATACACTCACAAATTTGCACTACGAAGCTTAAATGCACACACACACATATGCATTGACATATAACACACACACACAAAGTACACAACAATGGCACAATTCCCACATAGCAGTATATTCATATAAATTGCACACAACAACATTCACACACACAATACTCAGCATAAACAATCATATAAACACACTACACATAGCAAATACATATATACACACACTATACACACAGCATACACATATATACATACAGGACAGTTAAAAGTCCAATGACATTAATCTCATCTGATAAGAAAGCTCATCAGAGATATCCTGTGAAAACAAACTGCCTAGCATTCTGTGTCTGTGTAAGCTAGAAAGGAATGCAAGGTATGGGAGAGTATACTGTGGTGTTACTGACCCTAATTTATAACAGTGAATGCTCAGTGCCATATACCAGGTACAACAAAACGGCTAATGGCCATCTAATTTAAAACTTATATATGCACTCACATCGGCTCAAACTCCAACGATGTGAGATGTGATCTGCAACTTCAAAGGAGCCATAAAGTGATGGGAGTAAGGGCAGCCCATAGAAGAAGCATTAGAGGGAAACTAGAGGGCGGGGAATTTCTGTGTTATAGACTAGTCAGAGCATAAGTAAACACTAAAGAAACAGACAGTGCAGCTATGCCAGCCCCTGGAATCCCCTTAATGAAAGCTCTGATAGGACATTTATAAAAAAATAAAATAAGAGAGAACAAAACTTGTCACGCTGCTTTGCCAATGCCGGAAGCCTGGCATGGATGCCTAAGGCGGCTGCCAAGATGCCTTACACAAGCGCCGGCCCTGTACAGACTGGTACTTTTTAGTGATTATATTATATAAATACTATAAGAGGCTGGATAGCATTGCATGAAACATGAGAACTACATCTGCACTCTTATGTCCAGCTTTGGCAGTGAGGAATGGGTTGCCTAAGTCTAAGTCCCACTGGATGGGGGCAAGTCTAAATTCCTTGGGAACATAGAGATGATTAATGGTAAGAAGTGAAATATTGGTTAATTAACAGCATATTATGTAGTATTTGGTAATTGTTATAAAGTATATTGGCTTCAAAATAAAGTAGTATAAGAAGTTGAACATAAAAGGGGTATGATTTCTTCATGCAATTTACAGAAAATGATTAAATATTACTATGCTTGTTAAAAAAGAACTATGAAAAGGGCAGTCACTTTTCTGTAAAAAAATCTGCACTGCTCTCTATATAAGTGTATGGAAATGGTCAATCACTACTCTCAAGATATTTTTAAGGAAGGTAGACATGACTGTGCTACAAATATCTAAAAATGATCTCATATATAGATTTTAATCCCATCTCAACTTCACTCTAATTAAACAGCTGCTGGCATTATAATGATCCTTCTAAAAAATTTTACCCCAAAGGTTCGATCTTAACATATGTTGTTGCATGTGTAGATGTTTTTGTTCAGAATTGTCCATGTGGATGTTTGCGTTTGTACATGTGGATTTCTAAGGATGCTGTGTCTGTAAGTGCATGTAGATGTCTATGGGTGGCTGTGTGAGTATGGGCATGTGGATGCATATAAAAACAGACTGATGACTGGGGCAGCTTTAGTGCAGACTGTTTAAATTGCAAACTAAATTAAATTTACACAGAATTGTAATATATACAAAAACTGCAAATTTTGATACACAGGGCTAGATTACAAGTGGTGCACTAACTTTTGCGCGCAAGCAATATCGTTTATTTTCTGGCTTTTTGCACATCGAAAATAGCTCGCATTACAAGTTGAAAGTAAATGTGTTAGCTTGAGTACAATCATGATTTGATCTCATCAGGTTAGTGTGACTGAATACTAAAGGATAGTGAATTTAAAAAATTGCATAAAACACAGAAATATGTATAAAAGTACAATTACACTCAAATAAACACTATCTGATATATATATATATATATATATATATATATATATATATATATATATATATATATATAAAAGTATAAAATAGTTATAAGGGCTCAAAGATAATAAGGTATAGGGTGCTTGACAAAATAGGGCTTTAATATAAACACAAAAAAATAGCCAAATCTGGCACATTCCACCTAAAACTCCGAAAATGGACTGGACAAAATTATTGACACATTCTCAAAATTGTAAGAAATAATTACATTCCAAGTTTGTAATGCTCCGGTAATTTGTAATTAAACTCACCTGTTCAATTAACAGGTGCTGACAATATAGAAATCACACCGGCAACCAGTTAAAATGGTTAACAATTGACTCAACCTTTCTGTTGTGTGTCTCTGTGTGCCACACTGAACATAGAGAAGAGAAAGAGCAGCAAAGAATTGTCTGAGGATTTGAGAACAAAAATTGTGGAAAAGCATGGACAATCTCAAGGTTACAAGTCCATCTCCAGAGATCTTAATGTTCTTGTGTCCACTGTGTGCAACATTGTCAAGTTCACAGCCCATGGCATTGTAGCTAATCTCCCTGGACATGGACAAAAGAGAAAAACTGATCAAAGATTGCAACAAAGGATTGGTTGAATGGTGAATAAAGAACCTTGATCAAATTCCAGATAAATTCAAGCTGACCTTCAGGCACAGGGTACATGTGTCAGCTCGCACTATATGTTGCCATCTGATTGAAAAGGGACGCTATGGTAGGTGTCATACTCTGCAGGGGAGCAGGTTCCAGAGTTGGGAGCTGTTGTGCAGAGGTGTCAGGTTCTGGGGTTAAAGTTGTGTTTTGTCTGCGTGAGTCTTTCCTTTTTGGCATAATTAAACAGGTACAAGGTTTTAGGATTTAAAGGTGATGGTTTTATTGATAGGATAATTAGCAATGCAGAGATATGCAAATTAGATAAGGCAAAGTCTATAGGCTGTAGACTGGAACCATATGGTGTAGACTGGAACTCTGAAGTAACTGCCAGGAATGCAGATCTTTGTAATTACAGGCTGGATACTTGCATATGCTGTAGACGGGAACTCTGTAATAACAGGCAGGAATGCAGTTCTTTGTAATAACAGGCAGGATACTTGCATATGCTGTAGACTGGAACTCTGTAGTAACAAGCAGGAATGCAGATCCTTTTAATAACAGACAGGATACTTGCATATGCTGTAGACTGGAACTCTGTAGTATCAGGTAACAAGCAAGCAAAAGTAACTGAGTCAGTCCTTAGGAAATATCAGGGATTAGCCAAGATCAATTGCCAGGAAATCAGTCCAAAAATGAAACACAATGCCAAGGGAATATCCAGAAGAGTAGTCACAAAATGAAGCAAAGATCAGGCACCAGGAAATCCAACAAATCTGAATTTCACTCAGGAAACAGGACCAAAGGGTATGACAGAGTATAACACTCAATGTCAAGGCCCAGAACTGCAAGCAAACCTCCCAAATATAGCAGGCTGCTGATTATATGATTTCTTTCAGCTGGTAAGCAGGTGGAGCCAGAGAGCCAAAGTTGCAGCACACAGAAAATCCCAATATTCTTAACCTGTGATCAAGCCATCTGGTGGCAAAGAGGTAAGACAACAGGCTGATAAAGAACAGCAGCATAAATAGAAACAGGTCTCAAGTTCAATTCTAGGCTGGATCATGACAGTACCACCTCCTCAAGGGTAACCTCTGGGCGGACTTAGCATTCTTGTATAACTCCAAACCTTTGATGCGTACCAAAGTGCCATCAGAGGCATATGTACAATCAGGGTTTTTTTTCAGAAGAGGACTCTGGGGACTGGAATTAGTATAGAGGGCCCCAACAGGACTGATCTTTGGTTTCTGTGCAGTTCTAGGTTTGTAGGTTCTGAAGAGGTGGGTCTGAGGAAGAGGAGGTAAAGGACCTTTTGACCGAACAGCAGTTTGAAGCACCGTCTTTTCAGTGTCAGAATCAGTATCATCTTCAATGGTTGAATAGTTAGACATTTCTTCTGAAATGCACAAAGATGAGAATGTAGCTGCATTTGGTAGGCAACTCTCTCAGACAAAATTCTCTCTGACACTTCAGTCAAAGAATGGCTCACCTCTGCAAGCTCCGATGTATGGCCTTGACATTCTGTCATACTCTGCAGGGGAGCAGGTTCCGGAGTTGGGAGCTGTTGTGCAGAGGTGTCAGGTTCTGAGGATAAAGTTGTGTTTTGTCTGCGTGAGTCTTTCTTTTTTTGCATAATTAAACAAGTACAAGGTTTTAGGAAACAAAGGTGATGGTTTTATTGATAGGATAATTAGCAATGCAGAAATATGCAAATTAGATAAGGCTATAGGCTGTAGACTGGAACCATATGGTGTAGACTGGAACTCTGTAGTAACTGCCAGGAATGCAGATCTTTATAATAACAGGCTGTATACTTGCATATGCTGTAGACTGGAACTCTGTAATAACAGGCACAAATGCAGATCTTTGTAATAACAGGCAGGATACTTGCATATGCTGTAGACTGGAACTCTGTAGTAACAGGCAGGAATGCAGATCCTTGTAATAACAGACAGGATACTTGCATATGCTGTAGCCTGGAACTCTGTAGTATAAGGTAACAAGCAAGCAAAAGTACCTGAGTCAGTCCTTAGGAAATATCAGGGGATTAGCCAAGATCAATTGCAAGGAAATCAGTCCAAAAACGAAACACAGTGCCAAGGGAATATCCAGAAGAGTAGTCATAAAATGAAGCAGAAATCAGGCACCAGGAAATCCAACAAATCTGTATTTCACTCAGGAAACAGGACCAGAGGGTCTGTCAGAGTACAACACTTAATGTCAAGGCCCAGAACTGCAAGCAAACCTCCCAAATATAGCAGGCCGCTGATTATATGATTTGTTTCAGCTGGTAAGCAGGTGGAGCCAGAGAGCCAAAGTTGCAGAAAACAGAAAAACCCAATATTCTTAGCCTGTGATCAAGCCATCTGGTGGCAAAGAGGTAAGACAAAAGGCTGGGCAAGAACAGCAGCAGAAATAGAAACAGGTCCCAGGTTCAATTCTAAGCTGGATCATGACAGTAGGAGACCCAGGAGGACCCCACTGCTGACACAGAAACATAAAAAAGCAAGATTGGAGTTTCCCAAAACTTACCTGAGGAAGCCAAAGTCCTTTTGGGAGAATGTGATGTGGACAGATGAAACAAAATTACATCTTTTTGGTAAAGCTTATCATTCTTCTGTTTTCAGAAAAAGAAATTAGGCTTTTAAAGAAAATAATACAGTCCCTACAGTCAAACATGGTGGAGGTTCACTGATGTTTTGGGGTTGCTTTGCTGGTTCGGGCACTGGATGTCTTGACTGTGTGCATAGCATTATAATATCTGAAAACTACCAAAGAATTCTGTGGTGCAATGTAGGGCCCAGTGTCAGAAAGTTGGGTCTCCGTCAGAGGTCATAGGTCTTACAGCAGGACAATGACCCAAATCACACGTCAAAAAGCACCCAGAAATGGTTTAAGGCAAAGCACTGGAGAATACTGAACTGGCCAGCAAATGAGTCCTGATCTCAATCCCATAGAGCACATGTGGAGAGTTCTCAAAACAGCAGCTGGGAAAAGGAACCCTTCCAATCTGAGAGACCTGGAGCAGTTGGTGAAAGAAGAGTGGTCCAAAATTCCAGCAGAGAGGTGTAAGAAACTCATTAATGGTTATAGGAAACATGAGAATGCCTAAACATTTGTATTTGCAACAATTTTCTGGGCAAAGTGGTGCATTATCTGACAGAATTGTAGGGTGCCAATATTTTTGGCCGTGGCTGTATGTGTGTGTATATATATATATATATATATATATATATATATATATATATATATATATATATATACATATATATATATATATATATATATATATATATATATATATATATATATATATATAGTATATATACACACACATAGGAGCCCTTTGCAGTCAAATACCTGAAAACATGAAAAATATTTTTATTCAATATTAACAATGTGTTTAACTCTTTAGTGTAAATATTTTACATTACAATGTTTTATTATAATAAAAAATGTTATATGTATTGTTAAATACATATTCTTTTATATATATATATATATATATATATATATATATATACCTACACCTATATATAATTATATAGATAGATATATATATCTATATATATATCTATATATTTTACAAAAAATCATCAGCTATATATATTTAGAAATATCTATTTAACAATATTTGGAATGTGAAATATGCATAATTCATATACGACTCTTAGTTAAAACGCGATTGGGTTATTGCGCAAGTACAGGTATTAGGTTTTTCATTTTCCACTCTCCATTGAAGTCTATGGGTAGAATACGTTAATGTGGTCATGATATCCAAAGTCCATCTCTTTGCAAGTATTGGGTTTCGTTCACACTCAAACTTTTTACTTTCAACTTGTAATATGTGCGCTACCAGACGTGTACAAAAAGTTCAATTTTATCGAGGCTAGCGCTTGAGTGGGAGTACTAAATAGCGTGATATTTTACAATGATAGTTTATTTATTGGTTGATTGATTTTCCAAATCCTTCGTATCGGCCCCAATGTAACTGTTTATGCACGAGCCTTCCTTAACTCGTCCGCTGCCTCTGAGGCTGCAGACATGAATCCGCCCGATCAAATACGGTCGGGTTGATTGACACTCTCTGCTAGTGGCCGCAAATCTGCAGGGGCGGCATTGCACAAGCAGTTCACCATAGGCTGTCGGCATTTAGCGATGCAGGGCAGACCTGATTCGCTATAGCGAATCATGTCCGTCTGGGGGATGATAAATCTACCCCCTTGTGTTGAGCAAAAAAAACACTTTTGGACAATATCTCATTATTAATTATTAGAGGGAATTATTATGTGGTGAAAGTATTTCATACTCTATGCATACCTCTTCCCTTGTACTGTTGTATCAGACAAATTACCCTTTTAGTATGTGTGTGTGTGTACTAGTGCTAAAATTGAAATGCTATACCAAAAAGTAGAGATTGCACTTTTTTTGTGTGTAGATTATTAATTTGTAGATTCTGGGCCAATTTGATATGACCCTTGTATCTATGTTACTTAGGTACCACTGTTATAAGCTCTAGAAAGAAAAGATGATCCCCTGCCACAAAAAAGTAACCAATATGACTCCCTTACTTCCCCATTGCACTTGCTCATAACCCCCAGGTTCTCTAATTAAATTAAGCCCCTAGCTCTTTGTGACAATTTCCTTACTGTTTGACTCCCATTACGATAAATCCCCTAGAATCCAGTTCTCCACCACACATAACCATCTGACATCCAGACCACCCACCTCACTTACTCCCCCTGCTTAGGACCCCCAAAGGAAACCCTAAGTAAGCATACCATCTTAGAATCTCCCTTCTAATCTATACCCTCAACCAAATGAACCCCAAACTTTCTAACAAATAAAGTCCATCATTCAGTTTTTAAGTAACTAAAATTCCCCCTATCTAAAATAATAATAAAAAAAAACAGTAACTCATCTTTAGATATCTTAATCTAGTATGGACTTCTTCCTAGCACATGGATGCCACAGATCAATATTAAAGAAGCATTAAGGGTTACATATATACATTTATTACAATATTAAACACACAAATAATCTATTTCCTAAAAATTTATGGCGGCACTGGAGCCGGTTTTATGTAAGGTTGCAGGGTACCTCTCTTTCTTCTGATCTCCACTCCAGAATTCCACAAAACACACATTTATATTGCTGCCTTTTTTTGATGGCACATATTTATAGTTCTCATTTTTTTTTTGGTAGGGGGGGGGGGGGTCGGGGCACAAAAACAAGAGCAGGAGGCTGCATGTGGCCCAGGAGCCACAGGTTGGTCATCCTTGTCTTAGCCCATGGAATCATCATTAACATGGTTCCCTTATGTTTTCCTGTTGCACTGTGGCTTCACCTTGGTGGCCTCTTATGTACATGTGGCTTTTTCTGTGGGTACTCTAATGTCAAAAGTGAATCCGCTTATTCTGATTGAAAACATTTCCTATCAATCTCTGTTAACACCTATGTAGAACTATTAATGTACAAGCTATCAGCAATGCCCTATATCAAGAAATGGTACCAGAAAGTCTGAGATTACTTCTGGAAATGTTGTGTCTAGCCAGAAAAGCATCTACAATCCCTACAAGAAGTTCTGTAGAACTGTCACATTTAACAGATAGATTATCCTAATCAATATTAGACTGCCAAGAGTGGCCTTGGGTGGAATAAGCGTGCGAGCTAGTCACATACCTAAAATAGCAGTAGCGTTTTTTTGAAAATTCTCTAACTTTATACCGCGGTAACCTTATACTTATATTGCTAAAGTTTTCTCACTCCAACTGCTACTATAGGAGGGTTGTTATAAAATTTATAACTGTCATCTAAGAATAAGCTTAATTGCCTAGTTACAAACAGCTACATTTCTGTTAAGCTCTATATGCCATTACGCTATAAGCTATATAGTAACCTTTAATGTTGAATTGAATGTATCGGTTTGAACGTAACTGAGAGAAATTTATGGTGACATTTTGACATTTTGTATTGAATATAATACATCCAGAGCACATATGAGAATGACTTGTGTGTATGTGAACTAGCTCTATCTGATAGGGATTTTAGCCAGAAATCGGCTGACTCTGTTCAATCAGAGCAGTACGCAGGCAGGAGGACGCCTTTGAGCGCACAGCTTGTACATTTGTATGCTTGTCCTAAATACCTACCCTGTGTGTATGGAATCACTTTTATGCTAACTTCCCTACCCTGTATGACCTACTGATTTGACACGCAACACCCAGTCCACTAGCCCTTATTTTATTTTTAAATGTGGATGCTATAGAATTTGGCTATTATTTATTTGAAGTATGGAAGTGACTTATCCCATTCTTTTTTAGCCTTCTATAATACATCCCTATTTTACTTGTCTAATTACCGGTGGGGATTTCTAGATTCTGTAAGCTTACAATTAGTCCAGAGGTTGCTTAACCGTGGATATTTTTCCCCCCTGGTAACGTCTGTTTCAAGCATATGTGTTAAATAAAAGTGTAAAAATAAATAGATTTGCTATTTGAACTGTCACATTTAACAGATAGATTATCCTAATCAATATTAGACTGCCAAGAGAATAAAGCTTGGTAATTAAGCTTGTTTAAAAGACCTTTCCTAATGTAATCTGATCTGATACCTGCAAATTCTAAGAAAGCTGGATAAGTTGTTTCAAAGAGCTGCTTCTCTCATTGATGCTTTGGGGTCGATTTATGAAGCAGCGGATGCTGCTTCCGACCCACTCGTAAGACAGCTGTTCCTTAACTCATCTGCCACCTCTGAGGCGACGGACAGCAACCATCCTGATCAGATATGATCGGGATGATTGACACACCCTGCTAGCCGCAAATGTGCAGGGATGACATTGCACAAGCATTTCACAAGAAATGCTTGTGCAATGATAAATGCTGACCACCTATGCTATCAGCATTTATCGATGTGTGGCGGGCAATGATCCACAGAATGGTAAATCGGCCCCTGTAAGTTAACATGAATGAAGTGAGACAGAAACCATTTTCTTCTTTTGGTAAAAAAAAAAAAGTAATTATGGACTTTTTCACTAAAGAAAAACATTCTCGCTCAAGCTCTAGTTGCTCATTAAGTGCAGGTCTTGACAGTTGAGTTGTTCAGGGTGAAGTAATTAAGACTACTTGAACCTGCCATTAATTCTTTTTTTGAAATCATAACAGCCACAGCTAACCCATTCAAAATAAGGTTTGTTTAAACATGGCAAGATTAAAGGGACATTAAACCCAATATGTTTCTTTCAGGATTAAGATAGAGCACACCATTTTAAACAACTTTCCAATTTAGTTCTATTATGTAATTTGCTTTGTTCTCTTGGTATTCTTGTTGAAGAGAATACCTAGGTAGGATCATGGGCAGCAATGCACTACTGGGATATAGCTGATGATTGGTGGCTGCACATATGTCTTTTTCATTGGCTCATCTGATGTGTTCAGCTAGCTTCCAGTAGTGCAATGCTGCCCCTTCAACAAAGGATACCAAGAAAATTAAGGAAATTTGATAATAAAAGTAAAATGTAAAGTTGTTTAAAATTGTAAGTTCTATCTGAATCATGAAAGAAAAAATGTGGGTTTCATGTTCCTTTAACTTTTGATCTATTTGACTATATAAAGAATTGTTAACTAATAGTTTTCTGCTAGGCCTTGAAATATATTTGGGGAAAGTAGAGGTCTCAGCTATTTCTGGGACTAAAATGGAAATATTGATCATCTAGCTTCAAATATTGATAAGAATAAAACTAAAAGTCTTCACTTTATCTTTTTCTGAGATAAATGTTTAATTGGAATGTTATCTTTCATGGAACTACAGTTTTGCAGAAACTTTAGAAAAAAAACAGTATCAACCTCAGTTTGCCTTTAGATATCAATGTTTTTTTTGGAAATCATTTTATTTTATTCACTCTTAATTGTATTGATGATTTTTTATTACAGCAAGTATGTAGTAGATCAACTGAGATCAACTGTTGTTGTGATCCTTATGGGAGTAAGACCTTTAGGAAAGAAGACCAGGATGATCTCCACATAATACATTAATATAATAGAGAATCTACAAAGCCCAATATAATAACCACTATGCAGACCATTCCCACGCAGGGCTAGATTACGAGTGGAGCGATATTTATCGATCCTGCTTACGAGCTCACTCCACTTCAGCTTTTTGCATGCATCGGGTAGCGTGTATTGCAAGTTAAGAGTAAAGATTTTTCACTAGCTCGCTAACCCAATGCGTGCAAAGAGTATCCACCGCTGGGATGAAGATAGACTGCAGCCACCGGGACGACGATGGACCGTAGCCCCTGGGATAAAAAAGGAGCTCCACAGCAGGCTGTAGTAGCTGGATTCAAGTTTGGTGAGTACAATCTTTGGGGTTTAGTGATAGGCTTTATGGGTGTTTTTTTATAGAATAGTGGGGGGGGGGGGGGGTTCTTTTTGGGCATCAAAAGAGCTTTAGGGCACTGCCCTACCAAATGCCTTTTTAAGGGTAATGCCCACCCAAATGCCCAATTGGGTAGGTTTTTTTAAATATCCTTTTATTACTATTATTTGTAATGTAGAGTGAGGTAGTATTTAATTATGTTTTAAGTAGGGCTTTAGTTTTAGAATAGGCATAACTGTTTTTTTTTATTTTTGATAATTCCTTTTTTCTGTAATGTAGTTTTTTTTTTTTAAAGGTATTGTTCGTTTTTTTTGGTAACTTAGGGGGTATTAGGCTAGGGGTGTTAGGGGCGTTAACTGATTAGGGGGTTTAGAGGTTAGTGGGTACTTTGCGATGTTGGTTGTTGTGGTATGGGGTTAATAGTGTAGTGGGGTACCTTTCTAAGGGGATTGTGGTGGTTTAGGGGTTAATAGTGTATTGGGGTACTTTATAATACAGGGGTGGCTGTCTAGGGGTTGATAGTGTAGTTTATTGTAACTTTTTCTCCATCCAAACTTAATGCAAACTTTCAGGTTGCATAAAAAGTTTGAGCTCTAAATGCAATTACATTTGAGCGACCGCATTTACTTTCAACTTGTAATACCTGTGGACAGAGGGGGGAGAGAGAGTGCAAAAGAGAGGGGGGAGAGAGAGTGCAAAAGGGGGGAGAGAGCGCAAAAGAGAGGGGGAGAGAGAGCGCGCAAAAGAGGGGGAGAGAGAGAGCACAAGAGAGGGGATAGAGAGAGCAAAAGACAGGAGGGAGAGAGCAAAAGAGAGGGGGAGAGAGAGAGCAAAAGAGAGGGGGGAGAGAGAGAGAAAAAGAGAGGGACGAGAGAAAGAGTAAAAGAGAGGGATGGAGAGAGAGAGAGCAAAATACAGGGGGGAGAGAGCAAAAGAGAGGGGGGGAGAGAGAGCAAAAGAGAGGGGGGAGAGAGAGAGAGCAAAAGAGAGGGATTGAGAGAAAGAGCAAAAGAGAGGGATGGAGAAAGAGAGAGCAAAAAAAGGAGAGAGAGACAGAGCAAAAGAGAGGGGGGAGAGAGAGAGTGCAAAAGAGAGGGGGGAGCGAGAGCTCAAAAGAAAGGGGGGAGAGAGAGAATGCAAAAGAGAGGGGGAGAGAGAGCGAAAAAGAGGGGGAGAGAGAGAGCGCAAAAGAGAGGGGGAGAGAGAGAGCGCAAAAGAGAGGGGGAGAGAGAGCGCAAAAGAGAGGGGGAGAGAGAGCGCAAAAGAGAGGGGGAGAGAGAGCACAAAAGAGAGGGGGAGAGTATATATATAACTGAGATCCCGTGTTATTAATCTGCCTCGGATATACCTCCACATTTTGGGTGAAGGTTCTGTGTGCAGCTGGGTGTAGATATCTATAATATGTTTTCAGGTTTATTTTACTTTGTTTCAATAATTGACTTTGCTACCTTTTAGCAATTTCACACTGGTCTAACCTATATTGTGCGCTACATTATCTATTTGCACATCCTTTGTTTTTTGGAGGATGCAGTATGTCAGCATATTCAATTGCCTATGCCAATAAATTGTTACTTTGTTCACTTTAAAAATTTGGAGCTGTTTATTTAGATTTAAAAGAGTGCTGAATTTCCTGTCTTTATAGAAACAAGTATTTCCTTGGTTTCTTTTCTTTCTATAGTAATTCTCAAAATATATATATCTCAATCTCTGATGAAGCGCATGTGAGCATGCGCGAAACGCGTCAGATCTAGCACACCTGTGATAGTGCTACTCACCTTGTGTGTCCAATAAACCACTTGGCATCAAGTTCCAGGTTCCTCGCTTCTTTCTTTCGAGTATCCTATATATATATATACTATATATATATATATATATGTTCTTAGGACTTCCTTACTAACCACGCTAGCTCTCTTCATGCTTGAGCTTATTAACCCTACGTGCAATTCTGTTGTTCTCTTATTGTATATCACTTCTGTTGGTTTAGAGTGCTTGATTTCACAACTTAGATCCCATTCTCATATTACCTGCCATGGGCATACCTCCTGAAACATTTGGGGGTTCCATGTGCAGTAGGGTGTAGTTGTTTATATCCTCACTCTACCAAATTCTTGCTACTTATTGTTAAGCTTTATGATGTTTTTCATATGCTTCTTATGTATAATGCAATAACTTGCTCTAATATGAGTATATTACCGATAACTTAGATCCTGTGTTATTAATCTGCGCAGGATATATCTCCACATTTTGGGTGAAGGTTCTGTGTGCAGCTGGGTGTGGTTATCTATAATATCTTTTCTAACAACAAAATATTGCTTTGTTCACATATGTATTATTAGGTACTTTGGTTCACCCTGTTTAAATAATTGATTTTGCTACCTTTTAGCAATTTCACACTGGTTTAACCTATATTGTGCACTACATTATCTATTTGCACATCCTTTGTTTTTTGGAGGATGCAGTATGTCAACATATTCAATTGCCTATGCCAATAAATTGTTACTTTGTTCACTTTAAAAATTTGGAGCTGTTTATTTAGATTTAAAAGAGTGCTGAATTCCCTGTCTTTATAGAAACAAGTATTATCTTGGTTTCTTTTCTTTCTATAGTAATTCTCGAAATATAGTCTATAAGGGTCTGCACCACTAGCCTTATGGTTCTTTGTAGGTTGAGTATATATACATTTTACTGTACCCGTCCAGCTCCCATTCCTAGCATTTGCTTCCCACTTTGTTTTTTTGCTTAAATATATATATATATATATATATATATATATATATATACTGTATATATATATATATATATATACTGTATATATATATATATATATATATATATATATTCATTAAAATTATGGGGGGGAGATAAAAAAACTGAAATTAAAATCCTCCATGTCTCAAAATTAAATCAATGTAAATATTTGCATAGGAAATTAGCACATCTAGGCAAGTATCCCCGCATGCTTTTCTCCAGAAATTCTTAATATACAATGTTTCCAATGCACAAGAGAATTGTGGGTAAGATATGCAAATTAGATATGCAAATTCTCAGTTTTTTTTTGCTTCAAAATACTGTTTTGACACAGCAATCCTTTTAACGGGATTATTAAACATTGTATATTAAGAATTTCTGGGGAAAAGCTTTCGGGGATACTTGCCTAGATGTGCTATTTTCCTATGCAAATATTTACATTGATTTTATATATATATATATATATATATATATACTGTATATATGAATATCTATTTAAAATACATAGAGGACTTTCCCCTATGGAACAAACATTGGTATATAAAATGTTTACAGTACATAAACAGTAAAATACAATATTAGATATTAAAATTTAATAAAAATGATTTTTCTTGTTTTTAGGTATTTGAGGGGAAAGGGCTCCAAAGTATATATGTATATAAACATGAATACATGTATTCACATATATACATATGGATATTTACATACATACACATATTTAGACATGTATATATATATATATATATATATATATATATATATTATACCCCTTTTCATTCAAATACTTGTCTTATACCATATACTTTTAAACCCTTATATCTTTTTATTTTTAATAGTTCTATGAATATTTTTTATTAGATAATGTATATATCAGTTTGTTTTAATGTATTTATATTCGGCTAGATTACGAGTTTGGCGTTAGCCTTAAAAAGCAGCGTTAAGGGGTCCTAACGCTGCTTTTTAACGCCCGCTGGTATTACAAGTCTGGCAGGTACAGGTGTACTGCTCACTTTTCTTCTGCGATTTTTCCATACCGCAAATCCCCTTACGTCAATTGCGTATCCTATATTTTTAATGGGATTTTCCTAACGCTGGTATTACAAGTCAAGGAAGAAGTGAGCGGTACAGCCTCTACCTCCAAGACTCCTACCGCATATAAAAGTCAGTAGTTATGAGTTTTATGGACTAACGCCGGAACATAAAGCTCTTAACTAAAGTGCTACAAAGTACACTAACACCCATAAACTACCTATTAACCCCTAAACCGAGGCCCCCCCCACATTGCAAACACTATAATAAAATTATTTAACCCCTAATCTGCCGACCGGACATCGCCGCCACCTAAATGATACCTATGAACCCCTAATCTGCTGCCCATAACATTGCAGACACCTACATTATATTTATTAACCCCTAATCTGCCGCCCCCAAAGTCGCCGCCACCTACCTACAATTATTAACCCCCTAATCTGCCGACCGGACATCGCCACCACTATAATAAATGTATTAACCCCTAAACCGCCGCACTCCTGCCTCGCAAACACTGATTAAATTTATTAACCCCTAATCTGCCCCCCCAACGTCGCCGACACCTACTTACAATTATTAACCCCAATAAAGTTATTAACCCCTAAACCTAAGTCTAACCCTAACACCCGCCTAACTTAAATCTATTTTTAATAAATCTAAATAAAATTACTATAATTAAATAAATTATTCTTATTTAAAAATAAATACTTACCTATAAAATAAACCCTAATATAGCTACAATATAACTAATATTTTAGGATTTATTTTTATTTTACAGGCAACTTTGTATTTATTTTAACTAGGTACAATAGCTATTAAATAGTTATTAACTATTTAATAACTACCTAGCTAAAATAAATACAAATATACCTGTAAAATAAACCCTAACCTAAGTTACAATTACACCTAACACTACTCTATAATTAAATTAATTACCTAAACTACCTACAATTAAATACAATTAAATTAAATAAATAAATTAAATTACGAAAAAAAAACAACTAAATTACAGAAAATAAAAAAGAAATTACAATATTTTAAACTAATTACACCTAATCTAATCCCCCTAATAAAATAAAAAAGCCCCCCAAAATAATAAAATTCCCTACCCTACACTAAATTACAAATAGCCCTTAAAAGGGCCTTTTTTGCGGGGCATTGCCCCAAAGTAATCAGCTCTTTTACCTGTAAAAAAAAAATACAATACCCCTCCCAACATTAAAACCCACCACCCACATACCCCTACTCTAAAACCCACCCAATCCCCCCTTAAAAAACCTAACACTAACCCCCTGAAGATCACCCTACCTTGAGCCGTCTTCCCCCAGCCGGGCCGAACTCTTCATCCAATCCGGCAAGAAGAGGTCCTCCAGAGGGTCCGAAGTCTTCATCCTATCCGGGCAGAAGAGGACATCCAGACCAGAAGAAATCTTCATCCAAGCGGCATCTTCTTTCTTTATCCTTCCTGAGCGGAGCGGCACCATCTTGAAGACCTCCGATGCGAAACATCCTCCTTGACCGACGACTAGACGACGAATGACGGTTCCTTTAAATGACGTCATCCAAGATAGCGTCCCTCGAATTCCGATTGGCTGATAGGATTCTATCAGCCAATTGGAATTAAGATAGGTAAAATCCGGTCTGGATGTCCTCTTCTGCCCAGATAGGATGAAGACTTCGGACCCACTGGAGGATCTCTTCTTGCCGGATTGGATGAAGAGTTTGGCCCGGCTGGGTGAAAACAGCTCAAGGTTGGGTGATCTTCAGGGGGTTATGATCTTCAGAGGGTTAGTGTTAGTTTTTTTAAGGGGGGGTTGGGTGGGTTTTAGAGTAGGGGTATGTGGGTTTTAATGTTGGGGGGTATTGTATTTTTTTTACAGGTAAAAGAGCTGATTACTTTGGGGCAATGCCCCGCAAAAGGCCCTTTTAAGGGCTGTTTGTAATTTAGTGTAGGGTAGGGAATTTTATTATTTTGGGGGGCTTTTTTATTTCATTAGGGGGATTAGATTAGGTGTAATTAGTTTAAAATATTGTAATTTCTTTTTTATTTTCTGTAATTTAGTGTTTTTTTTCCGTAATTTAGTTTTTTTAATTTAATTGTATTTAATTGTAGGTAATTTAGGTAAAAAGTTTAATTATAGAGTAGTGTTAGGTGTAATTGTAACTTAGGTTAGGGTTTATTTTACAGGTATATTTGTATTTATTTTAGCTAGGTTGTTATTAAATAGTTAATAACTATTTAATAGCTATTGTACCTTGTTAAAATAAATACAAAGTTGCCTGTAAAATAAAAATAAATCATAAATTAGCTACAATGTAACTATTAGTTATATTGTAGCTATATTAGGGTTTATTTTATAGGCAAGTATTTATTTTTAAATAGGAATAATTTATTTAATTATAGTAATTTTATTTAGATTTATTAAAAATAGATTTAAGTTAGGGGGGTGTTTGGGTTAGACTTAGGTTTAGGGGTTAATAACTTTATTATAGTAGCGGCGATGTTGGAGTCAGAAGATTAGGGGTTCATAAGTATAATGTAGGTGGCAGCGGTGTCCAGAGCGGCAGATTAGGGGTTAATAATATAATGTAGGTGTCAGCGATAGTGGGGGCAGCAGATTAGGGGTTAATAAGTGTAAGATTAGGGGTGTTTAGACTCGGGGGTCATGTTAGGGTGTTAGGTGTAGACTTAGAAAGTATTTTCCCATAGGAAACAATGGGGCTGCGTTAGGAGCTGAACGCTGCTTTTTTGCAGGTGTTAGACTTTTTTTCAGCCGTCTCAGCCTCATTGTTTCCTATGGGGAAATCGTGCACGAGCAGGTTTTACCCAGCTTACCGCTACCGTAAGCAACGCTCGTATTACAGGGAGAAGTGGTGCTAGATTTGCTCAACCCTCACTTTTCTGAGGCTAACGCAGCCATTCAGTAAACTTGTAATACCAGCGTTGTTTAAAGTGAGCACTGGTTGTTTAAAGTGAGCACTGGAAAAAAAAGGCTTGTTAGCAACGCAAGTTTTTACCGACAAAACTTGTAATCTAGCTGATTGTGTTTGGTGCAACGTTTTATTTAGCCTTAACCCTTTAGTGAGGATTTCATTTACGCTAACCCAACGAGTGCAAATTTAGTTTGTGCTTGTGCGATGGCATTTTCTTTTAAATTGTAAAATGCATGCAAATTACCCGGCCGGCGATATTTAGCGTACTACGTGTAAACTAGCCCTTTTGCAAGATGTTCTGTTTTTGTGCTTTAATAATACTGTTGTCATATCTTTTCAACCACAAAACCATTATGTAAAATTCACATTAACAACTGTAAGTGTACAATATATTTATCTTTACATAGATTCATCATGAGTGTCTAAAGTATAATTTATTGAAGCTTATGATTTCAGTAGATAGCAGCTGAAGTCTCTGCTGTATTGTTCAACCCAGAGAGTTTTTGCATTGTTAACACAGAGCAATTCCTGACTACATTTTCTCTTTCTGCCTTCTGTCATGTATTCATCATTTCACTCAGATCATCAAAAGAAAAAGCTTATGGGGCCGAATTATCAAGCTACGATCGGGCTGATTGACACCCCCTGCTAGCGGCCAAATTTACAATATGAGATAAACCAGTACAAAAATACACAATAAGGCACATGTTAATTAGTCACCTGGCTTTTCAACCCACTTGTGCCCAATGATAGCTTCACTATCATGTGATCTTATTATACATTCAGTAGTTCTGTGGCTAATTGGCTGTATTGGGCAACTAAGTGAACTGAAAGCTGATATGGTGCATACTGCAAACTGTTATCACCTGGCCAATGGCATATTCAATGGTGCCTCTGTCATATGTTTGCACTTTGCATTGTCACGTCATAAATATGGATCTTGATGTCCAACTTTATTAGGAAAGGCTGCGTTTAAAAGTTCCTTTTACTTGCAAGCAGGTATATGAAAAATTGTAGCGCAGGATATTCTGGTTGACTTAGTGAAGCAAACATCATAATACGCTTTTCTTACAACGGGTACCTTGCATTCAATCTTCAGTGTGCGGCGACGATCGCATGAAGAGGATCCTCCACACTGGATGGCTCTGCAGCCAATGTTCCTGCACTGCGGCCTCCTTCGCTCCGCGCCACCTTCGCTCCGGGTGGAGAAAGAAGATGTCCCCACGCTGGATGAAGATGGAGCCGCCTGGAAGAAAACCTTCACCACTGGAATGGTGAATACCTATTTTGGTGTTAGTGTTAGGCTTTTTTTTTTTAATTTTTAATTTTTTTTATTTTTTAGATTAGGGATTTGGGCGCTGAAAAAGAGCTGAATGCCTTTTAAAGGGCAATGCCCATATGAATGCCCCTTTAGGGGCAATGGGTAGCTTAGGTGTTTTTACAGTTAGGTTTTTTTTATTTTGGGGGTTGGTTGGGTGGGTGGATTTTAATGTTAGGGGGTACTTTGTAATATTTTTAATGCAAAAGAGCTGTTTAACATAGGGCAATGCCCTACAAAAGGCCCTTTTAAGGGCTTTTGGTAGTTTAATGTTAGATTAGGGGGGTGTTTATTTTGGAGTGTCTTTTTTTTTTTTAAATTTATTTATTTTTATTCGTTTTGAACAATATAAATAACAAACAGGGACTCGCAGGACCCCTACACAGTCTGACACATATCAAGTATATAGGTGCACAAAATCTATATCAAGTATCCTGTGTATTTAAAAAGAAAAAAGGGTGAGGAAACGTTAATGAAACATTTATGTTTGAGAACAAAGAATAAAGTCAATACATTTCAAAGAAGCTATTGAGGGGGGTGGGAGAGGTGAGGGGAACGAGGGAAGAGGGATCTTGATGAGAGGGAGAGGGGGAGGGGAACATCTCAGAAAGTCGCCTAAATGAGGGCAGGGATGAAGTCTCTTATGTCCTAACTGAAGGTATCCATAAAGTGTCATGTTTATCTTTCCAGTCAGCCCAGGCTAATTCAAATAAGTCTACTTTATCTAAACTATAATATATGTCTTTTTCCATTGTGTACAGGAAGGCCATCGTGTTGAGGATATCAGACCACCGGGGAGGGGTTACTTTTTTCCAAGACCTAGCGATGTTAGTTTTAACTGAAGACAGGAGATAGACACAGAAAATCTGCTGGTGTTTAGGAAGGGTATGTAAATTTAGGTGGAGTAGCGCCGTACCGGGGTTTTTAGGTATCATAATCTTGAGTGCCATCAGGGTACAAAAACATGAGTTCCATAGGGGTTTTAGTTTAGGGCACTCCCACCATGTGTGGAGCATATCGCCAGGGAGACCACATTCCCTCCAACACAAGGGTGAAGTCAGTGGGAACATTTTAGACAACCGCGTAGGGACCAGATACCATTCAGAGATTGATAAACAACTGTAGCCTTAGACACTAGAGGGCGCTAAAATAATCAGTGAATCTAACATGAATCTAACATAAATGAATGGATGAAAGACCAGCCGCACCTCTCAATACCAATAAAATGGATAAAAAGAATAAAAATATACGTGTGATAGACACACAAGAGGGCGCTATGACAACTAAGTAATACAAAACAAAAAATAGTTAATAATGTAGACAATGACAAGCAATGTATACGAATGGTTATGAACGGATCATGGACTCTCACCATACAGACGATGCAACAATTAATATTCTGTCCCAAAAGAATGTGTAATGTCCATATATATAATGTCCAAATGATGTAAGCAACACCAGTTGCTGCCGATGGTGCTGTACTGTCCTCCTGTGAATGCCCTCTTAGTTCCTAAGTGACCGGAGGCAGATCTATAGGGTTTGGAGGGGAAACAGAAGCGACAAATGTGTGTATCCAGTGTGATATAAACCCCCCTGTACAAGTATACTATGCCCAGGGTACTCACACTTTGACTTAGCACACCAATGTGCTGGTAGGCGCAGACTGGCTATCAGAGCAAGCCAGCTAGCTCTCTCCGGTGCACTCTCTCGCTGTGGTAATCGTCAAAGTCTGAGCCGCTGTGTCTTTTTAGTGCTGATCTCCAGCACCAGCAGGAACTGGTAACAGACTAGCTCCCAAGGATTGGTAATGAGGATATACTTATCATGGAATCATATGCGATGGTATAAAAAATAGATTTTAATCAGTGTTAAAAACAACAACCATACAGGAGGACAGTACAGCACCATCGGCAGCAACTGGTGTTGCTTACATCATTTGGACATTATATATATGGACATTACACATTCTTTTGGGACAGAATATTAATTGTTGCATCGTCTGTATGGTGAGAGTCCATGATCCGTTCATAACCATTCGTATACATTGCTTGTCATTGTCTACATTATTAACTATTTTTTGTTTTGTATTACTTAGTTGTCATAGCGCCCTCTTGTGTGTCTATCACACGTATATTACCATTCAGAGATGACTTTGTAGTAGGTTTCGAACATTTTTATGCAATGTAAGGTCTTTTTGGTTAAAGTAATGGACCTCTGCCAAGAGTTCACAGGAATGTGGATGTGGAGAGCTACATTCCACCTTAGTAGGTGTGTTGCCGGGACAGGAGGTACAGTGCCCTCAAGCAAACCGTAGTGTCTCGAGAAAGGCTTGAAAAGTTTGCGGCCCCCGCGCCAGACGGACTCCCATGGGGTAAGCAGGCGAGTAGCAGTAGGGTGGAATCTCCAGCTAGAAAGGAAACTCTTAATTCAAGTGAGTTCTAAATGGAGGAAGGGCGGAATGTGATTGCGAGATCTGTCCTGGGTCATCGAGATATAACCATCTTTACTGGACCTTGACCAGAAGTCCGAGACTTGTTTGACTCCTATTCGAGCCCACGTGTTGGGATGCGTTTCCGCAAGGCCTGTAAGAAGGCCCGAGACAGAAGTAATCGGGGAGGGATGAGGTGCGATCAGGCTACGATGCCGAATCTTATCCCAGACTGCCAGACATTCAAGAATTACGAGGTTATTTATGCCTAAGGGTCTACGACTATGGGCAGGGGTCCAGATTAAGTCTTTGAGGTAAATGTCAAAAGGTAATGAGGCTTGCTCAATATCTCTCCACCTGTCTTGTGTTTGGAGCACCCCCCATTGGGAAATATGTGTGACCATGGCTCCCTCATAGTATTTAACTATAGATGGGGAAGCTAACCCTCCAAGCTGGATAGGAAACTGTAATGTTCTATGGGCTATTCTGGGTGTCCTATTCTGCCAAATAAACTTTGTACACTCGCTTTGAAATTGTAATAAGAGATGGGCAGGTATTCTAATTGGGAGACACCTAAATAGATAGGTAAGCCTAGGAAGAAATGACATTTTGAGGGAAGTTATACGGCCCATCCAAGAAATAGTCTTGTGGTCCCATTCATTCTTTAGAGCGCACAAGTCTGCCAATAGAGGAAGATAATTGTCTTTAACCATTTGCTTCAAATTATTAGAGATCCTTACTCCAAGGTGAGTTACCCATTTGTTAGACCATTTTAAGTTGAACTTGTTTTGCAGCTCCGTAACGTAGTCTTGGGAGTAGTCCCACCAGTAAATTTCTGTTTTGGGAGCATTAAGCTTATCAAAGGAGAGAGCGCCAAAGGCCTCCAGGATTTCCAGAAGTCTGGGGATTGTGCGGAGTGGGTCTGAGGAAAACACTGTGACATCGTCCGCAAACAGGGCGATTTTGTGTTTGGAGCCAGATAGCGTGATTTCCTCTAGACCCTCGTCAGTACGTATTGTTTCAGCAAGTGGCTCAATGGCTAGAGCAAACAGTAATGGGGAGAGTGGGCAACCCTGCCTCGTACCATTAGAGATGGAAAATGGGTCCGATTGGAAACCCAGACCCCTGACCACTGCTGTAGGTCTGGAGTATAAGGCTTGAATCGCAAGGCACGTGTCAGAGGGAAACTTGAAAGCATTCAGAGTCTCCCAGAGGTAGCTCCATCTGACTCTGTCAAAGGCCTTCTCAGCATCTAAAGAGATGACCGAGAAGGGCTTGTTCAGTCTAGTCGACTCGCAGACAACATTAATAAGACACCTCGTGTTTTCCGGGCCCTCGGGGTTGTGTATGAACCCTACTTGATCCGGGATAATTAAACTGGGTAAAAGTTTACAAATATGATTGGCCAGGAGTTTTAAATATATTTTAATATCCACGTTGATTAGCAAAATCGGTCTGTAGTTGGGGCAAAATGAGGGATCTTTATTTGGCTTGGGGATCATAATAATGTCAGCTTCTAAAAATTCTTGCTTAAAGCTCCTTCTTGTCTAGCTAAACTAAAAATCTAAGGAGCAGCGGCATCAATTCCTGGCAGTAGGTTTTATAGAACTCGGCAGGAAATACATCAGGCCCAGAGGCCTTAAAGGGTTTGAGACGCTTGATTACTTGTTTAAGTTCAAGCAGAGTAAATGGGTTGGTCAGGGACTCTTGTTGTTCCAATGTTAAAGTTGGGATGTTGAGGGAGCTAAGAAATTGTCTAATGTGTAGCGCAGGGGCAGGGGTTTTATTTTCATTCTTTGCAATGTTGTAGAGCTTGGAATAATAGTCTGAGAAGCAATCTCCGTCTTTTTTGTTTTTATAGGAGTATTAGTTTAGGTTAAATTTTTATTATTTTGGATAAATTTGTTTATTATTTTATGTAATCTTAGATTTTTTTGAATTTGCGTTATTTTAGAGTTTTTTTTGTAATGTTTTTTTTTGGTAGGATTTTATAATTTTGTAATTTAATTTTTTTCTTTTTTTTTTTTAAATAGTAATGTTAGGTTTATTCATAGTTTAATCTTCATTTTTTATTTCAAAGGTAAGTTTTTATTTATTTTAAGGTAGTTATATTCACTTTAATTTAAAGTTAGCGGGTATTAGGTTTAGGGGTTAATAGTATTATTTAGTGTGTCGCAATGCAGGGGGTGGCGGTTTAAGGGTTAATAGGCTTATTATAGTAGTTACGATATGGGGGGTCGGCGGCTTAGGGGTTAATAGGTTTATTTAGGTGTTAGCGATGCAGGTACAGCGGTTTAGGGGTTAATAGCTTTATTTAGTTTGAATATGTTGGGGCGGCGAATTAGGGGTTAATGACTTTATTTAGTGTTGGCGATGTCGGGGGAGGCGGATTAGGGGTATTTAGCCTAGGGGTTTATGTTAGGGTGTTTTATGTAACTTTCTTATCCCCATTGACATCAATGGGGATTGCTTTATAGCAATCACCATTCCACAACTGTCCATTAATGTGTATAGGGAAAAACGTGCACAAGCACATCAAGTCAGGACTTGGCTTTTGTGCAGTATGGGGGTTACCGCACCATATTGCACAACACAAAAAGGTTTTTTGTTAACTTGTAATGGCAGCACTATGGAAATTTACACACCGGGTATATTGCATAACTTGTAATCTTGCTCAAAGAAACACGTGTTTTACCATTTCCCGAAAATCCACTTAAAGGGGGTGCAAAGGTGGGTTGATTTATGAGAATACCTATATCACAAAAACTGAAGATGTTACAGACGTGAAAATTGGTATTCAGAGTATCTTTTAAGAATAAAGAAACATTTTTTTTTATCATTTCTCGAAAATCCACTTAAGGGGTGTGAAAATGGGGGGGGGGGGTGATTTATGAGGATACCTAGATCTCAAAAAACAAATATGTTACAGATTTGAAAATTGGTATTTACATTCTCATTTCAAAATACAGAAACACGTGTTTTATCATTTCCCGAAATTCCACTTAAGGTCAGTGAAAAGGGGGGGTGATTTATGTGGATAGCTATATCTTAAAAACCGAAGATGTTAGAAAAGTAAAAATTATAATTTAACATCTTCATTATAAAGTAAGTTTACATGCCAAATTTCTTGCTCCTAACGTCAGTAGTTCTCAAGATATGTTTATCCCTAAAAAAATGAATACTCTTTTTTTCTCTTTTTTTCACATCTGACTGTTAAGTCATAATATATAATTACAATTTAATATTAAAGTAATTGTAAAAAAAAAATAAAAAAAAATAATAACAAATTTTTGATGTGTCGGATGGAATCCCTGCCCAAACTTAGCTGATTGTTTATCTTTTACAAATCACAAAATCTATGCGAGTGAGGCCGTATGCAACAGCTAGTTATATATACACAGTATAAATATATAGTATATATTATATATACAGTATGTATATACAGTATATATATATATATATATATATATATATATATATATTAAAAAGAGGTGAATGTCTGTGCTCAGGGTTTTATGCTGGATAATAGAAGTGGTATCTAGAGGTAAATGGACCACAATTCGTATTGCTCTTATGTAGGTATATACAGTTAGTTATGCAGTATCTACAATATATCTGTAATAATACAAATTATATGTTAAGTAATCGATGCAGGCCCAATTCAAAAGCTTTTTTCAGATACAATCTTAATCCAACACCAGGTCTATTATAAGTCAATGGGTTGCATACAATACAGTCAATTTGAAGACTACTGTTGTATCGGTTCCCCAGTGCCTGCGTAATCTCTGCAGCTTCTTCTGGTAAAGAGAGAGTCCTCTTGAACAAGTGGATCCTCCCAGTAGATTTCTGAAACAATAGAGCGTAGAGAAGCGCACAAGATAGGCACCCCTAGTGAAGCCTGTTTTGACTAGTGTATTAGAGCAAAACAAAGTAAATAGAACCACTCACGTGATTTAACCTCAATCAATATGAGGTATAGATAAGACACCGGTATAAGTTGGTACAGTCGATCTCTCCTTCTGTTTTCCTTTATTCCCAGTTGTCCCCTGTAGTCCCTCCAGTACTGTAGTCTCTTTGAAAGTGTAAACCAGGTAATACACTAGTCAAAACAGGCTTCACTAGGGGTGCCTATCTTGTGCGCTTCTCTACGCTCTATTGTTTCATATATATATATATATATATATATATATATATATATATATATATATATATATATATATATAAACACAATCTGCATATCCGCATCTCCGGACCATAAAAGAAAGAAGAAAAAGGTTAAAAATGTATCAAAAACTTTGTTTTGGAATTTTTTTTAAAATCCTTTGCATGTAAAAACATGAAAATTCAGTTACAAGCCTGTAACCAAGTAGAAACAACTACAGCCAAACTTGTTTCGGGCCCAATGTCTGCCCTTGTTAACTGGTATATATATATATATATATATATATATATATATATATATATATATATATATACACAATCTGAGCAGCCATGTTCTTAATTTCAGTTATAAAATATATAGTACACAAATCCAGTTAGGTTCCACTTACTAGAAAATACCTCAAACGTTATGAGGTAAGATCCTGCTTCTATGAGACCTCTGGTGTGATTGGTATGGAAGATTTCTTGACCTTGAAATTATTTGTCTTCCTTGCCCCTTGGAGTATGTCAGAGACCAGACTCAGGAGTGGGCTGTCAGCATTTACAGCTGCACAGCCTCCCAGTGACTCAGGCAGTTACCCCCAGAGAAACCCTGTTTTGGCAAAACCTCTCAGAATGTCTGTATTGTCTGTAAAAATAATGGCAGCTGCTTGTAATTCACTGAGTTAGCCCAGCAAGTTGGGACACCGTAAAGATAGTGAGGTGAGCCCAGCAAGGTTAGACAGACTGTGTTTAATCAGCAGACAAGTGAGCACAGTAAAGGCAGTAATTAGCCAGCAGGTGAGCCCAGCAAGGTGAGACAGGCTGGGTGAAATTAGCAGACAAGTGAGCACAGTAAAGACAGTAATGAGCCAGCAGGTGAGCCCAGCAAGGTGAGACAGGTTGGGTGTAATCAGCAGACAAGTGAGCACAGTAAAGGCAGTAATGAGCCAGCAGGTGAGCCCAGCAAGGTAAGAAAAGCTGGGTGTAATCAGCAGACAAGTGGAAACAGTAAAGGTAGTAATGAGCCAGCAGGTGAGACCAACAAGGTGAGACAGGCTGGGTGTAATCAGCAGACAAGTGAGCACAATATAGGCAGTAATGAGCCAGCAGGTGAGATCAGCAAGGTGAGACAGGCTGTGTGTAATCAGCAAACAAGTGGGCCCAGTAAAGGCAGTAATGAGCTAGCAGGTGAGACCAACAAGGTGAGACAGGCTGGGTGTAATCAGCAGACAAGTGAGCACAATATAGGCAATAATGAGCCAGCAGGTGAGATCAGCAAGGTGAGACAGGCTGGGTGTAATCAGCAGACAAATAAGCACTTAAAGGCAGCAATGAGCCAGCAGGTGAGACAGGCTGGGTGTAATCAGCAGACAAGTGAGCACAGTAAAGCAGTAATGAGTCAGCAGGTGACACCAGCAACGTTAGGCAGCCTGGGAGCAGCAAGCCTGCAGTTTCTGGGACCAGAATTAAACCCACAAGCTCTGTATAGCGCAGGATCTGTAGTCTACACACACACATCCCTATACAGACCAGCGAACAGTAGAATCAAATGCCAACTGACTTGTGCACATAGGCTACCTAGAGGACTGGAATATATAAGGAGCTGTTATCTGTAACGTTTAATTAACCCATACGCAGTACATACCTCATATCTGTTTAAGGTCAAAAGAGAAATCCTGCAAGCTGCTTGTTTGTACAACACATTGTTTTAAAGTAATAAAACATATTGCACCATGTGGAGCCGCTTGTGCGCTGCTTCTTCTTTCTATAGAGAAATAGGGATAGAACACCCTATAGAGATGCGCTAAGGTAAACAATGGAAGTCCAGGAACGATCAGGTCAGAGGCAGCTCTCCCAGATAGATGAATCAAAGGTCGATCCTGTGGGAAGGAATAGGAAGGCGCCACATAGGGTAATATCGTTCTTTCTATAGATTTTACCATACTCCAAGCTGGTACTGGAGAATCACTTTCTAAGAAGAAGCCACTGCATCATTTGTTTATTGGACACAGATTTGGAGCAAGGAAAAATGCAAAGTAAATCTGTCTTAGATTTACCTAATTCCATCTATTCCAAGTAATGGTAAACAAAATGATAACTGAAATACAAATAAAACAAACAGAACTGAAAGACAAACTTTGTATGATATTTATTAAAATAGCAAATAATACCTTCTATACATTTATTTATTGTTATAGACTGTAAAATGTATTCTATGCATTAAGATTAGTGTAGTAAGACAGTTATTCTACAAAATAACATAATAATGCATCCACAGAAATGACCAATTAATATAATTACACCCAATAGTATGGGGGATTGGTCATCATTCTTGGGTTCCAGACCCATACCTTTATTTATCTATAACAGATGTCTGAATTTGAAATAAAACAACCCCCGTCTATACTCTTCTGTGAAGCCTTATTGCTTTAAATTTATACCAAAATGTGTATTTTTGCAGTTTTTTAACAGGGGCTGATGATACGACAACCTGACAACCATGTAAATTATGCAAGAAAAGTCTTTTCTTCTACAATTCCCACTGCAGACTTCGCAGATGCAAACATTTCATGGTTTGTCAGAATTTAGTTAATTCAAGAAAATAATAATAGTAACACATCCAGACATAGGATTGTCTGTTTAAGTTGCCCTAGTGGTGGTGATTATATTCTGCTTTTATTTACGTTCTCCAGTAGCCAAAAGCAACAAAGAAGAAATCTTGAGCTGTAGTATTTTTTCTCTTTTTCCTCTTGTTAAGGATATTCACTTCCCAGCCATATTTCACATGCATTTCCATTCCAGCCTTCCCAGCATTCACAGTTTCCACAGCTACATATCCCATTGCCTAAAACAAATTGAACAGGGGTTTAATTATCACAATCAAAATGTACTACTTCAAATACCTTATTAAAAAAGTAGCAGGTCATAATCAAAACCCTTTAACTGCTCACTTAAATATTCTATTTTTTGTGGAGCACTTTAAATGTGATTTAGCAACCACTAGAAATATAGACTTTCAGCCAACTAATAGCATCTTTTCATCTGTGCTCTTAGCAAAGTGCTGCACACTGTAATCATGTTGTCTTTTATTTCTCACAAGTATTATAGTGTGCGAGTTGGATGCAGTGTTATACTCATCTGCACCCATTGCACCTGAAGATTCATGTTAACCCCTTTCAGAGTAAAGCATAAAACAGTTTTTTGCTCTCAAAGAGATATCCTAATTAAACAATTACATGTTCTAAATTGTCAGAACATGAATTACCAATCCTAACTATGTGTTTAACCCCCTCAAAGAAGTTAAACACATACGCAAATTTCTCCTTGGGAGATACAAATATTGCAGCTCTTAAAGAAACCCCCCCCCAAAAAAAACCCCCCACATAGGGCTATATTATGAGTGGAGCACTAATGTTAGCGCCAGAAATGTAAACGCAATCCCGAGATTGGGGTATTCCTTAGGTTTAAATCCCTATTAAAAGTGGTGTGCTTTTCAATTGACTGCCAATTTGTTTGCGTGAACTCCCGGTAATTTACGCTTCCCATATTTTCTATGGGTAGTGTTGAGCGGAAATGTGCACTCGTATTACAAGTTGAAAGTAAATGCAATCGCATTTACCGCTCAAACTTTTTACGCAACTTAAAAGGTTGTGTAAAGAGTTAGTCCGGAGGAAACAGTTGTACTAAACTACACTATTAACCTGTAAACAGCCACTCCACCCACATCGCAAACTACCTCTCTACATCATTAACCCCTTAACTGACACTCCCATATTGCAAACTACCTCTCTACACTATTAACCCCTAAACCACCCCCCAACATTGCAAACGGAACCTCTACACTAGTAACCCCTAAACCACCACCACTGCAAAGTAATCCACTAACATCTAACCCCCCTAACCTAACACCCTCTAAGTTATCCCAAAACTGAATAACCTTACCTATAAAAAAAACTATCTTTAAAAAAATAGAAATAAAACCTTACAAAAAAATAAAACCTAACATTACAAAAAAAATAAAACCGAACCAAAAATAAAAAAATGTATACCTGTTCTAAAACCACAATAATAAAAAAAACTATTATAACACTAAAATACAATAAAGCCCTTAAAAGAGCCTTTTATAGGACATTGCCTACAAAAATCAGCTCTTTTTGTGAAACAAAAATACAAGCTTCTAACAATAACCCCCCTGCCCTACCAAAAAAAAAATACCCACTCAAAAAAAAAACTACCACTAACCCTGAAGATGGTACTCAACAAAGATGAATCTGGGAGTCGGCACTCCATCTTCATCTGTCTGCAATCTCCTTATCTTTACCCTGGCGGTGGGCCACCTTCATTTCAGCAGCGCCCCTTCTTCTTATCTTTATCTCGGCGGTGGTCTTCATCTATCTTCAGTTCTTCAACACAAACATCCTCTTCATGCGGTTACCAGCTGCACACTGTATTTTGAATGTGAGGTACCCCTTTTATATAGGGATACCTTTGCATTTCTATTGGCTGATTTTCCTGTTCAAATTCAAATCAGCCAATAGAAAAATCTTTCATTCTATTGGATGATTTGAATTTGAACATGAAAATTAGCTAATAGGAATGCAAGGGTACCCCTATATAAAAGGGGTACCTCACATTCAAAATTCAGTGTGCGGCTGGTGACCACATGAAGAGGAAGTCTGTGTTGAAGAGCTGAAGATGGATAAAGACCGCCACCACTATAAAGATAAGAAGATGGAGCGCCGCTGGTCTGAAGATGGACCACGCCTGCATGAAGATAAGAAGATCGCCAATGGATGAAGATGGAGTGCTTCCGCCCGGATTAATCTTTGGTGAGTACCATCTTCGGGTATGTGTTAGGTTTTTTTGGGTATGTTTTTTTTTAAGATAAGTTTTTTTTTTCATGGGCAGCAAAAGAGATAAATAGTAGGGTTAATGTTAGAATCCTGTATTTTTTCCCCCCTCACAAAAAGAGCTGATTCCCTTTATGACAATGTCCTAGAAAAGGCCCTTTTAAGGACTATATTACAGTTTAGTGTAGAATAGTTTTTTTTTATTTTGGATAGTTTTTTTATTGGGGTTTTAGAAGAGGCATAACTAGTTAGTTAAGGTTATTCTATTTTGGGGTAACTTTGGGGTTGTTAGGTTAGGGGGTTTAGATGTTAGTGGGTTACTTTGCATTGGGGCATGGTGGATAAGGGGTTAATAGAGTAAAGCATTAGTTTGCCATGTGGGGTGGTGGTGTAGGGGTAAATAGTGTAGAGGGTTAGTTTATGATGTGGGGGTGGTTTAGGGGTTAATAGTGTAGTGAGTTCTTTGTGGGGGGCTATGTGGTAGTTTAGGGGTTATTAGAGTAGGGGTCTTATGGTGATTCAGGTTAGCAAGCGAGTATGGGTGTAAGGTTTTATTATTGTGATATTGTAAGTTCTCCTCTTCGCACGAGTCGGGTTAATGCTCAAGCAATAACCATTTACTTTCAACTTGCAATACAAGCGCTATCCGACTCACGCAAAGAGAAGAAGTTGAGTGGTGATAGTGTGCGAGTGGGAGTTAATGCTCCACTCATAATCTAGCCCATAGTAAGCTAGGATCAGCATACTGTTCTGATACTGGTCTGTCAATTTTTTCTGTCTATCTATCTATCTATCTATCTCTCATCTACTTATAAGCCTGGAAATGTATTGTTTTTTAATATGGGCATACACTTTTTTTGTCTGTCTGTCTGTCATCTACTTATAAGACTGGTTTTTAATATGGGCATGCACTTTTCTGTCTGTCTGTCTGTCTATCAATCTATTTGTTTATAAACCTGATGAGAAGGCCTTATGATTTGGCCTGGAAATACATTGCTGTTTTTAGTAAAGGTCTCTGGTTTTAAAAGTTCTACTGTTCTGTTTATCTGTCTGTCTATCTACTTGGAAATGAAAGAAAAGGCACTTTGATTTGGCCTGGAAATGCACTGCTGTTTTTAATAAAGGTCTCTGCTTATAAATGATCTACTGTTACATTTTTTTCATTGCTTCAGCAAGGTTATTAGCGAGTGTTGTTTTTCCCTTTATTTCTTGAGTGGAACAACAATGCATATGGAATGGAGTTATCTAGCTTGGGAACTACAAAATCAACCCAGACTGCTTTGATAAGCACCTGGATGTGCTCTTCACTTGTAAGTGGATTTATGCTGTATTTTCTATCAAATGTCTTTGTTATTCAGACTAGTGATTCACTACTGGGGTGCCCTCTCTTTTATCTTTATTCTCATGCTGTATCTATTGTAGTCTTGTATAGCAATGCAGAATAGGAAGGTGCTTTAGAAACAAATACTAATAATTTGTATTGTAAAAAATAAATAAATATGGCTACAAGCCATAAGCACACAGCATTTTGTAGATGAACTGAATTTGTAATACTTGTTTTGCTGCCAATTTCTGACCTGTTTAACAGACATTCACAATTTTAGCAACTATGAATAATTTAGTCATTTACATGTAAAGTTATTATCTGTTTATTACTGACAAATATAAAAAGAAAATGACCCTTTTTTCTTCTATGGCACAACCCATTAGTTGATTAATATGAATATTATGCACATTGCAGACTGTATTAAGATTTTGGCTAATGGCAGCTAATTGACATTTTCTTTTTAGTGCACAGCATTCTTTATTAGCAGGATTTAAAGAAACACTAAAAGATTAATAACAAAATACTCTAATGTATGTGTGTGTCCCATGAATAAAGGGTCTAAACTGGTAGCTGCAGTCAGCTCCGGACCAGCAATATGCTGCTAAACCTGAGATGAACATATACAGTGATTGATGGGTATGCACATATGCTACTCCTTACTGGCTCACTGGCCATGTTTAGCTCCAGACCAGTAATGCATTGACTGTCTGAGATAACGATTACTAGATGTTTCATAGATTTTCAGGGATTAAACACAAAGGTTTATATAGGTCCATATAGAGCTTGACGCCCCTTGTTTCCGGCGAGCCTGCACGCTCACTGGAAACAGAAGTTATAAAGCTGCGGTCTAAAGACCACTGCTTCATAACTTGTCCGCCCGCTCTGAGGCCGCCGACAGAAAGCAACCCGATCGAATACGATCGGGTTGATTGACACCCCCTGCTAGCGGCCGATTGGCCGGGAATCTGCAGGGTGCGGCATTGCACCAGCAGTTCACAAGAACTGCTGGTGCAATGATAAATGCTGTCGGCGTATGCTGTCTGCATTTATTGATGTGAAGCAGAGATGATACGCTACATAGTATCATGTCCGCTCGCACTGTGTTAAATATAGCCCATAGTTTTGTGCAAGCATATGTAGAATAAAATACTCTAATGCATGAGATCATTTTGATTTTTTTTCTTATTTATGATTACCTGTGCAAATAAGGCCATCATATTTGTCACATTCTCTGTCATCGCATTCACAGAAGTCTCCAGAAATATACCATTCTTGAGGGGAACAGATGCATTTTCCACAATGACAGGAACCTGAAAGGATATAACTTATTACTTGTGGTAACAATATAGTGAGCAGACCAGGAGAAAATATAAGCTTGGTAAAATAAAGCCCATTGGGTGTATTCATCAAAAGACTTAAAAGTAAACTTTAAATAGTAAAAATGTCTATGAAATTGCATAGCATGTTACCTAAGATGTTTATTAAATCATGTAAAGCAATCTCTATTGACTTACATATGGCTAGATTACGAGTTTTGGTTTAGAGGCTGTGCGGTGCTAATGAGCAGTTTTCACTCACCGCTCACTTACCTACAGCGCTGGTATTACGAGTTTTCAGAAACTCATCGTTAAAAGACAAGAAGTGAGCGTTGTGCAAAATTTTGCTCCAAATCTCACTCCAATACCAGCGCTGCTTAAGTTAGCAGTGAGCTGGTGTAATGTGCTCGTGCACGATTTCCCCATAGGAATCAACGGGGGAGAGCCGGCTGAAAAAAAGTCTAACACCTGCAAAAAAGCAGCGTAAAGCTCAGTAACGAAGCCCCATTGATTAATATGGGGAAATAAAATTTATGTCTACACCTAACACCCTAACATGAACCCCGAGTCTAAACACCCCTAATCTTAAATTATTAACCCCTAATCTGCCGCCCCGACATCGCCAACACCTACATTATAATTATTAACCCCTAATCTGCCGCTCCCGACATCGCCGACACCTACATTATAATTATTAACCCCTAATCTGCCGCTACGGACACCGCCACCACCTACATTATACTTATGAACCCTTAATCTGCTGCCCCTAACATCGCCGAACCCTACATTATATTTATTAACCCCTAATCTGCCGCTCCCAACATCGCCGACACCTACATTATAATTATTAACCCCTAATCTGCCGCTACGGACACCGCCACCACCTACATTATACTTATGAACCCTTAATCTGCTGCCCCTAACATCGCCGAACCCTACATTATATTTATTAACCCCTACTCTGCCGCCCCAATGTCGCCGCCACCTACCTACACATATTAACCCCTAATCTGCCGCCCCCAACATCGCTGCCACTATAATAAACATATTAACCCCTAAACCTGCCCACTCCCGCCTCACAAACATTAGTTAAATATTATTAACCCCTAACCTGCCGGCCCTAACACCGCCACCACCTACCTACATTTATTAACCCCTAATCTGCCGCCCTCAATGTCGCTGCCACTATATTAACGTTATAAACCCCTAAACCTAAGTCTAACCCTAAACCTAACACTCCTTAACTTAAATATAATTAAAAGAAATCGAAATAAATATTCCTATCATTAACTAAATTATTCCTATTTAAAACTAAATACGTACCTGTAAAATAAACCCTAAGCTAGCTACAATATAACTAATAGTTACATTGTATCTATCTTAGGGTTTATTTTTATTTTACAGGCAAGTTTGTATTTATTTTAACTAAGTAGAATAGTTACTAACTATTTAATAACTACCTAGCTAAAATAAATACAAAAGTACCTATAAAATAAAACCTAACCTAAGTTACAATTACACCTAACACTACACTATAATTAAATTAATTCCCTAAATGAAATACAATTAAATACAATTAAATAAAATTAGATAACGTACCAAAAAACAAACACTAAATTACAGAAAATAGTAAACAAATTACAAGATTTTTAAACTAATTACACCTAATCTAATCCCCCTAACAAAATAAAAAAGGCCCCCTAAAATAAAAAAAGCCTTACCCTACACTAAACCCACCCAATACCCCCTTAAAAAAACCTAACACTAACCCCTTGAAGATCACCTTACCGGGAGAAGTCTTCATCCAACCGGGCCGAAGTCCTCAACGAAGCCGGGAGAAGTGATCGTCCAGACTGGCAGAAGTCTTCATCCATCCGGCACAGAGCGGGTCCATCTTCAAGACATCCGACGCAGAGCATCCTCTTCATCCGATGGCTAGCACTGAATGAAGGTTCCTTTAAATGACGTCATCCAAGATGGCGTCCCTTCAATTCTGATTGGCTGATAGAATTCTATCAGCCAATCGGAATTAAGGTAGAAAAATCCTATTGGCTGATGCTATCAGCCAATAGGATTGAAGTTCAATCCTATTGGCTGATCCAATCAGCCAATAGGATTGAGCTGGCATTCTATTGGCGGTTCCAATCAGCCAATAGAATGCCAGCTCAATCCAATTGGCTGATTGCATCAGCTAATAGGATTTTTTCTACCTTAAGTCTGATTGGCTGATAGAATTCTATCAGCCAATTGGAATTGAAGGGACGCCATCTTGGATGATGTCAATTAAAGGAACCTTCATTCAGTGTTAGCCGTCTGATGAAGAGGATGCTCCGCGTCGGATGTCTTGAAGATGGATCCGCTCCGCGCCGAATGGATGAAGACAGAAGATGCCATCTCGATGAAGACTTCTGCCCGTCTGGAGGACCACTTCGCCCGTCTTCACAGGAGAGGGTCTACGGCTCACTTTTTGGCAGACTCGTAATACCGGCGCTATGCAAGTCCCATTGAAAAATTAGGATACACAATTTACATATGTGGATTTGCGGTATTTCCAAGTCTGGCCAAAAAGTGAGTGGTGAGCCTGTACCTTCAAGACTCGTAATACCAGCGGGCATTAAAAAGCAGCGTTAGGACCTCTTAACGCTGCTTTTTAATCCTAACGCACAACTCGTAATCTAGCCAATAGCCTTTATAAAATATCATAGCATTACATTAAAAGATGTGCTAGTTTATTTCTACTTTTAACTACACTTTCTGTGACTGGAAGACCTAGGATGAATGAAAGAGACCTGGCTTCAGATGTTTAGTGGGAAGGGTTAGGGGGAGCATGTGCAGAATTGAGAGGGCTGGGGGTAAAGTGGGCAGTCGCTGATACGTTTTGAAAACCATTAATTTTCCTGTAGAAAAAGCTATGGTATTGATTGCATGGCAGGACTTGGGATAGTTGTGACCTCTATTTTTTTTTCATTTCTGTTACATGCTAATTTTTACTGCACATCTTAAATATTCATGGTCAGATTACAAATAGAACGCTAAATATTGCTTTCAAGAAAGCAATATTAGCGCTCCACTGTGTAATACCAGCGCACAATAATGTACACTGGTATTACAAGTTGGCAGCAATGTGAACGCGAGCAAGCATTTGCATTGCTGGGAGCTTCTATAGGCTCCAATCAGAGATGGCATCAGAACCTAAGCAGAGCAAAGGGGTTAAGTAGTGCAGCGATGGCAGCAAATATAAATATATATGTATATGCTTATAAACATATATATACATATTACCACACATATATATATATTTACTGTGAACACACAGTTCCCATAAACCGCAATGTAAAGGCACTCCACCAACTTTAGACCCCAAAAACTGCCTAGTGCATTCATTTTTTTTATTAAAAAAATTCTAGAATTTTTTTTAAAATAAAAAAACTTTAAGAAAATTGACCAGAGATCAGATCTCTGGTTAATTTTCTGAGCACTAATTGCTACCGCAAGCTCACGGTAGCAATAACCAGCCATCTGTAATGCCCATTTGCAGGAGCACGATCATTTAGCGCTCCACTTGTAATCTAGCCATTACTTTATAAGTAATTACAGAGTTACTAGAGAACAGTGTTTTAATTTCCATCTTATCTTTTAGTATGCACTTAATTCTGGCTAGAAAAAAAAACTTTTTTTCTAATAGAGAGTACGAATAAAGCAGGATATACTGTAAAAGCAGAAAAAATATTAATAGGAAATAAGTTACTTAGGTTTGGCTAAACACAGGTTTCTATTAATTTCGGTAAAGTCACTACATAAGCTTATATGATGATTGTAACAGGATAATATATAAGGGTAGCCTGGCTATAGTTCATTTATCAGCTACCCTTTAATAAAAGCAACAATGTCACCATTTAGTAATGAAGGTTTAAATGCTATAATGACTACAAATAATTCATTTCTCATTTTAAAAACTGATTTGAGTCTCATTGTGACATTTCCACTTCTATTTATTGTTGACTTTTAAACAGAAGTGCAAATCTTTTCTCCCTGCTTTAGGGAAACAGCATTACTTAGCTTTACCAGCAGAGGCAAAACAGATCTACTGATTAAAGGGACAGTCTACACCAGAATTTTTATTGTTTTAAAAGATAGATAATCCCTTTATTACCCATTCCCCAGTTTTGCATAACCAACACAGTTATAATAATATACTTTTAACCTCTGTGATTATCTTGTATCTAAGCCTCTGCAAACTGCCCCTTTATTTCAGTTCTTTTGACAAACTTGCAGTTTAGCCAATCAGTACCTGCTCCCAGATAACTTCACGTGCACGAGCACAGTGTTATCTATATGAAATACGTGAACTAACACCCTCTAGTAGTGAAAAACTGTTAAAATGCATTCTGAAAAGAGGTGGCCTTCAAGGTCTAAGAAATTAGCATATGAACCTCCTAGGTTAAGCTTTCAACTAAGAATACCAAAAGAACAAAGCAAAATTGATGATATAAGTAAATTGGAAAATTGTTTAAAATGACATGCTCTATCTGAATCATGAAAGTTTATTTTGGTCTAGACTGTTCCTTTAATAGCTGTCACCATTTTCTGTAGGTCTTTGTTGAGTTTCATCCATTTTGTAACTAAAACTTAAATTTTTCAGAGATATTGTGATAAAAAAAAGTTTATTTTTAAAATACAGAAAAAGAATAAGTGGAGTTATATGATAGCATAAGGACACTTTGGTCAGCAATTTCCATTTGCTACACCTGAGGGGCAAATAAGTTTAAGTTTGATGACTCAGATAAAACAAGCAAAACAAGACTTTCCAATATACTTCCACTATCAAAACGGGCACATTATTTTTATATGCACACTTTCTGATGCTCCAGCTCCTACTGAGCATGTGCAAAAGTACACAGCATATACATATATGCATTTTTGAATTGACTGATGGCTTTCGCATGATACAGGGGGAGGGAACATTAAATTAAAGGGACACTAAACCCAATTTTTTCTTTAATGATTCAGATAGAGCATGCAATTTTAAAGGGATACTGATCCCAAATATTTTCTTTCATGATTCAGATAGAGCATGCAATTTTAAGCAGCTTTCTAATTTATTCCTTGTATCATTTTTTCTTCGTTCTCTTGCTATCTTTATTTGAAAAGGCAAGAATGAAAGCTTTGGAGCCGGCCAATTTTTTGTTCAGTACCCTGGATAGGGTTTGCTGATTGGTGCCTGCATTTAGCCATCCAATCATCAAGCGCAATCCAGGTTCTCAGCCTAAAATGGGCCGGCTCCAAAGCTTTTATTCCTGCTTTTTCAAATAAAGATAGCAAGATAACAAAGAAAAATTGATGATATAAGTAAATTAGAAAGCTGCTTAAAATTGCATGCTCTATCTGAATCATGAAATAAAAAAATTGGGTTTAGTATCTCTTTAAGCAACTTTATAATTTACTCCTACTATCAATTATTCTTTGTTCTCTTGCAATCTTTATTTTAAAAGCTGGAATGTAAAACTTAAGAGCTGGCCCATTTTTGGTTGAGAACCTGGGTTATGCTTGAAATTTAATTGCTAAAGGTATCCACCAATAAACAAGCGCTATCCAGGGTGCTGAACCTAAAATGGGCTGGCTCCTAAGCTTTAATTTCCTGCTTTTTAAATAAAGATAGCAAGCGAATGAAGAAAAATTAATAGTAGTAGTAAATTAGAAAGTTGCTTAAAATTGCATGCTCTATCTGAATCATTAAAGAAAAAAAATGGGTTTAGTATCCCTATAACTTTGAAATGTTCAACAAAATATTCCACTGTCATTTTCAAATTCAAAGTAAGTGTGATTGCATTGTTTTTATATTATGTGCATATGTTAGTTATTCAGTTCTATTGTATTTAGTGACCCTTTAAGCAACCGTGAACAACAGTAGTATCGCGCCAAATGCTGAGCAGAGCTGGCATCACTTTAGAGGTAAACTAATTACTTGTAAACAGTAAAACAGCAAAGTCATAATAAAAATATATATGTATTGGAGTAAGCTGATCCACTGCCTTACGGTTGTTTACACAGGTTTGTAGCAAAATTAGCTTTAGATGACTGATCCACTGTTAATTTCCAAAAGAAACAGAGCAGCCAAGTGTCCTAAGGGCAGAGGAGTAACTTATTATTATTATTATTATTATTATTATTATTATTATCGGTTATTTGTAGAGCGCCAACAGATTCCTCAGCGCTAACTTTAAATCAATTGAGTAAGACGCCAAAATATTTTGAAAGAAGGGTTTTGGCCATAATATACATGTTTAAGTTATATTCATATATTTTTTATTGTTATATTCATATATTTTTTAATTAAAAATACATTGTCACTTTAATATTATTTTTAACGCTTTTTTTTTAAGATTTGTAGTTCTTATTACAAATCATTTTTACATGTGGACATTACTGACCTTTATGTACCAAAGGTTCAATTCTCATAAACTACCTAGCCAGGAGGGAAAATACAGTGCAAACATCACAGGGGTAGAGCTAAATTCTTTAAGAAAAGGGTGGAACCTGGAAGCCCCAGAGAGATGACAGCTGGCTCCCACAGAAATAAGTGAAGCTCTCTGGGATAGAGAATCTTAGGGGAGCAGCTGGCACAGATATAAATTCTCAATTTACATAGAAACATTCAGAGCACAATCAGAATTTGTAAAATCATAGTTATAACACACAGCTGTCTATAAACCCTAATTTCATTTCAAAAACGAAAAAAAAGTGCAAACAGGACAATTACCACACAATGTGGGCAAATATGACCCATATTTGAACTCCCCCCTGCCCTCATCTCCACCAAATATTTTATTACTTGCTCTCTATACTACGTTTTAATCTACAGCTGCACATCCGCAAATGCAGTCAAATAAAGGTTTAAAGTCTCTCTTTGGTATCTATAAATAATTCAATAAATAAGATAAAAAATAAGGAGAATCTAAAGGTATTTTCACATGAGAACCAATAAATAGTGTTAGTGTTTCAGTCAATCAATTAATCAAATCAGAATTCCCTTATAAAGTGCATTGCATGGACTTAAAGGGACATGAAACCCCAACATTTTATTTCATGATTCAGATAGAGAATACGATTTTTTAAAGCTTTTATTTATCTCCAATAGTCAGTTAAATAAAAACAATATTATAAAACAAAATAGAAACAGTTCCTTTGCCACCATCATCAATTTCAAAAACAGTAAGTCACATGATTTTCTTAAACTATTAATTTGCATATTAAATTGCACACACAGAGTGGAACTGTTCACAACTTACTTAAAGGGCCATAATACCTTAATGTTTAAACACTTGAAAGTGATGCAGTATAGCTTTAAAAAGCTGACTAGAAAATATCACCTGAACATCTCTATGTAAAAAAGAAAGATATTTTACCTCAAAAGTTTCTCAGTAGCCACATCCCATTGTAAAGAACATCTAAGGAGCAAATCGGCATGTCGGTCCCGGAACAGCAGAAGGAGCAAGCTTTCGTGCACACTCATCTTATTTCCCTTTTCAGTGTAAGAAAGTTTACAATGAAATCTCATGAGAGTTAAGTGAAATCTCATAAGATCACAGTAAAAGAGTTCATGACCTCAGTGTCATGATCCTCCCGTTCATCGCCGTGGCTCCCTGATCTTCTCAGTGTGAATGACGTCACGTTGCTTAGCAACGTGACGCGTCCTCTGACACTCCCTCTGATGACGTTGCCGCTCCTGCCTTTAAACCACGGCAGGAGATCTTACTCGGGGCCCGTTTGTTGGATTACTCTGGCGTTGTGAGTACTTATCCTTAACCTGCCTGACCTTGCTTATCCCTATTCTGATTCTTGTTTACCGACTATTGCCTGCCTGACCTAGCTTATGCCTTATCCCTTCTACTGATGCCTGGATACCGACTACTGCCTGCCTGACCTAGCTTATGCCTTATCCCTTCTACTGATGCCTGGATACCGACTGTTGCCTGCCTGACCTTGCTTTTGCCTTGTCCCTCAATCTAACTCCTGGATATAATTGCCTTTGCCTGTCTGAGTCAGCTTCTGTCTTATGTCCTGCTACAGCCTTGCCTAAAGTAAGCATAATCTTTTGTTTGTTGCAAACCTGCTTAAAGGACATTTACTTTTACAAGCTGCTAAAAAGGAACTTTATCTTTTGTTTGTTGTAAGCCTGCTTAAAGGGACATTTACTTTTACAAGCTGCAAAAGAGAACATTGCCCTTTTGTTTGTTGCAAACCTGCTTAAAGGGACATTTACTTTTACAAGCTGCTTAAAGAGAACATTATCTTTTATATGTTACAAACCTGCTTAAAGGGACGTTTACTTCTACAAGTTGCTAAAGAGAACTTTTATCATTTGTTTGATTCAAATCTACTAAAAAAAACTCTTTTGTGGCTATCCTGCTTAAAGGAACAATTATTATTTTTTGTAACCTATCTTATTTGTTTCCTGAGTGGGTCACGTCCTGGTTATTTCTCAGTGTGCTAGCGTGTGTTTTACTTTTCACGCTAGCAGTTGGGTTAAACCCCGGACTGATTCCTAAACGGCTGACATTACAAACGGGCCATAAATGGACCCCACTGAATTATCCATGGCCGTGGCTCACCAGGGACAACTACTGGGATCTCATGCTACCCACTTGCAATCCCTGGACTCTAAGCTTGATCAAATAACTGCATTATTACAAAGCTTGGTTGCTCCTACACCTCCCAATCCTAATCCTAATGAGGCATTACCTCCTTCGATCCCAAACAACCAGTCTCAAGAAGTACAACTGAGTCCCAGGATACCTCTTCCGGATAAGTATGATGGGAATCCTGAAGACTGTAGGGGTTTTCTGAATCAGTGCCGTCTCCATTTCCGAAATAGCCCTACTCTTTTTGCTACTCCCTCTTCTAGAATTACATTCCTTATTTCCTTAATGAAAGGAAAAGCTTTGGCTTGGGTATCACCTTTGCTAGAAAAGAATGATCCTATACTATTGGATGTAGATGCATTTCTCTCTGTATTTTCAAATGTATTTGATAAACCTGGAAGATCTTCCGCTGCTGAAGCTACTCTCTTAGATTTACGACAAGGTAGTCAACCAGTTTCTCAATACGCTATTGAGTTCCGCACACTTGCCTCTGAAACGACTTGGAATCAGGGAGCACTTAGAGCCGCTTTTCGTAAAGGACTTTCTGAGCGTCTCAAGGATGAATTGGTGTATCGGGAACTTCCAGAATCCTTGGAAGCCTTAATAAATCTTTGTATCAGTCTTGACGCCAGATTTCGTGAACGCCAACAAGAAAGGGATAGAACACAGAGGTCATCAACTCGAACTCCTTTTCGTTTGGCTCCTCGTTTTTCTAATCCAGTCACTCCTGTCTCTCCTACTCCTGATCAGGCTGAACCTATGGAAGTGGGAAGCATAAAATTAACAGAGACTGAACGCTTGAGATGACGTTCTCTTGGCCTGTGTTTGTACTGTGGCCTTAAAGGGCATTTATTAAGGGATTGTCCTACCAGGCCAGTAAAAGCCAGGGCTTAACTTTAGTCCAGGGAACTGAGTTAAGCCAAAAGAGTAGTCATTCCCTATACAAGAAACTCTTTGTTCCAGTAACCCTTCAAATTGGACATAGTAAGATACATACCCAAGCTCTTATTGACTCTGGTGCTGGAGGAGTGTTCATTGACTCCACCATCGTCTCTACTCACACTATACCCTTACTAAAGAAAAAGTATTCTATTTCTGTCTCTACGGTTAGTGGAGATCCTTTGGGTTCCGGATACATTCAGTTTGCTACTAAACCTTTACTTCTTACTGTTGGAATACTTCATTCTGAGACAATATGTTTTGACGTCATTCCTACTCCTCAATTTCCCATTATCTTGGGACTTCCCTGGCTCCAAGTACATAATCCTACTTTTTCTTGGACTTTTGGCGAACTCACCTCCTGGGGATCAACATGCCAGACTAAATGTCTTCAAAAGATCACTAAGTTACCACTCACTATCGCTCTCACAATCGAAACTCTGGACTCTCTACCTATGCCTTATCATGACTTTGTGGATGTTTTCTCCAAAAAGGAGGCTGAACGTCTTCCTCCTCACCGTCCTTTTGATTGCCCCATTGATCTTCTTCCTGGGGCTACTTACCCTCGAGGCAAGACATATCCACATATCCACTTTCTAGACCTGAAAACGTGGCTTTGGAAGAATATATTAAAGACAATCTGGCTAGAGGATTTATTCGACCCTCCTCTTCTCCTGTAGGGGCTGGTTTCTTTTTTGTAGGAAAGAAGGATGGTGGACTACGACCCTGTATTGATTACAGAGGACTAAATCAAATTACCATCAAGAACAGTTATCCTCTACCCCTTATTCCTGAACTGTTTACTTATCTTCAAGGATCCACCATATTTACCAAACTTGATCTACGTGGTGCATACAATCTTATCCGTATACGCAAGGGAGATGAATGGAAGACTGCTTTTAACACTCGATTTGGGCATTACGAGTATCTGGTCATGCCTTTTGGGCTATGTAATGCTCCTGCGGTTTTTCAACATTTTGTGAACGAGATTTTTCATGATTTTTTGAATATCTTTGTCATCATATACCTTGACGATATCCTGATTTTTTCTCAAAACCACCAAGATCATGTGCACCACGTCAGGAGAGTACTTAAACGTTTAAGAGATTACCATCTGTTTGCTAAGCTGGAGAAGTGTTCATTCCATCAAAAATCCATACCCTTTCTGGGTTATGTAATATCTGCATCTGGATTTGAAATGGATCCTACTAAACTTTCTGCCATTTTGGATTGGCCTAGACCTGATTCTCTGAAGGCTCTGCAACGTTTTCTGGGCTTCGCCAACTATTACAGGAAGTTCATCAAAGATTTTGCTACTATTACTTCTCCCCTTACTTCTCTCGCTAGAAAGGGGCAAAATTGTAAAGAATGGCCTCCTGAGGCTATTGAGGCTTTTGAGTCTCTCAAAGAAGCTTTTTCTTCTGCACCTATTCTCCGTAACCCAAATCCAGATTTTCAGTTCATCCTGGAAGTTGATGCTTCCTCTGTTGCTGCTGGAGCTGTTCTTTCCCAACGAATACCTGATACTGGAAAAATTCATCCTGTTGGATTCTTCTCTAAAAAGTTCACTCCTTCTGAATTTAACTATGACGTAGGCAATAAAGAGTTGCTTGCCATTAAAATGGCCTTGGACGAATGGAGGCATTGGCTGGAGGGTACCTCCTTGCCGTTTACCATACTCACAGATCATAAAAACCTTCTTTATCTCCAAAAGGCCAAACGATTGAATTCCAGGCATTAAGGCAGACGCCCTTTCCAGACAATTTCAAGACACCCCAATTCCTGAGTCTGGTACCATTCTCCAACCTCATGAAGTCATAGCCCAGTTATCAACTTCCTGGTTACAAGATTTACAGTCTGCTCAAAAGAATCTTCCTTTGTCCTGTAAACCTCCTTATGGTCTACTCTTTGTTCCTGAACGCCTTTGTTCCAAGATCCTATTTTGGGCTCATGATAGTCCCCTCTCTGGACATCCTGGCATCAGTAACACCGCTCAAAATCTCAAACAACATGTCTGGTGGCCCACTCTCTCTCAAGATGTTAAAGATTATGTCTCAGTATGCACACAATGTGCCACAAACAAGACTCCTTGTCAACTTCCTTCAGGTTTGCTTCAACCGTTGCCCATACCTCATCAGCCTTGGACTCATGTATCCATGGACTTTATTACCGACCTTCCTCTTTCAGCTGGAAACAACACTATTTGGGTGGTGGTTGACAGGTTCACTAAGACTGCTCATTTTGTTCCCTTACCCGGGTTACCGTCTGCCAAAAGACTTTCTGAACTTTTTATTTTGCATATTGTGAGAATACATGGATTTCCTCTGGATATCGTTTCATTTAGAGGGGTACAGTTTGTTTCCCGATTTTGGAGATCACTTTGTAAACACTTTGGAACAACAATTTCTCTGTCTACTTCACATCATCCACAATCTAACGGCCAGACCGAAAGGGTAAACCAGTGTCTTAAAACATATCTTAGACATTATGTGGATCATTTTCACTCTAACTGGACTTCTTATCTCCCATTAGCTGAATTGGCTCATAACGCCCGGTATAATTCCTCCCTTCAGACCTCTCCTTTTCATGCGGCCTACGGATATCAACCCAGAACATTTCCTTTGCATACTTCTTCCACAGAAAATCCTGCTTCTGATCTTTCTGCCCGAAGTTTAACTCGTCATTGGCGGAGAATACATCATATTCTTTCTGTAGCTTCTAAACGTTACAAGTTCTCTTCAGATCTTCGACGGAAGAAGGCTCCCAAGTACCGTCCTGGTGATAAAGTTTGGATTTCTTCTTGTTATCTTCACCTAAAACAACCTTCTACCAAACTGGGACCACGATATGTGGGTCCTTTCCGAATACTGGGTCAAGTGTGTTCCACTGCTTACCGGGTGGCTTTACCCAAGACTCTCAAAGTCCATCCTGTATTCCACGTGTCTCTTCTGAAACCTATGTTGTCTAACAGGTATTCTAAACCTATTTCCAAGCCTCCACCTCTTTTTGTTCATGGACACCCTGAGTTTGAGGTCAGCCACATTCTAGATTCCAAACTCCGTGGCAAGAAATTGCATTATCTCATTCATTGGAAAGGTTATCCAGTCACGGAACGATCCTGGGAGCCGGCTCATCAAGTGAATGCTCCTACCTTGATAAAGGCCTTCCACAAGTCTCATCCTACTAGGCCTGGTCCTGTCCCCCGGAGGGGTCCTTGAGGAGGGGGATGCTTAGCAACGTGACGCGTCCTCTGACACTCCCTCTGATGACATCCCTGCTCCTGCCTTTAAACCACGGCGGGAGATCTTACTCGGGGCCCGTTTGTTGGATTACTCTGGCGTTGTGAGTACTTATCCTGAACCTGCCTGACCTTGCTTATCCCTATTCTGATTCTAGTTTACCGACTTTTGCCTGCCTGACCTAGCTTATGCCTTATCCCTTCTACTGATGCCTGGATACCGACTATTGCCTGCCTGACCTAGCTTATGCCTTATCCCTTCTACTGATGCCTGGATACCGACTGTTGCCTGCCTGACCTTGCTTTTGCCTTGTCCCTCAATCTAACTCCTAGATATAATTGCCTTTGCCTGTCTGAGTCAGCTTCAGTCTTATGTCCTGCTACAGCCTTGCCTAAAGTAAGCATAATCTTTTGTTTGTTGCAAACCTGCTTAAAGGACATTTGCTTTTACAAGCTGCTAAAAAGGAACTTTATCTTTTGTTTATTGCAAACCTGCTTAAAGGGACATTTACTTTTACAAGCTGCAAAAGAGAACTTTGCCTTTTTGTTTGTTGCAAACCTGCTTAAAGGGACATTTACTTTTACAAGCTGCTTACAGAGAACATTATCTTTTATATGTTACAAACCTGCTTAAAGGGACGGTTACTTCTACAAGTTGCTAAAGAGAACTTTTATCATTTGTTTGATTCAAATCTACTAAAAAGAACGCTAACTCTTTTGTGGCTATCCTGCTTAAAGGAACAATTATTTTTTTTGTAACCTATCTTATTTGTTTCCTGAGTGGGTCACGTCCTGGTTATTTCTCAGTGTGCTAGCGTGTGTTTTACTTTTCACGCTAGCAGTTGGGTTAAACCCCGGACTGATTCCTAAACGGCTGACACTCAGCACTGTTGATGCTGATTGGCTGCTGTTCATTTCTTCATTTTTTTTTTTTTACCTGCAGCTGGCCTGCAGCTGAGTATAACTTTTTACACAGAACTTACTCTGCTGAGCTGAGGAAGTTGTGAGGTAAAATATCTTCCTTTTTTACATAGAGATGCTCAGGTGATATTTTCCTGTCAGCTTTTTACAGTTATACTGCATCAGTTTGAAGTGATTTAGCATATAAGTATTATGCCCCTTTAACTATTGGTTTATCCTTACATCGGCTGATTGCTGAAACGCGTAAGCCTGTGTGCTGCGCCATTCTCCCCACTTTGTTTTGTTTTGGATTGCTATCCACATTTTAAAGGAATCTACAATAACGTTTTTTGATTTTAGGAGCAAAGGGTTTTTTTCTTTTTTCTTATGCTGTTATCCTTACATAGGCAGAGAAAGAAAAACGAAAAAAAAAGAGAAAGAGAGAGAGAAAAAAAGGGGATGAAAAGACGAGAAGGATGCGTCAGCGTACTTCCACATACCCATCAGTACTAACTCTGAGTTCCTAAACGGAAATATCAGGTAGTCTATCTCAGTGGGCAGAAGCAATTTGATGAGCCAGACAGATAGCTCAGCATGCTAAGGCACTGTGGCTGAGCTCTGTAGCAACCAAGGGTTGCAGGTCCTATCTTCCACCATGCCTTCAATGGGTTAAAGATAGTCTTAAGTCTTTTTATCTCCATAGGCACCGCTTTAGGCTCACAGTGAATTAAAGCTATCAGAAGAAACGGATTGCATATACTTTTTTCAAGTCCATTGAAAATCCAGTCTACAACTATACGTGCAAGAAAAGCATAGTTATAAAATTGCAGATCTGGTAGTGCGAAGCCTCCATATTCCCTGGGTAGAGAAATTTTTAGCTAGATATATCCTGGGTCTCTTATCTTGCCATATAAACCTTCTAAGTGCACTGTTAAGGGAACGAATGTCCCTGCCTAGAAGAATTATTGGAATATTCTGTAGAACATAGAGTAATTTCAGGAGAAGAACCATTTTGAACAGTGCTACCTGGCCTGAGATGGATAGTGGAAGGTTTTGCCAATTTCTCAATTTATCCCTGATGTTTGCTAAGACTGGAGGAATATTAAAATTATAAATATCACCCGGCTTGGATGGAATAAAAATCCCAAGATATTCAAATGAATCTACAAGAACCCTAAAGGGTATATCTAATGGGGGGTCCCTGTTTTTCCTTAACCATAAAAGCTCAGATTTTGCCGCATTTACCTTATATCCTGAAAAGGACCCAAATTGATCAATAATCAGAAGAAGTTTAGGTATATTGATTTTAGTATTTGCCAAGTACAAAAGTATATCATCCACATACAGTGCTTTTTTCATCTCCTTTTTGCCTATTTTGATACCTTCCAATCTCTGTCTGACCATAATTGCCAAGGGTTCAATGGAAATATCGAAAAGAAGGGGAGAGAGAGGACACCCCTGGCGTGTCCCCCACCTTAACGTAATCTCTGGAAATAAAATGTTGTTAACTATCATTCTTGTATGTGGTTCATTATACAAGTTTTCTATAAACTTAAGGAATTTAACCCTGTAGCGAAATTTAGCTAGAGAAGAGAGTAAGTGGTCATAGTGTACTGAGTCGAAAGCTTTCTCATCGTCAATTGAAATAATGGCCAAGTCAGGGGTATCCTCTCCCCCCCCCCTCCTGCGGTGCACTCAGTGTCCTGAAATAGTCTACAGTTACCAGGGCTTCCCTTATCTTTGCTGAGGAATTACATTTGTATAAGAACCCAGCTTGATCTTTGTGAATGATATTAGGGAGGATCATCTGAAGCCTCTGTGCTATGATGGAAGTGAATATTTTATAGTCTGAATTTAACAGAGCTATGGGTCTGTATGACTTCTTCTGACTAGGATCTTTCCCTCCATTAAGAATTAAGGTTGTATATGAAGCAGAGAAATGAGAAGATACTGGTTTACCGTCTATGTACATATAGTTATAAAGTTTACTTAAATACGGAGTGATCGCTGGAGAGAGAATCTTAAAAAACTCATTAGGTAGTCCATCCGGTCCTGCTGCCTTATTCAAAGAGAGATTTGAGATAGATTTTTCAATCTCCTTCTCGGTGATGGGAGCATTTAGGATCTCAGTGGATTCCAGTGATATTATGGGGTGAGTTATTTTTATCCAGAAGTCATCAGACTGAGATTTATCTGAATATCTAGGGGAGTAAAGCTCTTGATAATACTTCACAAATGCATCTGAAATGTCTTCAGATTTTAAGAGTCTTCCCCTCATGTTGAAGTGTCTCAGTCATAGAGGTCTTCTTGTCCCTTTTAACCAAATTGGCCAAAAGTTTCCCAGACTTGTTGCCAAATCTATACAGTTTCGCTTGAAATCTTAGATCTTTTTGTGTTTCTTGAAAAACTGAGAAAGTATCTCTTTCATTTTTGGCTCTGATATATTTTGCCCAGTGTACTGGTGTTTTTCCCAGTAAAAAGTGATTGTAAGAATTAATCACAGACTTGAGTACTTCTTTCTCTCTTGCTTTGAGTTTCCTGGATATCCTTGAACTATATGCTATTATTTCTCCCCTAAGCACTGCCTTTGTGGATTCCCAGAACACTGTGGGATGATCTGTGTAGTAACGGTTGAAGTGTGCGTATTCTTCGAACTTAAGTTTTAGCCATTTTTTAAATTTTAGATCTGTTGAAAGAAAAGAAAGAAAGATAAAGTGTGAGAGTTTAGATTTTAGGTCATTAAACCGGAACTATAGAAAGATAGGACCATGATCTGATAAGGAGATAGGCAGTAATCCTGCCTTGATCTTCGTTGTGCATAGCCTTACATCGATAAGAAATAGGTCAATTCTGGATAGTGTTTTATGGGCCTTGGATAAACAAGTAAAGTCTCTTTTGTCAGGCTTCTGGATTCTCCATATATACTTTATTGCTAAGTTCTGTGTATTTTTTTTTAAACATCTTGGTTTCTAGGTTGTCTCTTTTATGTTTTTGCTGTTTAGGGCTTTGTCTTAACCTATCCAGAGGATACTGTGGGGCCATGTTAAAATCTCCATGAGAACCAATTGGCCTTCAGAGTAGAGCAGTACTTTAGACTGTAACACATCCCAGAACTCTGGGTCAAAAACATTGGGTGCGTAGATATTGCATAGTGTGAAGACATTTTTTGCAATCTTGGCTTTCATCATCAAATACCTCTCCCCTCTTGATCCACACTAGTATGCATGACTTCTAAGTTGATCCTCTTCCCTATCATTATAGCAACTCCTCTCTTCCTCCCTGAGCTTGGTGAGGCAAAAACTTCCTTGACCCAAGAGGTCTTCAGCTTCATAACCTCCTCTAATTTTAAGCGTGTTTCCTGAAGAAATCTTTCTCAGTTGAGTTAGGATTGTTTTCTTTTTAATGGGAGAGGTAATACCTCCAATGTTCCAAGAAACTAATTTAAAGTTATCCATCCTGCTCGCCTCTTAAGGAGAGAGAGGAAAACAAGAGTTGCATTAGAATTGTTTTCCTTTTAATGGGGGAGGTAATACCTCCAGCATTTCAAAAAACGAATTTTAAATTATCCTCACTGCTTGCCTATTAAGAAAAGAAGAAAAAAAAAGGGGGGGGGGGCGAGAAGAATAAAAAAAACACCCAAAAAAACACACAATAAATCCCTACTCATAACCTGCATTCTGTGTCTATATATTGAAAAAATCCAAGCTAATTTACTTAACTATTACTCTGGGGGGCTTAATTTGTTTAGAAATGTTTACACCTCTTGGGCCAGATCAAAAAAATAAACTTCCTCTTTAACAAAAACTTTCAACCTGGAGGGGTATATTATAGTGGCACCGAAACCCTGATGTATAAATTTGGTACATATTGGAGCTAGTTCCCTTCTTTTAGTTGCCGTTTCTGCTGAAAAGTCTTAGAACAAGAGTATTTTGGAGTTTCCAAGAGAAATCGGTTGATTCTTGCGTTACTATTGAAGTAAAGTAAAATCTTGGAAATTCAACAGCCTCGCTATCACGGGTCTAGCCCTTGTATTCCCTTTATTTTCAGTTGATGCTTTTCCTAGCCTGTGCGTCCTTTCAACTATTACTTGATGATAAGTATGAGGAATTTTAAGAAGTTGGACTAACGTCTCTGAAATAAATATATTTAAGTCATCATATTGTTTTTCTTCTGGGACCCCAATGATCCTAATATTGTTCCTCCTCGAACGATTTTAAAGTTCCTTAATTCTAGACTGCATTTTAGAAATATGTAAAGTGGTAGCTTCCAGATTTGAACTATGTATTGTGGTGAGATCTTCCAGATCCGACACCCTTTGCTCAACCGCTTGTATTCTGTTAGCAAAGTGCCTGATTTTCTGGGATAGTGATAAAATATCCTGTTTAATCTCTGCTTTAAGAGTGTTGAATTTAGGGGCCAGGGCTTCAGAAATACTAGCCACCAAGGCTTGAGTGTCTATCGCTTCATTTGTAGGTGATGAATTTATGGACGCTGGATGTATATATGCAAGAGAATCTAGTGTATTTTTGGCTTTCCTAACCCTATCTTAGCTGCCATGGCTGGAAAAGGGGTCTTGATGTGCGTGTGTAGAAATGTATCCATGTGCCGTGTTCCCAAAAATTAATAATATGTTAAGAGGAGAATCCTCCCAGTGAGTAGAAAAGGAGAAGATGAGAGAAAACAGAAAACAAAAAAAAGGGGGGGGGGTAGTGGGGTGTAAGTGCTGGGACGTGTGTTGGTGCTAAGACAAACTAGTGCAGATTAAGATTAAATAAGACTACTAGACCAGTCATGAGCAGCATACCAAAGGAAAATAATCAGCAGGAATTACCAATAAATATCTCTGAAAAGATCCAGTATATACCCTTGAGAGGGACTTTTTAACCTCTTTGTGTTTTAATTCTATGCTATAAGATCAAGATGTGCTAATGTGGTTAGACACCATAGGGTATCAAATACCCCTATTTGCCAAATTTCACTGTAAACCTATGTATGCCCTGTCCAGTGGCTGGACCCTATACAAGATATACCAGTTCAAACTGCTACCTTATTGGCTTTAACACTGATTCCTCAAAAGTTATATTGAAAACGTTATGTTGCACAGGCAGGATTACAAAATTGGGCTATTCAGCTATTGGGGACATTCCAGCTTCGCTGCAACTACCAGATATTTTTTACCAAATAAGATAAGGTTGTCAATATATACTAGACTAATTATTTTTATCAGGGTGCAGAGTTCTGCTCCAATCTGTTCACTATTTTTAAAAAAGAACCCTCTAGAACTAACCCATACTAACTTATGGCTATACTTGTAACTTAATAGCCTCAAGAAAAATTTGAGAAAAACAAAGCATCAGCAGTACGTTAGCATAGTATTTGATATATCCCCTTAACCTAAACTAACTTTAAATTGACATGTTTCTATAATCCCAACATATTTATTACAAAAATATAATATCTGCATATTTATAAGTAGACTGAAAGACCTTAAGCAAATAAGGGAAAAAGTCACTTAGAGGGAAGATTTCACAGTCCTCTCTTCTTAATGTAAAACAGAGAGTGTACTTAGGTTAGACAACTTCTCAGGCTTGCAATAACTCCCAACAAATGGAGCTGTTTCATCTGCGTGTCACCAGTTAGAAAAAAAGACTAAGACAGTACCTTCAGTTAGTTGAGCAAAACAGCCAGCTCTTATTCTGCTTCCATTTGTGACATCTATGATAACAGAGGAGAGTCCGAGAGATCCTTCACCCCAGACACAAGAAACAGGGGGGGTTTAGGCAGTGGTGGCCCCACGGAGACTCCGCTCGAGATGCCAGCAGGGTAAGGAAACTGCAATACACATCTGCAGGGTTCCAGCATTTCTCAACTTGGCCTCCTTTAAATGTTGGAGAAAAGATATTTAGCTGCCTTATGTGCTCCGCATAAGCAGCTCCTTGCTCGCGGCGCCCTCTTGCAACAGGCCCACCGGCTGTATAGATACAAATCCGCAATTCCTCCACTCGCAGCACCGGTAGGTGGAGGATCCGCGGCATACACCTGCAGGGGCTTGACTCCTTACGTCGGTTAGCAGCTGTGGCCTCAGAAACCTGAAAATTTCCTCACCGCAGACATGGAGGACACAAAAGACTTGTAAAGGTATGATCTCTTAATACCTCCACTCGCAACATTGGTGGGCGGAGGGGCTGGGGTGTATACCTGCAAAGAATTGACTCCCTACAATGGTAAGTCACTGTTGCCACAGGTACGAGATGCCTCCTCACTTTGGACACGGAGGGCAAGGGAGGTTGCACCAGAGTAGTCCCTTGATGCCTCTACTTCCAGAGTTAGTGGGTGAAAAGTTCACGGCTTGTGCCTGAAGCTTAGCTCCTTGTAAAGATAATCACCTATAGCCGCAGAGACCGGGCACCTTCTCAGACCAGGTACAGAGGACAGGAAAAGCTGCCCAGGTGAGAACGCTTAGTATTTCCCCTCAAAACACAGCAGCTAGAGGGTTCCTCGTTACTTCTAGAGGTAATGGTCGTTGCCTGGCATCCTTCTGCATCCAGCAGAATTAGGCAAAAGATGCTACCTTCCTCTCACGCAGCACCGGTGGGTGAGGAGGGAGACTATTTGCAAAATTAAGTCCCCAAATTGCAGGTATCGATCCAGGGAGAGTGTGAATCCCTTGCTGCTGATCAACTCAGTGGGTTGAATTTCCACTGATGTGGTTCTGGTAGCGATATAACAGTCTTTCCAGGTAGCTACCCCTGGTCTCAGTGCTAGGCGCGGGAAGGCTCCGCCAGCAGCATTGGAAGGGAGTTCTCAGAGCTTAGCGCTTCACACCTGTGCTTAGACTCCTCCCCCGGAACTGGTCAGAGAGAGAATACAATTTTAAACAACTTTCCAATTTACTTGTATTATTTAATTTGCTTCCTTCCCTTGTTATACTTTGCTGAAAGGTTTATCTAGGAATGCTCATGAGCAGCAAAGAAACTAGGTTCTAGCTGCTGATTGGTGGATGCATATATATATATATATATATATGCTGATTGTCATTGGCTCAATCATTTGTTCAGTTAAAAATCAATAGTGCATTGCTGCTCCTTCAACAAATGATACCAAGAGAATGAAATAAATTAGATAAAAGAAGTAAATTAGAAAGTTGTTTTAATTTGTAAATAATTTTCTAATTTACTTTTATCATCAAATTTGCTTTGTTCTCTTTGTATTCTTTGTTGAAAGGTAGGTAGGTTCATATGCTAATTTCTAAGCCCTTGAAGGTCGCTTCTTATCTCAGTGCATTTTGAAAGTGTTTCAGAGTTAGACAGCGCTAGTTCATATGTGCCATATAGATAACATTGTGGAGCACGGATTGATTAAAATTCATGTCTGTCAAAAGAACTGAGATAAGTGACAGTCTGCAGAGGGTTAGAAACAAGGCAATCACATAGGTAAAAAGTGTATTATTAATGCAACAGTGTTGGTTATGCAAAACTGGGAAATGGATAATAAAGTGATTATCTATCTTTTTAAACAACAACAATTTTGGTGTTGACTGTCCCTTTAAATGTTTATTTATGATTGCTTATAATTAAGTGTTTAGAGATTCCAACATGTCACTTGTAAAATTTCTTATAATTATATGAAATAATTAATTGTTCATCGTGATTTCATCGTAAAGGTTAAGTGAAACAAACTCTGCATTCAAACCTAGGAAGTCAGCATCATTTTTGTTACATTATTTTCTGCTTCAAGTTTTTTGTAACAAAGGTACTCTTCTTACTGATAGGAAGAACTTTGAAATAGAAAAATAAAGACAAGCTGCTATATCTTATTTTTGTGGGATCATTTTAACTGATTGGAATGGAAGCCACAATTCTGAAGTAAAGAACAATGTAGTCACTTTATTATTCTAGAGAGCTTTCAGAAACCACTTGTTTCAATAAAACTATGCTGGTCCAAGAAGCTGCTTGCAGCACTGAAGGTCGTCACTAAAAATAAGCACATATGTGGCCATCAATGTATCAAATGGACATAGCTGCCAAGGGCCTAGAAAGGCAATCACTAAGATTTACACTTTACTAGTTCACTACTTCACTTACATCCTATAATATAAAAGGCCAAGTCTGTTTGTCCGAAGCTGTCATGCGCAGTAGAGACAGCGCGAGGACAAACACACCTGGCCTTACACAAACTAACCTGATCTGCTGTCCGGAGGGAGTGGGCGTGGATGACATAGTGGGCGTGACCGGGTGTGACAGGGCCTGGTGGGGGCATGACCGGGCAGAGCGTGCGTGGCGGGGGCATGGTCTGTATAGAGAGTGCACAAAAGAGGCAGGAGACAGAGCAAAAGAGAGGGGTTAGAGAGAGCAAAAGAGGGAGAGAAAGAGCACAAAAGAGAGGGGGGAGAAAGAGCACAAAAGAGAGGGGGCAGAAAGAGCACAACAGAGAGGGGACAGAAAGAGCACAAAAGAGAGGGGGGAAGAAAGAGCACAAAAGAGAGGGGGAGAGAGAGCACAAAAGAGAGGGGGAGAGAGAGCACAAAAGAGAGGGGGAGAGAGAGCACAAAAGAGAGAGGGGGAGAGAGCACAAAAGAGAGGGGGGGGAGAGCACAAAAGAGAAGTGGGAGAGAGAGCACAAAAGAGAGGGGGGAGAGAGAGCACAAAAGAGAGGGAGGAGAGAGAGCACAAAAGAGAGGGGGAGAGAGAGAGCACAAAAGAGATGCGGAGAGAGAGAGAGCACAAAAGAGAGGGGGAAGAGAGCACAAAAGATAGGGGGAGAGAGAGCACAAAAGAGAGGGGAGAGAGAGAGTACAAAAGAGAGGGGAGAGAGACAGTACAAAAGAGAGGGGAGAGAGAGCACAAAAAGAGAGGGGGGGGGGAGAGAGCACAAAAGAGAGGGGGGAGAGAGAGCACAAAAGAGAGAAGGAGAGAGAGCACAAAAGAGAGGGGTGGGAGGGAGAGCACAAAAGAGAGGGGGGAGACAGAGCACAAAAGAGAGGGGAAGAGAGAGCACAAAAGAGGGGGGGAGAGAGAGAGCACAACAGAGAGGGGGAGAGAGAGCACAAAAGAGAGGGGGGGGAGAGAGAGAGAGTGAAAAAGAGAGGGGAGAGAGAGAGAGCATAAAAGAGAGGGTGGAGAGAGAGCACAAAAGAGAGGGGATAGAGAGAGAGAGCACAAAAGAGAGGGGGGAGAGAGCACAAAAGAGAGGTGGGGAGAGAGAGAGCACAAAAGAGAGGGGGGAGAGAGAGCACAAAAGAGAGGGGAACAGAGAGAGAGAGAGCACAAAAGAAAGGGGGGAGAGAGAGAGAGAGCACAAAAGACAAGGGGACTGAGAGAGAGCACAAAAGAGAAGGGGGGCAGAGAGAGACAGCAAGGGGTGGGACCGCTGTACTGCAAAAAATGGCCTGGGTACACAGGCTTTAGGACTAGTTTGTATCATATTTGACCTACTTCAGGCACATCAGCTCAGATCAATGACTACACAAGAGCATTTCTAACCTCTGAGTTTGTGCTGAAACTTAATGATAGCCATGATGCCATTGGCATAACTGGGCTGAAATTACATGAGACACTTGAGTATCTATTGCCCAGACCAGTAGCTATGGAAACTAAGTCTTAGCACATGGCGCTTTAAACCCATTTTCAGAATATATATCAAACGTGTTTAAACCCTCTGAAGGCCTGGGAGATATTGGTTCAGGTGGAAGGGGAGAGGGAAAAGCAAATACAGGTATTAATTAGAGTCACAGAAAATTTCCTGGGGTAAAAATGGTTATTTGTTTCTGCTGTCTTCATGGGGCCTCATATGGCCTTAGGCTACCTGTTATACAGAACTTGGTTTAAAATCAACTTATTGATTATATTCATGTTAGATAGCATCTAGAGAAAAATCAGATTTTAGTGTTTTGATTCACACATTTACTTAATAATACCCAATAATAATGCATATTTATTTTATCTGACATATGCCTCCATTGCAGTGCGGAAACTTAAAATTGAATATTCTGGTCCATGTTTTCTTCTTTTTTAATAACATTCCAATGCATTTGATTCCGATAGAGCATGCAATTTTAAACAACTTTCACATTTATTTCTAATATCAAATTCACTTAATTCTCGTGGTATCCTTTGTCTAAGGAGAGGCGATACAGTACTAGGAACTATACAAACACATCTGTTAAGCCATGACAAGAGGCATAACATGTAACCACCAATAACCAACTAGCTCAGCAGTGCATTGCTGCTCCTGAGCATACCTAGGTATGCTTTTCAACAAAGGATACCAAGGCAACAAAGCAAATTATATAATAGAGACGTAAATTGGAAAGTTGTTTAAAGGGACAGTCAAGTCCAAAAAAACCTTTCATTTTTCAAATAGGGCATGTAATTTTAAACAACTTTCCAATTTACTTTTATCACCAATTTTGCTTTGTTCTCTTGGTATTCTAGTTTAAAGCAAACATAGGAAGGCACATATGATAATTTCTAAGCCCTTGAAGGCTGCCTCTATTTTATTTACTTTTCACAGCAGGGGAGAGCTAGCTCTTGTAGGCCATATAGATAGCATTGTGATCACGCCCGTGACTAGTGGCAGACACTGCACTAATTGGCTAAAATGCAAGTCAATAGATAATAACTAAAAGTCATGTGATTAGGGGCGGTCAGAAGATGCTTAGATACAAGTTAGTCACAGAAGTAAAAAGTGTATTAATATAACAGTGTTGGTTTTGCAAAACTGGGGAATGGGTAATAAAGGGATTATCTATCTTTTTAAACAACAAAAAATTCTGTTGTTGACTGTCCCTTTAAAATTGCATGCTCTATGTAAATGGAAAAGTTTAGTTTTGACTTTCTGAACCATAATTCATTACATATGAGCAATTAACAATTTCATATTGTTTTCTGCAATTGTTTAACTGACATTTAAAAAAAGGCCAATAACTTAAATGCAGTTGTAAATTTATATTCTTATGCTTGTACATTTGTTGAGTGCATGTTTTATAGTTTAAAAGTCTGATTTGAACTCTATATTTAACATCTAAATAAACTATTATAGTGAGTATTGAAAAGTAAATTAAGCATTCACAAAAACGTAACCCCTTCTGCCTATTGGACGTAGGTTCTATGTCACAGGGTACTTGCTCAGTATACTCTTCTTGTTGATGTGGTACCTACATCCAACCTACTGCCTCATGCTGCAGTCCCAGCTGTCAGCTTTGACGGCTAAGAGGCAGAAAGCCTCTATATGGTAAGGGAACGGTGATTGTGCTCCTTTTACCACATGAAGATAGATCACCAATACAGAGAGTGACACTCGTTGATGCCATGGGTGGTGTGGGAGGAAAGGAGAGAGGCAGGCAGTGCAGGAAGGTGGAGGGAGGTGAGGAACAGGGCTTCCCAACTTAAGGAGAAATGTTTAGTGAGGGAGGGATGGGTTCTCTACATTATGGAACAAGGTAAAAAGGAGGGGGGTCCACCATACAATTAGTTGGGGGGGGGGGAATGTAAGGGGAGATTGCTACACTATAGAAATTTATTATTTTAATAAATAATAAAAAAAATACATAAAACACCTTACAAACTGGGTACTGGCAGACAGCTGCCAGTACCTATGATGGTGGAACTTAGTAAAAAGGGGGAGGGTTAGAGAGCTGTTGGGGGATCAGGGAGGTTCCCTACAATACAGAAATAAGAAAATGTATATATATATATATATATATATATATATATATATATATATATATATATATATATATATATATATATAAATATATATATATATATGTTTTTAAACTCTCTAAATTGCATACTGGCAGACTGTTTGCCAGTACCTAAGATGGTGGTGACCAGTGAGGGGTGAGGAAGGAAAGAGAGCTGTTTGGGAGGATCAGGTAGATATCAGGGGGTGATAGGTGTCAGGTGTGAGGATTAAAGGGACACTGAACCCAATTTTTTTCTTTTGTGATTCAGATAGAGCATGCAATTTTAAGCAAATTTCTAATTTACTCCTATTATTAAATTTTCTTCATTCTCTTGTTATCTTTATTTGAAAAGCAAGAATGTAAGTTTAGATGCCGGCCTATTTTTGGTGAACAACCTGGGTTGTTCTTGCTGATTAGTGGATAAATTCACCCACCAATAAACAAGTACAGTCCAGGGTCCTGAGCCAAAAAAAATTCAAATAAAGATAGCAAAGAACGAAGAATAATTGATAATAGGAGTAAATTAGAAAGTTGCTTAAAATTGCACGCTCTATCTGAATCACAAAAGAAAAAAATTGGGTTCAGTGTCCCTTTAATCTCTTCACTACAGCTTAAATTAACTTTATAAGCTAACTGATTAACCCCTTCACTATCGGGAATTTGAGAAGTGGTGTGTGCTGCTGCAATAAGTGGCCTTCTAATTGCCAAAAACAATGGCAAACCCACACATATCTGCTGTTTCTAAACAAAAGGGTGCCCTAGAGAAGCTTTTATAACCATTTGTCTTATGACTGCAGTAGTTATTTGTAAATAGTTTCAGTGAGAAACCCAAAGTTTGTGAAAAAGTTAACATTTTTTTAATATGATCATATTTGGCGGTAAAACAGTAGCATAAAATATATATAGTGTTGATGGGTAAATTCAGCAAAAAACAAAACAAAGCTCTATTTCTGTTTAAATTTAATAATAGCAAAAATACTAAACATTCTCTGGTTCTGTGGGCAAGTTTTTCTCTAAAGGGACAGTATACACTCATTTTCATATAACTGCATGAAATAGACACTACTATAAAGAATAATATGCACAGATACTGATATAAAAATCCAGTATAAAATAGTTTAAAATCTTACTTAGAAGCTCCCAGCTTAGCTCTGTTTAATAGGTAGCTGGAACACCCACTGCAAGTGGGAAAAAGCAGACACCCCCCCCCTTCCTTTGCATATGAACAGACTCTTTACACAAACAGGAGCAAGCTGGAGTAGGTATACGTCGGTATTCTACTAAAACTTTGGGGGCTTGGTTAGGAGTCTGAAAATCAGAACAATGATATTTAAAAATAAGCAAAACTATACATTTAAAAAACAAACAAAAAAACCCTGCATGGGCTATATAAATGGATAATCTAAAACACATTTATGCAAAGAAAAATCTAGTGTATAATGTCCCTTTAAGCGGTTAAACAATAAAAAAAAAGTAGAAAATGCAAAGTTATGCTGTACAATATAGCCAAAAAATGTTTTATAAAAAATCAAGAAAACAGGTGTAAAATGTATCTTCTGATAGATTGAAATACTGTTAATAAGTGTTCTTCATGCAAAGTATTGGATGGGTTGTTGTGGTGCAAAGCAGAAGAATAAAGGCTGTGACACACTGCAAGCGTTTCGGCTTCGCACCGCGTCACATCTCTTCTGAAGTTCAAATATTTCATCTCTGAGCGCTCAGCTACGCGACCTGACGCAGCCGAGTGCTCAGAGATGAAAAGGCAGGACACACTGAGCGTGCACAGCTGCATCTACATGCTGTGCGCCGCTCCGCTTGCAGTGTGTCACAGCCTTTAATATACTCGTGAAATGCTAGACTCAATTGCTTTGGGATAGTTCCCATTGTGTTGCGCAATATTCTCTATTAAGACATTCTTATGTGACCATTCTTCCATTAGCAGTAATGAACCAGTGTTCCTTTACAATGCGTCTATTTTATTATTTTATTTAACATTTGAGACAATCAGTCCTGAATATACTGTACTGAATACATTTGTACCTTAAATTTACCATTTCTTTGGAGCATTGTGTCATCATTTATGTTTGTTCTTTGGTAGCTTCTGCAGTTTTGCAAACATTCATTGCCTTGTTTCAGATTAAATTAACTTCCACAAGTGTCTCTCCTCCAGCCATTGTCAAGTAAGCTAAATATAATTTTATCCCTTGGCATCATGCTTTGTTACTCTGAACTCTCAGTCCCGGAATTTTTATTTTAGCTTAGGCACATATTAGTCTATTTCTGGAGCAAACCAAATTGAAATTGTCTTTTGATAATAAACGTCTTCCAGTGTTTTTAAACCTGTCAGCACTGTGTCCTCTCCAAACACTTCCAGAATAGAACTGCATCAATCTAAGATGTAATCATCAGCAAATTACATGTTTCTGAATGGTATTAGCTTTATATTTATCCTTTGATAGAATCACAAATGACAAAATGTTCATTGAATATAGTTCTGAAGCTCGTATCCATAATATGATTATAAAATATACCATACTCATCCTTACTAATTACATTATTAAACTTTTATTAAAGACAGTAGGTTGCATATTTAATATTGTAACTATACTGACATACATTCTAGTGCATAATATATATATACAGGGAGTGCAGAATTATTAGGCAAGTTGTATTTTTGAGGATTAATTTTATTATTGAACAACAACCATGTTCTCAATGAACCCAAAAAACTCATTAATATCAAAGCTGAATATTTTTGGAAGTAGTTTTTAGTTTGTTTTTAGTTTTAGCTATTTTAGGGGGATATCTGTGTGTGCAGGTGACTATTACTGTGCATAATTATTAGGCAACTTAACAAAAAACAAATATATACCCATTTCAATTATTTATTTTTACCAGTGAAACCAATATAACATCTCAACATTCACAAATATACATTTCTGACATTCAAAAACAAAACAAAAACAAATCAGTGACCAATATAGCCACCTTTATTTGCAAGGACACTCAAAAGCCTGCCATCCATGGATTCTGTCAGTGTTTTGATCTGTTCACCATCAACATTGTGTGCAGCAGCAACCACAGCCTCCCAGACACTGTTCAGAGAGGTGTACTGTTTTCCCTCCTTGTAAATCTCACATTTGATGATGGACCACAGGTTCTCAATGGGGTTCAGATCAGGAGAACAAGGAGGCCATGTCATTAGATTTTCTTCTTTTATACCCTTTCTTGCCAGCCACGCTGTGGAGTACTTGGACGCGTGTGATGGAGCATTGTCCTGCATGAAAATCATGTTTTTCTTGAAGGATGCAGACTTCTTCCTGTACCACTGCTTGAAGAAGGTGTCTTCCAGAAACTGGCAGTAGGACTGGGAGTTGAGCTTGACTCCATCCTCAACCCGAAAAGGCCCCACAAGCTCATCTTTGATGATACCAGCCCAAACCAGTGCTCCACCTCCACCTTGCTGGCGTCTGAGTCGGACTGGAGCTCTCTGCCCTTTACCAATCCAGCCACAGGCCCATCCATCTGGCCCATCAAGACTCACTCTCATTTCATCAGTCCATAAAACCTTAGAAAAATCAGTCTTGAGATATTTCTTGGCCCAGTCTTGACGTTTCAGCTTGTGTGTCTTGTTCAGTGGTGGTCGTCTTTCAGCCTTTCTTACCTTGGCCATGTCTCTGAGTATTGCACACCTTGTGCTTTTGGGCACTCCAGTGATGTTGCAGCTCTGAAATATGGCCAAACTGGTGGCAATTGGCATCTTGGCAGCTGCACGCTTGACTTTTCTCAGTTCATGGGCAGTTATTTTGCGCCTTGGTTTTTCCACACGCTTCTTGCGACCCTATTGACTATTTTGAATGAAACACTTGAATGTTCGATGATCACGCTTCAGAAGCTTTGCAATTTTAAGAGTGCTGCATCCCTCTGCAAGATATCTCACTATTTTTGACTTTTCTGAGCCTGTCAAGTCCTTCTTTTGACCCATTTTGCCAAAGGAAAGGAAGTTGCCTAATAATTATGCACACCTGATATAGGGTGTTGATGTCATTAGACCACACCCCTTCTCACTACAGAGATGCACATCACCTAATATGCTTAATTGGTAGTAGGCTTTCGAGCCTATATAGCTTGGAGTAAGACAACATGCATAAAGAGGATGATGTGGTCAAAATACTCATTTGCCTAATAATTCTGCACTCCCTGTACACAGATTTGCTTTGTGTTATTCATTATAACTAACTAGCAAACACTAGCAGTTCTATTAGTGGTGCCAAAGGTATACTATCCTACGACTACAGATATTAGAACCGGCTTTTGACACCACCTAAACTAATACTATATACTGCTCAAATTGTTTTGGTTTAAACTGAATAATTTAATTATAATATTATCTGACCAAACTTAGAAGCAATCGAACCAGATCCAATATATTGAGTTATCCCCAAAATGATAATTTACTCTCAGTCATAATGTTACTGAAGGCTGAGTGATCACCTTTACAAATATATAAGTGGAGATAAGTAATTATTGGTGAAACACACATTACAACAGTTACTGAGGGTCTTTCTTATATAGGTAACAGTGTAATAAATTATTTTCAGGATTGAGCCATAATGTTTGGACTGCTTCCAGCATAGCTTGTTATATTATTTCAATGTCAAGATATCGCCCCTCTTTTGGAGGACACCTCAATCCTAATACTCTATGTACATGGTATACAACCATATACCATAATCATTAAAGTCACGCTACCAACACAATACAACCTAGAGACTTATCTTCCATATTTAATTCTCCCCACTTTCTGCATACTATTACCTGGATATTGATAATAATCAGTCTAAAGGCTATGGATTTAAACTACATACTAGGTCTATACATAAAGACCTAGACTATTATTTTCAACTAAAAATCGATATTTAGTAGGAAATCACTTTGCCGCTTCAATCTAAGTTGATGCCCATTTCCTGTGGTTTCAAATGTATTTGTCCTTTAATCTTTTAAACAGTCCAAATAAAAGTTATATTTTAATTTAATTTCTCAGTGCACCCACCTCTTGTAACAGAGATTCTAATTCCACAACCTAGGGAATTTGAGTGCTATCCAGGTGTACAACCACGGAGATCTATATCTCCGTTTGTCTCTACAATACTGACATATATGTTTGACCTTGTTTTTCTTAAAAAAAACAACAAAGTTTTGAATTAATCCCATATTATCCCTTCTCATAGCTTTCCCACTGTGGGCTAGATTACAAGTTGAACAATAATTAACGTGTTTATTAGAGTGCTAATACCATTGAAAGTAAACTTTTCAAGCGCAGGGCCTGGTGAGTGTGTTACAAATTGAAAAGAAAAATATCACGTGCGCGAAAACGTGATGCCGCCCCCTGCAGATTCGCGGTCAATCAGTCGCTATTTATTAATGTGCGAACATGATACAATGTAGCATTTCATGTCCGCCTCACATTGATAAATGCCGACAATAAATAAACATAATGGCTGACCTGACCCCATCACAACTATATTAACTCTGATTCCCCAATCATTACATTAGAACCTATTAATATAATCCCTCAATTATTGCTCCCCAACAAAATCTACACCCCCTCAAGTGACTTCCCTAGTGACCCTCTCCAAAAGAAACCCAACCTCTAAATAATCCTCTCCCTATAACTAATAACCCACACATTTCTACCCTATATACTTATAATAACACCACTTAACATTAGTGATACTTGCCACCTACAAGGAATGTTGAATACCAACTTTGCACTATATGAAATAACATAACCTAATTTAGAAAAAAACAGACACAAATCTTATAATCACAATATTTTAGAGGTGTTAGTTTATTTTCTACAGGCTTTTTAAAAGTCTCCTACCCCAATAAAATGATATAAAAAAGATACATTTGAATTGAACAGTAGTGCACAGCAAATGTCATTATAAGCATTTTGTAACATACATACACCTAGATTACGAGTTTTGCGTTATGGTTTTAACGCTAAAAAAAATGGCCATTTCAGCGTGAAAACCGTAACACAGTCATTACGAGTCTTGTCAGTATAGCTATACTGCAAGCCTTTTAGCCTCTAACGCAACGTCAATCCCACACTCAAAAAAATGATGTTTTTGTGTGGGATTTCCATAGCGCTGGTATTACAGGTTATGCGGTGAGGCTAAAATGCTTATGTTACAGCCTGCACTGACACGATCCATTCCGCTATCTGAGACCAGTAGTTATGAGTTTTGAGCAACAAAACTGTTACACAAAACTCATAACTAAAATGTTACAAAGTACACTAACACCCATAAACTACCTATTAACCTCTCTTCCGCCGCCCTCCCGCATTGCAAACACTATAATAAAGTTATTAACCCCTAATCTGCAGCTCCTGACATCACCGCCAATAATAAAAGTTATTAACCCCTATTCCGCCACTCCCTGACATCGCCACCACTAAATAAAGTTATTAACCCCTAAACCTCTGGCCTCCCACATCGCCGCACTAAATAAACCTATTAACCCCTAAACCGGCAGCCCCCCACATTGCAACAAAATAAATTAAACTATTAACCCCTAAACCTAACAACCCCCTAACTTTAAATTAAAATTACAATATCCCTATCTTAAAATAAATGAAAACTTACCTGTGAAATTAAAAAAAAACTTAAGTTTAAACTAACAATTAACCTAACAACTATTATACTAAAATTAAAAAACTACCAATTAAATAAATTAAATTAAACATTAAAAAACCTAACACTACTAAAAAAAATTAAATCTAAAATAACAAAAAATAAAAAATACTAAATTACAAAAAATAACAAACGACACTATCCAAAATAAAAACAATTACACCTAATCTATTAGCCCTAAAAAAATTAAAAAAAAAACAAAAAAAAACCCTAGCCTACAATAAACTAACAATAGCCCTTAAAAGGGCATTTTGTAGTTAATTTCCCTAAAGAAATCAGCTCATTTACCTGAAAAAAAATACAAAGACCCCCCAACAGTAAAATCCACCACCCAATCAACCCCCCAAAATAAAAAAACCTTACTAACAAAAACCTAAGCTACCCATTGCCCTGAAAAGGGCATTTGTATGGACATTGCCCTTAAAAGGGCATTTAGCTCTTTTGCATTACCCTTAAAAGGGCACTTAGCTCTTTTAAAAAAGCCCAAACCCTAATCTAAAAAAAAAAACACCTCAAAAAAGTTAAAAAAACTTAACACTAACCCCCGACGATCAACTTACAGTTTCTGACATCCAGGCGACGAGAAGTCTTCAGCCAGGCGGCGAGGTCTTCATCTATCCAGGCGGCGCCTTCTATCTTCATCCAGATGGCATCTTCTATCTTCATCCTGGCGGCGTCTTCTATCTTCAACCTGGCTGTGCGGAGCGGGTACATCCTTCAAGACATCCAGCGCGGAGGGTCCTCTTCATACGGTCACCGCCATACACTGAATCTTCAATGCAAGGGAGCATTTTCAAAATTGCGTCCCTTGCATTCCTATTGGCTGATTTGATTTTTGAAATTCAAATCAGCCAATAGGATGAGAGCTACTGAAATCCTATTGGCTGATAATCTGATTCAACTTTTTTGGGGTGTTTTTTTTTAGATTAGGGTTTGGGCTTTTTAAAAAGAGATAGGGATATTGTAATTTTAATATAAAGTTAGGGGGTGATAGTTTTAGGGGTTAATAGTTTAGTTTTTTGCGATGTTGGGGGCTGGTGGCTTAGGGGTTAATAGGTTTATTTAGTGGCAGTGATGTGGGAGGCCAGAAGATTAAAGGTTAATAACTTTATTTAGTGTCGGGGAGCGGCAGAATAGGGGTTAATAGCTTTATTATAGTGTCGGGGGAATAGGGGTTAATAACTTTATTATAGTGGCGGTGATGTCAGGTAGTGGTGAAATAGGGGTTAATAACTTTTATTAGTGGCGGCAATGTCGGGAGCGGCAGATTAGGGATTAATAACATTATTTAGGTGTCGGCGATGTCGGGGGCAGCAGATTAGGGGTGTTTAGACTTGGAGTTTAAGTTAGGGTTTTTCCCCATAGACATCAATGGGGTTGCGGTACGGCAATCGCCATTCCGCGCTTAAGGTGTTAGGTTTTTTCTAACACCTTCTCCCCATTGATATCTATGGGGAAAGCATGCACGAGCACGTCAAAGCAGCCCTTGGATTTTGTGCGGTATGGAGCTTATCCCCACCATATCACACGCACAAGGCGGCTTTTTAGAAACTTGTAATGGCAGCGCTATGGAGGGTGAAATAACGCAACTTTTGTTGCCTTCTTTTCGCACCCTCTATAGCTCAAAAGTTGTAATCTAGGTGAGAGTTTGATAAAATGTTTATTTGGAAAACTATCTTTGTTTTAGTGATGCTTAGCTATTTTGTATTTGTCATTCATGTTTTAGTATATCCCTAAAGACTGATTAAATAAACTCCCATATTGCGCTCAACCTTGTAATACCAGCGCACATTTACTTGCTTGAGTTAGGTGCAATGCAAATGTGACCTTGCTTCCGCATTGCATGGAAGAATTGTGCTCACAAGAGTGTACTTCCATGGACTCCAATAGGAGCCTCCTTCTCATGCCGTCAGACACTGTGAGAACTAGCACAGCGAAGGGGGTAAGTTGCGCAGCGATGGGCAGCAAATGTAAATATATATGTATATGCGTATATATTGTACATCTATATTTATGTCTTAATATTTGTATAGACACATATTAACACATAACTATATATGTATATAAGCATATACATATATATTTACAGGGAACACACAGTTCCCATAGACCGCAATGTAAAGGTACTGTTCAGGCTCGTTTTTTTCTATCACCCCCCACCCGCCACTTTTAACCCCTAAAAACCTAGTGCAGTAGTGTTTTATGGAGGAAAGAAATGCAACTTTTTTAATAAAAAAATAAAAAAACGATTAGTTTATTGTAGATGAGTCATCTGTCAATCAACTGAGGACTATGGCGGATGGCGGAATATGGCTTATCGTTCCGGGATTAAAATATACAAATCTAAGAAGCTCAGAATAAATTACCGATTTCATGAATGGAAGTCTCACTCATTTTTTAAATTATATCCTATGACTTGAGCGAGTACGCTCAAGTTTACCTTGACTTTAAGGATCGCACAAGAAGCACATTCTACTAAGTGGAATGTAGAGTGACATGGCATGTAATCTACATGCAATGTAAATAATTTATAAAGAATGCTTCTCTGTATTAACTTATTCTTCAGCATGTGTATCCTGAAATATTATAGTCTATGTTTCATATCTGTTACAGAAGAAGCAGCTATCATTACATTTACATAAGAAATCACTCCAAAAAATATTTGGTAGGAATGATAGCTGTGATTTGAAAACGATGTAGGAGTAAATGTTTTCTTTGCAAGTCTTGCTATCCCTTTCTACCATATTAAACATGAAAGCTTGCGTACCATGATAGTTATGATAATAACACACGCAGCTCAACTACTAACGGATGTAATTTAAAATTGATTTGCTCCCTAAGTGATTTGCAGATTTGCTTCTGGAATCATTTATCTGTGTTGATTATACCTTATCTTGAACCTTTACTGAGAACTCATTAGTGAGTCAACAGCTAATGTGTCATATGCTGTTCATGAAGACATAAAATATATACAAAAAAAAAGCTATCAACATTGCATTTGTTTTTCATATTATTAACTTTGCCAAAAAGGAATATTTTTTAAAAGGTGGTCGTCTGGTTAGAATGCATACTGCACCTGTAGTTTTAGATAAACAGACTCTAGGACATAGTGTATGCCTTACAAACAATATGGCTTAGACATTAACATTTGTTAAAACAAATCACAATACAATAAGTATTAGTTAAAATAACATCAATAGTCCTTGATGCATTTACAAATCATTGGTAGTGCCCACAATCAAGTATAGTACTGGTGTTGCGATTTCTTTACAAGCATTCTAAGCCAGTTTGGAAATTTAAAATGTAATATCTCATTTCAGTTAATAGTACACTAAAGTTAAAATGTCTCTTTTATGATTTATATTGATAGATTATATTGATTGATAGATTATATTGATATATTTTATTGATTGATTATATTGATAGATTATATTGATTGATTATATTGACAGATTTTATGATGATAGAACATGCAACTTAAAAAAACAATCTTTCCAATTTATAACCTTTAACAAAATGTCCACATTATTTTTATATGTACACTTTCCTACTGAGCATGTGCAGGACTTAACAGTTTTTAGGTATATGCATTTGTGGTTGACTGATGGTTGTCATGATACACTGGGAGAGAAAACGTAAGTAACTGAAATTTGTAAAAAAAAATCGGCTTGTTTGAAATTCAGACTTTTTATACATTGTCTTTCTATTGTGCATTTCTTGATTATGCAATTTTACTATTTTTAATGGTCCTTTAACCCCTTAACCAATATTGACGTAGATCTATGTCATGCAGTATGAAATCCATCATACTGCATAACGTTGCAGCTTCAGGAAACTGAAGCAGTCTTGGTTGTAAAGTGACAGCTGAGAGCTGCAGGCGACTGACTTCATATGGTAATGGAGCACGATCAGTGTTACCATATGAAGGCAGATGTCAGGTTGTTACAGAGAGTGACACTGTGTGTGTCACCATCTGTAACGATCAACCGCTTGTGCTGTTGGGAGGTGTGGGAGGGAAGGTAGATGGGCAGCACAGAGGCAGAGGGTGGAGGGAGGGGCCTACCCTGCAGACATTTTTTTGAAGGTAAAGTGAAGGATGGAAAACTACACTACGCCAAAAGGGGAATTGGAAGGGGGGCACCCTAACTAATGCAGACATCCCAAGTCTCCCTGAAGTTCAGGGAGTCTCCCTGATTTTAATAGTGGCTCCCTGATGCCAGCAAATGGAGTGCAATCTCCCTGAAACTCCAAGTACTATGATCCAATGTGGCCCAAATCCGGAAAAGTGTTTCTTTAAGGAATGCCTTAGTTGCTGGGATGTTATAGAACCCTCAAAGCATGCATCAGTAACCAAAAAGCCCCCCAATGATTTTAATAAAATAAAACACAAATACTACCTTATTTACTGCACGTAATTAAACTTCGTATTCTAAAATATTCAAGCATTCAACAAGCGTACGATCACTGGAAATTAGGTTTGTTGTTTGTGGTTGTGCAATAAAGCTTTTTTTAATGTGACTTTAGTGGGAAGCTACTTTAATGATAAGACTCTATCTTATTTAGGGTTTCAAGGTGTCCAATATATAACTGGGAGGTGGGGGTGGCGGCGGTGCAGTAGGGGGTGAAGCCACCTCCCTGAAATGAGTTTTTGCAGGTTGGGATGTCTGCTAATGATCGCGGGGAAGGGGTCGGTGGGGGGCTCCACTACACTACAGAAAAAGCAGAAATTAATAAATAAATAACAATTGTAAAAAATACATATAAACTGGGTACTGGCAGACAGTTCTTCAGATATACCACTAAACCAGTCTCAGCCATCTGTACACTACCCCTGAGTATCTCTGTAAGATGTGTGCTGTGTTTCAACACACCGAGAGGCAATACTTGTAGAACAGTTGTGCCCTGAAGGTTAATAGGAATCTACCAGTAGACCTCTAATAGCTGACCAATAGCTCACAAGACTGTTGTGGGATTTCCCATTTCCTTCTCAGCCAGTAGTGATTGTACAGGCTCAAGTTAAAAGAAATGTAAAAGTGTTTTGCACAAATATATTTTGCATTAATTCATTAAACTCAATTTACATTTAGTTTCTGTGCTAAACATATATTCATGTTATGATTCAGCATGCATAAGTAAAAATATCACTTAAAGGGACATAATACTCATATGCTAAATCACTTGAAACTGATGCAGTATAACTGTAAAAAGCTGACAGGAAAATATCACCTGAGCATCTCTATGTAAAAATGGAAGATATTTTACCTCAAAATCTCCTCAGCTCAGCAGAGTAAGTTCTGTGTAAAAAGTTATACTCAGCTGCTCCCAGCTGCAGGTAAAAAAATATAAAAAAATGAAGAAATGAACAGCAGCCAATCAGCATCAGCAGTGCTGAGGTCATGAACTCTTACTGTGATCTCATGAGATTTGACTTAACTCTCATGAGATTTCATTGTTACACTGAATAGGGAAATAACATGAGAGTGCACAAGGCTCATCCTTTCAGCTGTCCCAGGACAGACATAGTAATATGCTGCTTAGAAATCTTTTACAATGGGATGTGGCTACTGAGGAACTTTTGAGGTAAAATATCTTTCTTTTTTACATAGAGATGTTCAGGTGATATTTTCTAGTCAGCTTTTTACAGTTATGCTGCATCACTTTCAAGTGTTTAAACATTTGGGTATTATGGCCCTTTAAGTAATCAACCCCTTGATGTACAATGACTAAATCTAAGAAGGAAGTAAGATCTTTCTCTGGCTAATATGTTGGCTTTAGGTACAGAACATCTATATGTCATAATTCAGGAGGAGGCAAAAAACAGATACTATACTGCTGTCTATATATTTTACAATATTAGTTTACAACAGAGAAATCTTGGACTCTTCATATTATAACCAAGTTTAGTTTTTTTCCATCTTGTCAATATACACAGAGTTTATCCTGTTAATGACTCATAAGCATGATTAACTCAATGCAATTAACAATTCACCACTCATAAAGCAGATATTTCTTTCTTCGTCATTCATAATTTGAGGGACATTTAAAAGCCTTCTATAAATAAAGCATGTTTAATAAAATATGCCCCAGCATTTATTAAATGTAAATATGTATATTTGTCTAGAAATCCTGGAAGCACCTTAAAGGGATAGTCTAGTCAAAAATAAACTTTCATGATTCAGATAGAGCATGCAGTTTTAAGCAACTTTCTATTTTACTCCTATTATCATTTTTTCTTTGTTCTCTTTGTATCTTTATTTGAAAAAGCAAGAATGTAAGCTTAGGATCAGGCCCATTTTTTATTTAGCCACCAATCCGCAAGCGCTACCCAGGTGCTGAACCCTGCTGTACAGTGTAGTGAGTATTTTAATTAATCTTTATTTTAAGCTCTCACAAGTAGGGTGCTAATATTTTTCTCACTTGCTTGATCCATTTAAGTTTATTTTCAATATGCACTTCCTCAAATTAAATCCTTTGGTGGGAGAGTAATTATGGTGGCACATACAGATATGATAGAGTTAACACCAGTGTAAATGGGATTTAGGTGCTGTTATGTATTGAACATACTTATTTTTGCTGTTTTCTTTGTTCATCTTGTAACATAATAAGTAAAAACGCTTGCATCATGGGCTGATCAGATGGCCCAGGATGGAGGTTGGAGATGCAAATTGAGACCTGGAAACGCCTAATTGTTTACAACCACAAAACAATAAGCTAAATTCTTAACAAAACAGTGAATATTATAAACAAAACTTCCCTCTTCACTGCTGCCTCCAAAGCAACAAACAAAACACAACTCCCAAAATGTAAATATGTAGGTGGGAGTCTGATGAGTTGATCTTTAAAACCGAATGCAAGTTGATATGTTTTAGCATTTGGTAATTTAATTAGTCTGGGCAAGGACCTTTTATTGAATGATTAATATCTATCACTTTAAAGACAACGTATTACATGTCTTTTTCCTAGACAGACTATGCGTGTATATACTGAGTTATTTTAGGCAGTGGAAAGTATGGTGATCCAAAAGCTATGAGATTAGTTTGACAGTATAGTGTGTGGTTCTATGTTTTGTACTGTATAAAGATATTAGGAATATTTAATGGTATTGTATCTGCATTTAATAGTGCATAGTACATTGTTCCTTTAAGAAGTCTTAGAATAAACATATGTCATACTGCAGCTTGTACAATATAGACAAATACTGAGTTGGGCACAATACAGCACATTACTGTTTCTTTTAAAGAATAAAGATTTCAGTATAAGGAACAACTATCAATACACAACACAAATGTAAAACTGAAGTCTCCAGTCTCTATGGGGAACAAAGAATGATGTTATTTATCTATCTAGAAAGCTTGGGTACAGTAAAAGAGATATGAACGTTTCTGTGTTCTGCGTGCTTTGTGTACTGATACTACTAATCCATTGTACTCGGACATAGGTTTCTATAAAATGTTCTGTTAGGTGATGATAAAATCTAAATTAAACATGTGATTTGAAACCTTTTGTAGCCCAACACTCTAGTCAGTAAAACTGCATCCATTAGTTTGAGTTACAGATTTTATTGTTAAAGATGATACACAGGAGGAACCAAGTAATATCCTTATATAGCAAATTTCTTGATGTTGACAGATGATATTTCACAAAGAAAGGCTTGATTGACAAAACAATTATTGATGCATTTGTGGTCAAATACATCTGCTTACCTTTCCCAGAACACAATATGCCATCAGCTGATTCACACTGGCTCTTGCTTTCCTCTTCTGTCATGTTGCATTTTCTTGCATGCTGACATAGTTTCCCAAACCATCCAGCCTCACAAATGCATCGACCACAAGAACAGGTGCCATGTTCTGAAATAAAATAATTAAAATACTATCTATTATCTACGGTTTTCTTTTACCTCTCTGAAGGCATTTCACATCACTTGAAAAACTTCTGCACCAAAGACCAGAATGACATGTTTTGTCTTAAAGGGACACTGAACCCAAATTTTTTCTTTCATGATTCAGATACAGCATGTAATTGTAAGCAACTTTCTAATTTACTTCTATTATCAATTTTTCTTCATTCTCTTGCTATCTTTATTTGAAAAGAAGGCATCTCAGCTAAGGAGCCAGCTAATTTTGGGTTCAGACCATGGACAGCACTTGTTTAAAGGTGCTGTCCAATCAGCAAGGACAACCCAGGTTGTTCACCTAAAATGGGCCGGAATCTAAACTTACATTCCCACTTTTCAAATAAACATACAAAGAAAATGAAGACAATTTGATAATAGGAGTAAATTAGAAAGTTGCTTAAAATTACATGCTCTATCTGAATCACAAAATAATTTTTTTGGCTTCAGTGTCCCTTTAATGTTGCTGTCACTTTAAGAAAGTTGATAAAGTAATTGCAACATAACAAAGCCAAGACAGATTTATATTGCAAAACAAAATAAATAATAGACAAGAAATAGAAAAAAAGCATTCGGGAAAACAAACACATTAAAAATACCAGACAGTAGGCAAATGTAGTGTGCAGTCTTTTAGCTAATCGTTATCTATTCTAAGTAGTCAAAAAAGTGGGCACATTTTGCTGGCCCACAATTGCCCCACCCCTAGGGATGCTATTTTCTAAAGAGAATAATGTAGTGGAAGCATAAGAAATCATGAGAGAAATTGACAAACTATGTAGTAGTTATAAAAAAAAACCCACTCTTTACTTTACAATTTGATACAGTTTGGTACAACAAACTTCTTCATACAAACATTTTCATTCACACAGTCTAGCTCACTGGTTTTCAAACCTGTCCTCAGGCCTCCCACATTTTGAGGCTATATGAACAGGTGAAATAATCAGCTGATTAGTAAACCTGGTTATTTTACCTGCTCTCATCTAAGGTAATCCTGAAAACCTGGCCTGTTGGGGAGGCCTGAGGTCAGGTTTGAAAACCAGTGAGCTAGATTGTGTGAATGAAAATGATTTTATGAAAAAGTTTGTTGTACCAAACTGTATTAAATTGTAAAGTAAAGAGTGTTTTTTTTTTTTTAATAACTACTACATAGTTTGTCAATTTCTCTCATGATTTTTTTATGCTTCCACTCAATACATTCAACAACTTTCTGCAAATAAGTCAATTCAGTTTCTCATTTAAGGCACAGTGGGATGAATGCCATTAAATGTTCAGATACATCAAGACTATTAATCAAATAAGAGTACAATACTGAATGTTTGAAATTAAGATGTTACATGTTTTAAACAAGTAAGGGAGAAAAATGTTATAAGAGCAGATAAATAACGAAGGCTGGGAGACTAACATTTTGGGTAAATAAGGGAGATCACTGAAAATAAGGGATGGATGGCAACCCTTCCCACTCCACATCACTCCTCTTATTCTTCAAGTAATTAATACCTTTGTTCCTGATAAAAAGGTGTATTTAGAGAGATAGATAATAGATAGATAGATCCACATACATTCTGAAGATATCTCATAACCTACTCTACCACAACTACCTACTCATATGCCCACCTATAAGACTTTTCCTGTTTTGTACCTATTGAAACTCTCTTCCGCTCATAGGCTTTTCCCCAATTAAAAAACATACAAACATTATTTAAAAAATAAAATTTGAAAAAGTTATAAGTTAACACTACAATTAGGTCAGTATAGTCCTTAAAGGGATAATAAACCCAATTTTCTTCTCATTTTTTGATAAGATTCAGATAGAGCAAGCAATTTTAAGCAACTTTCTAATTTAATATTTTTATAAATTTTTCTTCGTTCTCTTATCTTTATTTTAAAAAGCAGGAATGTAAGCTTACAAGCCGGCCCATTTTTGGTTCAGACCCTAGATAGCGCTTGATGATTGGTGGCTAAATTTAAAATAAAGATAAAACAGAGCTTCAGAAAATAGGAAGGACAGGGCAGTTCCCTAGGCTGAACAGGAGAGTTACCAGGGTATGTCTGAAGCCCTCTTACATTCTTGTGAGATGCTGTAAGCATTTTAAATAAACTGGTCTCACTAAATTACAGTGGGACAAAAAGGTATTTAGTCAGCCACCAATTGTGCAAGTTCTCCCACTTAAGAAGATGAGAGAGGCCTGTAATTTTTATCATAGGTATACCTCAACTATGAGAGACAAAATGTGGAAACAAATCTAGACAATCACATTGTCTGATTTGGAAATAATTTATTTGCATATTATGGTGGAAAATAAGTATTTGGTCACCTACAAACAAGCAAGATTTCTGGCTCTCACAGACCTATATCTTCTTCTTTAGGAGGCTCCTCTGTCCTCCACTCATTACCTGTATTAATGGCACCTGTTTGAACTTGTTATTAGTATAAAAGACACCTGTCCACAACCTCAAACAGTCACACTCCAAACTCCACTATGGTGAAGACCAAAGAGCTGTCGAAGGACACCAGAAACAAAATTGTAGACCTGCATCAGGCTGGGAAGACTGAATCTGCAATAGGCAAGCAGCTTGGTGTGAATAAATCAACTGTGGGAGCAATAATTAGAAAATGGAAGACATACAAGACCACTAATAATGTCCCTCGATCTGGAGCTCCACGCAAGATCTCACCCCGTGGGGTCAAAATGATCACAAGAACGGTGAGCAAACATCCCAGAACCACATGGGGGACCTAGTGAATAACCTGCAGAGAGCTGGGACCAACATAACAAAGGCTACCATCAGTAACACACTACGCCACCAGGGACTCAGATCCTTCAGTGCAAGACGTGTCCCCCTGCTTAAGACAGTACATGTTGGGGCCCATCGGAAGTATGCTAGAGAGCATTTGGATGATCCAGAAGTGGATTGGGAGAATGTCATATGGTCAGATGAAACCAAAGTAGAACTGTTTGGTAGAAACACAACTTGTCATGTTTGGAGGAGGGAGAATGCTGAGTTGCAACCAAAGAACACCATACCTACTGTGAAGCATGGGGGTGGCAACATCATGCTTTGGGGCTGTTTCTCTGCAAAGGAAAGAGGACGACTGATCCATGTACATGAAAGAATGAATGGGGCCATGTATCGTGAGATTTTGAGTGCAAACCTCCTTCCATCAGCAAGGGCATTGAAGATGAAACGTGGCTGGGTTTTTCAGCAAGACAATGATCCCAAACACACCGCACGGGCAACAAAGGAGTGGCTTCGTAAGAAGCATTTCAAGGTCCTGGAGTGGCCTAGCCAGTCTCCAGATCTCAACCCCATAGAAAACCTTTGGAGGGAGTTGAAAGTCCGTGTTGCCCAGCGACAGCCCCAAAACATCACTGCCTAGAGGAGATCTGCATGCAGGAATGGGCCAACATACCAGCAACAGTGTGTGACAACCTTGTGAAGACTTACAGAAAACATTTGACCTCTGTCATTGCCGACAAAGGATATATAGCAAAGTATTGAGATGAACTTTTGATTTTGACCAAATACTTATTTTCCACCATAATTTGCAAATAAATTATTTTCAAATCAGACAATGTGATTGTCTGGATTTGTTTCCACATTTTGTCTCTCATAGTTGAGGTATACCTATAATGGAAATTACAGAACAAGCACAATTGGTGGCTGACTAAATACTTTTTTGCCCCACTGTATCTCACTAGCTTTGCGCAGGTGAAGTTTGCTATAAACTAAATACTAAATACTGGTAAAAACAATTTACATTGTACTTAAAAAAAATCAATGTAATATGTATTTGCTGCAAACTGAGACTTAATATCAGCCCCAGGTGTTTTCCTGTTTACTTTTCTCTCCTCTGTAAAATTCTGCATCTCAGAGAATTATTATTATTATCAGGTATTTGTAGAGCGCCAACAGGTTCCGCAGCGCTATGCACATGGGTGGTATATAAAAAATGGTTACCAGGATCAAATGGGGAGAGAGGGTCTTGCCGAGAGTTGCACTGTTGTAGTCGGCTCTTATGAAGGTGAACTACAAACAGCTGGGCTCATAGGCTTACATGCTATGGGGTTTTAGGGGATAGCAGTGGAGATAGGAAGGTTAGTGTAGGTTGTAAGGGTCCCTGAATAGTAGAGTCTTCAGGGAGCACTTGAAGCTTTTAAAACTAAGGGAGATTCTTGTGGAGCGAGGCAGAGAGTTCCATAAGATGGGAGCCAGTCTTGAGAAATCTTGTAGACGGGAATGTGAGGAGGTAACAAGAGAGGAGGAGAGAAGGAGATCATGAGTGGAGCGAAGGGGACGGGAGGGAGAGTATCTGAAGACAAGGTCTGAGATGTAGGGGGGAGAAATGCAATTGAGGACTTTGTGTGTCAGAGTGAGAATTTTGTGTTTAATCCTGGAGGCAAGAGGAAGCCAGTGAAGGAATTGGCAGAGAGGTGCGGCAGATGAAGACTGATGTGCAAGGAAGATGAGCCTGGCAGAGGCATTCAATATGGATTGTAAAGGAGCTAAGCGGTTGCTAGGGACACCAGCTAGAATAGAATTGCAGTTGTCGAGGCAGGAAAGGATGAGAGAGTAAATTAAAATCTTTGTTGTGTCTTGTGTAAGGAAATGTCTAATTTTAGCGATATTTTTAAGGTGGAAGTGGCAGGCTTTAGCCAAGGACTGAATGTGAGGAGTGAAAGAAAGATCTGAGTCAAGTGTAACCCCAAGACATCGGGCATGTGAGGTTGGGGTAATGATGGAATTGTCAACAGTTATAGAGACATGGGGGGTGGAGATTTTGGAAGAAGGGGGAAATAAAGAACTCAGTTTTGGAGAGGTTTAGCTTGAGGTAGTGAGAGGACATCCAAGATGAGATATGAGAGAGACAGTTAGTGACACGGGTTAGCAAGGAAGGAGATAGTTCTGGTGCAGAGAGGTAGATTTCCTTTATTAAGGAACCTAGTGAGGACGTGTAGATTGAGAAGAGAAGGTGACCGAGGACAGAGCCTTGCGGTAAGCGAACAGAAAGAGGTAACGGGGCAGAGGATACCCAGAGAAGGCTACACTAAAGATACCGTTAGACAGATAGGAAGAGAACCAAGAGAGAGCTGTGTCAAAGGGTATGGAGCAAAAGAGGGTGGTCGACAGTATCAAAGGCTGCAGACAGATCAAGGAGGATAAGTAGACTGAAGTGGCCTTTTGATTTTGCTGTAAGTAGGTTGCTGGTAACCTTAACAATTGCGGTCTCTGTTGAGTGAAGGGGGCGAAATCCAGATTGCAGTGGGTCAAGAAGGGAGTTTAATGTAAGGAAATGGGATAGACGTGCATATACTAGCTTTTCAAGAAGCTTTGAGGCAAGAGGTAGTAGGGAAATAGGGAGGTAGTTGGATGGGGAGGTTGGATCGAGAAAAGGTTTTTTGAGGATAGGTGTGACTAATGCATATTTAGAAGATGTGGGAACTATACCAGTGCTGATGGAGAGGTTGAAGATGTGTGTGAGTATAGTGGTAAGGGTAGAAAAGAGAGAGTGAAGTAGTTGTCAGGGGATGGGGTCGAGGGGACAGGTAGTGAGGTGAGAGGATAGTATAAGGGCAGAAACTTCATCCTCTGTAAAGGGGCAAAAGAGCTAAATTTATGGCTATGTGGGTTTTGGATGATTGTGAGCTTTTGAGGGGGTGAGAGACCGGTAGTATGTTGAGAGCTGATTTAATTTCTGATGGAGTTGATTTTGTTGTTGAAGTAGCTGGCAAAGTCTTGGGCTGAGAGAAAAGTTGTGGTGGGAGGTGGGGGTGGGAGGAGAAGAGTATTGAATGTGGAGAACAGGTGTTTTGGGTCAGAAAGAGAAAAAGGTGAATTTGTGAAGTTTGAGATAGTGCATCGATAACTAAAAATCAAGAGAGTGACCATCTTTGTGAGTGGGAGAGTCAGTCTATTGTGACAAGCCGAAATAGGAAGCGAGTTGCAGAAGTTGTTTTGCAGAGGAGGCAGAGGGATTATCAACAGGGAGGTTAAAGTCACCGAGAATGAAGGCAGGGGTATCCAAGGAAAGGAAGTAAGGTAGCCAGGTGGCAAGGTGATCTAGAAATAGAGTTGTGGAGCCGGAGGGCAGTATATGACTGCAACGCGTATAGAGAGGGGAGAGAAAAAGTAAGTCATATGTGTTTCAAATTTGTTGAAAGGTGTAACGAGAGGAAAGTAAAATGCCAACACCACCTCTTTGTCTATTGTCAGAGCTACGAGTGTGGCTGAAGTGGAGACCCCCATGTGACAGTGCAGCAGAGGAAGCAGTGTCTGAAGGAGAGAGCCAGGTTTCTGTGAGATACAGAAGACTAAGAGAGTGGGAGATAAAGAGGTCATGGATAGAAGTGAGTTTGTTGCAAACAGAGCAAGAGTTCCATAGTGCACAAGTGAAGGGGGTGGTGGCTTTAGATGCAAGAGGAATAAGATTATGGTTACCAGAGTTTTGTTTTTGAAGTCTATTGGCACACATGGGTGTGCAGGTCAGGGAAGTTTTGGGGGACCAGGATTAAGGAAGATGTCGCCAGCAACTAGTATGAGCAAGAGGGAGAGTGACATGAGATGAGATGCGGATTTGCAGTAGTGAGACTGTTTTTGTGATGAGTTGCAAGGGGGAGAGAGAGTCTTTAGGAATGTGTGAAGTTCATGAATACAAAAGTAAGGTGAGGTTAAGAGAGATGGGCTAATGAGCAATGCAGGTGGTGAGGGGTAAGGAGTAATTGAGTAAAGTATTTTGTTGAACAGACAAAAGGTGTCAAAAAGGGATATTAAGATATTGTGCATTTTTTACAAAATAGACAGTGTATAAAACTCAGTATTAAAACAGAACTTGCCTTATCCCTTGTCCAATCCTTGTTCAATTCTTGTATAATTCATTGTGCCTCACTTATAAATGTTCACTTAAGAGATGTGAACAGATGATCTGACACTATTGCTATCTAACCTACATCATTACTATCTCATATCTCTGGGACTTCCAGGTTTTGCCCTTTTTCTTATAGAATTCAGTGAGTTCATCCAAAGTGAAGTCTACACTATAATTTCTCTCCAAACTGGAGAATCTTTGCTTATTGGGCCCATAGAAAGTAATGAAGTTCTCTGGGAAACTGAAGCTATCAGTTTTCAGCTTTATTTTAAATATAAGAAATACAAAGTGTAATGTAATATGAAAAAGTTACACATAAACATACAAAGTAGGAGCCTAATTTGTTAAATATACATAGAAATTGTGAAAGTGTAATCAGAATTTGTAAAATCCCAATCTTAAATACACTGTTGTATACAAACTAAAATTTAAAGTAGAAAGTGCAAAGTTTAAATGTGATAAAACTTAATATGGAATGTAAAGTAATATAAAATACAAAGCACAAAAGTGTGACTGCAGTAGAACTCTCATATGATGCAGTGCTATATTGCACTGATATTCTCTCTCCTTCACATACAGAAATGCAGGGAACGTCCTTTAGAGGAGTGTAGCAAAATCTGCTTTTTTAATTTCACTAGGGATCTCGTAGTGCTGGAGAATCGTTTTATATTATGTCGTCTGAGCGGAAAGGTTTATATCATCAGGCCTTAGGTGCCTGAGGGTGTATCTCACATCTCTTTTCTTACTGAATGCTGTAGAGTACCTGCATTTCACCACCTTATCCATTCTAGCGAATCAAAGAAACTGGATTTATTTTTTCAGCTATTAACATTATTTATAGAGCAAATGTTTACCTCCACATATTTTGCCTTCCAGGTCTTCACACTGACGATCATCACATTCACAGTTTTTTCCATAAACTCTGTTATCCCCTGGAGGAAAACAAGTGCACTGGCCACATTCACATTTCCCTGAAACATAAAATACAGAAATACTTTTTAAGGTCATTTTTTTATTCTTATTTTTTTTTTTTTTTTAAACGGAACTAAGAAAAAAAATTGTGTACTCACATTTTATAGATAGAAACAAATATATTATTAGAATAAGGTTCCCTAATAAAGTCCCACGGTTTCCAATATCATTTGTATGCCGATAGCACCCAAATCTACTTCTCTGCACCAGACCTATCTCCTTCCTTGCTAACCCATGTCTCTAACTGTCTTTCTCACATCTCTTCCTGGATGTCCTCTCACTACCTCAAGCTAAATCTCTCCAAAACTGAGCTCCTCATTTTCCCCCCTTCTTTCAAAAAACTGTCGACAACTCCATCATTACCCCTACCCGCATGCCCGATGTCTCGGGGTCACATTTGACTCAGATCTTTCTTTCACTCCTCACATTCAGTCCTTGGCTAAAGCCTGCCGCTTCCACTTTAAAAATATCTCTAAAATTAGACACTTCCTTACAAAAGACACAACTAATATTTTAATCCACTCTCTCATTCTTTCCCACCTTGATTACTGCAACTCTGTCCTCTCTGGTCTCCCCACCTGCCGCCTAGATCCTTTACAATCCATAATAAATGCCTCTGCCAGATTTATCTTCCTTACACGTCGCTCTTCATCTGCTGCACCTCTCTGCCAATCCCTTCACTGGCTTCCTCTTGCCTCTAGGATCAAACACAAAATTTTCACTCTGACATACAAAGCCCTCAACTGCACTGCTCCCCCCTATATCTCAGACCTTGTCTCCAGATACTCTCCCTCCCGTCCCCTTCGCTCTGCTCATGACCTCCTACTTTTCTCCTTTCTGGTTACCTTATAGCACACCTGTTTACAGGACTTCTCCAGACTGGCTCCCATCTTGTGGAACTCTCTGCCTCGCCCCACAAGACTCTCCCCTAGTTTTGAAAGCTTCAAGCGCTCCCTAAAGACTATACTGTTCAGGGATGCATACAACCTACGCTAACCTTACTTTATACCAGTTTCACTCATCCATTGCTATCCATTTTGTTTTCTAAAGCTCTCTGGTCTGATGAGATTCTCTAAGAAACTTTGTCAATACGGTGTCCATTAAATAGTTTAGAAGCTCTTGCCACCTACAACCCCAATTCCAAAAAAGTTGGGACAGTATGGAAAATGAAAAAAAAACAAACAAACAAACAAAAAGAATTCAATTCACCTTGTATTATATTGAAAACACATTATTAACACAATATTTAATGGTTTACTTTGTGAATTTAATGTATTTTTTAAAATATACACTCATTTCAAATCTGAAGGCTGCAACACGTTCCCAAAAAGTTGGGACGGGGCAATTTAGGACTAATAGGTGATGTGAAACAGGTGAGGCAATCATGTAATCATAGTATATAAGGAGCCTCCAAAAAAGGCCTAGTCCTTCAAGAGAAAGAATGGGTCAAGGCTCGCCAATCTGCCAACAGATGCGTCAACGAATAATCCAACACTTTGAGAACAACATTCCCTAAAGACAAATTGGCAGGATTTGGGGCATTTCACCTTCTATAGTGCACAATATATTTAAAAGATTCAAAGAATCCGGTCAAATCTTGGTGCATAAAGGGCAAGGCCGAAATCCACTTCTGATCTCCGATCCCTCAGACATCACTGTCTCAAAAACCATCTATGAATCTGTAATGAATATCCTGACATGGGCTTGGGAATACTTTGGTAAACCTTTGTCAGTCAACACCATTCGCCACTACATCATCAGATGCAAGTTAAGGCTTTACTATGCAAAGCAGAAGCCATACATCGACACTGTCAAGAAGTGCCGCCGACTTCTCTGGGCTCGGCCTCATCTGAGATGGAAAGTAGCACAGTGGAATCATGTTTTGTGGTCTGACGGGTGAACATTTCAAATAGTTTTTGGAAAAAAACAGCCATTGTGGTCTCCGGGCAAAAAAGGAAAAAGACTCTCCAAGCTGTTATCAGCGTCAGGTTCAAAAGCCAGCATCTGTCATACTATAGGTGTGTGTCAGTGCCCATGGCACATCTATGAGGGCACCATTAATGCAGAAAGATATGTATACATTTTGGAGCAACATATGCTGTTATCCAGACATCATCTTTTCCAGGGACATCACTGCATTTTCCAGCAGGACACCACCAAACCATATTCTGCCCGGATTACAAGTGCATGGTTGCCTAAGCAGAGAGTGCGGGTGCTAGCATGGCATGTGTGGCACATTATGAAGAGCAAAATAAGGCAACGAAGGCCCTGTACAGTTAAAGACATGCATAATGGATGAATGGGGCAAATTCTCTTTGCTAAACTTAACCAACTTGTGTCTTCAGTGCCCAAATCCTTAATAAGTGTTATTAAAAGAAAAGGTGATGTTACACAGTGGTAAACAGCCGACTGTCCCAACTTTGTTGGAGTCATCAGATTTTAAATGAGTGTATATTTTCAAAAATACATTAAATTTACAAAGTAAAAAATCAAATAATGTGTTAATGTGTTTTCAATGTAGTACAGGGTGAATTGAATTTTCAAATGACTGTCTGTTTTTTCTTTGCATTTTCCATACTGTCCCAACTTTTTTGGATTTGGGGTTGTATATTTCCATGTTAGATCTTAGATCAGATCCATATTCCTTAATCCACAGTCAGACATATTCCAACATTAGGCCTCAGATTTGACTCATGGCTCAATAGCCCATCAGTCTTTTTCCTACAGTAGTTCTCAAAATCAGTTCCAATTAGTAAAGTGCACAGTTTTTTTTACAATGTGCAAAATACTGCAAATACTGGGAACTACCAACCCTAAGTCATGTGCACACACAAACACACACACAAACAAACACAAGCACATACCAGTGTCAATTTTGATGTCAAATTTCGATTTAGTCTTAGAAGCAGATTTATCAATGTCTGTTCGACATGATACGCTGTAGCGTAACATGTCTGACAAGCATTGCTGAATACCGACAGTATACGCTGTCTGCATTTATCATTGCACAAGCAGTTCTGGTGAACTGCTTGTGCAATGCCCCCCCCCCCCCCCTGCAGATTCACGGCAAATCGTCCGCTAGCAGCGGGTGTCAATCAGCCTGATCGTATAGAGTATGCTGTCGGCATTCAGCGATGTCTGTCGGACATGATATGCTACAGCGTATCATGTCCACCAGACTGTTAAATCGGCCCCATAGTCTTTTGACTAAAATGTCATTTTGATTTAGTTTTAGTCATAGGCCTCTAGTTATCAAAGTCTGGCGGACCTGATCCGACAGTGCGGATCAGGTCCGCCAGACTTCACTGAGTATTCAGCATTGCACCAGCAGCTCACATGACAGACATCCGGTGATGTCTGTCCGCCTGGTCAGAGCAGGCTGACAGGTTATGGAGCAGAGGTCTTTGTGACCGCTGCTTCATAACTGCTGTTTCTGGCGAGCCTGCAGGCTCGCCAGAAACACGGGGCATCAAGCTCCATACGGAGCTTGATACATATGCCCCATTGTCTTTAGACTAAAATGCCATTTTAGTTTTAGTCGTATTTTAGTCATCAGAATTGTTTTAGTTTTACGCTCATTTTAGTATAGTCTTAGTTGACGAAATTAACACTGGCACACAAACAATTTGACTTTTAGATTTTAGGCTACATAACATTAATTAACAATAAAAAAGTCTTCATACAAATTAACGTACATGGCTGAAATGTAATCAAGCTATTTGTTTTCTTGTTATAACATACATAAATATATACTTTGAGATTATTTTTCCAGAAAAATTTTTTTTATACATTTTCAGTTACTCTTCCATGTTGATAGATTTATTTATTTTTGTCAAGCAGAGAATCATAAATTAAGAAATGACAGACCCTGCATCACATATCTAAACAACTAAGCCTCTGATATTTTTCCCCAATCACTTTTACTTTGATACAAATTGTCAAAGCAGCAAACTACACACACAAAACAAATCTGCAATGTAGGCATGCATAGAAGAAACATTCGGCTAGATTACAAATTTTGCGTTAATGTTTTAATGCTGAAAAAATGGCAATTTCAGCATAAAAACAGTAACGCAGCCATTATGAGTTGTGTCGGTATAGCTATACCGCAAGCATTTTAGCCTGTAATGCAACATCAATCCTGCACTCAAAAAAATGACGTTTGTGTGTGGTATTTCCATAGCGCCGGTATTACAGGTTGTGCGGTGAGGCTAAAAAGCTTGCGTTACAGCCTATACCGACACGATCCATACCGCCATCTGAGAGCAGTAGTTATGGATTTTGTGTAACAAAAATGTTTCACAAAACTCATAACTAAAGTGTTACAAAGTACACTAACACCCATAAACTACCTATTAACCCCTAAACTGCCGCCTTCCCGACATTGCAAGCACTATATTATACTTATTAACCCCTAATCTGCCGCCCGCCCACATCCCTGCCACTATATTAAAGTTATTAACCCCTATTCTGCCGCTTCCCCGACAACACCGCCACTAACTAAACCTATTAACCCCTAAACCGCCAGTCCCCCACATCGCCACTACTACCTAGACCTATTAACCCCTAAACCGCCAGTTCCCCCCACATTGCCACTAATAAATTAAACTATTAACCCCTAAACCTATAACCCCTAACTTTATATTAAAATTACAATAGCCCTATCTTAAAATAAAAACTTACCTGTGAAATTTAAAAGACCTAAGTTTAAACTAACAATTAACCTAACATAACTATTATACTAAACTATTGTACTAAAATCAAAATAACTACCAATTAAAAAAACAAAATTACACTTTAAAAAAAACTAACACTACTAAAACACTGCAATTTTAAAAAATAAAAAATACTAAATTACGAAATAATAACAAACTTTCGGCCAGATTATGAGTTTTGCGTTATGGCTGGCTCGGTACTAACTTGTAAGTTATTGTCATCACTCACCTCCCTATAGCGCTACTATTACAGGTTTGCAAAAACCCGGATTTAGCAGGCAATATGGCAGTGTTGAGCTCCATACTGCACACAAATACCAGCGCTGCTTTGAGCTGGTTTTACGCGCTCGTGCACAATTTCCCCATAGACATCAATTGGGAGAGCCGGCTAAAACCCCCCCCAATAAGAACAGCCAATAAAATGCAAGGTCAATCCTATTAGCTGATTGCATCAGCCAATAGGATTTTTTCACCTTTAATTCCGATTGGCTGATAGAATTCTATCAGCCAATCGGAATTCAAGGGACACCATCTTGGATGACGTCATTTAAAAGAACCTTCAGTGTACGGCTGGGACCGTATGAAGAGGATGCTGGATGTCTTGAAGATGGAGCCGCTCCGCTTAGGAAGGATGAAGATAGAAGATGCCATCTGGATGAAGACTTCTGCCCGTCTGGAGGACGACTTCTTGCCACTTGGATGAAGACTTCTCCCGGATTCGTTGGGGACTTCTTGCCGCTTGGATGAAGACTTCTCCCGGATTCGTTGAGGATGGATGTCCGGTCTTCAAAAACTGTAAGTGAATCTTCGGGGGTTAGTGTTAGGATTTTTTAAGGGTTTATTGAGTGGGTTTTATTTTTAGGTTAGGGACTTTGGGCTGAAAAAGAGCTAAATTGGCTATGCCCATCCAAATGACCTTTTCAGGGCAATGGGAAGCATAGGTTTATTTAGATAGGGTTTTATTTGGGGGGTTTGGTTGTGTGGGTGGTGGGTTTTAATGTTGGGGGTTTGGTGTATTTTTTGTTACAGGTAAAAGAGCTGATTTCTTTGGGGCAATACCCCGCAAAAGGCCCTTTTAAGGGCTATTGGCAGCTTTTTTTATTTTGATAGGGCTATTAGATTAGGTGTAATTAGTTTAAATATTTGATAATTTCTTTTTTATTTTGTGTAATTTAGCGTTTTTTTTTTGTTGTAATTTAGTTAATTGTATTTAAATAATGTAATTTATTTAATTGTAGTGTAATGTTAGGTGTTAGTGTAAGACAGGTTAGGTTTTATTTTACAGGTAAATTTGTATTTATTTTAACTAGATGTTAGTAAATAGTTAATAACTATTTACTAACTATTCTACCTAGTTAAAATAAAAACAATCTTAGCTGTGAAATAAAAATAAAACCTAAGATAGCTACAATGTAACTATTAGTTATATTGTAGCTAGCTTAGAGTTTTTTACAGGTAAGTATTTAGTTTTAAATAGGAATTATTTAGTTAATGATAATAATTTTTATTTAGATTCTTTTAATTATATTAAAGTTAGGGGTGTTAGGGTTAGACCTAGGGATAGGTTTAGGGGTTAATAACTTTAGTATAGTGGCAGCGGTGACGTTGAGGGCAGCAGATTAGGGGTTAATAATATTTAACTAGTGTTTACGGGAGAGCTGCCGATTAAAGGTTAATATTTTTATTATAGTGTTTGCGATGCAGGAGGGCCTCCGTTTAGGGGTTAATAGGTAGTTTATGGGTGTTAGTGTACTTTAAAACACTTTAGTTATGAGTTTTATGCTACAGCTTTGTAGCTCAAAACCTATAACTACTGACTTTAGATGGCGGAACGAATCTTGACGGTATAGGCTGTACCGCTCACTTTTTGGCCTCCCAGGCAAAACTCGTAATACTGGAGCTGTGGAAGTCCCATTGAAAAAGGACTTTTTTAAATGTGCAGTAGTTACGTTGCGTTACGGCCAAAAAAGTGTCCGGTACAGCTATACCTGCAAGACTTGTAATACCAGCGGTAGTGAAAAAGCAGCGTTATGAAATTCTATTGGCTATTCAAATAAGCCAATAGTATTTCATTAGCTCTCATCCTATTGGCTGATATGAACAGCCAATAGGATTTCAGTAGCTCCATCCTATTGGCTGATTTGAATTTCAAGAATCAAATCAGCCAATAGGAATGCAAGAGACGCCATTTTGAAAAGGCTCCCTTGCATTGAATATCCAGTGTACGGCGGTGACCGTATGAAGAGGACACTCCACGCCGGATGTCTTCAAGGATAGAGCCACTCCGCGCCTCCAGGATGAAGATAGAAGATGCCCTACAAAAGGCCCTTGTAAGGGCTATTGGTAGTTTATTTTTATTTTTTCATTTTGGGGGACTTTTTATTTTTATAGGGCTATTAGATTAGGTGTAATTGTTTTTATTTTTGATAATTTAGTTTGTTATTTTTCGTAATTTAGTATTTTTTTGTTGGTAATTTTAGACTTAAATTTTTTTAGTAGTGTTAGGTTTGTTTTAAATGTGTAATTTAGTTTTTTTAATTGGTAGTTATTTTAATTTTAGTATAATAGTTATGTTAGGTTAATGGTTTAAACTTAGGTTATTTTAATTTCACAGGTAAGTTTTTATTTATTTTAAGATAGGAATATTGTAATTTTAATATAAAGTTAGGGGGTTGTTAGGTTTAGGGGTTAATATGTTTAATTTATTTTTTTGCGATGTGGGGGGCTGGCGGTTTAGGGGTTAATAGGTTTATTTAGTGGCGGTGATGTGGGAGGCCAAAGGTTTGGGGGTTAATAAATTTATTATAGTGGCGGTGTTGTCGGAGAGCGGCGGAATAGGGGTTAATAACTTTTTTTAGTGACGGTGATGTCGAGGAGCAGCGGAATAGGGGTTAATAACTTTTATTAGTGGCGGCGATGTCGGGGAGTGGCGGAATAGGGGTTAATAACTTTTATTAGTGGCGGCGATGTCGGGAAGCAGTGGAATAGGGGTTAATAACATGTTTAGTGGCGGCGATATTGGGAGTGGCAGATTAGGGGTTAATAACTTTATTTCTGTGTCGGCGATGTCAGGTGGCAGATTAGGGGTTAATAACTTCATTATAGTGTCGGCAATGTCGGGGAGCGGCGGATTAGGGGTGTTTAGACTTGGAGTTTATGTTAGGGGGTTAGGTTTAAATTTAACTTTTTTCCCCATAGACATCAATAGGGTTGCGTTACGGCGATCGCCATTCCGCACTTCAGGTGTTAGTTTTTCTCCTGACACTCTCTCCCCATTGATGTCTATGGAGGAAAGTGTGCATGAGCACGTCAAAGCAGCGCTTGGCTTTTGTACGGTATGGAGCTTATCGCCACCATATTGCACGCACAAGGAGGCTTTTCAGAAACTCGTAATGGCAGCGCTATGGGGGGGTAAAATAATGCAACTTTTGTTGCGTTTGTTTCGCACCCTCTATAGCGCAAAACTCGTAAACTAGGTGATTGTTTTTTAAATCATATTTTATTTAATTACTTTCTAAAACTTCAAGCTGTAAGCACAGATTCCCATTTTTTTTTTCTTGTAGCAATGAATATATGAAAATGCGACTTCGTTAGGTATCTGCCATGTTTATTAACATGGTGATGAGTCAAACCATGTCTAATCAGATATCTGTATGAGTCATGCAAACAAATTGGGTATTTTGACACAATTTCTCGACAGAGATAATTTGTAATGAACACAGCAAAATGCAAGATTTTTATCTTATTAAATTGTTATAGCTTGTTTTCTCGGCAGAACATACACATTACAAGCAGATACTGATTATGACACTTGTCTGCAACCAGTCATGTATATTTAGGAACACATATCAAAAGCCTGTACTTTTATACTGAGCCTTTCCTATTATACCACTAGATTATAAGCCAGGGTAAAACACGGTCAAATGAAACGTTATCACACTTTATGGGGAATATTTATCAAGCTCCGTATGGAGCTTGATGCCCCGTGTTTCAGGCATCGCCAGAAACAGAAGTTATGAAGCAGCAATCTAAAGACCGCTGCTCCATAACCTGTCCGCCTGCTCTGAGGCGGCGGACAGACATCGCCAGAAATTAATTGATTGACACCCCCTGCTAGCGGAATCTGTAGGGGGCGGCATTGCACTAGCAATTCACAAGAACTGCTGGTGCAATGATAAATGCCGAGAGCGCATGCTGACTGCATTTATCAATGTGCAGTGGACATGATCCGCAATATCGGATCGTGTCCGCTTGCACATTAATAAATAGGCCCCTATGGCTGTATTGTCAACATTACCTATATATTATGAAAGCATAAAAAGAAACAATAAAAGGATAGTCTAGTCAAAATTAAACTTCATGATTCAGATAGAGCATGCAATTTTAAGCAACTTTCTAATTTACTCCTATTATCAATTTTTCCTTGTTCTCTTGATATCTCTATTTGAAAAAGCAAAAATGCAAGCCCAGGAGCCGGACCATTTTTGGTTCAGCACCTGAGTAGCACTTGCTGATTGGTGTTTATATGCTCTATCCTAATCATGAAAGTTTAATTTTGACTAGACTATCCCAGAGCATAAATTCTTACTCAGCCAGGAAATTCCTAGTTTCAGTACTTACTTAAAGGGACATTAAAGGGACACTGAACCCAAATTTTTTCTTTCATGATTCAGATAGACCATGCAATTTCTTCATTCTCTTGGTATCTTTATTTGAAAAGTTAAAATGTAAGTTTATATGCCTGACTATTTTTGATTAACAACCAGAGATGTTCATGCTGATTGTTGGATACATTTATCCACCAATAAATAAGTGCTGTCCATGGTACTGAACCAAAAATTGGCTGGCTCCTTAGCTTAGATGCCTTCTTTTTCAAATACTGAGTGAGATTACGAGTTTTGTGTTATGAGTGGCTCGCTAATAACTTGCAAGTTATTTCCACCGCTCACCTTTAATAGCGCTGCTATTACAGGTTTGCAAAAACCCGGCGTTTGCGGGTGATATGGCAGCATTGAGCTCCATATCGCACACAAATAATAGCGCTGCTTTGACGTGCTCATGCACGATTTCCCCATAGACATCAATGAGGAGAGCTGGCTAAAAAAAAGCCTAACACCTGCAATGACGGAGCGTAAAGCTCCATAACGCAGCCCCATTTATGTCTATGGGGAAAGAAAATGTATGTTTAAACCTAACACAGTAACATAAACCCTGAGTCTAAACACCCCTAATCTGCTGCCCCGACATCGCCAACACCTACATTACATTACACTTATTAACCCCTAATCTGCCGCCCCCAACGTTGCCGCAACTATACTAAAGTTATTAACCCCTAAACCTCTGGCCTCCCACATCACTAAAACTAAATAAATATATTAACCCCTAAACCTAACTTTAACTAATTCTAACCCTAACTGAACCCTAACCCTAACACCCCTAACTTTAATATAATTCAAATAATTCTAAATAAAACCTACTATTAATAACTATATAATTCCTATTTAAAAATAAATACTTACCTGTAAAATAAACCCCAAGCTAGCTACAATATAACTAATAGTTACATTGTAGCTATTTTAGGTTTTATTTTTATTTCACAGCTAAGTTTGTATTTATTTTAACTAGGTAGATTAGTTAGTAAATAGTTATTAACTATTTACTAGCTACCTAGTTAAAATATATTAAAATTTACCTGTAAAATAAAACCTAACCTGCCTCACACTAACACCTAACATTACAATAAAATTAAATTAATTAAATTAAAAAAATATAATTATCTAAGTTACAAAAATAATAAACACTAAATTACACAAAATAAAAAAAGAAATTATCAAAAAATAAAAACAAATTACTCCTAATCTAATAGCCCTATCAAAAAAAGGCCCGCAAAATAAAACAAAACCCTAGCCTACACTAAACTGCCAATAGCCCTTAAAAGGGCCTTTTGCGGGGCATTGCCCCAAAGAAATCAGCTCTTTTTGAAGACCAGACTTCCATCCTCATCCAGCCGGGAGAAGTCTTCATCCAAGCGGCAAGAAGTCCTCAATGAAGCCGCTAGCAGTCTTCATCCAAGCGGCAAGAAGTCATCATCCAGGCGGGCAGAAGTCTTCATCCAGACGGCATCTTCTATCTTCATCCTTCCGGCGCAGAGCGGGTACATCTTCAAGACATCCGGTGTAGAGCATCCTCTTCATACGGTCCCAGCCGTACACTGAAGGCTCCCTTTAAGGGACGTCATCCAAGATGGCATCCCTTGAATTCGATTGGCTGATAGAATTCTATTAGCCAATCAGAGTTAAAGGGTAAAAATCCTATTGGCTGATGCAATCAGCCAATAGGATTGAGCTTCAATCCTATTGGCTGACCCAATCAGCCAATGGGATTGAGCTTGCATTCTATTGGCTGTTCCAATCAGCCAATAGAATGCGAGCTCAATCCTATTGGCTGATTAGATCAGCCAATAGGATTAAAGCTCAATCCTATTGGCTGATTGCATCAGCCAATAGGATTTTTTTCCCTTTAATTAGGAATGGCTGATAGAGATCTATCAGCCAATCGGAATTAAAGGGACACCATTTTGGATGACCTCCCTTAAAGGGAACCTTCAGTGTACAGCATTTTTGGCAATGTCAAAGAGCTAAATGCCCTTTCAAGGGCAATGCCCATCCAAATGCCCTTTTCAGGGCAATGGGGAGCTTAGATTTATTTAGATAGGTTTTTATTTGGGGGGTTGGTTGTGTGGGTGGTGGATTTTACTGTTGGGGGGTTGTTTGTATTTTTTTATACAGGTAAAAGAGCTGATTTCTTTGGGGCAATTCCCCGCAAAAGGCCCTTTTAAGGGCTATTGGCAGTTTAGTGTAGGCTAGGGGTTTTATTATTTTGGGGGGGCTTTTTTATTTTGATAGGGCTATTAGAATAGGTGTAATTAGTTAAAATACCTTTTTGTGTCACTTAGTGGGGTTTTTTTTTTGTAATTTAGCTAATTGTATTTCATTAATGTAATTTATTTAATTTTAGTGTAATGTTAGGTTTAACTGTAAGACAGGTTAGGTTTTATTTACTAACTAATCAACCTAGTTATAATAAATACAAACTTGTCTGTGAAATAAAAATAAAACATAAGCTAGATACAATACAATATAATTAATTATTAGTTATATTGTAGCTATCTTAGGTTTTATTTTACAGGTATTTATTTAGTTTTAAATAAGAATGATTTAGGTATTAATTGTCATTTTTATTTGGAATTCTAATAATTAGCTTAAAGCTAGTGGGTGTTATGTTTAGGGTTACGTTAGGGTTAGGTTTAGGGGTTAATATAGTGGTGGCGACATTGGGGGCAGCATTTTTAATTGCCCTGAAAATGTAATGTCTCAATCCTGTGGTTACCTGTTTTCCGAAACTAAAAAGTACAGTTACACTCATATTAAGACTGTCTAATACAATGTATTCAAAAGAAATATTGCACAAAACAATTATAAGGCCTCAAAGATATGAGATGTCGGGTGTTAGAAAAAAAAAGTCGCCAAAGCACTTTAAAAGATGTATTTGTGTATATATGTACATATATATTAATGTATTTATATGTGTATAAATGTATTGACAGACATATATACACAAATAAACACATAAATATATATGTACACACAAATATACATATATAGAAGTGCACTAGAGCTCTTTGCCATTAAGTAGATGAAAACAGGATAAAACATATTTATGCAATATTCATATGTAATAATGATTTTAACTATGTATTTACTGAAAATATTTTTACATTTGCTAATGCGAATATGTTATGACTTCTATGGGGAATGTGAAAATGTGATCGTGTTTGCACGATAGTCGGGTGTTAGGTTTCTTTTCTCCATTGATTTCTATGGGGGAATAAATGCACGCACACACTTAATTTTTGTTAATTTTTTTTAACTTGTTATACGAATGCAACCCGACAAGCGCAAAAATCTTAACTCCAGCAGAGTTTTCTCATTTGCAGGGGAAAAGATACCATGCCTCTTGTAAACTAGCCCTAAATAGGTTGTAATACATTTGGAATAAAGTATCAAAAGCTAAGCTTTTCATAAAGCAATGTGATTCCTTTTTGGTTTTATAAAAATAATAGCTTGTTGAACTTCATTAATATGCACAATTCAAAATGCATCCTGTGAAATAAAAGTTTTATTGGTTTTCAGAAGAGATTCATGTGCCTTATAAGTAAAACAATATACGCTGTTCATACAATTATTAAAAATAAAACCCCAAAACTATTCCTAAAAACTTAGAGCAAATATTTAATCAATACAGATTTTGAGCAAGCAATATTAGAGCTCCACACTGCTTGCATTATTTTCTCTCCGGCCAATATCTTTTAAAAAATGGCCATTGAAACATTTAATTAAGCATAGGTAGAAACTGAACAAATATAAGGCTGGGATGTGCTAATTTTACAGTAGCTGTGCTCTTCTGGGTGAACATTGTTGTGGACAAAACTTCTGGAATATTCATTTTATCAAGCATTCAAGAGATAACTTTCCACTTTCATCACATTTTCACAGATACAAATAAATGAACCATCACTAACCAGGTCATTTCTGCCTGGTGCACTCCAGAATTTGCAGCTATAATTGGATTTACATTTAATTCATGTTTTTTTTTTTTTTTTTATAAAATGATTTATTATAATTATCTGAGTTCTTAACTAGATGAGTGGGGGCACTTGTTCTCCTCATTAATAAATATTAAGCAGGTACTTACTATTAAGCATGTAGTTACAATATGTGTATACAGTGGAGTAACCATATGTCTGTGGTCCAGGCAGAAAAATAGCACTCCAGCTGCTGCCTTACTAATAGACTATATAATACAAAATAGATAATCAATCTCACATTGAAAAATCCTAAAACTGGCAGTTTATAGATGATAACCCAGTAATTACAAAAAGGAACTTAATACAAATAGAGTATCTAGTCCACAGATCCAAGTGATTATGAACATTGAGTAAATGCACATTTGGAGTTTGCAGACTCAGCAGCGTGAATTTTGTATGGAAATGTACACAACAATATCACTGACATTAAAAGGAGATGCAGCTGCATTACTTTGCCAAACTATGGGATAAATAAGTCACTAAAATGGGCAACTATTAAAAATATATAGTAACAGATTTTTATGTTGTTTCCAGACAACAGTTAAGATTTTTTTTTATTTTCAATTTAAGGTGAGTACTATTTGTAAGGGGATCTAGCAGTCAGAGATGGTGCTAAGTGGGTGCCTTGGTTATATATGAATACTGTGGTTATAAATGGCTGGTAAGGAGGCCATGATAAACTATAGCTAGAATGTTTGGGAAGTAGAGACTTTATTGCTGTTGGGTGATCAGGTATGGGAGGGGTTAATACAGTGATGGGAGGCTGGCATGGTTAGGGTCCTTAGTACTGGAGGAAACTAGCAAGTAATGGTTTAAAGTGGATGATGTTGGTGTTGCAAGAGCTTGGAGCAGTGGTAAGAAGCTGACACAGTAATGATAGATAGTGCTGGCAGTCCTACTGAGGTTACTGCAAATGTGTGTGTATGTGTATGAGAGTCACAGTTCATTTAAGATATAATTAAATGTAGGGGTAATGGTTCAAATTTATTATGTGGGGGCTCAGGAGAAACCAGAGGATCCACTTAATGTTAGGAAAACATTAGTTCCTATATAACATAGATATTGGTGTTAATGTTGTGGGTTATTTTTCCATTGTAAGAAGATGCCAGTTCTAAAACAATTTTTATAAACCATTGAAACATACTGTCTGCTGCTAATTATGTTAAATCTACTTTATTTTTTATTATTATTAATAAAGTGCTAACATATTACAAAATGCTGTAACAGTAAGTATACAGTAGTGGGGTACAACAGTCAGAAAACATTTACATGAATGAAACCGTAGAGGACCCTGCCCTTGAGTTACTGTAGCTCTAAACCATCTTTACGTAAGGTGATCTACAGGACAGGTGGATTTGTGAGCTTACTTTCTAAAGGAGGTATATGGAAAGTTGAGGAAAAGGGAGCAGATGCAGGAGAGACATCTTTAGGGGAAATGAAACCCAATATTTTTAAATTCATGATTCAGATGATTCAGATATAGCATGTGATAAACAACTTTCTAATTTACTTTTATTTATTTTTTTGGTAAAATATTTTTATTAAAAAATAAAGAGATGTATGTTCACATATTGAGGAGGCACAGCTCCAATTTGTCGAAACAATTTTAGAGGTATGACATACATTCAACTACATAAGAATTAAAGAAACAAAAAACAACAAAATACAATAAAACAAAAAGTGCAGAATCTGTGCTTGTCTTATCCATCATTAAAACATGGTCAGTTTCCTTTGAGAAGTATCCACTCAGCACAATTTAGGAAAGCAATTAATAGTGAAAATGAACAGGAATGACAAATTGTGCATGAGGAAATCTTGTGGATTGTGTCTATTAAAGAGTATAAATTAACCTATTTGTTCTTAAGGTATTGTTCCCAGGTTAAAGGGACATTCAACACTTAGTGTAACATGTTTTTATATTGTAAATTAAAAAATGGAGGTCCGCCTACACTATACCCCTCCTCCCTTGCCGCCTTGCTTCTGTCCTAATCAGCGGCGCTAACTACTCTAATACCCGGTCAATATGGATGCCAAACTCCCCCCACTATTACGTAGCTGCCTTCTTCTTAAACTGATAAGCAAATCAGAATCCAGTCCTCAGACAGAAATTGCACGCATCAAAATATGAGAAGGGCAGTATGATTACCATTGACCAGGGAAAGGCTGAACATACAAGCCCAAACCAATTACTGGGTTATCTCTAGATGATCCAATATCAAAAATAATGTCCAGCACTAATCCTCATGAGTGCACCATTGCTACTGGGTCCTGCATAAAGCCAGAAAGTACATCAAATCCAGAAAGAATTTTTTTGTGTATCAATACAGCAAACAAAACCAACAACGTTTTGGGTCACATACCCTTAATCATTCTCTGCATACATAATTTCCTATACACCTTTTAAACCCTGTAAGACACACACCCTTCTTCCATTTAACTACTACCACTCTAGGATTGTTAAGTATGCATGACTTATCACCAAACAGAATTATATAATATAAATGACAAATAATGATACCAATTGACTTACTCTATTGCCTGCTTCTAGGAAATCCATGGCTACTGGGGATTTACATAATTTCTTCTAATATTAGATTTGTGTTCAGTAACCCTCTCGCGGATACTACGGGTAGTTTCCCCTACATAGATCCTACCACACGAACACTTGAGCAAATAGATAGCAAAGTCCATATTTCAAAAGAAATACTCAGGCGTTCCATACTTTTTCCCAGTCTGAGGGTGTACAAATACACAGTGGCAACAATAGGGTTGGTGTCACCCGGTGCGGTAAGTTATGGTGTCACCTCCCCTCCCCCCAGAAAGCAGACACACACAAACACAAAAACACAGGCACACACACATACAAGCACTCAGACACACTTAAAAACACACTCAGATGCACACACAAACACTCAGAAACACACTCAGACACACACATAAAAACAAACACACAAAAACACTATGACACACACACAAAAACACTCTGAAACACACACAAAAACACTAACACACACACACAAAAACACTGTGACCCACACACAAAAACACTGACACACACACACAAAGAAACACTCAGACACAAACACACACACGAAAACAGCCAGACACACACACAAAAACACTCAGACACACACATAAAATATGTAAACTGCACTGCATTAATTATAAAGCTCATGCCTAGAGCTGCTCCCTGGCTAAGCAGCACATCAAATGAAAGATAAACAGAGCACTCTAAAAATAAATCACTAAAGAAAAGGTTTAGGCGCGCAAACTATGAAAATTCTGCTCAAGTCTGTCAGTGCACAGCCGTGGGCCGCGTGCCTACCGCTTCTTATGGCCAATCACCTCTGCACTCTGCCCACCCCCATACCCCCACCCGCCCTCCCCTCCTACCTCTTCAGTGTGCACTTAGTGTACCGTAACCGTACCGGTCTGGTGGGCATCATACATGGCTCCTTTACTTTAGAGACAGTGTCAGACAGTCATGCGGTCAGGTGCCAGGCATCCCCCTTACGATTTCCCAGTTCCCATTTAAAGAGACAGCACAGCAGTGAGTGACTCCACTGCTCAACACGTCACTGAGCAGTGAGCACAGATAGGCAGGCAGGTTTAGGCTAGCAGCACAACTTTCACAAGCCCCACGGCACGCCCACAACATTCATAGTGAAATTTGGCAGGGGAGGAGCAAAGTACAAACAAGAAAAAGCAGCCGGAACAACTATTTGTGGAAATTGCAGCGCTGGCTCAAGGGGCAAAAAAATTAAGTCCCAGATTACGAGTTTTGCGTTAGAGGCTGTGCGGTGCTAAGGAGCAGTTTTCACTTACCTACAGCGCTGGTATTACGAGTTTTTACAAATCCGTCGTTAAAAGACTAGAAGTGAGCGTTGAGCAAAATTTTGCTCATTACCGCACTCCAATACCAGCACTGCTTAAGTCAGCGGTGAGCTGGTGTAACGCGCTCGTGCACGATTTCCCCATAAGAATCAACGGGGAGCCAGCTGAAAAAAAGTCTAACACCTGCAAAAAAGCAGCGTAAAACTCCTTAATGCAGCCCCATTGATTCCTATGGGGAAATACATTTTATGTCTACACCTATCACCCTAACATGAACCCAGTCTAAACAACCCTAATCTTACACTTATTAAGCCATAATCTGCCACTCCCGACATCGCCGACACCTACATTATAATTATTAAACCCTAATCTACCGCTCCGGACACCGCCGCCACCTACATTATACTTATGAACCCCTAATCTGCTGCCCCCAACATCGCCGACAACTACATTATATTTATTAACCCCTACTCTGCCGCCCCCAATGTCGCCGCCACCTACCTACATTTATTAACCCCTAATCTGCTGCCCCCAATGTCGCCACCACTATAATAAACATATTAACCCCTAAACCGCCACACTCCTGCCTTGCAAACATTAGTTAAATATTATTAACCCCTAATCTACCGGCCCTAACATCGCCTCCACCTACCTACATTTATTAACCCCTAATCTGCCGCCCCCAACGTCGCCACCACTATATTGAAGTTATTAACCCCTAAACCTAAGTCTAACCCTAAACCTAACACCCCCTAACTTAAATATAATTAAAAGAAATTGAAATAAATATTCCTATCATTAACTAAATTATTCCTATTTAAAACTAAATACTTACCTGTAAAATAAACCCTAAGATAGCTACAATATAACTAATAGTTACATTGTAGCTAGCTTAGGGTTTATTTTTATTTTACAGGCAAGTTTGTATTTATTTTAACTAGGTAGAATAGTTACTAAATAGTTATTAACTATTTACTAACTACCTAGCTAAAATAAATACAAAAGTACCTGTAAAATAAAACCTAACCTAAGTTACAATTACACCTAACACTACACTATAATTAAATTAATTCCCTAAATTAAATACAATTAAATAAAATTAGCTAAAGTACAAAAAAACAACAACACTAAATTACAGAAAATAATAAACAAATTACAAGATTTTTAAACTAATTACACCTAATCCAATCCCCCTAACAAAATAAAAAGCTCATCCCCCCAAATAAAAAAGCCCTACCCTACACTAAATTACAAATAGCTCTTAAAAGGGCCTTTTGCTATTTGCCCCAAAGTAATCAGCTCTTTTACCTGTAAAACAAATTACAACCCCCCCCCACAATTAAAACCCACCACCCACACAACCAACCTTACTCTAAAACCCACCCAATACCCCCTTAAAAAAACCTAACACTAACCCCTTGAAAATCACCTTACCTGGAGAAGTCTTCATCCAACCGGGCCGAAGTCCTCAATGAAGCCGGGAGAAGTCTTCATCCAAACGGGGCGAAGTGGTCCTCCAGGCGGGCAGAAGTCTTCATCCAGACGGCATCTTCTATCTTCATCCATCCGGCGTGGAGCGGGTCCATCTTCAAGACATCTGACACGGAGCATCCTCTTCATCCGATGGCTAACACTGAATGAAGGTTCCTTTAAATGACGTCATTCAAGATAGCGTCCCTTCAATTCCGAATGGCTGATAGAATTATATCAGTAAATAGTAATTAAGGTAGAAAAAATCCTATTGGCTGATGCAATCAGCCATTAGGATTGAGCTGGCATTCTAGAGGCTGATTGGAACAGCCAATAGAATGCCAGCTCAATCCTATTGGCTGATTGGATCAGCTAATAGGATTGAACTTCAATCCTATTGGCTGATTGCATCAGCCAATAGGATTTTTTCTACCTTAATTCCGATTGGCTGATAGAATTCTATCAGCCAATTGGAATTGAAGGGATGCCATCTTGGATGACGTAATTTAAAGGAACCTTCATTCAGTGTTAGCCGTCGGACGAAGAGGATGCTCCGCGTCAGATGTCTTGAAGATGGACCCGTTCCGCGCCGGATGGATGAAGATAGAAAATGCCGTCTGGATGAAGAATTCTGCCCGCCTGGAGGACCACTTCACCCGGCTTGGATGAAGACTTCTACCGGCTTCGTTGAGGACTTCGACCCGGTTGGATGAAGACTTCTCCCTGTAAGGTGACCTTCAAGGGGATAGTGTTAGGTTTTTTTAAGGGGGTATTGGGTGGGTTTTAGAGTAGGGTTGGTTTTGTGGGTGGTGGGTTTTAATTTTGGGAGGGGATTTCTAATTTTTTTTACAGGAAAAAGGGCTGATTACTTTGGGGCAATGCCCTGCAAAAGGCCCTTTTAAGAGCTAATTGTAATTTAGTGTAGGGTAGGGCTTTTTTATTTTGGGGGGGACTTTTTTATTTTGTTAGTGGGATTAGATTAGGTGTAATTAGTTTAAAAATCTTTTAATTTGTTTATTATTTTCTGTAATTTAGTGTTTTTTTGTACTTTAATTATAGTGTAGTGTTAGGTGTTAGTGTAACTTAGGTTAGGTTTTATTTTACAGGTCAATTTGTATTTATTTTAGCTAGGTAGTTATTTAATAGTTATTAACTATTTAATAACTATTCTACCTAGTTAAAATAAATACAAACTTGCTTGTAAAATAAAAATAAACGCTAAGCTAGCTACAATGTAACTATTAGTTATATTGTAGCTAGCTTAGGGTTTATTTTATAGGTAAGTATTTAGTTTTAAATAGGAATAATTTAGTTAATGATAGGAATTTTATTTAGATTTCTTTTAATTATATTTAAGTTAGGGGGGTTAGGGTTAGACTTAGATTTAGTGGTTAATAACTTTAGTATAGTGGCGGCCACGTTGAGGGGGCGTCAGATTAGGGGTTAATATATGTAGGTAAGTGTCGGCGATGTTAGGGATGACAGATTAGGGGTTAATAATATTTAACTAATGTTTGCAAGGCTAACGCTGCTTTTTAAGCCTAACGCAAAACTCGTAATCTAGCCGCATGTGTCTACAACTTCCCCAGTCCCACTAATGTTCACAAATGCTGGCCCCTCTAATAAAAAAAATCTATGCATCTCTTCATTATATTTCTTTGAATTTCAATAAAATTAAAAAAAAATTAAAAAAAATTCTGGTGGTGTCACCCAGGTGCGGCCCGCACCCCCGCACCCCCTAGTGATGCCACTGCAAATACAGACCCTTTGATCATATTATTACAATGTAACAACCTAGGCAGGGCGAGCAGCCCCAATTTTTATCAGTAATGTAACTTTAGACCCTCTTTACCTGGGGAACAATATAAGCCTTAACCAATGAATCTATAATATTAGTGCTTCTTTTATCTGCAGGCATTGAAAAATCCTGAAACTCAGAAATCTGTAGATTACATTTTTTAAGATATAGCAATGCCTGTGTATAATCTTTTGAATTAGAGGACTCACATTACTATATATAAAGACAAACACCAGACATTGTTTAGTTATATTGTCCCTTCTCTCTCTGGGTTTAAGCAACTGATCTCTAGACATGCTTATAACTGAATTAATCTCCTTATTTATCAATTCATTATCATATCCTCCCTATCAAGAAAAAGTTGTGTTAATTTCCTGTTTCTAGTCTTAGCTTTAGCAATGTCTGACACTATGTAATAAACTTGCAATAACTGACTTCTAGGAAGGAATCTTTTAGGAGATGGAAGATGTGCTCTACTAGCAAATAGAAGATCATTCCTGTCAGTACTCTTCCTAAACAAATCCACTTTTAACATCCCCTTTTCTTTGATAACCATTGTATCAAGGAAATAAATTGTCTCCTTACTGTATGTTAGATTAAACTTTATCTTGGATGTAGCACCATTTAGCATAAGTCACTAGGCTCTCAATGATGCCCACCCACATGCCAAATATGTAATAAATATAGCACCATTAAGTGTCTCCATACCGTAAGAATAAATACTTTTCAGAAAGAAAATGTTCTTCATATAAATTCATACAAATATTAGCGTATTTGGGAATGACATTGGAGCCCATTTCAGTCCCCTGTAGTTGCAGGTAAAAATGATTCTGGAACATGATATCATTGCATCTAAGCACAATATCCAATTATCATAACAAATTCTCTCTCTTCATTGGAAAAAAATCATTGAATAAGCCATTACTTTTGTCAATGGCAACTATCCCTCTCTCATGTCCTATGCAGGTGTACAGACTAGAGACATCCAAGCTAAATGAAATGCTCTTATCACTAGATGTAGAGATTTCATTCATTATCTTAAAAAAATCCTATGTCTTTAATATACGACTGGGATTTTACCACAAACTGTCTTAATATTTTATCCAAATATACTGAAATGTTCGAGAACGCCGATCCTGTGACTGCCACAATAGGGCGACCCTGTGGTTGCCTCAAGTTCTTATAAATTTTTGGTAGCATGTACAGGACCGTTGTTCTAGGAATGTCACATATCAGAAAGTCCCTCTCTTTCTCACGAATCATCTCAAATATATTTTTTGTATCTCAATTAAGGGATTGTGATCTAATCTCTTATATTCAGTATAATATCAGCAGCCTTCACTAAGATTATAAGGAGAACTTAGAAAATGCTGCAGTAATCACTTTATATGCTGAAAAAGGTTTTGACACAATTCACTGGAACCATCTATTGACAGTTTTACCCAGATTTGGCTTCACAGGACATATTGTAAATTATATCAAAGCTATTTCTAACAGCCCCATCTCTACAATATTTATAAATGGAAATTTTCCACCCGAAATCATATTGGGGAGAGGGACAAGACAGGGGTCTCCCCTGTCCCCATTATTATTTAATTTGGCCATTGAACCACTCGCACTTAAATTATCTCAAATTATTTAGGGATTTCTCTGTAATACAGTTGAGATGAAAACATTGTTATATGCAGATGATGGTCTATCAATTATGAGAAATACAAAAATAAATATTAATTTGCTAATTGACTATTTAAATAAATATGGCTCCGTCGAGCACACGGGTCTCGACTCCCAAAAAGGTACCCAGCCAAAAGACAAGGACCACTATCTACCTCCAAAATGGAGAACAGATTCCCAGGAAAAATCCAAAGGATCATTCCACACGGCTCAACAAGCATAGAACAACCCAAGGTTGTCTTACGATAGTAGCACCCAGAGAGACGAACTCCCTAGAAACACCAGGATTGATAAAAAAGAGATCCATACACAGGGAAAACATGTCCCAACGGACTTGAGGGACACTCCCTGATCCAGTCACATACCCTAAGGTACTCCAGAATAAAACAAGTGTTCCCTGATGCCTTGTATCAGATCGAAACCTGCAGGTTAGACCAGCAGAAACAGCGGCAAAAGGATAACTATCCCAACAGCTAGGAAGGAGCTCTCCAAGAGAACACCAAACTGCCTGAACAGGACCTCTCAATGACCAGCTTCTAGCTTCTAGGTAGGAAAGCTGACTCAGGCACCACGCACCCCAACCGCCGAAAGGCATTGTAAGCCTGGAAGCACACCTTCAAAGTGCAAGAAGCTGTAGCTAGTTTGAACTGTTAACGTTCCAAAAACTCACAGCCCCCGAAGACTGGGCTCCATGAGAATCCCCTCCCAGTACCAGACGCCAGTAGGAAAAGGAAGGACATCAAAAGTCCTCCCATCAAAGGGGAGGACCAACTCTGGAAGAAAAATGGTCAATACTACATAGGTAACCAATCCCTGAGCTTCCCTCCAGGGTAATGGTCCCAGCCCAAAGCTAGTTAAAGACTGAAGACAAGAGTCCCAGACCTCTGGAAGAGAAAGGAATGGTCAATGAGGAAAAAAGCCCCCTGATAGACCTCTGACCACTACTACAAATGGCATTCTACCATTATTCAGATATGCAGTGTGCACGGGTAAAAGACCCCCTATGCTGCTGTCTTCCCCCAAAGGAACACGCCCAAGAGAAAAGGACCCTCAGACTCCCAACATCTATATATCAGAATCCAACATTCAGCAGGAACCCCACGGGATTAAACCCTCAGCCTCCGCTGCAGGAACGGACCGACCAGTCACTACATTGCATCCCCATTTCCAGGAAAGACCCATACAAGGAGGCAAAAAAAGGCTCCACAGGTCACCATATAAAGCTGCGTTAGGCAAGGATAATTGTAGGACTTGTCTGATGAAGAGTACATAACCAAAGCTGGAGATGAGCTTTTGACCTATAGCTTCCAAGGAAACATAGTTGACCACTAAGTTGACGTGGGACACAACAAATGCTAAGGTAACTCCAAACCAGGAGAACCCCACCATCGCTCTAGAAGAGTAGGGAAAAAACACAGAAAACACCCTACCATAGGGGTGAGATTCCTCGGCCATAACTTCAACCCAGTTGAAGAAACCTGGAGTCTACAGGAACATCAAATGCACCAGAAGACCAGTAGGGACCCATCAGGAAGACCTAGAACCTATGCTGCAGGCAGATAGGCATCTCCCCTGTAAAAAAGCCCCGTCCCCCTCTGAGAGACTTACCCAGGACTGCAACACCTAAGGTGATACTGAATTGTCCACTCCCCTCTAGGGAGAGACATGGACCTAGGCCAGGGTCCTCGAAAAACGGAATCGATCTACAGATCTAACTTCCAGAGGAACCCTAAGTTGCCTCCTACATTAGGAGCACACCATCTAAAGTCCATAGACTTGGTTATTCAGCAACAGCCTTAAACCCAAGAGTCTGAAAGAGCTTCTGAACAGTTGAAGTATTCTGGAAGGAAAATATCATAGACAAGCTATAACAAGTGTTACACACACTGGCAAGGTAGCAACCAACACCCAAAGGTGAATGAGAACCCTTGACCATGCTCGTCATCCCCGAGAGTTAGACGTAAGGCACCCGCCATGAAGTCCCAATGGAACATTGAAGATAAATGGTCAACTACTTGACCCCAGAAGGGCGACCCTCTAAGACGGACCTCGACTCTTCACTGGTAAGCCCAAGGCTAGAGTTGCAACGAGGACGTAGAACACCTGAACGTCAAAGACCGTGGTCAGACCAAGGGTAAAAGATGGAAGAGACAACAGCCAGAGATCTTTGTCTGTCTTCCAAAAAGAAAACCCCTTTTTTCACAGGGTAAAGTTGGAGCTTCCCAGCTCCCCACAGAAGGCAAGGGAAGCCCTACACATCACCTCTTAGAGTAACACAACTCTGAGCAAAGGAAGAAGGCCATGCCCATGCTTCCAGACCAGACCAAATGATCTGAGACTCCGCCACCACAAGAAATTGCTTAATGGGCTAAAAGTGTGAAGACGCAAATCATTCACCACTAGGAACATCAGACCATATAGGTCACTCACATCTCACAACTTCAAAGGAATGGTTCTGAGTCCCCAGGGATCTGAAAGAACCATGATGACATCTGCAAAGACAGCTCCATATCCTAGGCGAGTAGCCCAAAACAGCCATTCACAACCCTCCATCAGAGGGGTTGTATTTAAACAGTAGGCCTCATACTTCGATAGGATCTGAGCCCGGAGTCCATAGCAAGGCCAAGAGATATTTAAAATTCGACAGAATAAATGTCCACGAGGGTGACATGAATCCAGTTAACGGCCTGGTATAGGAACATTCCAGAACTGTCCAAGGTCCAGAAGGATCCTGAAGGATCAATAAATGAACTAGAAAACATAATTCTATTATTCAAAAATGCGCAACTTCCAAGGAAGTGCCCACGAGACCACAAAGTCGCAAGTATCAGTTCCAGAGAAGAATGTTCCAAAAACGAAATTCAAACAGACATGAGCTTAGGAAAAAACAAATTAAACACATCCATCCAGATCAAAAATAAAATGAAGGCAGCACCCATCTGGTGAACGCCCAAGGTGAATGAGAACGCCAACAGGACCAGCCAATCAGAAGCCCCATTCAACCAAGCTCAGAACTGGAACTGAAACATAAAGAAAAATAAAATAGAGACATTAAGGAGATTGGCATTATCCCCAAACATTATATCCAATTTGCCATCCAGCATCTAAGGTCTAGGATCCCTTGGCCAACTAGGACTGGGATCCTCCAACATCGCCAAAACGTGCCTTAAAAGAACACAAAGACGTGCCAGCCTATAACAGAAGGCAAAAGCATCTCTAGTCAGATCAACGAAAGACCCTGGCCCTGAGGTTGGGGACCCTGAAGCTTCAGAGGCCAACGCTTCCCCAGAATCAGGCGATCCCATGCCTGACGGGCCCTGGTTAACAGAACATGGGCAATATCTTAGAAATATTTCACTTGGGAGATATAAATGAGCCAGCGCCATAGAAATGGCTATGTGGAACTATGCCGTAACCTCTGGAGGTAACAAGCCACCCTCCGGAGGAATAAAGGCCATAGGGACACCTGCTTGCGTAGCCAAGAAAAGTGTCTGGGGCATGCGCCTCACGGGACATAGAAACCTCGGAGGCGGATGGCTCAACGCACTATAAGCTCCCTAATTCGGGGGAAGAGAGTACTCTAGAATGGCAATCAGAACATAACTGATGGGCATTGATAACCCGGGCCATTTCATATTCATCGCTGTTTAAAAGGATAGGAGTAAGGGCGCTAAAAAAGCTTAAGGTATCCGTGAGAAGTAATTATGTATATATTTTACTTAATATCTAAAAGTGTACAGGCTTAATAATCTCCAAGTCTCCTCGATTTACAAATCTATGTTGCGTAATTTAACTGACAATCCTTTGAGTGGATAAAGTTTTTCAAATGTTGCAGAGGAAAAAATGTGTGAGAGCTAAAAAAGCTATGAATATCCTTATGTGTCAAATCTAAGTAGCGTAATACACTGACATCCTTATATAAAATAAAATATTACAATTGTGGCGAGTGAAAATCTATTGTGTAATCTATGTGTGCAACAAATTATATGCAGTAAAATGTGAACTAAAAATATAAATCTAGACAGAAAGTTATGAGGATACACAAGATACCAGTTACCTTAACTTCTTAGTTTTCTGAGTGGAGCCGTTGCAAATCACTCGCCTCCGATCTTACCCAGTGACTCGAGTGCGCCGCATGTATCTTGGTGCTGATGTCACTTACGAGGTTCCGAGTGCTGGTTTGTTGTTACCGGCTCAGAATGAAGATTTATCAAAATCGTTTTTGATCTGTATATCAATCCCATTCAGAAAGGTACATCCGTGATTCCCTGCACTTAGTGCTCTACATGCAGGGAGTGATGAATCTTGACAAAATAGTGAGTTGATGAAATAGTAACCCGGGTTATCAAATTCAAATGCAATTATTCCAGTGGTCAGCAGGTACAAGTTCCACAATGTATAAAATTAGAAACAGTCACAGTGATCAACGTGTTTTGCTCTAAAAATAGCTTTATCAAGATGTGTGACTGAGAATGTGTATTCTTTTAAAGGTGTTAGAGGATCCTGATTGGCTATTTCTTAATTAGTTTCAGTAAAGGTGGATTCCAAGGTAACTGCTATGTGTCAATCAGACATGTCTGTCCATTCAAAAGTAAAGGAATTTTCTTAAGGTGCAAATTTTCTTCTTCATTTCAAGTGGCATTTATTATTTATTCTTGCCCATAACTATAGATTCTTTCTATTCTACTCTGCTCACCTCAATTAATCTTATACATTAGAATATAAAAACATAAAGATATATGAAAAATAAGTAAAAATAATGTATGCACAACATAAAAACAATTTATCATTTAACCATATATTAACCATTTTCATATTGGGGACAAAATTTCAGATAATCCAAGGTTTGTCTTCAAAAAAGCTGCAAATTTGAAAACATTATTGGCCCCTGGTGAATTAAAGAAGCCCAAAAAAAGCCTAGAATACAACATGATTAAAGAGTTAAAACAAAAAATGGAACTAGTTTTTTTAAACAGATATGCAACTAAAGATATTATTCCTAGAGGTCTTCGTATTAATAAAAACTGTACCTTTCCACTCACAGATGCTTTGCAGACCGAATGGACTGACACTTTGAAAAAAGCATCTAATACTTTAATTGACATTTTAAAAAGATCAAGGAAAGAGACACTGGTTAACATAGAAAAAAACATTCTGGAAGTAAAAGAGAAACTGAGAGATAGAAAAAGTAGTAATGATTTTAAAGAGAGACAAAAGGTAATAATTGATAAATTGGCTAATTTAAATAAAGACCTTCTGAGATCTAAATGGGGCAAAATGGAGAGGGATATAAATGATAATACTCAAGTATATAAAGAGGATAACAAAAATGAGACTCCCCTAAATTCTCATAGAAATGAACAGAGAAGAGAACACACATATATGAATAGGACAATAAGGAATTCTCAACTACAACATTATAATGGTTATTAAAATGATATAAATTACAATCCATATAATGAAAACTATAAACATGAGAGATTACACAACAATAATCCTGATACCCAATATGAGAGGCAAAGATATCCAAGATATCAGAATAGGAAACATTTCAACTCAGAATTTCGTCACAACACTTTTAGACAGAATCCAGACAGAAGAAATTATAACAGACATAACAACTGGGAATATCCTAGAAGGGCTAACAGATGGGACAGTTATAGACAGGAGGAGAAATGGAGGATACCAGTACAAAATCGTTACAAAACCCTTAGGGATTCAAGACCATTAGATGAGGGACAAAGAAATGAGGAACCAGTTTTTTTTAGAGAGAAGCCCTCTAAAAGGAGGGCACCTCAAGGGATTTGATCAGACAAGAAAACAATCTCAATCCAAGAAAGAAAAGAAGTTTAGAGGAAAGAGAGGAAGAGGAGTATCCAAACGAGGCAAAAAGGTGGAGATAAACACCACACACCAAGGAATTTTTAATTTAAGCAGCATCACTTTAAAAAAAAGAAGAAGAGAAGGTTCTAAATCTAGGTCTCTCTTTTGCACCTACAGTGAGATTGAACAAATTTAATACGCACATCCATGTCAATAAATTTGTAAGGAATCTAACTCTAAAAAGATTTTTTCTAAAAAATCCATTAAAAAGACAATTGAACATTAGACCATCAACATCAAACAGTATCCAACACACAGACTTCAAGGTTAGATCGAAATTTAACCCATTTCACGCACAGGGAAAATATTTGGAAACCTTTGAAAAAATGGTGTGTAAAGACAACCAAAAATTTAATCCACCTAAATTTAAGAGATATAATATGAGCATGAAAGAAAAAATAATAATTGATAATCTTCAAAAAAATGCAGAAATCACTATAAAACCTGTGGACAAGGGTGGAAGGATTGTCCTGATGGACAATAAGAACTACCTAAAAGAAGCGTAAGGACTGCTCAGTAACACTAGGACTTACAAAAAATTAGACTTTGATCCAATGGAAAAATTTATGAAGACACTTAAAAAGATCTTGTCAGATGGTAGAAAATCAGGAATACTCAATGATAAAGAATTAGGATTTTTAACACCTAAATTTCCCAGAATCCCTATTTTCTATTTCCTACCAAAAATCCACAAATGTTTGGTCAACCCCCCTGGTAGACCAATCATTTCTGGTATAGATTCCTTATCAGCTAATCTGTCAAAATATGTCAACAGTTTTTTGCAGAAACATGTTAAAAGTCTAAACTCCTATCTTAAAGACTCTACACAAGTACTAAATATTCTCAAGACAATCTATTGGGAAGATAATATGATCTTGGTAACATGTGACATCACATCTTTGTACACAGTAATTAATCATTCTAAAGGTATTCAAGCTGTTGAACTTTTTCTGAAATCAGATCCTAATATGACAGATCAGCATAGAATTTTTATTCTGAAAAGTATGATACATTATAATTATTTTTCTTTTAATGACAACTTATATCTCCAAACTGAAGGAGCAGCTATGGGCACACGGTTTGCACCTAGCTATGCCAATCTTTTCATGGAAGCCTGGGAGACTGATTTTTGGCTCAGGCAGCTATGGTGCAAACCTTGTGCTCTACAAGAGATATATAGACGATCTATTAATAGTTTGGAAGGGCACAGAACAGGATTTAAATATGATGTTTGAAGATATGAACACTAATTCTTGGGGTTTGAATTTTACTTTCAACTGCAGTAGAAATTCGGTTCTTTTTCTAGATTTAGAATTAATGTTGATGGATAAAAAGATAGAGACCAAGACTCACTTCAAAAAGGTTGATTGTAACAACTACAGTATATACATGCCAATAGCTGCCATTTAGATGTTTGGAAAAATAATATTCCTGTAGGGCAATATCTCCGTATAAGAAAAAATTGTTAGAGACTTATAGACTTTGAACAACAGTCAGAAGTTGTAGCAGAAAGATTTAATGCAAGAGGGTATAAAACTGATATTACTAGTAAAACCATCGAGAGAGCTAAAGACACTTATAGGGAGTCCCTATTGGCATACAAAGAAAAACAAAGAGAAAATAATGACACAATTAAAATACCATTTATAACTGACTCTCATGCTGACCATAATATCATAAAAGGTATTATAAAAAAAACACTGGCATCTTCTCAGAGAGGACAATATATTGGGGGACAAAATTTCAGATAATCCAAGGTTTGTCTTCAAAAAAGCTGCACATTTGAAAACATTATTGGCCCCTAGTGAATTAAAGAAGCCCAAAAAAAGCCACATGAGACAAAAAGACTTAACAGGTAAAAACATTTTGGGATTTTTTTCCTGTTACACCTGCAAAGCCTGTAGCCATAGTAATAAAATAAAGAATATAAAGATAAATGACTTAGAAAAACCTTTTGTAATTAAGGATATCATAAGATGCACCCTCAAAAATGTAATTTATGTTCTAAAATGCTCCTGTAATCTCTTCTATTTTGGAGAAACAAAAATAGAGATAGAATTAGAGAGCACATTGGCCACATAAAAAAATGGCCTTGAAGATACACATTTATATAAGCATTTTAAAACAATTCACAAAGGAAATACTAAAGATTTGTCCTATTGGGGAATACAGAATGTACAAAGACATTGGAGATGTGAAAACATAGAAAAGAAACTGTTGGTAAAGGAAGCAGAACTAATTTATAAGTTTAACACATTATACCCAAAAGGTTTAAATTCAGAACTGGACCTTTCACCTTTTCTTTTTGAATAGAGCTATATTTAATATGTTAACTTACTCCTTTTACAATTCCATACATCATCCTATCATCACTAAATATTATAATAATAGATTTCAACTCATAATGATAAGCAATAATTCCTTTCCATAGAAAATTCTTTTCCATAGAACTTTTATGATCACGTTTTTAAAACTATTAGGATATAATTTAAAATAAGAGAAAGTTTTCTTCCACACAAAAAACATATCTAATCAGTAACCTAATAGATTTCTATACAAAACAATTTCACATAACTGACAAGGTTCTTAATACAACCTCTATGAAACCGGTTACTATATGGTTAAATGATAAATTGTTTTTATGTTGTGCATACATTATTTTTACATATTTTTCATATATCTTTATATTTTTATATTCTAATGTATAAGATTAATTGAGGTGAGTGTGGTAGAATAGAAAGCATCTATAGTTATGGGCAGGAATAAATAATAAATGCCACTTGAAGAAGAAAATTTCCACCTTAAGAAAATTCCTTTACTTTTGAATGGACAGACATGTCTGATTGACACATATAGCATTTACCTTGGAATCCACCTTTACTGAAACTAATTAAGAAATAACCAATCAGGATCCTCTAACACCTTTAAAAGGATACACATTCTCAGTCACACTTATCTTGATAAAGCTCTTTTAGAGCAAAACGCGTTGATCGCTGTGACTGTTTCTAAGTTTATACATTGTGGAAGTTGTACCTGCTGACCACTGGAATAATTGCATTTGAATTTGATATCCCGGGTTACTATTTCATCAACTCACTATTTCGTCAAGATTCATCACTCCCTGTGTGCAGAGCACTAAGTGCAGGGAATCACGGATGTACCTTTCTGAATGGGATTGATATACAGATTAAAAACGATTTTGATAAATCTTCATTCTGAGCCGGTAACAACAAACCAGCACTCGGAACCTCGCAAGTGACGTCAGACACCAAGATACATGCGGTGCACTTGAGTCACTGGGTAAGATCGGAGGAGAGTGATTTGCAACGGCTCCACTCGGAAAACTAAGAAGTTAAGGTAACTTGTATCTTGTGTATCCTCGTAAGTCCAACTCCAGAACACCAAGTGCCATCTAGGCATAGAATCTTCTATAAACCACGACTAACTGCATTTATGGCACACATTTAACTCTGAACTGTGTTAACTCTGGAACTGTGTCAACTAATACTATCCGTTTTTTCTCCGTTTGCCCCTGAACACGTATCTTAATAGGAAAACTCTGCAGGTTCTTTGAGAATTTCAGGTTTAAGATTGTATGTGGACATTTGATCCTACTTTTATTATGTATTTTTAGATTTGTTACCATTGTCATACATATGATTTTATAGACTGTAATAGTCTATTTGGGGAGACGTCCCCACTTACTTAAGAATAATTTACATATATTATCTTACCATTTGGTAATTGTTTGTAATTTAACATTGTGAATTAATAAATTCTTACTTTATTTACTATATACCTTCACTGTATATTCACGTGATATATAACTTTCTGTCTAGATTTATATTTTTAGTTCACATTTTACTGCATATAATTTGTTGCACAAATAGATTACACAATAGATTTTCACTCGCCACAATTGTAATGTTTTATTTTATATAAGGATGTCAGTGTATTACGCTACTTAGATTAGACACATAAGGATATTCATAGCTTTTTTAGCTCTCACACATTTTTTCATCTGCAACATTTGAAACACTTTACCCACTCAAAGGATTGTCAGTTAAATTACGCAACATTGATTTGTAAGTCGAGGAGACTTGGAGATTATTAAGCCTGTACACTTTTAGATTTTAAGTAAAATATATACATAATTACTTCTCACGGATACCTTAAGCTTTTTTAGCGCCCTTACTCTTATTCTTTTAAACAGCTCTGTAACTCTGAAAAGAACGAAGGATCTTTTCTAACTGTAAGGTGTTTGGCATCTACCAATATATCCAGCGCTCTACTATATTCACATATACACTCATCATTTCATATTCATCACAAGACACATTCTCCGTATCGGAGCCATCCATGTCCAACATATCAGAATCCTCCATAATCTTGGGATTACAAGAATGATGAAAATTAACTGGCACCCTTTTAACACCCCCAATGGCTGGAGCACTCATCACCTCCTGTGAACCAGACAATCTCTGTCACACACAGTCAGCATACGGAAGTGAGAAACAACGTAACCGCACCCGTTACGAGGTGCACCGTGACAGTCACAGAAAAGGGCGCGCAATCTCGAGAGATTGCGTCAGTAAAAACACAATTTATGCTTACCTGATAAATTTATTTCTCTTGTGGTGTATCCAGTCCACGGATCATCCATTACTTGTGGGATATTCTCATTCCCAACAGGAAGTTGCAAGAGGACACCCACAGCAGAGCTGTAATATAGCTCCTCCCCTAACTGTCATAGCCAGTCATTCGACCCAAAACAAGCCGAGAAAGGAGGAACCATAGGGTGCAGTGGTTACTGTAGTTTAAATTTAAAAATTACCTGCCTTAAAATGACAGGGCGGGCCGTGGACTGGATACACCACAAGAGAAATAAATTTATCAGGTAAGCATAAATTGTGTTTTCTCTTGTAAGGTGTATCCAGTCCACGGATCATCCATTACTTGTGGGATACCAATACCAAAGCTAAAGTACACGGATGAAGGGAGGGACAAGGCAGGAACTTAAATGGAAGGAACCACTGCCCATAAAACCTTTCTCCAAAATATAGCCTCCGAAGAAGCAAAAGTATCAAATTTGTAAAATTTTGAAAAAATATGAAGAGAAGACCAAGTCGTCGCCTTGCAAATCTGATCGAAAGAAGCCTCATTTTTAAAAGCCCAAGTGGAAGCCACAGCTCTAGTGGAATGAGCTGTAATCCTTTCAGGAGGTTGCTGCCCAGCAGTCTCATAGGATTAAGCTTCTTAGTCAAAAATAAAAAGAGGTTGCCGAAGCCTTTTGACCTCTACTCTGTCCAGAGTAGACAACAAACAAAGCAGATGTTTGACGAAAATCTTTAGTAGCTTGTAAGTAAAACTTTAAAGCACGGACCACGTCCAAATTGTGTAACACAAGGATGGAACAACAATCTCTTGATTGATATTCTTGTTAGATACCACCTTAGGTAAGAACCCAGGTTTGGTACGCAGGACTACCTTATCCGTATGAAAAATCAGATAAGGAGAATCACATTGTAAGGCAGATAGCTCAGAGACTCTACGAGCCGAGGAAATAGCTACCAAAAAAAAAAAACTTTCCAAGATAAAAGCTTGATATCTATGGAATGAAGAGGTTCAAACGGAACTCCTTGAAGAACCTTAAGAACCAAGTTTAAGCTCCATGGTGGAGCAACAGGTTTAAACACAGGCTTGATTCTAACTAAAGCCTGACAAAATGCCTGAACGTCTGGAACATCTGCCAGACGCTTAACTAGCTGACAATCCTTTTTCCAAACCTTCTTGGAGAAAAGATAATATCCTAGCAATCCTGACCTTACTCCATGAGTAACCCTTGGATTCACACCAATAAAGATATCTACGCCATACCTTATGGTAAATTTTCTTGGTGACAGGCTTTCGTGCCTGTCTTAAGGTATCAATAACAGACTCGGAGAAGCCACACTTTGATAAAATCAAGCGTTCAATCTCCAGGCAGTCAGCCTCAGAGAAATTAGATTTGGATGGTTGAAAGGACCCTGAAGTAGAAGGTCCTGTTTCAGAGGCAGAGACCATGGTGGAAAGGATGACATGTCCACTAGATCTGCATACCAGGTCCTGCGTGGCCACGCAGGTGCTATCAGAATCACCAATGCTCTCTCCTGCTTGATCTTGGCAATCAGTCGAGGGAGCAGAGGAAACGGTGGAAACACATAAGCCAGGTTGAAAGACCAGGGCGCTGCTAGAGCATTTATCAGTGTCGCCTTGGGATCCCTGGACCTGGATCCGTAACACGGAAGCTTGGTGTTCTGGCGAGACGCCATGAGATCAGGTTCTGGTTTGCCCCAACGATGAATCAGTTGTGCAAATGCCTCCGGATGGAGTTCCCACTCTCCCGGATGAAAAGTCTGACGACTTAGAAAATCCGCCTCCCAGTGCTCTACACCTGGGATATGGATAGCTGATAGGTGACAAGAGTGAATCTCTGCCCAGCGAATTATTTTTGAAACTTCTAACATCTCTAGGGAACTTCTCGTTCCCCCTTGATGGTTGATGTAAGCTACAGTCGTGATGTTGTCCGACTGAAATCTGATGTACCTCAGAGTTGCTCACTGAGGCCAAACCTGAAGAGCATTGAATATCGCTCTTAGTTCCAGAATATTTAATGGAAGGAGAGACTCCTCCTGAGTCCACGATCCCTGAGCCTTCAGGGAGTTCCAGACTGCACCCCAACCTAGAAGGCTGGCATTTGTCGTAACAATTGTCCAATCTGGCCTGCGAAAGGTCATACCTTTGGACAGATGGACCCGAGATAGCCACCAGAGAAGAGAATCCCTGGTCTCTTGGTCCAGATTCAGTTGAGGGGACAAATCTGTGTAATCCCCGCTCCACTGACTGAGCATGCATAGTTGCAGCGGTCTGAGATGTAAGCGTGCAAACGGCACTATGTCCATTGCCGCTACCATTAAGCCGATTACTTCCATACACTGAACCACCGAAGGGAGCGGAATGGAATGAAGAACCCGGCAGGAATTTAGAAGCTTTGATAACCTGGACTCCGTCAGGTGAATTTTCATTTCTACAGAATCTATCAGAGTCCCTAGAAAGGAAACTCTTGTGAGTGGGGATAGAGACTCTTTTCCTCGTTCACTTTCCACCCATGCGACCACAGAAATGCCAGTACTACGTCCGTATGAGACTTGGCAATTTGGAAGTTGGACGCCTGTATCAGGATGTCGTCTAAATAAGGGGCTACTGCTATGCCCCGCGGCCTTAGGACCGCCATAAGTAACCCTAGAACCTTTGTAAAGATTCTTGGGGCTGTAGCTAATCCCAAGGGAAGAGCTACAACTGGTAATGCCTGTCTTAAAAGGCAAACCTGAGAAACCGATGATGATCTTTGTGTATCGGAATGTGAAGATAAGCATCCTTTAGATCCACTGTAGTCATATATTGACCCTCCTGGATCAGTGGTAGGATGGTACGAATAGTTTCCATCTTGAACGACGGAACTTTGAGGAATTTGTTTAAGATCTTTAGATCCAAAACTGGTCTGAAGGTTCCCTCTTTTTTGGGAACCACAAACAGATTTGAGTAAAAACCCTGTCCCTGTTCCTCCTTTGGAACTGGATGGATCACTCCCATAACTAGGAGGACTCGTACACAGTGTAAGAATGCCTCTCTCTTTATCTGGTGTGCAGATAATTGTGAAAGGTGAAATCTCCCTTTTGGGGGGGAAGCTTTGAAGTCCAGAAGATATCCCTGGGATATAATTTCCAACGCCCAGGGATCCTGAACATCTCTTGCCCAAGCCTGGGCAAAGAGTGAAAGTCTGCCCCCTACTAGATCTGTTCCCGGATAGGGGGCCGTTCCTTCATGCTGTCTTAGAGGCAGCAGCAGGCTTTTTTACCTGCTTACCTTTTTTCCATGTCAGGTTTGGTCTCCAGACCGTCTTGGATTGAGCAAAAGTTCCCTCTTGTTTATTATTAGAGGAAGTTGATGCCGCACCTGCCTTGAAGTTTTGAAAGGCACGAAAATTAGACTGTTTGGCCCTGTCCTGAGGAAGGGCATGACCTTTTCCTCCAGTGTTATCAGCAATAATCTCCTTCAACCAGGCCCGAATAGGGTCTGCCCCTTGAAGGGAATGTTAAGTAGCTTAGATTTTGAAGTCACGTCAGCTGACCATGATCTAAGCCATAGCGCTCTGCGCGCCTGTATAGCAAAACCAGAATTCTTAGCCGTTAGTTTAGTCAAATGAACAATGGCATCAGAATAAAAGAATTGGCTAGCTTAAATGCTCTAAGTTTGCCAAGTATGTCATCCAATGGAGTCGCTACCTGTAAAACCTCTTCCAGAGACTCAAACCAGTACGCCGCAGCAGCAGTGACAGGGGCAATGCATGCAAGGGGCTGTAGGATAAAACCTTGTTGAATAAATATTTTCTTAAGGTAACCTCTAATTTTTTATCCATTGGATCTAAAAAAAAAAAAAAAAGCACAACTGTCCTCGACAGGGATAGTAGTACGCTTTACTAGAGTAGAAACTGCTCCCTCCACCTTAGGGACTGTCTGCCATAAGTCCCATGTGGTGGCGTCTATTGGAAACATTTTTCTAAAAATAGGAGGGGAAGAGAACGGCACACCTGGTCTATCCCATTCCTTATTAATAATTTCTGTAAACCTTTTAGGTATTTGGAAAAACATCAGTACACACCGGCACTGCAAAGTATTTATCGAGTCTACACAATTTCGCTGGCACTGCAATGGTATCACAGTCATTCAGAGCAGCTAAAACCTCCCTAAGCAACACGCGGAGGTGTTCAAGTTTAAATTTAAATGTAGAAATATTAGAATCAGGTATCTTTCCTGAGTCATTAACATCACCCACTGACTGAAGCTCTCTTTCCTCAGCTTCTGCATATTGTGAGGCAGTATCAGACATGGTTCTTAAAGCGTCAGTATGCTCTGCATTTTGTCTCACCCCAGAGCTATCTCGCTTACCTCTAAGTTCAGGTAGTCTGGCTAATACCGCTGACAGTGTATTATCCATGACTGCCGCCATGTCTTGTAAAGTAAACGCTATGGGCGCCCTAGATGTACTTGGCGCCATTTGAGCGTGAGTCCCTTAAGCGGGAGTCAAAGGGTCTGACACGTGGGGAAAGTTAGTCGGCATAACTTCCCCCTCGTCAGATTCCTCTGGTGATACATTTTTTAAAGACAGAAAATGATCTTTATTGCATAAAATGAAATCAGTACATTTGGTACACATTCTAAGAGGGGGTTCCACCATGGCTTTTAAACATAATAAACAAGGAGTTTCTTCTATGTCAGACATGTTTATACAAAATAGCAATGAGACTAGCAAGCTTGGAAAACACTTTAAATCAAGTTAACAAGCAAATATAAAAAACGGTACTGTGCCTTTAAGAGAAACAAATTTTGTCAGAATTTGAAAAACAGTGAAAAAATGCAGTAAATCAAACAAAATTTTTACAGTGTGTATAATAGGCTAACAGAGCTATGCACCCACTTGCAAATGGATGATTAACCCCTTAGTTAAAAAAACGGATAAAAAAACGAAATAGACGTTTTTTAACAGTCACAACCAACTGCCACAGCAAGCTGTGGCCCTACCTTCCCCAATAAACGACTTTGGAAAGCCTTTGGGCCCTTTAGAGATGTCCTATAGCATTCAGAGGGCCTTTGAGGGAAGCTGGATGTCACAGTTTGTAATTTTAACTGCACCAACTGTAACTTTTATACTACAACAGTGAAAATTGTTTCTAGTCAAAATTTAAGCCAGCCATGTGGAAAAAACTAGGCCCCAATAAAGTTTTATCACCAAAGCATATATAAAAACGATTAAACATGCCAGCAAACGTTTTATATTGTAAATATCATAAGGGTATTACCCCTGGGAGTAAGCATGATACCAGTCGTTATTAAATCACTGTATTCAGGCTTAACTTACATTAATCCGGTATCAGCAGCATTTTCTAGTGTTTTCCATCTCTAGAAAAAATTATAACTGCACATACCTGATAGCAGAATAAACTGCACGCCATTCTCTCGCTGAAGTTACCTCATCTGTGTAATCCCCTCAGACATATGTGAGAATAGCAATGGATCTTAGTTACAACCTGCTAAGATCATAGAAACCTCAGGCAGATTCTTCTTCTATTTACTGCCTGAGATAAAATAGCACAACTCTGGTACTATTTAAAAATAACAAACTTTTGATTGAAGAAAATAAACTAGCTATATTTAACCACTCTCTCCTACAACGTCCTAGCTTGTTGAGAGTTGCAAGAGAATGACTGGCTATGACAGTTAGGGGAGGAGCTATATTACAGCTCTGCTGTGGGTGTCCTCTTGCAACTTCCTGTTGGGAATGAGAATATCCCACAAGTAATGGATGATCCGTGGACTGGATACACCTTACAAGAGAAATAAGGCCATTATGTTCCATAAAAGCAGAGAGCCTAGGTATTGCTACACATTTGCAGCTAAAACCATATAACAAACATAATTAAAGTCCTCCCTGTTCAATAACCCCCCTCAGGAGATATTAACCCATGATTCCTTATTAAGATAAAAGGAGCCCCACTGGGACCCTACCTTGTTTCGTTAACATAACATTCACATATCGAAATAAAATGAAACAATCTTATCGGAATCTACGCCGTGGAACAGGAACACGGCCCTTCAAGTGTGACAGATAGTAGCCTCGCTTCTGACATGGACTTGAGTGAATAAAAGTAGGCAGTGAAACTTGTCAACGCTGATTACCAAGGAGCTGTTAATATGAGTCGGGATGGGTTCGCAGGAAAACTCTCCCTGCATCTCCGGACTCTAATTTTCATCCATGTTCTCAATGAGAGGCTAAAAGGATTACTTAAAACTCCAGTCCCATTGCGAAGAGTACTACCCTCCATAACAGACTATCTCAAATTTCTGACACTTCTCTGCCAACCTCCTGTGATGAAAGGCAAAGAATGAATGGGGGATGAGGGAAGTGGGGGAGGTATTTAAGCCTTTTGCTGGGGTAATGAATGCAGCTGTGGACTCTTCCCGTTTAAGAAGAAAACTACAACATCTACCTCTCATAATTAAAATATACATATAAATATATATATATATATATATATATATATATATATATATATATATATATATAAAACTATTCAATAAAGGTCTATTATCTTTTCTCTGGGGAACAGAGGATTAGATTCCCACTAAATAAATTATCCCAATCGAAGAAAGTGGGAGGTTTTTTGCTCCCATCTTTACAAAACTATAATATCGCCTGTTTAATTAAAATAGTGGCTGATTGGCTTCTTAGAGATAGTATACTTTACATCAAGAGATTTCGAAGAGACAATTGTGAAACCTTATTCACTAAAAGGAATGTAAAAAATTAAAGGTTATACAAACAGTAATAAGAGCATGGCAAATTTTCTGCAAAAAAAATATGGAATGTATTATGAGATGTCCAACTTCTTTACAATAACAGGGAATCCTTTTCAGTTAAATTTGAAGTATTTAATAGGTGGAAAAGAACAGGAATGAAATATGTATTTCAGGCTCTAGAGCAAGTGGATGATATTGTGGCTATTAAATCATTTGCAGATCTGAAAAAAAGAATTTGATTTACCAAATACTCGGATAGATTACGAGTTTTGCGTTATACTGAAAAAGCAGCGTTATCAGGTTATAAGTCTTGCAGATTTAGGTGCACCGCATACTTTTTTGGCCTTACCACAAATCAACTTACGCAATTTGCGTATAGTCTTTTTTCAATGGGACTCACATAGTGCTGGTATTATGAGCTTATCCTGGAAGGCCAAAAAGTGAGCGGTACACCCTAGGTGATAATAGTAGGTTTTATTTAGATTTATTTAAATTATATTTAAGTTAGGGGGTGATAGGGTTAGGGTTAGACTTAGATTTAGGGGGTTAATAAATTTAATATAGTGGCGGCGACGTTGGGGGCGGTAGATTAGGGGTTAATAAATGTAGGTAGGTGGCGGCAATGTTAGGGACAGCAGATTAAGGGTTAATAATATTTAACTAATGTTTGTGAGGCGGGAGCACGGCGGATTAGATTATGGGTTAATATGTTTATTATAGTGGTGGCGATGTCAGGAGCAGCAGATTAGTGGTTAATAAGTATAATGTAGGTGTCGGCGATGTCGGGGGCGGCAGATTAGAGGTTAATTAGTGTATAATTAGGGGTGTTTAGACTCGGGGTTCATGTTAGGGTGTTAGGTGTAAACATACATTTTGTTTCCCCATAGGAATCAATGGGGCTGCATTACTGAGATTTACGCTGCTTTTTTGCAGGTGTTAGACTTGTTCTCAGCCGGCTCTCCCCATTGATGTCTATGGGGAAATTGTGCACGAGCACGTACAAGCAGCTCACCGCTGACTTAAGCAGCACTGGTATTGAAGTGCAGTATGGAGCACAATTTTGCTCTACGCTCACTTCTTGCCTTTTAACGCCGGGTTTGTAAAAACCTGTAATACCAGCACTGTAGGTAAGTGAGCAGTAACAATAACGTGCACGTTAGCAATGCACCCCTCTTACCGCAAATCTCGTAATCTGTCCGAAAGATTTTTTTGCATATCTGCAATTAAGACACTGGATAAATTAATTCATCAGGGAGAACAAAGGGGACTGGAACTGGGCACAAGTAAGTAAAGTAAGTAAAGTAAGTAAGTAAAGGTTGCCTTAGACTATGTAAGATTGGAAATAACTCTATAAATAAATGGTATCCACTTATAGAGAAAGAAGGAACCATAGGTATTAACCATTTAGTTCCAAAATGGCCCCTTCAAGAGGTAAATACAAAGGTAATCAAGAACAGTTTAGTGACAGTACGAGAGGCAACTAAAGCAAATAATTTTAGAGAAGCACATTTGAATATATTACATCAGATTTACCTTACTCCTTCTCCTCTAAATAGGTGGAAATCAGAAATGTCTGATAAATGTATTAAATCTCAGTATGCTCCAGAGTTGCTTCGCTATTTCTGGTTTTGCACTATGATAAAGCAATTTTGAATGAGGGTTAATCACTAGATCCAAAAAATTATATGTGAAAACTTTCAGTTGCAGCTGGAGACAGTGATTTTCCTCCTTCCAAAGCATAATAGATATAGAAAAAGCTAATTTATTAACTTCATGATTTTAGTGGGTAGAAATATGATTCTTAATAAATGGATCTTGAGGAAGAGCCCAACTATTGCTGTACTTGGTAAACATTTTAATAATTGATTGATATGATTTTAGAACAGTGTGATGTAGAACCAGATAAAGATAATAATGTCTCCCAGTTTTTTAAGAAATGGGGTGACCTGATAAAATCATATTCAGAGGAATTACAGAAAATAATAATGCAACCCTTTCGATACTCTAACTATATAAGTGAGGCAATTTTGAGAGGAGAACTATACCCAAACATAATTAGATAAAAACAGAGAAATATGGGGGAGGTTGAAGGGGAGCGGGGAGAGAGTGGTAGAGGAATCATCTCAGTTTTTTATGTGATATACACTTACATTTTGCAAAGGCGTTTGTTACAGTACCACATGAGAGTTTATTTTACACAATTTAGTGACTGGGAATAGATGAAAATATTAGTTTGTGGATAAATAGCTGTATAAAAGTCAGGGAGCAACAAGTAGTAGTACATGAGTCATGCTTATATTGGACAAAAGTCATTAGTGGGGTCCCCAAAGGATCTGTACTGTACCCTGTTCTTTTTAATATTTTTATTAATGATTTGGAGGAAGGATTTAATAGCAACATCTCAGTGGTTTCTTACTTTAATAAGATACTAGTATGTATTAAAAGAAGCATTAATGCAAAGGAGAAAAGCTAAATCCTGCATCTATATAATCCTTGGTAAGACCTCACCTTGAGTATGGAGTGAAGTTCCAGTTTTAAAAAAAGGACATTGCAAAATTAGAGAAATTTCAGGAAGGGGCCACAAAACTAAGGGGAATGGAGAATTTAGATTATGAAGGGAGGTTAGATAAAGTTGGTCTGTTTTCTCTAGAAAAAAAGGCACTTGAGAGGTGATATAATAATTTTATTTAAATATATTCAAGACCCATATACAGAGTTGGCAGAAGCTCTGTTTATTCCAAGGCAATTATTTGTAACAAGATGTAACAATTTAAGGCTGGAAGAAAGGAGATTTAAATTTCCAGCAACATAAACATTTTGTTTTCACTACACGAGCAATCAAATTGTGGAACTCATTGCCTAAGTAGGTAATGAATGCCAATACCTTAGATACATTTAAAAATGGCTTAGATACATTTCTGGCTAAAACAGAATTCAGGGATATGATTGCTTGTGTTAAATAGGCTTGCTTTCTAATTGTATTAACGTAAGTTAAAATGACAGCTTCTTTATTGTAAATCAAGTAGGATCGGTATAGGTTGAACATGATGGACTCCTGTATTATTATAACATAATCTATTATGTTATGTTAGATACAAGTCTGACTGAGTGAGGGAAAGAGTTCCATTTAATCAGTGCAACTGTGAAAAAATCTTGCAGATGAGAGTGCGAGGAAGTAATGAGAGATAAGGAAAGAAGGTAGGTCCTGAAAAGAAAGGAGATTGTGGAGTATTTGCAGACAAAGGCAGAAATATATGAGGGTACAGTGTTGGTGAGGGCTTTGTATTTTATGGACAACATTTAGAATTTTGTTTTTAAGGTTAAGGGAAGCCACAAGAGTTATTGGCAGATGTCCTTTTGTGCAAACTCTTATTTTGCCCTGAATGGATACTTGGACGTGTATTCTGTGTTGAGTATATTCATTGTCCCTCTCCCTCCTAACCCTGCGGAACAGATAACATTGGTTGGTGTGGAAGTGGGTCTCCAGACATTTTCCTGCAAAATATTTACTGTTAGAAATAGATTATGTTGTGGACCTGTGGTTTATTACCTCACTTCCTCCTAGCCCTGTGGAATGGGTACATTTGATTTGTTTTTTTTTTGCTGTTGTGTATTCATCCAAACTAGGAAGAGGTTATTTTAATATTTCTAAAATATTGTTTTGAATAGTCTTCAAGATATCACACTGATGTTTTTAATAAGCTATCTTGGCCCTTCTAGCCTGTTCTGTTTCATCTTAGTTTTATCATGTCTCAATGAGTATGAGTGTCAATTCTTAAGTGCTGTACATTGATATAGTGGGGCCTATGTATCAAGGGTCTTGTGGACCTGATCTGACAGTGCGGATCAGGTCCGCAAGACCTCGCTGAATGAGGAGAGCATCACGCTCTCCGTATTAAGCATTGCACCAGCAGCTCACAAGCTGCTTGAAGATGTTTTTTTGACACGTCTTGATATATATTGTATGAATATATATTTTTTTACATGTCCCTATCTCCGTACCTATATAATTTCTACACAGGCATTAAGTGTAGTGTATTGCAGTATAGAACAAAAAAAATTCTGATTGGTGTTTTACTTATATTTGTTTTTGCGCTAGACTGTACTTCCCCTTTTTTGTAATATATACACATTCAACCAAGCCTTTATCAGGGATCCCTGAATAAATGTTGCAACTTAAAATATATTATAGCCCTGTAATGTGGCACAACATAATCAGCGATCTGTTAAATTTCCACCTGGAATAGTGAACAATGTATCCACAACATGTTGCAGTTCATATAATTGTAACAAAACAGGGTTAAGTAAGCCTCTCTTCTTAGTGACAGGGAATTCACAGTATAAATCACTGCAGCATGTAAACAGACCAGCGGTCCTCCTAGAGACCAAGCTCACCGGACCACCAGATCTTCCGCAGGGACTTACCAGCTCTGACTTGGTATATGTTAATATGCAGGTCTTCTTACCCCTTAAGCCAGGATCGGCTTTTTCCAATTTGTGATGTCACTGGCTGGGTGTTGCTGCTAGTTTTTTCCAAGACTGGTCTCCCATAATCATAAATCGCCATAGAAAAGGCTAACAATGGTATTGAGCCAGTTGTTCATTCCTGTGAGTGCACTTCTCTCTGTATGTATTTAGTCTCCCTATGGGAAAAAGGGGCAACCAGACGTGGACTCCTTGCTCAGTGTGCTTAGAGGAATACTGCTACACCTCACTGATGAGGCCCAATGAGGGCCGAAATGATCGTCTGGGGTTGCTGTGTTTCTTGTTCAGAGAGGAATTGCCTGGTATTTCCGTGCTGGACTGACCGTAATAGGCGGGATCAGACTGATATACTACAGGAAAGTTTTACTCTGTGAAAAGCATTACTGGGCTAAAAAGCTGCACCCAGGTGGTAAATCGCCATAGAACAGGCTAACAATGGTATTGAGCCAGTTGTTCGTTCCTGTGAGTGCACTTCTCTCTGTATGTATTTAGTCTCCCTATGGGAAAAAGGGGCAACCAGACGTGGACTCCTTGCTCAGTGTGCTTAGAGGAACACTGCTACACCTCACTAACGAGGCCCAATGAAGGCCAAAATGATTGTCTGGAGTTGCTGTGTTCCTTGTTCAGGGAGGAACTGCCTGGTATTTCAGCGCTGGACTGACCGTAATAGGCAGGATCAGACTGATATACTACAGGAAAGTTCTACTCTGTGAAAAGCATTACTGGGCTAAAAAGCTGCACCCAGGTGGTAAATCACCATAGAACAGACTAACAATGGTAATGAGCCAGTTGTTTGTTCCTGTGAGTGCATTTCTCTCTGTATGTATTTAGTCTCCCTATGGAAAAAAGGGGCAACCAGACGTGGACTCCTTGCTCAGTGTGCTTAGAGGAATACTGCTACACCTCACTGACGAGGCCCAATGATGGCCGAAACGATCATCTGGGGTTGCTGTGTTCCTTGTTCAGAGAGGAATTGCCTGGTTTTTCAGCGCTGGACTGACCGTAAAAAGGCGGTATGAGAGTGATATACTATAGGAAAGTTCTACTCTGTGAAAAGCATTACTGGGTTAAAAAGCTGCAACCAGGTGGTAAATCGCCATAGAACAGGCTAACAATGGTATTGAGCCAGTTGTTCGTTCCTGTGAGTGCACTTCTCTCTGTATGTATTTAGTCTCCCTATGGGAAAAAGGGGCAACCAGACGTGGACTCCTTGCTCAGTGTGCTTAGAGGAATACTGCTACACCTCACTGACGAGGCCCAATGAAGGCCGAAACGATTGTCTGGGGTTGCTTTGTTCCTTGTTCAGAGAGGAATTGCCTGGTATTTTGGCACTCGACTGACCATAATAGGCGGGATCAGACTGATATACTAAAGGAAAGTTCTACTCTGTGAAAAGCATTACTGGGCTTAAAAGCTGCACCCAGGTGATAAATCGCCATAGAACAGGCTAACAATAGTATTGAGCCAGTTGTTCGTTCCTGTGAGTGCACTTCTCTCTGTATGTGTGTATATATATATATATATATATAGTATCTCACAAAAGTGAGTACACCCCTCACATTTTTGTAAATATTTTATTATATCTTTTCATGTGACAACATATATATATTATATATATATCCAAGTTATAACACAAGCACTCACTGGACTTGATACAGGTGGAATAAAAAGTGTTTCCAAATAAACAAGTGACGTTTCGGGGTTTCACCCCTTCATCAGACCAACCGTTGGTATATATTGCTATATATCTATATATATATATATATATATATATATATATATATATATATATATATATATATATATATATATATATAAAAAACAAAAAAAGTGCACTCCAATGGGAATCTTTTTCAAAAGATACAATTAGTTAGAGTTTAGAAGTTCCAGTGGAAATTTAAGATTGTTGGAAGAGCATGCAGTGGAGCTTTCTCCCATCACTTAAAGGCGCTTATCTGAACAATTGGATGCTCTAACATAGAGGATCAGTCCAGAGCAAGTGTCCGCTTACCCATGGGGATTGTATGCAAATACAGACGTGGATATCATACCTATCTTGTGGGCTACACCTTACCTCATATGATTGAGGGTTGTTCTTGTAAGTAAGATCTACCATCAGGAGGAGGATCTCGGGTCGTGTGTGCTTACAAGCTATCCCCCAGAACATCTTTCTATCTTCAATGAGACTGTGTGTTTGTTGAACTTGCCCCCCCCTTTTTCTTCAAGATATATATATATATATATATATATATATATATATATATATATATATATATATATATAAAATAATGAAGAGTGCACTCGCCAGGACTTTTCAGAAGTTTAATTCCAATATGGAATTAAACTTCTGAAAAGTCCTGGCGAGTGCACTCTTCATTATTTTCTATTTACTTATCTGCTGCAAGCTGGGCATTGGAATTGGATTTCTGGAGTGCTTGTCTATCTTGAACTTTTATATATATATATATATATATATATATATACGAACTTGAAGATGTTTTGTTGACACGTCTTAATATATATTGTATGAATATATATTTTTGTACATGTCCCTATCTCCGTACCTATATAATTCATCCATTATACATGTGTGGTTCTAGTTGAGATTTCTACACAGGCATTAAGTGTTGTGTATTGCAGTATAGAAAAAAAAAATTCTGATTGGTGTTTTACTTATATTTGTTTTTGCGCTAGACTGTCCCTCCCCTTTTTTGCAATATATACACATTCAACCAAGCCTTTATCAGGGATCCCTGAATAAATGTTACCGGTATAAATGTTGCAACTTAAAATATATCATAGCCATGTAATGTGGCACAACGTAATCAGCGATCTGTTAAAGTTCCACCTGGAATAGTGAACAATGTATCCACAACATGTTGCAGTTCATATAAGTGTAACAAAACAGGGCTAAGTAAGCCTCTTAGTGACAGGGAATTCACAGTATAAATCACTGCAGCATGTAAACAGACCAGCGGTCCTCCTAGAGACCAAGCTCACCGGACCACCAGATCTTCCGCAGGGACTTACCAACTCTGACTTGGTATATGTTAATATGCAGGTCTTCTTACCCCTTAAGCCAGGACCGGCTTTTTCCAAACCACACTGACTCTGTGTGTCAGCCTCCAATTTGTGATGTCACTGGCTGGGTGTTGCTGATAGTTTTTTCCAAGACTGGTGTCCCATAATCAGGAAAAACATGATGCAAATTTGTGCTGTGTGAATATTGGTACAAATACAGTTCAAGTAGAAAGTGTCCCTTTAATGATAGGAGAGGAATGGGCTCAGTGATCAGAAAATGTACAAACTATTTAGTTGCTCATAGTGTGTCTATCCAGCTTCACCCCACAGCTGATTACTCTCAGAGCTTTATCAGGCATGACAAGTTGATGTCTGTATCATCCATTTGCCTTTATTTGTACATGACACAGGTGTATTAACTCTTCATTACCATAATATTAACTGTGTAAATACAATCACATACATCACCAAAATAAGCAAGTAACACAATTTTGCAAATTAACAATTCTTATCAATACATAGGAGCAAGCTTGCTTTATCTATGTGTTTATTATCTGCATCAAATAGTAGGCTTATAATTTTAAAGCTAGCAGATGTACAACACCAAAATAAGCAAGTAACAAAATTTTGCAAGTCAAAATTTCTTATCAATACATTTGAGCATGCTTACTTTATTTATGTATTTATTATTTGCATCAAATATAAGGCTTATAATTTTAACAGTGGAATTCTGCATATATACAATACTAAAATAGGCAAGTAACAAACTTTAGCAAAAAATTTTATTATCAAAATTTATTATCAATACATAGGAGCAAGCTTACTTTATCTATGTGTTTATTACCTGCATTAAATATAAGGCTTGTAATTTTAAAGCTAGCAGATATAAAACAGGGTTCTTGGTATCATTAAACCAAAAAGGGAGCATAATTAAGCTCTTCATTTAACCCACCTGGTTGTAATGAATTCATATTATAGATCCATTTGCACTCTGATCTAAGGAGTAGGTTGTCCCAGTCTCCCTGTCTCTCAGAGAAATCAATCAATTCTAAGCCCATGAATAGTGATGTCGCGAATAGTTCGCCAGCGAATAGTTACCGGTGAACATAGCATGTTCGCGTTCGCCGCGGCGGGCGAACATATGCGATGTTCGATCCGCCCCTATTCGTCATCATTGAGTAATACTTTGACCCTGTACCTCACAGTCAGAAAACACATTCCAGCCAATCAGCAACAGACACTCCCTCCCAGACCCTCCTACCTCTTGGACAGCATCCATTTTAGATTCATTTGGAAGCTGCATTCTTACGGCTAGATTTGGAGTTTGGCGGTAAAAGGGCTGTTAACGCTCCGCGGGTTTTTTTCTGGCCGCACCATAAATTTAACTCTGGTATCGAGAGTTCAAACAAATGCTGCGTTAGGCTCCAAAAAAGGAGCGTAGAGCATTTTTACCGCAAATACAACTCTCGATACCAGAGTTGCTTACGGACGCGGCCAGCCTCAAAAACGTGCTCGTGCACGATTCTCCCATAGGAAACAATGGGGCTGTTTGAGCTGAAAAAAAACCTAACACCTGCAAAAAAGCAGCGTTCAGCTCCTAACGCAGCCCCATTGTTTCCTATGGGGAAACACTTCCTACGTCTGCACCTAACACTCTAACATGTACCCCGAGTCTAAACACCCCTAACCTTACACTTATTAACCCCTAATCTGCCGCTCCCGCTATCGCTGACCCCTGCATTACACTTTTAACCCCTAATCTGCCGCTCCGTAAACCGCCGCCACCTACGTTATCCCTATGTACCCCTAATCTGCTGCCCTAACATCGCCGACCCCTATATTATATTTATTAACCCCTAATCTGCCCCCCACAACGTCGCCGACACCTACCTACACTTATTAACCCCTAATCTGCCGAGCGGACCTGAGCGCTACTATAATAAAGTTATTAACCCCTAATCCGCCTCACTAACCCTATCATAAATAGTATTAACCCCTAATCTGCCCTCCCTAACATCGCCGACACCTACCTTCAATTATTAACCCCTAATCTGCAGACCGGAGCTCACCGCTATTCTAATAAATGTATTAACCCCTAAAGCTAAGTCTAACCCTAACACTAACACCCCCCTAAGTTAAATATAATTTTTATCTAACGAAATAAATTAACTCTTATTAAATAAATGATTCCTATTTAAAGCTAAATACTTACCTGTAAAATAAATCCTAATATAGCTACAATATAAATTACATTTATATTATAGCTATTTTAGGATTAATATTTATTTTACAGGTAACTTTGTATTTATTTTAACCAGGTACAATAGCTATTAAATAGTTAAGAACTATTTAATAGTTACCTAGTTAAAATAATTACAAATTTACCTGTAAAATAAATCCTAACCTAAGATATAATTAAACCTAACACTACCCTATCAATAAAATAATTAAATAAACTACCTACAATTACCTACAATTAACCTAACACTACACTATCAATAAATTAATTAAACACAATTGCTACAAATAAATACAATTAAATAAACTATCTAAAGTACAAAAAATAAAAAAGAACTAAGTTACAGAAAATAAAAAAATATTTACAAACATAAGAAAAATATTACAACAATTTTAAACTAATTACACCTACTCTAAGCCCCCTAATAAAATAACAAAGACCCCCAAAATAAAAAATTCCCTACCCTATTCTAAAATACAAAAATTACAAGCTCTTTTACCTTACCAGCCCTGAACAGGGCCCTTTGCGGGGCATGCCCCAAGAATTTCAGCTCTTTTGCCTGTAAAAAAAAACATACAATACCCCCCCCCCCAACATTACAACCCACCACCCACATACCCCTAATCTAACCCAAACCCCCTTAAATAAACCTAACACTAATCCCCTGAAGATCTTCCTACCTTGTCTTCACCATCCAGGTATCACCGATCCGTCCTGGCTCCAAGATCTTCATCCAACCCAAGCGGGGGTTGGCGATCCATAATCCGGTGCTCCAAAGTCTTCCTCCTATCCGGCAAGAAGAGGACATCCGGACCGGCAAACATCTTCTCCAAGCGGCATCTTCTATGTTCTTCCATCCGATGACGACCGGCTCCATCTTGAAGACCTCCAGCGCGGATCCATCCTCTTCTTCCGACGACTAGACGACGAATGACGGTTCCTTTAAGGGACGTCATCCAAGATGGCGTCCCTCGAATTCCGATTGGCTGATAGGATTCTATCAGCCAATCGGAATTAAGGTAGGAATATTCTGATTGGCTGATGGAATCAGCCAATCAGAATCAAGTTCAATCCGATTGGCTGATCCAATCAGCCAATCAGATTGAGCTCGCATTCTATTGGCTGATCGGAACAGCCAATAGAATGCGAGCTCAATCTGATTGGCTGATTGGATCAGCCAATCGGATTGAACTTGATTCTGATTGGCTGATTCCATCAGCCAATCAGAAAATTCCTACCTTAATTCCGATTGGCTGATAGAATCCTATCAGCCAATCGGAATTCGAGGGACGCCATCTTGGATGACGTCCCTTAAAGGAACCGTCATTCGTCGTCTAGTCGTCGGAAGAAGAGGATGGATCCGCGCTGGAGGTCTTCAAGATGGAGCCGGTCGTCATCGGATGGAAGAACATAGAAGATGCCGCTTGGAGAAGATGTTTGCCGGTCCGGATGTCCTCTTCTTGCCGGATAGGAGGAAGACTTTGGAGCACCGGATTATGGATCGCCAACCCCCGCTTGGGTTGGATGAAGATCTTGGAGCCAGGACGGATCGGTGATACCTGGATGGTGAAGACAAGGTAGGAAGATCTTTAGGGGATTAGTGTTAGGTTTATTTAAGGGGGTTTGGGTTAGATTAGGGGTATGTGGGTGGTGGGTTGTAATGTTGGGGGGGGGGTATTGTATGTTTTTTTTTACAGGCAAAAGAGCTGAAATTCTTGGGGCATGCCCCGCAAAGGGCCCTGTTCAGGGCTGGTAAGGTAAAAGAGCTTTTAATTTTTGTATTTTAGAATAGGGTAGGGAATTTTTTATTTTGGGGGTCTTTGTTATTTTATTAGGGGGCTTAGAGTAGGTGTAATTAGTTTAAAATTGTTGTAATATTTTTCTTATGTTTGTAAATATTTTTTTATTTTCTGTAACTTAGTTCTTTTTTATTTTTTGTACTTTAGCTAGTTTATTTAATTGTATTTATTTGTAGCAATTGTGTTTAATTAATTTATTGATAGGGTAGTGTTAGGTTTAATTATATCTTAGGTTAGGATTTATTTTACAGGTAAATTTGTAATTATTTTAACTAGGTAACTATTAAATAGTTCTTAACTATTTAATAGCTATTGTACCTGGTTAAAATAAATACAAAGTTACCTGTAAAATAAATATAAATCCTAAAATAGCTATAATATAAATGTAATTTATATTGTAGCTATATTAGGATTTATTTTACAGGTAAGTATTTAGCTTTAAATAGGAATCATTTATTTAATAAGAGTTAATTTATTTCGTTAGATAAAAATTATATTTAACTTAGGGGGGTGTTAGTGTTAGGGTTAGACTTAGCTTTAGGGGTTAATACATTTATTAGAATAGCGGTGAGCTCCGGTCGGCAGATTAGGGGTTAATAATTGAAGGTAGGTGTCGGCGATGTTAGGGAGGGCAGATTAGGGGTTAATACTATTTATGATAGGGTTAGTGAGGCGGATTAGGGGTTAATAACTTTATTATAGTAGCGCTCAGGTCCGCTCGGCAGATTAGGGGTTAATAAGTGTAGGTAGGTGTCGGCGACGTTGTGGGGGGCAGATTAGGGGTTAATAAATATAACATAGGGGTCGGCGATGTTAGGGGCAGAAGATTAGGGGTACATAGGGATAACGTAGGTGGCGGCGATTTGCGGTCGGAAGATTAGGGGTTAATTATTTTAAGTAGCTTGCGGCGACGTTGTGGGGGGCAAGTTAGGGGTTAATAAATATAATATAGGGGTCGGCGGGGTTAGGGGCAGCAGATTAGGGGTACGTAAGTATAACGTAGGTGGCGGTCGGCAGATTAGGGGTTAAAAATTTTAATCGAGTGTCGGCGATGTGGGGGGACCTCGGTTTAGGGGTACATAGGTAGTTTATGGGTGTTAGTGTACTTTAGGGCACAGTAGTTAAGAGCTTTATAAACCGGCGTTAGCCAGAAAGCTCTTAACTCCTGCTTTTTTCAGGCGGCTGGAGTTTTGTCGTTAGAGCTCTAACGCTCACTGCAGAAACGACTCTAAATACCAGCGTTAGAAAGATCCCATTGAAAAGATAGGCTACGCAAATGGCGTAGGGGGATCTGCGGTATGGAAAAGTCGCGGCTGTAAAGTGAGCGTTAGACCCTTTAATCACTGACTCCAAATACCAGCGGGCGGCCAAAACCAGCGTTAGGAGCCTCTAACGCTGGTTTTGACGGCTACCGCCGAACTCTAAATCTAGGCCTATGTGAGAAGAGGGACAGTGTAGCTGCTGCTGATTTAATAGGGAAATTAATAGCTAGGCTAGTGTATTCAGTGTCCACTACAGTCCTGAAGGACTCATCTGATCTCTGCTGTAAGGACAGCACCCCAAAAAGCCCTTTTTAGGGCTAGAACATCAGTGTGCTTTTTTTTTTCCTGTGTAATCTAATTGCAGTTGCCTGCCTGCCAGCTCAGGCTCACAGCGTATACTGTGCCCACTTGCCCAGTGCCACCACTCATATCTGGTGTAACAGTAGTGTAGTTTAAAAAAAAAACCTTTTTCACTGTGTTAAAGGGACAGTATACTGTAAAATAGTTTTTCCCTTAATGTGTTTACAATTGCTTTTTATACCAACTACAGAGTAAAAAAATTATGAAAATTAGCTTTTTAAGGTTTATTTCTGTATATTAAAGCTCTGATTATGTGTTTTGAAGCCACAGCCTAATAAAATAGGTTGAGCTTGTAGGTATAATCAGATCTCATTACTGTATCACATTGTGCACATATACCTGCTTCTTTATCTTATATCTGTCCTTAAAACAATCACCAATACTTTGAGAGAACAATGGAAAATCAACATTTGATTACCTTATCTCTGCTTTATCACACTGGGAGTGTAATTTCTTCTGCTGGCTGCGTTTACAAAGCTTATCTATAGCAGGTACGCGCGGCCACAAACTTTCAGAATAGGTGGGTATACCACATGCTAAATTAACAATTTCAAATGCCAATATAAGGGTAAAGGAGCTACTTGTAAACAATTTAATACACTCCAGCAGGTAAAGTGGATCATTGGGAACAAATTAAAGGGGAGAAAAATTTTGAGTAAACTGTCCCTCAGTTTCCTTCACACGTGTGTGTTTCAGAGCCTGCCTGCCAGGGCACAGTGTCACCCCACTGCAACTCATATCTGGTGTAACAGTAGTGTAGATTTAAAAAAAAAAAATACTTTTTTGACTGTGTTAAATAATAGCAGTCAGTTTCCTTCACACCTGTGCGTTTCAGTGCCTGCCTGCCAGGGCACAGTGTCACCCCAGTGCAACTCATATCTGGTGTAACAGTAGTGTAGATTTTAAAAAAAAAACACTTTTTTGACTGTGTTAAATAATAGCAGTCAGTTTCCTTCACACGTGTGCGTTTCAGTGCCTGCCTGCCAGGGCACAGTGTCACCCCAGTGCAACTCATATGTGGTGTAACAGTAGTGTAGATTTAAAAACAACAACACTTTTTTGACAGTGTTAAATAATAGCAGTCAGTTTCCTTCACACGTGTGCGTTTCAGTGCCTGCCTGCCAGGGCACAGTGTCACCCCAGTGCAACTCATATCTGGTGAAACAGTAGTGTAGATTTAAAAAAAAACCCACTTTTTTTGACTGTGTTAAATAATAGCAGTCAGTTTCCTTCACACGTGTGCGTTTCAGGGTCTGCCTGCCAGGGCATAGTGTGTAGTTTTCCTCCATGACTGTTTTCAATTTCTGGCGTTGAATCCCGCCCAATACTACACACAGGCTATATTGGTATATTATTTCGTTCCGGAGGTGGGGGTTAAAGATGAATACCGGGACTGACAGTATGCAAGTTCAAGCACATATATTTTATTCACTAAAGACTGCCACTGAAAGGGATGAGCATTCAAGAGAGATTGATGCCATTTTTTCTACAGATCCAACCAAATTCACCCTGACGACCTTATTTGAGGATATGGAGGATTTACTTGTAAAAGAAAATAGACTCAAGTGGGACATTATTATGTTAAACAAATATAATGAGCTGGGTTTAATTCCTAGGGGACTACGTATGAACAAGTTCCCCACATTTATAACTGAAGATAAAGAGTTTATACAATTATGGAACGATACATTATCTGAATGTTCAGCTAAACTGATGGTACTTTTAGTACAATATAAGACTACTCAGCTTAAAGTTATATCTGACAAGATTACTCTCATTCAGAATGAGCTAAATTCTCGCAGCACAGATATAGATTACCCAGTACTTGATCAGATCCTTCAAGATACTATAGCCGAGTCCAAACAACTATTACTTGACAGAAAGCATAACAAGTTTATACGTGACCAAATAGATTTCAATAATAATTTAGTTTATATTTGGAATCGTAGGGAACGTTTTATTAGAAGGAGAGAATATAACTCCAGAAGGGGATGTGGCAATAGGAGAGTTAACAGGCAGAGACAAAGAGGCAGGGGCAGAAGAGGTCAGCGTAGAATACAGTTCTCAGGCAATGAAACTGACTCACAGGGTGAGAGTTCGGGCTCAGGAGGGGAGGATACTGATACAGGTTATACACCCTATCCCCTCAGTACTGACATATCACAGTCTACAACACAAACAGTTAGGCCCAAAGAAGACAGTACACCCAAGGCACCAATCCTTAAGAATGCGAGACCATACGCTTACTCCAAATATAATTTAAACAAACCAGAGGTAGCCACAGATAACAGTTTCAATACTGTCGATAGCATAGAAAAAGCACAGGTTAACCAGGTTTTTTCGCTGGCCCCTCCAAGAGGAGACGTGGAGGGGCGAGATACAAGAGATACTCCAAAGAGAAGATACACACTAAGGAAGAAGTAAATGATTTAAAGATCATGAGTATTATCAACTTATCTACATATGTATTGAATAAAACTGAAATAAAAGTTCTGGAACTGGGTCTGGGATTTGTTCCCACAGTCAGTTTCAATCTTTTCAATACACTGTTAGAAGTAAATAAACTTGTGAGGAAGCTGACCCTTCATAAGCACTTTCAAAAATCCAAATCACATAGGGATTCTGCAACTAATGACTTGGGTCATTCGTCAACAGGGGTGTCAACACAAGAGGACACATTGAGTTTCGGAGAACAGTGTGATGTTAGGACCCTGTTAACATTGATGGATGAAGAAGAGTCTAATACAAATGAAACACATGCTGTTCTGCCCAAATTCAAGAAGCCCTCAAAATTCTACCCTGTCCAGGACAGAGGTTCCGTAAAAACTTCACTCAAGAGTGGAAAAGGATCTCACCGATTTATATTATCGTGAGAGGCTTTACAAGCAAAATATTACAGTGACAGAAAGACAGGCATTACAAAAACTGAGTGAGAATCCCAATTTGGTGATTCGCTCAGCAGACAAGGGAGGGTCTGTAGTTATCCTTGACAGGGACGATTTTGTCAAGGAGGCAAACAGGCAACTCTAATATTAAGGAATACAGGGTATTGAACTCGGATCCTACAAAGGATTTTCAGAGGCAGCTCAGGGATCTAATTGATGATGGTCTCGAATTGGGACTATTAGATAAAGATACAGGTGAATATCTATTTGTGAGCCACCCTAGAATGCCCATTTTTAACCACCTGCCAAAGGTGCACAAGTCACTCCTGGATGTTAGAGGCAGGCCCATTGTCAGTGGCATTGGGTCTCTCTTTGAGCCTCTATCGGAGTGGCTTGATGCACTTTTACAGCCAATGATTAGACGTTTATCGAGTTATGTTTTAGACACCAAACATGTCTTGAACCTGGTGTCAGATATCACTTGGCAGGAAGGTTACAGGTGGGTCACCGTCGACATGAAATCTCTCTACTCTTCTATCCCCCATGAGATGGGGCTAGAAGCGGTTGACTACTATATGAGAAAATACTATGGTAATAACTCCATATTATGTGATTATGTGCATAGAGTTACACTTTTTCTCTTAACACATAATTTCTTTGAGTTCAATGGTAGTCACTTTCTCCAAATGTGTGGCACGGCCATGGGGGCCAAATTTGCCCCCTCCTACGCCAACCTATTTATGGGTTGGTGGGAGGAATGCCACATATTTGGAGAAGAAAACCCCTTTAAAGACAATATTGTCTTTTTCAGGAGATTTATTGACGATCTCCTGTTTGTGTGGAGAGGTAGCACAACAGGGGTTGATGCCTTTGTTGATTACTTAAACAGTAATGACAAGGGGATTGAATTCACCTTTGAAAGTGACAGTTGTAACATCAATTATCTTGATGTCACCCTTATAGGCAAAATAGGTGAGAAAATAACTTCAACTATCTATAGAAAGCCAATAACGGGGAACACCTTGCTTCATGCGAAAAGCTGCCATCCCCAACATGTATTTGGTGCAGTAGCAAAGGGACAGTACATAAGGGTCAAGAGAAACTGCAGTGACCATGTTCATTATGTGAGGGAGAGCAATGATTTAACACGGAGGCTCAAAGACAGAGGCTATGAGCATAAAATAATCAAAAAAGCCAGGAATATGGCAGACGGATTAGAAAGGAAAGACCTTTTACTACCTAAGGATAAAACTACTGGTCTAATAAAAAAACAGCTTGACAAAGGCCCACTCTTCATCACAGACTATTCTATGGAATATGGTGAAGTCTGTGGAATCATCAAGAAGCATTTTAACATGCTTTCTGCTGATGATGATCTAATGGATATTGCTAAATCAGGCTGTCATTTTGCCTACAAAAGGAATATGACGATTGGCAATAGGTTAGCCCCAACGAAACTTAAGACTACACAGCAAGGAGGCTCAGCCTGGCTGACAGTGAAGGGAATGCATAGATGTAATTTCAGGGACTGTGTGGCCTGTGAAAAGGTAATTTGTGGAGACACTTTTCAGTCCACCACTACAGGCCAGTCCTTTGAAATTAAAACTTGCATCACATGTAGATCAAAGTATGTGATCTATTTAATCACTTGCACAATTTGTAAGATTCAATATGTGGGTCTTACGACGAGAGAGATAAGATCACGCATTAGGGAACATCTTTCAACAATTAGGATTGGTAGATCAACTACCCCACTGGTACAACACTTCGCACAAAAACATGACAAAGGTACTGATAGCTTCAGATGGACGGCTATAGAAAGAATTTTAGTTCCATCAAGAGGGGGCGACAGAGAGGTATTTTTGGGTAGGCAGGAGGTGTTCTGGATCTTCAAATTGAGGACCAGAACACCTTCTGGATTAAACTCTTCCTATGACTTGATCAATTACTGGCATTAAGGTGGTTTATTTAAATTCTAAATTTTAAATTTAAATCCATACCACAAACTATTCCTCAGCTAATAACAGTATCCTTTCTTGTATCACATATGTGATTTTACGTCATAACGTTTTTTGACTAATGCACAAAGAAGTTTGATGTATTTAAATATGCACCTTTACATTTGATTAAATTGACAACATGTAGAGGTGATGATTTATATAAAGTATCTCTCTTTGCCACAAACGTATCCTGAATAGCCAATTACACTTCAGGATTTAAACAGTAAGGGTATTATCTAAATAGTTATAACAAGTCTAGACAAAGTTAAAAAGACATGGTATTTCTGAATAGGGTAATGTTTTCCGAGATTTTGTAGTAGAGTATACTTTTTTGAGATTAGTAGCAAGTAACAGTGTATGCAAATGTTAAAACATATGTGCCTGTACTTCGTTTATTGATTCACTTATTCATTGATTCATTTATGTAAGTAAATTTATTTAAGTAATTCTTGATTGGTTTACTGTTTGGCCAATTGGAAAAAGGTACACCCTAGAAAAAAGGGCACTTGGTTTTAATCTTTTATCAGCTTAGAGTACGGCCGCAAAGCCGAAATATATCAGCTGTCTTTTCCTTTCTCTAACTCACCAACCAGCTGCTGTCAAGCCCAAAATTTTTTTTCTGAGCACACAGAATTTTTACCATATGAAGCAAGCATTGGAACTTTTATTTTGTAGCTGTTTATGAGAGAATAAAAGCTACTCTTTTCATCTACCGGTGCTCCTGACTTGTCATTTGTTGTAGATTTAAAAAAAACAACACTTTTTTGACTGTGTTAAATAATAGCAGTCAGTTTCCTTCACACGTGTGCGTTTCAGGGCCTGCCTGCCAGGGCACAGTGTCACCCCAGTGCAACTCATATCTGATGTAACAGTAGTGTAGATTTAAAAACAACAACACTTTTTTGACAGTGTTAAATAATAGCAGTCAGTTTCCTTCACACGTGTGCGTTTCAGGGCCTGCCTGCCAGGGCACAGTGTCACCCCAGTGCAACTCATATCTGGTGTAACAGTAGTGTAGATTTAAAAAAAAACAACACTTTTTTGACAGTGTTAAATAATAGCAGTCAGTTTCCTTCACACGTGTGTGTTTCAGGGCCTGCCTGCCAGGGCACAGTATCACACCAGTGCAACTCATATCTGGTGTAACAGTAGTGTAGATTTTAAAAAAAACAACACTTTTTTGACAGTGTTAAATAATAGCAGTCAGTTTCCTTCACACGTGTGTGTTTCAGGGCCTGCCTGCCAGGGCACAGTATCACACCAGTGCAACTCATATCTGGTGTAACAGTAGTGTAGATTTAAAAAAACAACAACACTTTTTTGACTGTGTTAAATAATAGCAGTCAGTTTCCTTCACACGTGTGCACGTGTGCGTTTCAGGGCCTTCCTGCCAGGCAGTGTCACCCCAGTGCAACTCATATCTGGTGTAACAGTAGTGTTGATTTAAAAAACAACAACACTTTTTTGACTGTGTTAAATAATAGCAGTCAGTTTCCTTCACACGTGTGCGTTTCAGGGCCTGCCAGGGCACAGTGTCACCCCAGTGCAACTCATATCTGGTGTAACAGTAGTGTAGATTTAAAGGGACACTGTACCCAAAAAATTTCTTTCGTGATACAGATTGAGCATGAAATTTTAAGCAACTTTCTAATTTACTCCTATTATCAAATTTTCTTCATTCTCTTGGTATCTTTATTTGAAATGCAAGAATGTAAGTTTAGATGCCGGCCCATTTTTGGTGAACAACCTGGATTGTCCTTGCTGAATAAAAAAGTGCTGTCCAGAGTACTGAAACCAAAAAAAGCTTAGATGCCTTCTTTTTCAACTAATGATAGCAAGAGAACAAAGAAAAATTGATAATAGGAGTAAATTAGAAGGTTGCTTAAAATTGCATGCTCTTTCTGAATTACAAAAGAAAAAATTTGGGTACAGTGTCCCTTTAAAAAAAACAACACTTTTTTGACTGTGTTAAATAATAGCAGTCAGTTTCCTTCACACGTGTGCGTTTCAGGGCCTGCCTGCCAGGGCACAGTGTCACCCCAGTGCAACTCATATCTGGTGTAACAGTAGTGTAGATTTTTTAAAAAAAAATACAATTTTGACTGTAATAGATTGAATAGCAGTTAGTTGTCTGCAAGCGTGTGTGTCAGGCCTACAGCGTCTACTCTGCCAACTTCTGCCAGTGCACAGTGCTACTCATATCTGTTGTCACAGTAACTTGCACGCATAGTACCACCAATTGAAAAAAAAATGACAGGCAGAGGCAGGCCACCCCGCAGGGGCCGTCGTGTTCGTGGTGCTGTGATTCCCTTTGGCCCTAAAATAATGCCCAGTGTTCAGAGGCCACGTACCCCGAACTCAAACATTTCTGAGGACATAGTTGACTGGCTAACACAGGACACCCAATCTTCTACAGCTTCCGCTCGGAACATTGACGCACCATCCTCCTCCAGCTTAGCTTCGGGCACCTCTCAAGTTACCACTCGCCCGCCTGCCGCCACCACCAACACTAGCACCACAGCCGCTTCACTTGATCTGTCAGAAGAGTTATTTACACATCAGTTGGAAGAAATGAGTGATGCACAACCATTATTGCCAGAGGATGTAGATAACAGGGATATGTCTCAGTCAGGCATCATTACACACATGGACGTACGGTGTGATGATGATGTTGTACCCGCTGCGGGAGTTTGGTCTGTCACTGTGAAGCGGGCGTAACCCTTACACTACCTGATCGATACAACATCATACCTGATGTTTTAAAGCACGTTATTCCAAACAATTTAGGAATGTTAGGTGATTTATGCCCTTTATGGCTTAAAACCAGACTCTGCATCAACTATGTAATTTTCCATGGGAGTTTTGCCATGGATCCTCCTCCGGCATGCCACAGTCCAGGTGTCAGTCCCCTTGAAACAACTTTTCCATCACTTTTGTGGCCAGAAAGAGTCCCTGTGGGTTTTAAAATTCGCCTGCCCATTGAAGTCAATGGGGGTTCGCCCGGTTCGCCGGTTCGTGAACTTTTGGGGAAGTTCGCGTTCACTGTTCGCGAACCCAAATTTTTAGGTTCGCGACATCACTACCCATTAATCTAAGTCCCTCAACACTGCTGCCATGACACTCATAAAAGTGACGTGCCACACCACTATCTTTAATTTTCTCAGTATGTCCCTTCTATGTTCTTTTATACGTTCTCTAAACTCAGAATAGGTTTTTCTTACATAGATGCGAGGGCATGAACAAGCTGCCATATAGATCACCCCTCATTCCTAAAGGTGATATGTCCTTTCACTCTGTGTTGTTTACCTGCTGAGTCTGAAGCATATCTAGACTACCTCTAAGAAGATGTTTGCACATTTTACATCTACCACATGCAAAACATCCACTCATCTTTTGTTGTTTACCAGCCATCCACTTGTACCTTTATAATGGCTATGAACCAGTTTGTCCTTCAGGGAGGGGGCTAGTAGTCATAAGTGGGTATGTTCCCACCATTTTTTGAAGTTAAAGGGCCACTAAACCCAAAATCTTTCTTTCATGATTCAGATAGAGAATAGAAATTTAAACAACATTACAATTTACTTCTATTATTTATTTTGCTTCATTTTTTAGATATCCTTAATTGAAGAAAAAGCAATGCACATGGTGAGTCAATCACACAAGGCTTCTATGTGCAGCAACCAATCAGCAGCTACTGAGCATATCTAGATATGCTTTTCAGCAAAGAATATCAAGAGAATAAAACAAATTAGATAATAGAAATAAATTAGAAAGATGTTTAAAATTGCATGCTCTTTCTAAATCATGAAAGACAAAATCTGGGTTTCATGTCCCTTTAATGATCAGCAGTGAGAATGTTCCAATGTTTAGTAAATAGTGATTTCACTTCCTCCCACTTATTGTTATAGGTGGTTATAAACCTAACCTCTGAGTTCACCTTTTGCTCTTTTTGCTGGTAAAGCAACATTTGTCTGGGTGTATCTCTCGCCCTTTTATAGCCATAGTTAATGACCTTCTGTGAATACCCTCTTGATTTAAATCTAATTTTTAAATCATCTGAAAAAATCTTAAAACTAGTTTCAGACCAGCAGTTCCTTTTTTGTCGCAGGAATTGCCCTATTGGTATAGCATTCATTTGATGTCTAGGGTGATAACTGTTGGCCTCTAATAGTGTATTTGCAGATATGTCCTTACGATATGTTTCTGTGCATAGATTATCACCTATCCTAGTTATTTTTAAATCAAGAAAGGACAGGGAGTCATAGCTCCAGTCAAATTATTAGAGTTCAGATGTGCCATGAATTTGGAGAGACTTTCAGGAGTCCCTTCCCATAGCATCAGTACATCGTCAATAAAACTAATTCACAGTGCGATAGACTCTCCAAATTCATCTTCCACATCTGAAATGGTTTGTGTCTCCCATCTACCTAGATATAAGCATTCATAGGTGGGTACACAACAGACCCCCATGGCTGTACCCATTAGTTGTCTGTAGAACTTCCCATCAAATTTAAAATAATTTCTGTTTAACACAAATTCCAACAGTTTAATCACCAGGTCAATGTGTTAATCAAATCTACCCCCCCCCTTTCATTGCCAGTAATCCTTTCTCATGGGGGATGGACGAATATAATCCCTCTACGTCGATTTACACAAGGATTGTCTCTGGCAATAAAATAACACCATCCCATTTTTTCAGAGCTTCTGTTGTATCCTTAACATAAGATGATAGGGATGTTAAGAAAGGGTGGAGACACCAATCAATATATTTAGTTACCCCTTCAATAAGGCCCCCCATCCCCAACACAATCGGTCTCCCGGGTGGGGGTGTCTTATTTTTATGAATTTTAGGTGTAGTGCAAAACGTAGGTATCACTAGATATTTTACTAACATAAATTCAAGTTCTTTTTTATTTATCAGACCTTCATGGAGGTAAGGTTTATAACCACCTATAACAATAGGTGGGAGGAAGTGAGATCACTACTGACTAAACATTGGAACATTCTCACTGCTGATCATGAACTTCAAAAAATTGTTGGAACATACCCACTTATGACTGCAAGACGAGCCCCTTCCCTAAAGGACAAACAGGTTCATAGCCATTATAAGGTACAAGTGGATGGCTGGTAAACAATAAAAGAGGATTGGATGTTATGCATGTGGTAGATGTAAAATGTGCAAACATCTTCTTAAAGGTAGATATGCTTCAGACTCAGACTGGTAAACAACACAGAGTGAAAGGACATATCACCTTTAGGAGTGAGGGGTGATCTATATTGCAGCTTGTTCATGCCCTCGCCTCTATGTAGGAAAAATCTATTTTGAGGTTAGAGAATGTATGAAAGAACATAGAAGGGACATACTCAAGGAGGAAATTAAAGATACTGGTGTGGCACGTCACTTATATGAGTGCCATGGCAGCAGTGTTGAGGGACTTAGATTCATGGGCTTAGAATTGACCGATTTCTCTGAGAGACAGGGAGACTGGGACAACCTACTCCTTAGATCAGAGTGCAAATAAATCTATAATATGAATTCATTACAACCAGAGGGGTTAAATGAAGAGCTTAATTATGCTCCATTTTTGGTTTAATGATACCAAGTTCCCTGTTTTATATCTGCTAGCTTTAAAATTATAAGCCTAATATTTGATGCAGGTAATAAACACATAGATAAAGTAAGCTTGCTCCTATGTATTGATAATACATTTTGATTTGCAAAAGTTTGTTACTTGCCTATTTAGGTATTGTATATATGCAGAATTCCACTGTTAAAATTATAAGCCTTATATTTGATGCAAGTAATACATAGATAAACTAAGCATGCTCAAATGTATTGATATGATATTTTGACTTTCAAAATTTTGTTACTTGCTTATTTTGGTGTTGTATATCTGCTAGCTTTAAAATTATAAGCCTAATATTTGATGCAGGTAATAAACACATAGATAAATTAAGCTTTCTCCTATGTATTGAAAAGAATTGTTGATTTGCAAAAGTTTATTACTTGCCTATTTTGGTGTTGTATGTATGCAGAATCCTACTGTTGAAATTTTGAATTGGGGGTAGCCATTCTCGACCACTGTGATTGTATTTAAACAGTTAATATTATGGTAATACACTTAGGGCAATCAAGAGTTAATACACCCATGGGATGTATAAATAAAGGCAAATGGATGATACAGACATCAACTAGTCATGCCTGATGAAGCCCTGAGAGTGATCAGCTGTGGGGTGAAACACGTGTAGCTGGAAGCTGGATAGACACTCTATGAGCAACTAAATAGTTTGTACATTTTCTGATCACTGAGTCCATTCCTCTCCTCTGATTGAAGGGACACTTTCTACTTGAACTGTATTTGTACCAATATTCACACAGCACAAATTTGCATCATGTTTTTCCTGATTATGGGACACCAGTCTTGGAAAAAACTATCAGCAACACCCAGCCAGTGACATCACGAACTGGAGTCAGTGGGGTTTGGAAAAAGCCGGTCCTGGCATAAGAGGTAAGAAGACCTGCATATTAACATATACCAAGTCAGAGCTGGTGAGTCCCTGCGGACGATCTGGTGGTCCGGTGAGCTTGGTCTCTAGGAGGCCCGCTGGTCTGTTTACATGCTGCAGTGATTAATACTGTGAATTCCCTGTCACTAAGAGGCTTACTTTTGTTACACTTAGATGAACTGCAACATTGTTCACTATTCCAGGTGGAACTTTAACAGATCGCTGATTACGTTGTGCCACGTTACATGGCTTTGATATATTTTAAGTTGCAACATTTATACCAGTAACATTTATTCAGGGATCCCTGGTATAGTTGAATGTGTTTGTGTTTTATTCTCCTAATAAATATACATTTGATTTATCTTAAAGGGACACTGAACCCAATTTTTTTCTTTTGTGATTCAGAAAGAGCATGACATTTTAAGCAACTTTCTAATTTACTCCTATTATCAAATTTTATTAATTCTCTTGGAATCTTTATTTGAAATGCAAGAATGTAAGTTTAGATGCTGGCCCAATTTTCGTGAACAACCTGGGTTGTTCTTGCTGATTGGTGGATAAATTCATCCACCAATAAAAAAGTGCTGTCCAGAGTACTGGACCCAAAAAAGGCTTGGATGCCTTTTTCAAATAAAGATAGCAAGAGAACAAAGAAAAGTTGATAATAGGAGTAAATTAGAAAGTTGCTTAAAATTGCATGCTCTATCTGAATCACAAAAGAAAAAATTGAGTGTGATGTATACGTTGATTTATTCTTAAAGGGACGGTGTCCGTACTTTTGTATTTGATTGGCTTATTAGGGGGTTGCAGTATTAGGTTTACTGTTAGTGCTCTCTTTGATCAATTTCATTATTTAAACTTCCTGCATCATGATCACCACAATTAATTATACAAGTGGTACCCTGTCCCTAGCCACCCATCTACTCACTAGCTGGATATATATATTAAAAAAAAATAATAATAATAATAATAAATATATATATATATATATATATATATATATATATATATGTATGTAAGAAAAACTTCACAGTGTCACTTTAGCTGAATAACACAGTGTGCCTTTTGCACAAAGTAAAGTAAAAGTCCCAATAACACAGGCCAATTGGACACTGAGATATAAATTCCAGGTATGGTATCAGAGCATAACACAAAACAAAACAACACCTCAACTCAAAATAATCACTTGTAGTCTACGAATTAATAACTTCCCAACTTTTGAGGTTACAGATGTGGACTTTATTAATTCATGGAATGACATACTTTCTGAATGTTCTATCTGTTTAATGGTTCTGCTAAATTCATATAAATTACAATTATTGTATGTTGTTAGAGAAGAAATTGGCCTCTTACAGGCAGAGATGAATAATAGACTGATTGATACTAATTTTTTTAGGTTTGATGTTATACTCAAAAGTGGCGTGGCAGAGGCAAAACATTTAGTCCTTGAGACAAAACATACTATGTTTGTTGGAGGTCAGTCAGATTACACCAACAATAGTGTCTATATCTGGAGACGACCAGAGAGAGGTTCATCCAGAAGAAACTATAGCAGAAGTAGGTCTAGAAATAGACGTAACAACAGTAAGAAGGGGCAGTCAAATGATGCAAAAAATACCAAAAAGGTTACTTATTCAGATAGTCAGGAGATTACTAGAGCAGAGAGCCCTAGATAGGTATGCTTGTGTGGAGCTAAATACGAGTCCCCAGGTGATGGCAGTGCTCTTGATAGAAGTAGGTGTAAAGAGAAGTCCTATAGAAAACAGAAGCAGAGAGGTGCCAAATAGAACAGTACCGTCTGGTGTAGTAAAGGTACAGCACAACAGAAGATACCCCCCCCTAGAAGGACCTACTCACAAGGGCTGCGGCACAACCAGAGTGCCAGACACAACAGATTGGAACTGTTACGAGTCGTCCGACAGAGACGCCAATATGTCACAGGTGTGGATGCAGGAAGTCAGATGACCTATACGATCCCCTCCAATAGCAATGGTCTGCCAAAGGGGTGTGAGAGGGAGCTGGTCCAGGATAGGTTGTTGGACCGTAGCCCAAAAAACTATGTGGGAGATATCAAAAGATTGAGCAGGTAGATGATAGTATAAAAGACAATTTATTAAAAGTCCAATAAAACCAGCAACGCATTTCTCAGCTAAACATAGCCGCTTCACCAGGCTGTAAAAATAACTAACTCCTCCTGCTCTATATAACTAATACATGATCCAATCAGAGGACAGTGACCTACACACAGCCCACCCACAGGTACAACAACATGTGAGGGCATTTCAACCAATCGCAGATATTAAATGATACAGACCTTAAAGGGGGTGTGTACTGGTGCCGCCCATTGATGCGGATGTGGCTGAATAGGCCGTATATAAGACAGATCCGATCATTAATGGTACAACATAATAAAATGCATATATCTACATTCCATAGAATACAATATACAAATATAAGGGCTAAAAGCATGTCACAATTCATAGTATAAACACATATTATGTAAGCATTGGCATATTATCATAGTGGACCAAATTAGAGATTGAATTTACAATATAAAAGACAAGTTAATGGTACAACATAAAAAATTTATGAATCTACATTAAGTTGAATTCAATACCAAAAAAAGCTCAGTGCATATCACAATACATATAAGAGAACAAATATTAGATAAAATAAACAAAGACATATAATCATAATAAATAAAATGAACAAAGACATATAATCATAATAGACCGCATACTACAGTAGCCAATCGAGGTGCGGTGGAGACACACACACCCCTAAGATGGAAACAAGCAAAGTAATCTCATCCAAACAAAACGAGAATAGCCGATCCCACCCCAGGGGGGCGTATACCACCCACCATCCGTCGATGGAAACCTAACATATATATATATATCAGAAATAATAAAAATCTGCAAGACCCAGATCTGGTCCCAGATCACTGAAAAGCAGCTAGGTGTATGTTCAAATTAAGACCCGCAGGATGCAAACTCCAGTAGGTTTCTCTCTGCCTAAGCCTAGATAATCTATTATATAAATGAGATTTGGGGACAAATTTGATCGGAATAATGGAAAAACACCCACTGTCACTATTTTGTTGCAAATTGCAGTGTCTAGGAACACTATGTTTTTTTATAGTTATTTTTCATATTATGTATACGCTCTTACCATCTGGTACTAAGTCTCCTACAGGTGTGGCCAACGTACTGTATTCCACAAAAACATGAAAGTAAATAAACCAAATAATGCGAGGCACAAGATATATGACCAATGATGGAAAAACATTGTCCAGTCACATTAGATTTAAATGTCTCTTGCTTGTGTGCAATGCAAACACAATGCGAATGTAGATATATGCATTTTATATGTTGTACCATTAATGATCGGATCTGTCTTATATACTGCCTATTCGGCCACTTATGGCATGTCTTAAAGATCCGCATCAATGGGCAGCACCAGTACACACCCCCTTTAAGGTCTGTATCATTTAATATCTGCGATTGGTTGAAATGCCCTCACATGTTGTCATACCTGCGGGTGGGGTGTGTGTAGGTCACTGTCCTCTGATTAGGTCATGTATTAGTTATATAGAGCAGGAGGAGTTAGTTATTTTTACAGCCTTATGAAATGGCTATTTTTAGTTGAGAAACACGTTGCTGGTTTTATTGGACTTTTAATAAATTGTCTTTTTTTTTACTATCATCTGCCTGCTCGATATTTTGATATCTCCCACATGGTTTTTTGGGCTACGGTCCAACAACCTATCCGGGACCGGTTCCCTCTCACACCCCTTTGGCAGTCCATTGCTATTGGAGTGGATCATATGGGCCGTCTGACTTCCTGCATCCACACCTGTGACATATTGGCGTGTCTGTCGGACAACTTGTAACAGTTTCGATCTGTTGTGTCTGGCACTCCGGTTGTGCTGCTGCCCTTGTGAGTAGGTCCTTCTAGGGGGTATCCTCTGTTGTACTGTACCTTTACTACACCAGACGGTACTGTTCTATTTGGCGCCTCTCTGCTTCTGTTCTCTACAGGACTTCTCTTTACTTATTCAGATAGCAAATTTGAATCAGGTGATGACATAGAGGCTTCAGGCGGAGATGAACCACAGAAGAGTATTCTGAAAACATCACACACACATACCGAGCCACAAACATTTAATACACAAGTTACTAAAAAACAACAGGTAGTGAGACCTAAGGACACACAGTTTACTTCTAATACTACCAACTCAAAATACATTTATATCAGTGACACAGTAGCTGGTACTCATGCACAAGGGTCCAATGTCTCAAATAAAGACAGAAGAGATTTGGTGCAGGTTTTTTGCCTTCCCCCACAGAAAACAGGAATAAGACAGGGGATGCAGGGTGGACAAGATTGGTACCAGCTGAGAGGGAACAGAGGGAAACAAAAGTACAAATAAGCAATAATGTGGTTAATCTATCTAATCGCACATTAAAATCTTCCCAATTATCTGTCCTTAACTACAGTCTAAATTTTTCACCCACCAATAATTTTGACATCTTTAGAACTCTTTTAAATGTAAATAAGCTTAATAGAAACATCACACCAAAAAAGTATTATCATGACACATCGGATCCTTCTGTTGGTAATTTGGAACTCCCTAGGAGAGGATTTGTTAGCAAAACTAAAAGTTCATTAAACAAATCTACTTTTAGAGAAGCATGTGACACACTGACACTCGAACACCTCTTGAGGGAAGGTACTGAAGACACTAATCCCCAAATGATAAACTCTTATGGAGACTTCAGACTTTTATCCTATACAATACAAGGGACAGACACTAGAAACCTTCTTCAAGAGAGTTGAATGTGACCTTTATAGAACTTAAGTTTTCTAACCACCATACTAAACATAATTTAACTAGGCAAGAAAAGCTGTCTCTGGATGAATTGAGAAGTAAAGAGGGTATAGTTGTGCGTTCCGCAGATAAAGGCGGTTCTATTTTTGTTTTAAATAGAACAGATTATATCAAAGAAGCCTTTCGCCAATTAAATAACACTGATACCTATGTCCTCTTACCTATGGATCCAACAAAAGCCTTTCAAAGAGAAATACTTGGTATCTTGGAAGATAGTTTGGAGGGTGGGCATTTTGAGCTCAAAACCTTCGGGGGTTTTTTTTTTCAATTCAACAGTTTTATTGAGTTTTCATACAAATATACAGGGTATGCAATTGTACAAATAATACAATTATACAAATAATTTGACACATTCCAGTAGTGATATCGCTAATATACACATATATATCCATATATACACATACATATATATATAGAAGGATGGTTGTTGGATAAAATAACACCAAGTCCTTAGACATTAATTAATTCTATCTAGCACTAGCATTATACATGAAATAGACAAGCAGCTGTTAGATCAATTCCATTCAGTGGCACCATTATAAGGAAGAGTTATATAACAACAAGACACTCGATATCTTTACAGGCATCTATATTAGTGTTTATATTTTCAGATCACAGCGTGGAGTGGGTAGCATAGAAAATACTAAATCTAGTTTTCCAATGCATCACTGCAGAGACCTTTGTTCCCAAATGTATAAAACATCTGCAATAAAATCTTGTTTGCCCACAAAGGTGTAGCGTATTTTTTCTAGAGATAACACAAAATCTACCTCTTTCAACCACATGGAAAGGTTAGGTGTTTGTGTTGATTTCCAAAACCGGGGTATTAGTCGTTTGTCACAGTTGAGTAGGCAGCAGAATAATTTTCTTCGGTATAGGCAAGGGATTGGGGGGGAGTCATTCAGCAAAACCATACTATGAGAGAGCGTGACAGAAAGTCCTAATGTTGTGTTAGTGCAGTTAAAACCTTCGGGTTTTTATGTGTCAATCACCCCATAGTGCCCATCTTCCACCATCTGCCCAAGATACACAAGTCTCTCACCGAAGTTAAAGGACATACCATAGTTAGTGGGATAGGTTCCCTGACTGAACATGTATCCCAATGGATCGACAGCATCCTACAGCCTTTCGTTGTCTCACTGTTTTGTTACCTCAGTGATCCTAAACATGTGATAAATACATATGGATTATGAGTATGATTCATTCAGGTGGGCTACAATAGACATAGTAGCTTTGTACTCATCTATTCCCCACAAAGAGGATCTAGAAGCTATTGCTTTCTTTTTGAAACAATGTTCTGATTTTACAAATGAATTTCAACTATATATTCTGAGGATATTCAGGTAATTACTCACCCACAACTATTTTAAATTTGAGGGAGAGTTCTATCTCCAGAGATGTGGGACAGCTATGGGGGCCAAATTTGCCCCCTGCTATGCCAACCTTTTTTTGGTTTGATGGGAGCTATCCCACATCTATGGAGATAGTAACCCCTGGAGGCATCTGGTCCATTATTACATATATAGATGACTTATTGTTGATTTGGTTGAGTAATGACTCTGACTTCTCAGAATTTATGATCTATCTGAATTGTAATACTATTGGCATCCAGTTCACTTCTGAACTACAAATAAATGTGATTAATTTCCTTGACATTTCCCTATTGGGACCTAGAGAAGGAACAATTATCACAAACATCTATAGGAAGCAAACAGCAGGCAATGCATTATTGCATGCCAAGAGCTGCCACCTTCGACATGTACTCTTTGCAGTGGCAAAGGGTCAATTTGTCAGGTTGAAAAGAAACTGCACCCTCGAAAAAACTTTCCAACAACAGTCTAAGAAAAAGAAAACCCCAAAGCAGAGAGACAAGTCAAAAAGATCAACAGGACGGATCTAATCCATGATCAATTCAAATCACCTCAAAATTCTGACACCACCTTTCAAGGGGTAACATTTGTTACAGAATTTAGTACACAATATACAGAGATCTGTAATATCATTAAAAAACATTTTAATTTTCTATCGGCAGATGATAAACTTGAAAAATGTGTCAATGACGGATTACGCTGCTCCTATAGGAGGACAAAAACATTGGCTAATACTCTATCACCCTCTTCTTTGCAGGAGCTGAATAAACCTGGTAGCTCTTTGCTTATACAGAAGGGACTTTACAAATGCAGACAGAAGTGTCGGGTGTGCGAGTATATCACAGTATCTAATATATTTAAATCATAGGTCACTGGAGAAACTTTTACCATCAATAGTTGTTTGAAATGCACTACAACCTATGTGATTTACCTACCTGTACACTTTGTCACCTACAATATGTAGGTATTACTACAAATGAGGTCAAGGTTCGCATTAGAAACCATTTGTCCACTATACAAGCAGGAGAAGCTACTATTCCTCTAGTCAGACATTTTGCACGCTGTCATTACAAAAGTGTTAACTCCTTTAGATGACAGGCCATAGAAAGGGTAACATGCCTTCCGAGAGGGGGTGATCGTGAACAACTGCTGCGGAAGAGGGAGATGTACTGGATATTCAGACTTCAGACAAGGGTCCCCACCGGTCTGAATTCTGAATACGATTTGATCAATTTTTGGAAGTAGTATACCTCCTTCCATTCTTTCTTCTTTTTTCTACTATTTATTGTCAAAACATAAAAATTCATTTTATCCCCCTTACATCTCCCTTATCCGCAGCATACACATATTGTATGTGTCCCTACACATACCATCTTCAGGTCAAACTTTCACATATTTTTATATGCTGATTAAATTTCAGCAGACATGATCACACATACTTTATTTATTTATTTCTTCGTGTCATACTAGGTACTAGTTTATATTCTCATAACATATTGTTTTTGAACCTTATAATTTAGAACTGTTATTATCTCATTATAATTGCTCGTCTTATCTACTAAAGAATTGTATTTCACACGATAACAGTATATGAATGCTTAGTACATGACATTTAAACTGCTTTGTATATATGTGCAAACTTGCTATTTTAACCAGATAGCTAAGCATATTTAACAGACACAATTCTTTTCATAAAAAGACACTTTCAAATTTGCATATCAAATAGTTTAAAAGCTCTTTTACAAATTATTTGTTATTCAGTTAGATCTGAGATTCCTCCTGTTTTAGTCCTTCTGTAATTATTTTGTTGTTGGACTATTTTCAGTAGAAAAATTCACAAAAATTTCTGTGCACAGGCTACTTGGATTCTTAATTGAAATGTTTTCTCTAACTTAAAAGCAAAAAAGAATTGTTTTGTGCTTTGTTTTTTTGTCAGCTAACTTAAAATAAGAGATTTTGGGTGAATTTCAACCCATTATGGAGATCTTAAAGAACATTTGAAAAGCAACGTTCAGATTTGCATACAAGTATCATTGCAATATGCATACATTTGCAAAAATGCTTCTAATCTATTCTAATACTACAGTTAGAGTAACTGCAGATTTTGGGAAAATTGTTGACTGCCAACTTTGAGAAAGTGCTAAGCAAAATGCGTCAGATAGGGGTAATGTACCAGACTTTAGGAATGTTGTTATTTTAATGGAGATAAACAGCATGTTTTATACAGCATTTATGCTCATAGCTTTACTTTGAATGAAACTGTATCATGCACTTCCCAAACAGATGGGATTTACATTAAGTATCCTTGGGTCCTCAATGCGGAGAGCAATATGATCTCTGTATTCAGCATTGCACAAGCAGCTCTTGCACCAGCAGCTCTTGTGAGCTGCTGGTACAACGCCGCCCCCCCCTAGATTCGCCGCCAGCCAGGGGGTGTCAATCCACCTGATCATACTCGATCGGGTTGAATTGCGGCGATGTCTGTCCGTCTACTCAGAGCAGGCGGACAGCTTATGGAGTAGCAGTCTTTAGACCGCTGCTTCATAACTGGTGTTTCTGGTGAGCCTGTAGGCTCGCCAGAAACACGGGGCTTCAAGCTCCATACGGAGCTTGATAGATATGCCCCATATATACTGAAGAAGAACATTTTCTTATATTTGAAGAAACACTGGAATGTAAAGTATTGCTAAAAGTTTGGGTTTAGCGCAGTTAGTCTAATGCGTGAGCGATAATTGTATTTTTTCACACTGTGCTCCATTGGAGTCTATGGTAAGAAGAAGTTAGCGCGGTATCTGAAGTCAGAGTGCATCAGTCTCTCTTGCAAGTGAAAAAGTTATTTAGCGAGCCACTTGTAATCTGGCCCAAAATGTATTCAATTGTAACTATATTTTATACCACAACAGAGCAATATTGATATAACAAGCACAAAAATAAAATAAAAGCCATTTTAGAACAGGCAGAAAACAGTGAGAATGGTATCCCTAACCCAAACTGCTTACAATCTAATTCTCAGCGGGAAGGAATTAAAGGAATATGTTAGAGACTGGGAAAGTGAAATACAAGAAGTCTCACCTGAACATGATTACTTTCTATTTTTTTATGGGCAATTTCAGAAATCAAACATATGAAAAATATATTTTCTTTTCATTATTTTGAAAATTTCCTAGTACTGAAAGATACAAGAAATGAAGACAACAATCAATTCCCTACAGAAAAATATAAAATAAATATAAAAAAAGCAATGTTTTTTTTTTTGGAAAAACAAAACAGCAAAAGAGTCGATGTAGACAGTTGGAAATACACTTAAAAACTCAGAGCACATGTTTACATATTATGAACCCATGTGCAGTCTTGGAAATGTTAAAGATAGATTATTTGCAATAATAGAGCACCAAACAAAGAGACTTTTTTTTTGTTTTGACCTACAACAGCTATATATTTGTCCCAAAGGACTAAAACATGACATTGCTTTCTCATAGTACATATAGTCTGTCAAGTCAACTGAATCTATTGTCACCTAAGGGAATTCTCTTAGCGCATGAGTGAATCCATGGCTGTCCTTGTTTTCAAAATTATTCTTGGCTTTAAGATCCTAGGATTTCTAGCTTTTTGTTTTAAATACAAATCTATTACACTTGAACAGTGCTTTATACATATTAAAAGTTGATTAATACATATTGTCCATTATGTTTCTTCTGGTTGTTTAATGTTCACTGCTTCATGACAGTATACATGGGGAATTCATTACTAAACAGAAACTTTACATTCTACAAGTTAGGGCCATGTAGCTTGCTTCTCATTCGCTCCTGTCCTAATTATAGGGTGCTGAGTCTGGAAAATTGCTGCAATATTTACCTATGTTCTTTCCACAACCTATCATCTCTTTTTGAACTGATAGACAAATAATTTCTACGCTAAACACATCATATTTAAACTTCATGACATCTCTTTTTGACATACATTGTCGGAGCTTACATTGGGATAGATTATTAGTGCAGAACGCCATAAGCAATATCATGACTGCTCTAATTAGCACACATATTACAACATTTGAAAATAGACGGTTGCACTCAAGAGCAAACAAAATTTGCGCTCAACAGGTTATCGCTCCTGAAGCCCTAGCATAAAGTGTTGGGCTAAAAAAAAAGTTGCACCAAGTACAACATAAATACATTACACTTTGATTAAAATATTTCATATAAATATTAATAAGATTTTTTTATAAGGTTTAAAACGTATATAGTATATGACTTAAAGGGACATTAAACCCACATTTTTTTTTCATGATTCAGATAGAGATTACCATTTTAAACAACTTTCTAATTTACTTCTCTTATCTAATTTGCTTCATTCTCTTGATATGCTTTCCTGAAAAGCATATCTAGATAGGCTCAGTAGCTTCTGATAGGTGGCTGCACATAGATGCCTCATGTGATTGGCTCACCAATGTGCATTGATATTTCTTTAACAAAGGATATCTAAAGATTGCAGCAAATTAGGTAATAGAAGTAAATTGGAATGTTGTTTAAAATTGTATTCTCTATCTGAATCATGAAAGTCCATTTCTGGGTTTAATGGCCCTTTAATATTTAACTGGAAAACAGTCTGGAGCCCTTTCCACTTAAATACATTTCAACATTAAAAATAATTTTTAATCAATTTTAATATGTTTTGCTGTGTTTTTACTTTAAATATTTTACATTCCAATGTTTTTCACATAGAAGAAAACGTTCTTTTTATTTTTAAATATATTTTTATAAATATATATATATATATATATATATATATATATATATATTTATTTATTTAGATATATATATATATATATATATATATATATATACATATATATTTTGCAAAAATCATCATATATATATATATATATATATATATATAAAAATATATTTTAAAATAAAAAGAACATTGGAATGAAAAAATATTTGTAACTATCTTTTGGTTTATCACAGTTGGTCTACTGCATGTCGAGTTTGAGAGCCACTTGTAATCTAGCCCACAATCAATTTACATTAGATTGTTAATCCCATTCAGTAATTTTCCTATTGCCCACATAGGGCCAGATTATGAGTGGTGCGCTAACAGTTGCGTGCAAGCGATATTTGGTTTATGCGTGTTGGAAGTAGCACGCGTATTACAAGTTGAAAGTAAACAAGATTGCTTGAGCACAATTGAATTTAACACGCGACTTCAGAGCTTTGGTTATCTATTATGCTTGAATAAAAAGTGTCACAAAACACATAAAAAAACATTACATTTACAATTACACTCATAATAACACTAATAAAAATATTTTTAAAAATGTCTTTAAAAAGTTATAAGGGCTCAAAGATATGAGGTCCGAGGTGTTAGAAAAGAAGACATGCAAAGGGTTTTAACATAGAGATGCACACAAATACATATCTAAATATGTATGTACTGTATATGTGTATATATGTATTTACAGATATATACACACATAAATACATATATAGAAACATATAAAATCCTATTTATGCAATATTCGTATTTAATAAAGTGTCTAACTGCGTATTTACTGTAAAAAAAAATCACATTTCAATGTTATTCACCTAGATAAATATGTTCTAAGTATTAAAATAGATATTCCTTTAATATATCTGTATATTTCAATACCTTTTATATAATCATCTATTCATTTAGGTGTAGATATAGGGGCATATTTATAATGCTTCGTATGGAGCTTGATGCCCCGTGTTTAAAGACCGCTGCTCCATAACCTGTCTGCCTGCTCTGAGGCTACGGACAAAATTCACCAGAAATCAACCCGATCAGGTTGACTTGACACCCCCTGCTAGCGACCAATCTGCAGGGTGTGGTATTGCGCTATATTGGATCATCTCCGCTTGCACAATCATAAATATACCCCATATACTTTACTAAAATACCATAAGATATATGTAAAAATATGTATGTATGAATACATAGAACATATTATGCTATGTGAAGAAAATTGGAATATGAAATATTTATATTTTAATGTCGGGTAAGCACAATTTAGTAAATGCGATTGGGTTTTCACACGAGTATGGTGTTAGTTTTTTATTCCACTTTTCGCTCTCTATTGATGTCTACAGGGAATATGTTAATGCGGGTACTAAATTCTAACTTCGGCTTTTGTAATAGGTGGGGTACCAGATGAACGCGAAAACCTTAATTCTAGCAGAGTTAGTACACGAGTGGGAGCTATAAATAGCGCTCCACTCGTACTCTCATTGTCTCTCATTTAATTGATCCCATCTAATTCTACTCTTGCTCTATCTACCCCTGTTGTTTTGTTCAGATCTATTTTATATTTCTTTTCTTCTACATCAAAATGACACATTTTCCTTTTTCCAGTTATTAATGTGGAAGTTATTGAGATAAACCTTTACTATTCCACTTTTTTTTTAACCTAATCCATCTAGATCTGTTTCTGTCTAAGGCAGCTGGATTTAGAATGGCAGCAACTTAAGGGGTAGTCATGTAACATGCTTTCCCAATTATGTCCTAGATTGAACACTAACACCACACAAGTTAAATCAATAGCGCTTCTATTCCTGTGCTTGTATTACAAGATGAAAATAAAAAGTTTGTGTATGAGCGAAAGACTCAGGCATATTAACATCTAGAGGCCGTGCAAACTCCCTTTCCCCACAGACTTATAAGGGGCGTGCTACAAAACCCTTCTCTGACTTTCACTGAAAGTTGCACTAGGCCAGCGGCGCTAAAGACAAAGGTTGTTCAGAGAAAAAGAGACAGCTCTATTTGGATGTATATGGATGGATGTGTGTGTGTGTATGTATACATATATATGAATAGTTTGATTACTCATGGCCCTTGGTATATATGGGCTAGAGTGGCCAGGATTTGTGTCAGGCTACCACATGGTGGTTTGGATACTGAATATTTGATAGCAATTACATTATGGAATAATAGTTGTAATATATTTAACTGTGATGCGTGGTTAAATGTGTGATTAATTTGACTTATCACTTTTTCTGGTATACATGGGCTATATTAGCCATAATTTGGGCAATATCATCATTTACGGTTTGGGTACAATAGTAACATGTAAGAGTATATTTGTATTATCTGACTTATTTTATGATTCAATTGGATGATATAATTGTGATCATATGTTACAGTAAGTTGAATACCACTCATACTCAGGATGGTCTCCACTTGTGCATACATACATTTGCTATATGTTTTATTTATGAGCTCTGTATATAGTAGACCATTGAATATGGAGGACATCCCTATTAGGGATATTGTTAGTTATGTTATGTTAATGCGGACACAACAGGGCGATAAGTGTTGATGAGTTGTGGTCTATGTCTGTACTAAGATCTGTGGCGCCAGCGTTTGGTGAGTATGTTGTTTCATCTTTATGCTCTGTACATTGCATGGAAGATCTCTAAGCATTTTTTTAGTATTTTTTAGTCTTACTTCTATTAGGCCGTCTCTAGTACTATGTTATATCTAGTCCGTTTTATGATTCATGGCAATATTGTCTGATTAACCGTTAATGTCTAAGTTTAGACCATGGTACTTTGTAGATTTTTGTATATTTTGTATATTGGTATGATGCGGTAACAATGACAGTATGTGATATCACTATGGGAGTGGTTCACGGATAGGAACTATGTATGATTGGTTGCCGGGCTTTGATTATGGTTGCTAAGCAACCTTACGTGAATAACAAATTTGTAAATGGATTACCGATTATAGCAGGCTTTGTTTATGGTTGCTAAGCAACCTTACGTGAATAACAAAATTGTAAATGGATTACCGATTACAGCATGCTAGGGTTAGCCTGGTTTATGATTTCGGAGCAGGTTGCTTACATTGATGTGATTAACAATGAAGCCGTATGTGTGATGATATATAGTCACAGCATCTATCTTTGTTATATCAGTGCCATAAACATAGTTAGGACATTTAGATCACTTAATCGAGGCCTCAATAATACATAATACATATCACGCAAACTTTATTCACTTTTGTACAACATATACTATGTCTCTTGCTATTTTAGGGTTGTGCTCTTTGCTTTTAATCAATTTTTATTAAACTTTTGCCTTGGTGACTTTTCTGACCCTCTAGGGCCTCTGTATGGTCTCTCATGCATGCTCAGTTGCGCTGAAGGGACGCCACACGCACTAGCAGGATCATTACCATGTAAAACACATAAATTGTTTTCTCACTGTTTGTTTTGTAAGGTCTGAGGATGGGGGTAACCCAGAAAACGTTCACCTGAAGTAAAGTTTGGTGTTTATTACAGAGAGTGCCTTTCTTGCTTTATTTTGAAAAAAATAAATAAAAATAAAATATATATATATAAATATATATATTGTATGGATAGATATAGATATTTATATTTAACCATTTTGGTGCTAAGCTATTTTTTCACCCCTGTGCTGAGCCAGTTTTGAGATTATTTTTGCTACCAACATTTAAACCCTTACAAAAAGTAAGTCAAATTTCAGTGAGTACCCACACAAATTATATATAGTTTTTTCAGCACGCCAAGCAGATTCAGAATTTACCATTATTATATTTATATTTATATTTCATGGCATGTAAAATAGCTGAGGCAAACCTGTACAAAAAAGTGTATACTTTTTGCATAAATTTTAGTACATAATATTGAAAATGACCAATTGACCTCTCTTGTTACTGTGATCACCTTACTAAAATGTCATCAAGGGTAGCCACATGTGAAATAGGGACCCATACAGACTTGTGGGGGTTATAATATAGATTAGAGAAGCCTCATTGAACAGTATAGGTGTTCACTGTTACCACGGTAATCACCTGACTATACAGACACAATTCATACATAGGAGGGACTTGTCTACTAGAAAATAAACTTTATTAGTCTCTAGACATACCACATTTTTTTATTGCACATATAGGGGCCCATCTATCAAGCTCCGTATGGAACTTAACGGCCTGTGTTTCATAAAGACCGCTGCTCCATAACCCTGTCCACCTGCTCTGAGCAGGCGGACAGGAATCGCCACAATTCAACCTGATCGAGTACAATCGGGTTGATTGACACCTCCCTGCTGGCGGCCGATTGGCCGCGAGTCTGCAGGAGGCGGCTTTGCACCAGCAGCTCTTGTGAGCTGCTGGTGCAATGCTGAATACGGAGAGCATATTGCTCTCCCCATTCAGCGATGTCTTGCCTACCTGATCCGCACTGTCGGATCAGGTCCGCAAGACATTTGATAAATAGGCCCCATAATGTAGGGTTGCCACCTCGGCCATGTTTTCCTGGACACTTATGAGTTACACATGCTGCAGGGTGTGCAGAGAGTAACATGAATAGTGCTGTCCAGGGTCACTATGTGTGTGCTATCCAGCAGCACAATGCATGTTTCCCTCTGCACACCCTGCAACATGTGTAACTCATAAGTATCCAGTAAAACATGACCGAGGTGACAACTCTAATATAATGCCTCATTCCCAAGCAAATCCACAGTTTGTTTGTTTTTAACATTATTTTTAAAATATCTGCTGTGTAGAACCACCACCATTTGAAAGGTGATTCTCTTTCAAATGAGGGGTCTTGCAGGTTTGTAGCTGCTAAGGGAGCTGAAATCTAGGGGTTTGACATACATTCCCCTTGCCGCTACACTAAGCTTCCCAGTTCTGCCCCCTTTGTGACATCTCTATGTCCAATGAAGCCTGCAAGTGCTACCGATTAGGCTAACAATGATCACCGGCCTGTAGAGTGGGGATCAATGAAAACAGTGTTTGATCGGTGATCCCCCTGCATGATGAAAAAGGCTTGTTATGTCCTGGCGCTGGGGAAAGTGCAAACTAGGTCTCACTATAATATGAAAAAGGGAACTGATGCACAAGAATGCAGAAGAATAACCACAGTGGTGTTATGAACTTATTGCAGTATAGCAAATCAGGAATCAGCTTGTAATTGTATTAAAATATAATGGCTACACTAAGCAGTGATTCAACTATAAATGCAATACTTATCTTTGTGTTTTGAATAAGGCAATAATAGCAGCGTACAGTGGCACACAGGCAGGTCATCACGATAGCTCTGAGAGTCATCATAATTCAGTGAAAGCAGGTAGCTAATCTCAAACTTTTCTCCAAGATGTTACCAAGCAGACTCCCAAGCCCCCCTTAGCAATTCTAATAATTAATCATATTATTTCATTTAGCAGGCATTTTAATTAGATAAAAGTGTTTCTCATAACAAACGGATATTCACACATTAGAGCCTAGCACTATCTGTCTCGGAATGTTACATTTAACTCTTTCTAGATAAGCTCTGCTATGAAAACAGGCAGAATGAATTTAACCTACTCTTATATATAATATGCCTTTAACACATATATAACTTTAAGTATGCATACTATGGGGCATATTTATCAAGCTCCAAAAAGGCTTGCCAGAAACACGTTATGAAGCAATGGTCTAAAGACCGCTGTTCCATAACCTGTCTGCCTACTCTAAGGCAGCGGACAGACATCGCTGGAAATCAACCCGATTCAATACGATCGGGTTGATTGACACCCCCTGCTAGTGGCCGTTTAGCTATGAATCTGCAGTGGGTGATGTTGCACCAGCAGTTCACAAGAACTGGTGGTGCAATGATAAATGCCGACAGCGCATGCTGTCGGCATTTATCGATGTGCGGCGGACAATAGTAAATAGGCCCATATATATATATACAGTATATATATATATATATATATATATATATACAGTATATATATATATATATATATATATATATATATATATATATATATATAATGTGTGTGTGTTCTCTAAAAGCAAAGAATGACTATAAACTGCTAATACATTAACTCTTTGATTAATAATTTGTGCATGGAATCATGAACCAGTATAGCCCATCATGAGTGTTAAAGCGGATGGAAATAAAAATAACATTCTCTTATAAGAACAAAGGTATTTAAAATATTTCTATAAAATAAAAATAAAATAAAAAAAACATTCACTTTGTTTGAAATGAATGTTATTTGTCAAGGTGTTCGACTGGGAAAAGCTCAAAGGTGTGTGTGTGTGTGTATAATTGTGTATAATTGTGTATATATATATTATATTGTTAATGTTTTTGTCAGCTGTGAAAAAATGTTAATGTTACATTTAACTCTTTCTAGATAAGCTCTGCTATGAAAACAGGCAGAATGAATTTAACCTACTCTTATATATAATATGCCTTTAACACATATATAACTTTAAGTATGCATACTATGGGGCATATTTATCAAGCTCCAAAAAGGCTCGCCAGAAACACAAGTTATGAAGCAATGGTCTAAAGACCGCTGTTCCATAACCTGTCTGCCTACTCTAAGGCAGCGGACAGACATCGCTGGAAATCAACCCGATTCAATACGATCGGGTTGATTGACACCCCCTGCTAGTGGCCGTTTAGCTATGAATCTGCAGGGGGTGATGTTGCACCAGCAGTTCACAAGAACTGGTGGTGCAATGATAAATGCCGACAGCGCATGCTGTCGGCATTTATCGATGTGCGGCGGACAATAGTAAATAGGCCCATATATATATATATATATATATATATATATATATATATATATATATATATATATACAAAAAGAGAAAAAAAGCTATATATATATATATATATATATATATATATATATATATATATATATATATACAAAAAGAGAAAAAAAGCCGGATACGGTCTTGAGTTAAATTAAAACGTCCAATTTATTGGTCAATGTTAAAAATTGACAGTACTCAAACGAAAAAAGTCTAACATGTTTCGGCACACGGCCTTACTCATAGACATAATTTTCTTAGTGAAAACCGCCAGTATTTAAAAGCAGTAGTGAGTAACTATTGGTTGTCATTAATTGCTAACAGGTAACAAGTGATAATATACTTAAACAATAAGAGAACCCAACTAACAATGCTGTTGGATAAAAACATAATTGCTGCACAGATATATGGATTTAACATATATAGGTGGCATATAAATCCCAACAAAATTAATATTTAATGAAAATATACCATATATGTGGCAGCTAGTTTACATTCAATTGAATCAGCAAGTATATATATAAGTGAATAAATCTATACAGACAGATTACAATATACAAAAATAAATAAACCATGTAAAGATTATATTGGTTCGCTGAAGCAATTTGGAAAATCACATACTTGTGATCATGCATACAATATTAATACATAAGCCTAAAACAATTTTAAATGGCTACTGTATATATTGGCTTTTGGAAAAACACCTCTGTTTCATACAATTTTTGTATATATTAATGATAGTCTCAAATATATTTAAATCTGTTGTTGATACCAATGTTAATAATAATTGAGCACAAAAAGGCAAATGAAATTAAGAAGATTGTGTTATAGAAGTACAAATACTCCTATTGGTGATGTGAACACATACAGGAGAAATAATAATTTGGTGCTTGGTGTATATCATTGATTCAAAACGATTAATTACAAGGTGAACCTTGTGTTCTTAGAAAATATGTTTTAACAGCACCAATTCTCCTGTTAATGTAAACACCAACAGACACTAGTTGCTTATTGAAGAAATTATTCAAATTTGGATATGAGTTACTCAAAAGTGTGCTCAGGGGAAAACTTTGTAATTGGTTTAATATAAATGGAATAGTGGGGTGGGGGTTTAGTACATTATGTAGTGGGCATATATAAACCCCTCACAAAATGAATACTGTTTGTGGTTGTCCTAAACAAATTATCAGATTGATACATGATCATATAATGTCTGGTGAATTATTCCCAAAAATTTATAATGTCATTGATGGAATTATATCCATCAGGGATACGCGATTTTAAAGTGAAGATCCAAAAAGCTTCTTTTTTCAAGAGAGCCTTGTTTCGATCGCCACCTCTATTTTGTGCCTGTATGTGGTCAATGACCATCCATCTAAAGGTTGTGTTACTGCTAGCATGTATCTGAATGAAATGCTTAGCCATATCAGATACAGGATCTGATCGTTTAATATCCGATAGATGTTGACGGATGCGTTCTCTAACCTCCCTTGAAGTGCATCCCACATATTGTTTTGGGGTGCATGTGCACCAAATCACATATACTGCAAATTTTGTGCGACAATTCACGCAACTTTTTACTGTATATGTCTTATTTGTGGTGGCGGAGGAAAAGACATTGCCTCTTTGAATAAAGCTGCAAGGGATGCATGCATTATAACCACACTTGTACATGCCCCTAGTTTGCAGCCACGAGCTTGTTGTTGTTTTATCCTTAGGTAAAGCACTGGGGGAAATAATATTTCCTATAGTGCAACCTTTCCTGTAGGAAAACCTACATCCTTTGTCGATGAAAGGAACCAATCCCTCATCTGCCTTAAGCATAGGTAAATGTTTACGAATGATCTTACAGATGTTATCATAGTCAGACGAATATTGAGTAACAAAGGTAACCCGATCACTAGTGGGATTGGTCCTTTTGGGTTTATTTGTCAACAAAGTTTTCCTGTCCAAACTATCCACTTCATTTTTTGCCTTTTGAATGGCTGTGTTTTGGTAACCTCTACTCCTGAGTCTGTGAGTAAGGTCTTCACTTTGTATAGCACAATCTTGTTTGTCAGAACAATTCCTTTTTATTCTTATACTGTCCCTTTGCTATGGCATAGGGAACATTTAGTGGGTGGTTGCTTCTACCATGTAGGAGTGTATTGCCTGATATAGGCTTTCTAAAAATTTGTGTTTTTACATTGTTAGTACCGACCGGATTGCTTAGCTGAACATCTAGAAAATTTATAGATGTTTTGTTTGTTTCAAAAGTGAATTTGAGACCCCATTCATTTTCATTTAGATATCCAATGAACTCTTCAATGAGTGTGGGCTGACCAATCCAGATCAACAGTAGATCGTCTATAAAGCGATTGTAGCTTTTGATATACCGAAGGAAAGGATTCTGTTCCCCATATATCATGCTAAGTTCGAACCAACCCATTACTAAATTTGCATATGAGGGCGCAAATTTCGCCCCCATTGCTGTTCCTTGCAACTGGAGATAAAAGGAATCATCAAATTTAAAATAATTATGTGTTAATAAAAATTGCAACACATCCAAGATAAATTGAATAAATTCTTTAGTATAATTTGTTTTATTTTCCAAATAGAATTTAACAGCAAGGATCCCCATAGTATGGGGGATAGATGAATATAAAGCTACAACGTCTACTGTTAGCCAAGAAAATTCTTCTTGCCATATAAAGCCATCAAAAATTTGAAGCACATGTTTGGTATCTTTCAAAAAGCTTGGTAAGGAAACAACAAGTGGCTGCAATATGCTGTCCAGCCATTCCGATAGTGGTTCCCAAAGCGAACCAATACCAGACACAATTTTAAAGTACTAAAGTATCCTATTGCAAATTAGAAAATGTTCACATTAATGTTTATAGTAGAGAATTAAAGAGCAAAAAATACTTGTTTTCTTTCTAAAAGCTGGGAACAGTTATACCTGTGTTTTAGAAAATAAACAAAATGAAACTCTGTGTTAAAGCAATAGGAACACATACCTATTTTCTAATAGGACAAATAGGAAACCGGTGAGTTGTATAGTAACTTTTCAATAATGCTAAAAAAATGGTAGGAAAAATGAATATGCACACTTGTATGTCTGTGTACTTGTGAAAACTAGAGCCAGAACAGAAAATATCACAAATGTGTACGCAAATAAACTTATATACCTATGTGAAAGTTGAAGCAAATTTGCAATAGGATACTTTAGTACTTTAAAATTTATAATATAGCAGCACATATATACACTTGTTGTTTGTTATTTGCATATTAATCTTCATCTGAATGAGTTCAATTGTTGACACCATTTCTTGATATATACAGCCACTTTCGAGTGAAGCTCCATCTTCAGCTTTCAAATATGGAAGCAGCATCAGGCTTTGACATGGATCAACAATTCTACTCACTCACCACTATTGACAATTTAGATCAATTAGAAAAAGATTTCGAAAATATTTTTTGTGAAAATTACAGTGTGAACCCTTTAAGTGACAAATTCCAATCTATGGAAAATTTAATGAAAAGGGAATTGAGGTTAAAATGGGACAAATGGACCCTGGATCACTATATAAGGTTACAAATGGTTCCCAGGGGCCTTAGAATTAAGAAATTTCCCACTTTCTCTGTAGATGATCAGGCTTTCATTAAAAAATGGAATGATTCTCTCTCTGACTGCTCTTTCAAATTGATGGGACTTATCATTGAATACAAAGATGCCCAACTTAGAGCGGTCAGAGATCAAATCATTCTCTTACAACAAGAATTGGATTTAAACACGTTAGAAAAAAACTATAAAGAACTAGACAATATTTTAAATAACAGTATAGCGCAACTAAAAAAGGAGTTAGTGCAATCAAAACACGAAAAATACATGAGAGATCAAATGGATTATAGTCAAAATAAGGTTTATATTTGGCAAAGACAAAATAGAAATCGTTCTAGGGAACGCAAACGTAGATGGAGGTCCAACAGAGTAAATCAAAATAAAAAAGACACTTGGAGTGGTTCAGATTCAGGTGATGCCAGCAACTCAGATCATAGTAATCCTGACAATGAAGGCCTATCAGGCTCAGGGGGCACAACCTAAATCTATACTAAAAAACTCCAAGGATCAGACATTAAAAACTGTATCCTTTACTTCAAAGGAAGTTGAGCATCCCACAACGTCAAATAAATATCAAACTGCATTAGAACAGACAGGTTCACAGAAAGAACAAACCGACAGTAATATACTGGATCAGGTTTTTCAGATTACCCCAATGAACCATGTAAATCGAGGGCGAGGGGCAAATACAAGGGGAAATCCAAATTTAAGACAACAACCCAGGTATACAACAAGGAGAGTGAGGGGTCAAAACAAATATCAGATTTGATGGGTGATACATGTATTTCAAATGGAAATGTTTTGAATCTAATGGATGAGTCTATTGACTCCACTTATGATGTCATCAATCTCACCAATTACAAATTGAATAAGGATGAGATCAAAGTACTCGGTTATGGACTAGGTTATGTCCCTACCACTAAGTTTAATTTGTTCCAAACCTTGGTAGATATAAATAAATTCATTCGAGCACTTACATTGAAAAAACATTTTTATTTCTCACAAGAGATTGGTGAACAGATTGACAACAGAACTGACCATTATGGTAGTTCATCTGAGAATATTCCAAATACTCTGAGTTTTGATTTTTCTGAAGTCAGGGATATCCAGGCTCTTATGTCATTGAATGAAGATAATGCTGAACTAAATTTGGGCACATGCAATGCCCATATTGGGTTTAAACCAAAATCTACGTTTTATCCTTTACAAACAAGGGGGGACACATTGGTTGCTTTCCAAAAAAGAATTGAGAAAGACCTGATTGATCTTGCCAAAAAACCCTTAAAAAGTAAACCCAATCTCACCAAACAAGAGAGAACTGCTTTGACTTCATTAAAGTCAGACTCAGATTTGGTGATCAAGAACGCCGATAAAGGTGGAAGTGTTGTCATCTGGGACTTAAAATCATATAAAGGGGAGATTATGAGGCAGCTTAATAATCCTACTGATTACAAGGTTTTACCTTGTGATCCTGTACACAAATTTAAAAAGGACCTCATCTCCCTTTTGGATGATGGCCTCATGTTTGGCCACATTGACGACAAAACTTTTGATTTTTTGTCCGTTGACAATCCCATTACCCCTATTATACATGTCTTGCCCAAGGTGCACAAAAGCACTGTGAATGTAAAAGGTAGACCGATTGTGTCTGGTATTGGTTCGCTTTGCGAACCACTATCGGAATGGCTGGACAGCATATTGCAGCCACTTGTTGTTTCCTTACCAAGCTTTTTGAAAGATACCAAACATGTGCTTCAAATTTTTGATGGCTTTATATGGCAAGAAGAATTTTCTTGGCTAACAGTAGACGTTGTAGCTTTATATTCATCTATCCCCCATACTATGGGGATCCTTGCTGTTAAATTCTATTTGGAAAATAAAAAAAATTATACTAAAGAATTTATTCAATTTATCTTGGATGTGTTGCAATTTTTATTAACACATAATTATTTTAAATTTGATGATTCCTTTTATCTCCAGTTGCAAGGAACAGCAATGGGGGCGAAATTTGCGCCCTCATATGCAAATTTAGTAATGGGTTGGTTCGAACTTAGCATGATATATGGGGAACAGAATCCTTTCCTTCGGTATATCAAAAGCTACAATCGCTTTATAGACGATCTACTGTTGATCTGGATTGGTCAGCCCACACTCATTGAAGAGTTCATTGGATATCTAAATGAAAATGAATGGGGTCTCAAATTCACTTTTGAAACAAACAAAACATCTATAAATTTTCTAGATGTTCAGCTAAGCAATCCGGTCGGTACTAACAATGTAAAAACACAAATTTTTAGAAAGCCTATATCAGGCAATACACTCCTACATGGTAGAAGCAACCACCCACTAAATGTTCCCTATGCCATAGCAAAGGGACAGTATATTAGAATAAAAAGGAATTGTTCTGACAAACAAGATTGTGCTATACAAAGTGAAGACCTTACTCACAGACTCAGGAGTAGAGGTTACCAAAACACAGCCATTCAAAAGGCAAAAAATGAAGTGGATAGTTTGGACAGGAAAACTTTGTTGACAAATAAACCCAAAAGGACCAATCCCACTAGTGATCGGGTTACCTTTGTTACTCAATATTCGTCTGACTATGATAACATCTGTAAGATCATTCGTAAACATTTACCTATGCTTAAGGCAGATGAGGGATTGGTTCCTTTCATCGACAAAGGATGTAGGTTTTCCTACAGGAAAGGTTGCACTATAGGAAATATTATTTCCCCCAGTGCTTTACCTAAGGATAAAACAACAACAAGCTCGTGGCTGCAAACTAGGGGCATGTACAAGTGTGGTTATAATGCATGCATCCCTTGCAGCTTTATTCAAAGAGGCAATGTCTTTTCCTCCGCCACCACAAATAAGACATATACAGTAAAAAGTTGCGTGAATTGTCGCACAAAATTTGCAGTATATGTGATTTGGTGCACATGCACCCCAAAACAATATGTGGGATGCACTTCAAGGGAGGTTAGAGAACGCATCCGTCAACATCTATCGGATATTAAACGATCAGATCCTGTATCTGATATGGCTAAGCATTTCATTCAGATACATGCTAGCAGTAACACAACCTTTAGATGGATGGTCATTGACCACATACAGGCACAAAATAGAGGTGGCGATCGAAACAAGGCTCTCTTGAAAAAAGAAGCTTTTTGGATCTTCACTTTAAAATCGCGTATCCCTGATGGATATAATTCCATCAATGACATTATAAATTTTTGGGAATAATTCACCAGACATTATATGATCATGTATCAATCTGATAATTTGTTTAGGACAACCACAAACAGTATTCATTTTGTGAGGGGTTTATATATGCCCACTACATAATGTACTAAACCCCCACCCCACTATTCCATTTATATTAAACCAATTACAAAGTTTTCCCCTGAGCACACTTTTGAGTAACTCATATCCAAATTTGAATAATTTCTTCAATAAGCAACTAGTGTCTGTTGGTGTTTACATTAACAGGAGAATTGGTGCTGTTAAAACATATTTTCTAAGAACACAAGGTTCACCTTGTAATTAATCGTTTTGAATCAATGATATACACCAAGCACCAAATTATTATTTCTCCTGTATGTGTTCACATCACCAATAGGAGTATTTGTACTTCTATAACACAATCTTCTTAATTTCATTTGCCTTTTTGTGCTCAATTATTATTAACATTGGTATCAACAACAGATTTAAATATATTTGAGACTATCATTAATATATACAAAAATTGTATGAAACAGAGGTGTTTTTCCAAAAGCCAATATATACAGTAGCCATTTAAAATTGTTTTAGGCTTATGTATTAATATTGTATGCATGATCACAAGTATGTGATTTTCCAAATTGCTTCAGCGAACCAATATAATCTTTACATGGTTTATTTATTTTTGTATATTGTAATCTGTCTGTATAGATTTATTCACTTATATATATACTTGCTGATTCAATTGAATGTAAACTAGCTGCCACATATATGGTATATTTTCATTAAATATTAATTTTGTTGGGATTTATATGCCACCTATATATGTTAAATCCATATATCTGTGCAGCAATTATGTTTTTATCCAACAGCATTGTTAGTTGGGTTCTCTTATTGTTTAAGTATATTATCACTTGTTACCTGTTAGCAATTAATGACAACCAATAGTTACTCACTACTGCTTTTAAATACTGGCGGTTTTCACTAAGAAAATTATGTCTATGAGTAAGGCCGTGTGCCGAAACATGTTAGACTTTTTTCGTTTGAGTACTGTCAATTTTTAACATTGACCAATAAATTGGACGTTTTAATTTAACTCAAGACCGTATCCGGCTTTTTTTCTCTTTTTTTCTTTTTCTTTTTTTTTTTCTCTTTTTGTATCTGTTTCGTTATCCCTTGCAAAAGCCAGGTCTTGTAGCGAACTTTCTGATTCCTGGTAAATATCAGGGATATTTCCATTTGTTCCCCGGACTGGGATTTTCGAAGTTGCCCTAGAAGGATTGGCCGAGCGGTGGAGCTACGTCACAGACGAGCACGGATTGGCTGGTATCGACTAAGGGGCGTGACAGGAAGTGCAGCCACGCCAGAGAGCGGACGCAAGGAGTGGATATTGCAACAATTCACCGGTCTTCTAGTGGTGCAGCGGTGGCCGTGCCGTATGGTAAAGTTACCGGAGAATCATAAGTTAAACCCTCCATTCATTTATCTGCTGTAAAGAATCCTGTGAATCCTTACCCCTGTTGATCCACGATGTCTTTCCATTTCCCCACCGAGCTCAGGCATACTTCATTGAGGTCTTCAGAGTGACTGTTTGTCACGGCAGGAAACCACAATTCAGCCTTGATGTTTTTCTCTGTGTTTTATATATATATATATATATATATATATATATATATATATATATATATATATATACAGTATATATATATATATATTTTTTATATAATGTGTGTGTTCTCTAAAAGCAAAGAATGACTATAAACTGCTAATACATTAACTCTTTGATTAATAATTTGTGCATGGAATCATGAACCAGTATAGCCCATCATGAGTGTTAAAGCGGATGGAAATAAAAATAACATTCTCTTATAAGAACAAAGGTATTTAAAATATTTCTATAAAATAAAAATAAAATAAAAAAAACATTCACTTTGTTTGAAATGAATGTTATATGTCAAGGTGTTCGACTGTGAAAAGCTCAAAAGTGTGTGTGTATAATTGTGTATAATTATGTGTATATATATATTATATTAATGTTTTTGTCAGCTGTGAAAAAATGCTGTAAAGTAAGAATGCTTTCAAAAATGGAAATGTTAATAGTTTATTTTTAGCAATTTACAAAAAGTCAGTGAGCAGAAGAAAAATCTAAATCAAAGCAGCATTTGTGTGGCTATCCTCTGTCTTCAAAAGCATTAATTCTTTGAGGAACACATGCATAGTCAGGGATTTTGTAGGCATATAGAGCTAGATTACAAGTGGAGTACGCTAGACTTAGGTTTATTGCATGTGTCAGATACCGGGAGTATAACAAGCACAAACCCAACACACTCAAAGAACTCATAAACATATTCCCTCATAGACTACAATGGAGAGTGAAAATGGGGGGGAACCACCAAACAGGTCATGCAAACCTGATTGCGTTTTCTCAAGTGCACTAACCGGACATAATATGTTCTATTTATTCATATATATATTTTCTTATTTATATATATATATATATATATATATATATATATATAATTTAGGAACACCTATTTAAAAATAAATAGAACATATTCCCCCATGTGAGGAACATGGAATGTGAAATATTTACACTAAAATGTACACTTTACATGTTTTCAGCTACTATATATATATATATATATATATATATATATATATATATATATATATATATATATATATATATATATATATATACACTGTGTGCAGAATTATTAGGCAAATGAGTATTTTGACCACATCATCCTCTTTATGCATGTTGTCTTACTCCAAGCTGTATAGGTTCGAAAGCCTACTACCAATTAAGCATATTAGGTGATGTGCATCTCTGTAATGAGAAGGGGTGTGGTCTAATGACATCAACACCCTATATCAGGTGTGCATAATTATTAGGTAACTTCCTTTCCTTTGGCAAAATGGGTCAAAAGAAGGACTTGACAGGCTCAGAAAAGTCAAAAATAGTGAGATATCTTGCAGAGGGATGCAGCACTCTTAAAATTGCAAAGCTTCTGAAGCGTGATCATCGAACAATCAAGCGTTTCATTCAAAATAGTCAACAGGGTCGCAAGAAGCGTGTGGAAAAACCAAGGCGCAAAATAACTGCCCATGAACTGAGAAAAGTCAAGCGTGCAGCTGCCAAGATGCCACTTGCCACCAGTTTGGCCATATTTCAGAGCTGCAACATCACTGGAGTGCCCAAAAGCACAAGGTGTGCAATACTCAGAGACATGGCCAAGGTAAGAAAGGCTGAAAGACGACCACCACTGAACAAGACACACAACCTGAAACTTCAAGACTGGGCCAAGAAATATCTCAAGACTGATTTTTCTAAGTTTTTATGGACTGATGAAATGAGAGTGAGTCTTGATGGGCCAGATGGATGGGCCCGTGGCTGGATTGGTAAAGGGCAGAGAGCTCCAGTCCGACTCAGACGCCAGCAAGGTGGAGGTGGAGTACTGGTTTGGGCTGGTATCATCAAAGATGAGCTTGTGGGGCCTTTTCGGGTTGAGGATGGAGTCAAGCTCAACTCCCAGTCCTACTGCCAGTTTCTGGAAGACACCTTCTTCAAGCAGTGGTACAGGAAGAAGTCTGCATCCTTCAAGAAAAACATGATTTTCATGCAGGACAATGCTCCATCACACGCGTCCAAGTACTCCACAGCGTGGCTGGCAAGAAAGGGTATAAAAGAAGAAAATCTAATGACATGGCCTCCTTGTTGACCTGATCTGAACCCCATTGAGAACCTGTGGTCCATCATCAAATGTGAGATTTACAAGGAGGGAAAACAGTACACCTCTCTGAACAGTGTCTGGGAGGCTTTTGAGTGTCCTTGCAAAGAAAGGTGGCTATATTGGTCACTGATTTGTTTTTGTTTTGTTTTTGAATGTCAGAAATGTATATTTGTGAATGTTGAGATGTTATATTGGTTTCACTGGTAAAAATAAATAATTGAAATGGGTATATATTTGTTTTTTGTTAAGTTGCCTAATAATTATGCACAGTAATAGTCACCTGTACACACAGATATCCCCCTAAAATAGCTATAACTAAAAACAAACTAAAAACTACTTCCAAAAATATTCAGCTTTGATATTAATGAGTTTTTTGGGTTCATTGAGAACATGGTTGTTGTTCAATAATAAAATTAATCCTCAAAAATACAACTTGCCTAATAATTCTGCACTCCCTGTATATATATATATATATATATATATATATATATATATATATATATATTATATATATATATATATAAAAGGGCTCTAATGTACTTATATAGGGCCAGATTACAAGTGGAGCGGGAGCGCTATAGTTAGCACTAGGAGCACAAACGCGATCGCGAGATTGCAGTGTTCTTTACGCTCAAAGTTTTGGGTTTAATGTCCCTTTAAGTGATCAAGCTCTTTTACAGAAAAAAAAACACCCAACCCTCTAACATTAACCCCCCAAATTAAAAAAAAAACTATCTAAAAAAAATCTAAAAATGCAGTGAAAAGGGCATTTGGCTGGTCATTGCCCTTAAAAGGGCATTTAGCTCTTTGGCTGCTCATAAAAAAACAAAAAACAACTAACCTTAAAACAAGGTAAGTTTGCTGAAAGTTTAATGTCAAAAGTTATAAACTATGGCATAGCAACAAAACACCAAGTATTTATATAGCATCAGCAAAGTCTCTCCCAGGGATAAATTGCAAGGTAGACAGGGGTTCCAGATGTGAGGTCCAAGCTCCTCTGAAGAAGCACAAAGAAATGGACAAGGTTGAGGACCATAGATGTAGTGGTTGGCCAAGAAAACTTGTAGATTAGTGTTGTAGATTAAAGACACATCATACTTACTTCCCTTCACAAAAGATATCTAGCAGGGGCATCGGCTCAAAACTGGAAGAAACCAGTGGGAACCTGGTACACCCATCTACTGTTGTCCAGACAAGTCTGGTCAGAAGCAGTCTTTGTGTAAGGCTTGTGGCCAAAAAGCCATACTTCTAAACTGGAAACAAGGCCAAGCTACTCAACTATGCGTGAAAACACAGGAAATGGGGAGCAGAAAAAAGGCAGCTGCTCTGGACTGATGTGTCAAACTTTAAAATATTTGTCTGTAGCAAAAGGCAGTTTGTTCACCCAAGGGCTGGAGAGCACTAGAAGAATGAGTGTCTGCAGGCAACAGTGAAGCATGGTGGAGGTTATTTGCAAGTTTGGGTCTTCATTTCTGCAATGCTGAGCTGTACGGGAAGATACACCAAACAGACAGCCGAAGTCATTAAGATCTATCTTCAGTGCAAAGAAGAGCAAAGGGTCCTGAAAGTTAAGATGTGGCCCCCACAGAGCCCTAAGATCAACTTTATTGTTGGTTCTCCAAGATGTCTGGAACTACCAGACGTGTTCTATAAAAAATGTGTGCAAGTGTACCTCAAAGAATTTATGCTGTTTTAAGGCAAATGGTGGACACTCCAAATATTGATTTGATTTAGATTTTTCTTCTGTTTACTCACTTTGTATTTTGTTAATTGATAACATACAAATGTACACATATACATACACACAAGCCCCAATATCACAGCTTTTTGTGTACAACAGAAAGAATGCTCATGATACAAGCTGAAAGTAAAAGCGAGAGAGTAATCACGATTTATACTCGTCAGGCTAGCGTGACTTTAAGGCTTGCATAAAGGGAAGACAGCTAAAAAAAGATGCACTAAACACAATCGGCGAGATTACGAGTTTGGCGTTAACAGGGGTGCGTTGCTAACGAGGCTTTTTTTTTAACGCTACCTTAAGCCAACGGTGGTATTACAGGTTTTCTTAAACCTGGCGTTAGCCGCAAAAAGGTGATCGTAGAGCAGAATATAGCTCCACTCTCAACTCAATACCAGCGTTGCTTACGGTAATGGTAAGCTGGCTAAACGTGCTCATGGAAACAATGGGGCTGAGCTGGCTGGAAAAAACCTAACACCTGCAAAAAAGCAGCGTCCAGCTTCTAACGCAGTCCCATTAATTCCTATGGGAAAATAAAAAATATGTCTGCACCTAATACCCTAACATGAACCCCGAGTCTAAACACCCCTAATATTACACTTATTATTACATTATATTATTAACCCCTAATCTGCCGCTCCGGACACCGCCGCCACCTACATTATCCCTATGAACCCCTAATATACTGCCCCCAACATCGCCGCCACCTATATTATAGTTATAAACCCCTAATCTGCCGCCCCAACGTCGCCGCAACCTACCTACAATTATTAACCCCTAATCTGCCGACCGGACATTGCCGCCACTTTAATAAATTTTATTAACCCCTAATCTGCCCCCCCAACGTCGCCGACACCTACCTACATTTATTAACCCCTAATCTTCTGACCCCAATGTCGCCGCTACTATAATAAATTTATTAACCCCTAAACCTAAGTCTAACCCTAAGTCTAACCCCCCAACTTAAATATAATTTAAATTAAACTAAATTAATTTATCATAATTAAATAAATTAATTCTATTTAAAACTAAATACTTACCAATAAAATAAACCCTAAGCTAGCTACAATATAACTAATAGTTTCATTGTAGCTATCTTAGGATTTATATTTATTTTACAGGCAACTTTGTATTTATTTTAACTAGGTAGAATAGTTATTAAATAGTTATTAACTATTTAATAACTTCCTAGTTAAAATAAATACAAAATTACCTGTAAAATAAAACCTAACCTAAGTTACAATTATACCTAACACTACACTATCATTAAAATAAATTACCTAAACTACCTACAATTAAATTCAATAAACTAAATTACGAAAAAAAACAAATACTAAATTACTGAAAAAAAAAGAATTACAAGAATTTTAAACTAATTACACCTAATCTAATCCCCCTAATAATATAAAAAAGCCCCCCAAAATAATAAAACTTCCCTACCCTATACTAAATTACAAATAGCCCTTAAAAGGGCCTTTTGCGGGGCATTGCCCCAAAGTAATCAGCTCTTTTACCTGTAATAGAAAAATACAATATCCCCACAACATTAAAACCCACCACCCACACACCCCACTCTAAATCCCACCCAATCCAACCTTAAAAAAACCTAACTTTAACCCCCTGAAGATCTCCCTACCTTGAGCCGTCTTCACCCAGCCGGGCACAAGTGGTCCTCCATACGGCAGAAGTCTTCATCCGATCGGGGCAGAAGAGGTCCTCCAGACGGCAGAAGGCTTCATCCAGGCTGCATCTTCTATCTTCATCCTTCCGGAACGGAGCCATCTTCTATCTAGCCGATGTGGAGCCATCCTGTTCAAACGACGAAGAATGAAGGTTCCTTTAAATGATGTCATCCAAGATGGCGTCCCTTGAATTCTGATTGGCTGATAGGATTCTATCAGCCAATCGGAATAAAGGTAGGAAAAATCCTATTGGCTGATGCAATCAGCCAATAGGATTGAGGTTGCATTCTATTGGCTGATTGGAACAGCCAATAGAATGTGAGCTCAATCCTATTGTTTGATTGCATCAGCCAATAGGATTTTTCCTACCTTAATTCCTATTGGCTGATAGAGTCCTATTAGCCAATCGGAATTCAAGGGACGCCATGTTGGATGACGCCATTTAAAGGAACCTTCATTCTTCGTTAGGACGTCATTTGAAGAGGATGGCTCCGCGTCGGCTGGATAGAAGATGGCTCCGCTCCGGAAGGATGAAGATAGAAGATGCAGCCTGTATGAAGCCTTCTGCCATCTGGAGGACCTCTTCTGCCCCGATTGGATGAAGACTTCTGCCGTATGGAGGAACACTTGTGCCCGGCTGGGTGAAGACGGCTCAAGGTAGGGAGATCTTCAGAGGGTTAGAGTTAGGTTTTTTTAAGGGGGGATTAGGTGGGTTTTAGAGTAGGGGTGTGTGGGTAGTGGGTTTTAATGTTGGGGGGGGTATTGTATTTTTCTTTTACAGGTAAAAGAGCTTATTACTTTGGGGCAATGCCCCGCAAAATGCCCTTTTAAGGGCTATTTGTAATTTAGTATAGGGTAGGAAAATGTTATTATATTGGGGGGCTTTTTTATTTTATTAGGGGATTAGATTAGGTGTAATTATTTTAAAATTCTTGTAATTCTTTTTTTCCCTGTAATTTAGTGTTTGTTTTTTCCGTAATTTAGTTTCTTGAATTTAATTGTAATTAATTGTAGGTAGTTTAGGTAATTTATTTAATGATAGTGTAGTGTTAGGTGTAATTGTAACTTAGGTTAGGTTTTATTTTACAGGTAATTTTGTATTTATTTTAACTAGGAAGTTGTTAAATAGTTAATAACTATTTAATAACTATTCTACCTAGTTAAATTAAATACAAACACTTGCCTGTAAAATAAATATAAACCCTAAGATAGATAAAATGTAACTATTAGTTATATTGTAGCTATTTTAGGATTTATTTTATCGGTAAGTATTTAGTTTTAAATAGGAATAATTTATTTAATTATGTTAAATGTATTTCGTTTAATTTAAATTATATTTAAGTTAGGGGATTTAGGGTTAGGTTTAGACTTAGGTTTAGGGGTTAATAACTTTAATATAGAAGCGGCGACGTTGGGGATGGCAGATTAGGGGTTAATAAATGTAAGTAGGTGTCGGCGATGTTAGGGACGGCAGATTAGGGTTAATAAAATTTAACTAGTGTTTCCGAGGTGGGAGTACAGCGGTTTAGAGGTTAATACATTTATTAAAGTGGCAGCGATGTCCGGTCGGCAGATTAGGGGTTAATAATTGTAGTTAGGTGGCAGCGACATTGGGGGTGGCAGATTAGGGGTTAATAAATATAATGTAGGTGGCGACGATGTTAGGGGCAGCAGATTAGGGGTTCATAGGTATAATGTAGGTGGCGGCGATGTCCGGTCGGCAGATTAGGGGTTAAAAAAATTTATTATAGTGTTTGCGATATGGGGGGGGGGCCTCGGTTTGGGGTTAAAAGGTAGTTTATGGGTGTTAGTGTACTTTGTATGACTTTAGTTAAGAGTTTTATGTTCCGGGGTTAGCCCATAAAACTCTTAACTACTGACTTTTAAATGCGGTCGAAGTCTTGACAGGAGAGGTTCTACCGCTCACTTCTTCCAAGACTCGTAATACCAGCATTAGGCAAATCCCATTAAAAAGATAGGATACGCAATTGAGCAGTGAGCAGTGAGCCTCTACCTGTCAGACTCGTAATACCAGGTAGGTAAAAAGCAGCGTTAGGACGTCTCAATGCTGCTTTTTAAGGCTAACACCAAACTCGTAATCTCTGTGAATATAAATACATTTCAAATTACAGTTACACTCTTATATACACTATCTGAATTCTTATAGCTTTTTTAATATTTATGTGAATAATTTTGTATCAAAGGTATATCGTATATGACAAATTGTTTGACTGCAAAGGGCAATATTGTATATATACATACATATACATGTCTAAATATGTGTAGGTGTAGATATATGTATATATATATATGTGTACACATACTGTATATACACATATAAATAAATATACACACATTGGAAGAAAATTGGAATATAATATATGTGTAACGCGCTTTAGGTTTCGTGCTTTAGGTCTAACATGGTTTCGGGTTAGCGCACATGAAGAATTCGTAATCCTAAGGAACATTAATGAAATAATAAATATAAAATATTAATAATTAATAAAAATGATTATAGATGTACTAAAATGTTTTAAATAATCCATAGAATATTTCTTTCTTTTTTCTCTCTCTCTTTCTCTCTCTCTCTCTCTCTCTCTCTCTTTTTCTTTCTTTCTTTCTTTCTTTCTTTCTCTCTCTTTTTCTCTCTCTTTCTCTTTTTTTCTCTCTGTTTCTCTCTCTCTCTCTCTTTTTCTCTCTCTTTCTTTCTCTTTCTTTCTTTCTTTCTTTCTTTCTTTCTCTCTTTCTCTTTCTCTCTTTCTTCAAAAACTGCTGATCTACTGGGATTTTCACTCACAACCATCATTAGGGTTTACAGAGAATGGTCCGAAAAAGAGAAAATATATTTCTTTCTTTCTTTCTTTCTCTCTCTCTCTCTCTCTTTCTCTCTTTCTTTCTCTTTCTTTCTCTCTCTTTCTATCTCTCTCTCTCTCTCTCTCTCTTTCTCTCTCTCTTTCTCTCTCTCTTTCTCTCTCTCTTTCTCTTTCTCTCTCTCTCTCTCTCTCTCTCTCTCTCTCTCTCTCTTTCTCTCTCTCTCTCTCTCTCTTTCTCTCTCTCTTTCTCTTTCTCTCTCTCTCTCTCTCTCTCTTTCTCTCTCTCTTTCTCTCTCTCTCTCTTTCTTTCTCTCTCTCTTTCTCTCTCTCTTTCTCTCTCTCTCTTTCTTTCTCTCTTTCTCTCTCTCTTTCTCTTTCTCTCTCTCTCTTTCTTTCTCTCTTTCTCTCTCATCAAAAAGTGCTGATCTACTGGGATTTTCACGCACAACCATCATTAGGATTTACAGAGAATGGTCCGAAAAAGAGAAAATATCCAGTGAGTGGCAGTTGTGTGGACGAAAATGCCTTGTTGATATCAGAGGAGAATGGATAGACTGGTTCATGTTGATAGAAAGGCAACAGTCACTCAAATAACCACTTGGTATTATGCTGAATACCATCTCTGAACGCACAATATGTCGAACCTTGAAGCAGATTTGCTACAGCAGCAGAAGATGTGGACTCATTGCTCAGTGTGCCTAGAGGGATATGGCTGCACCTCACTGATGAGGCCCACAATAGGCCGAAACGTACATCTGGGGTTTTGTTGTTTCTCTCGTTCAGAGAGGGATTGCATGCTATTTTGGGGCTGAACTGTACTGCTAAGTCAGGATCAGACTGATATGCTTCAGGAAAGTTCTTCTCTGTGAAAGGCAAATGTTGAACAAAAAGAGGCTGCTTCTTGGGTGGTAACTAGCCATAGAACAAGCTATTATGCTATTGTTCATTCCCAGGTTGAGCGCTTCTCTCTTTTTATTACAGCAGCAGAAGACTACACTGGGTGCCACTCCTGTCAGATAAGAACAAGTAACTGAGGCTACAATCTGCACAGGCTTACCAAAATTGGACAATTGAAGATTGGAAAAATGTTGCCTGGTCTGATGACTCTCGATTTTAGCTGCGACATTCAGATGGTAGGGTCAGAATTTGGCGTAAACAACATGAAAGCATGGTTTTATCCTGCCTTGTATCAACAGTTCAGGATGGTGGTGGTGGTGTAATGGTGTGGGGGATATTTTATTGGCAAACTTTGGGCCCCTTAGTACCAATTGAGCATTGTTTTTAACACCACGGCCCACCTGAGTATTGTTGCTTACCATGTCCATCCCTTTATGACTACAGTGTACCCATCTTTTCATGGCTACTTCTAGCAGGATAATGCACCATTTCACAAAGCTCAAATCTTCTCAAACTGGTTTCTTGAACATGACAATAAATTCACTGTACTCAAATGGCCTCCACAGTCACCAGATCTCAGTCCAATAGAGCACCTTTGGGATTTGGTGGAAAGGGAGATTCACATCATGGATGTGCAGCCGACAAATCTGCAGCAACTGCGTGATGCTATGATGTCAATATTGACCAAAATGGCTGAAGAATGTTTCCAACACCTTGTTAAATCTATGCCACAAAGAATTAAGGCAGTTCTAAAGGCAAAAGTGGGTCTAACCCAGTACTAACAAGGTGTATTTAATAAACTGGCCAGTGAGTGTTTATGTAATCATGTTAATCATTTAACGCTTGAGCGGGAGTATTTAAATAGTGCTCCACTCGTAATCTGGCACATACTATTTCATTTCATAACAACTCGGGTATCTCTGGTTAACCAATGGGGCTGCATGATCACCACCAATGAAGAATATATTATGAAATTTTGAGTTGAAATATTTGGAAATTGGGAGTTCAGGGAAGCAGCAGATTTCCTAGTGCCTAGGGCAGCACAAAAACTAAAAAACACCACTGATGTTCCTATATTACCACACTGTCACAAAATATAATATAGTTTAGCTTTTTTCCACTTAAACACTCCCAATCCACTCTTTGAGGCTGATTTAACAAATGGCGGGTGGACATGATTGACTGTAGCGAATCATGTCCGCTCGACATCGCTAAATGCCGGCAATTAACATTGCACAAGCATTTCTGGTGAATGCAATGCAGCCCCCTGCGCATTCGCGGCCAATTGGCCCCTAGCAGGGAGAGTTAATCATCCGGATCTTATCTGATCGGGATGATTGCAGCCCGCTGCTTATTAAATCTAACCCTATATTTTCGTTATGTCAGTGTTACTTCATAGTTTTCTCCTTACCTAGAAGTTCAAATTCAGTGAACTTTGATTTATGATAATGATGATGCTATTTTAACCTGTTGTGGCCAAATTAACGCCTAGATTTAGAGTTTGACGTTAGCCGTCAAAACCAGCGTTAGAGGCTCCTAACGCTGGTTTTGGGCTACCGCTGGTATTTAGAGTCGTGTAGGTAAGGGCTAATGCCGGTTCATAAAGCTCTTAACTACTGTGCTCTAAAGTACACTAACACCCATAAACTACCTATGTACCCCTAAACCGAGGCCCCCCCAAATCGCCGCCACTCTATTAAATTTTTTTAACCCCTAATCTGCCGACCGCACACCGCCGCCACCTACGTTATACTTATGTACCCCTAATCTGCTGCCCCTAACACCACCGACCCCTATATTATATTTATTATTATCCCCTAATCTGCTGCCCCCAACGTCGCTGCTACCTTACCTACAATTATTAACCCCTAATCTGCCGACCGGACCTAATCGCTACTATAATAAAGTTATTAACCCCTAATCCGCCTCACTAACCCTATAATAAAAAGTATTAACCCCTAATCTGCCCTCCCTAACATCACCGACACCTAACTTCAAGTATTAACCCCTAATCTGTCGACCGGACCTCACCGCTACTCTATTAAATTTATTAACCCCTAAAGCTAAGTCTAACCCTAACACTAACACCCCCCTAAGTTAAATATAATTTTTATCTAACAAAATAAATTAACTCTTATTAAATAAATTATTCCTATTTAAAGCTAAATACTTACCTGTAAAATAAACCCTAATATAGCTACAATATAAATTATAATTATATTGTAGCTATTTTAGGATTTATATTTATTTTACAGGCAACTTTGTATTTATTTTAACCAGGTACAATAGCTATTAAATAGTTAATAACTATTTAATAGCTACCTAGTTAAAATAATTACAAAATTACCTGTAAAATAAATCCTAACCTAAGTTACAATTACACCTAACACTACACTATCAATAAATTAATTACATAAACTACCTAAAATTATCTACAATTACACCTAACACTACACTATCAATAAATTAATTACATAAAATACCTACAAATAAATACAATTAAATAAACTAACTAAAGTACAAAAAATAAAAAAAGAACTAAGTTACAAAAAATAAAAAAATAATTTACAAACATTAGAAAAATATTACAACAATTTTAAGCTAATTACACCTACTCTAAGCCCCCTAATAAAATAACAAAGCCCCCCAAAATAAAAAAGATGCCCTACCCTATTCTAAAATTAAAATAGAAAAGCTCTTTTACCTTACCAGCCCTTAAAAGGGCAATCAGAATTTTCTTACCTTAATTCCGATTGGCTGATAGAATCCTATCAGCCAATCGGAATTAAGGTAGGAAAATTCTGATTGCCTGATTGAATCAGCCAATCAGATTCAAGTTCAATCCGATTGGATCAGCCAATCAGATTGAGCTCGCATTCTATTGGCTGATCGGAACAGCCAATAGAATGCGAGCTCAATCTGATTGGCTGATTGGATCAGCCAATTGGATTGAACTTGAATCTGATTGGCTGATTCCATCAGCCAATCAGAATTTTCCTACCTTAATTCCGATTGGCTGATAGAATCCTATCAGCCATTCGGAATTTGAGGGACGCCATCTTGGATGACATCCATTAAAGGAACCGTCATTCGTCAGGAAGTCGTCGGTGAAGAAGGATGTTCCGCGTCGGCGGGATGAAGATGGATCTGGAAGAAAGAAAATTGAAGATGCCGCTTGATAGAAGACTTCAGCCAGATCATGGACCTCTTCAGCTCCCGCTTGGATCAAGACTTCAGCCGGATCATGGACATCTTCAGCCCCCACTTGGGCCAATACTTCAGCCGGATCATGGACATCTTCAGCCCCCGCTTGGGCTTGGATGAAGACTTCGGAGCCTGTATGGATCTGTGATACCCGGCGTGGTGAAGACAAGGTAGGAAGATCTTCAGGGTCTTAGTGTTAGGTTTATTTAAGGGGGGTTTGGGTTAGATTAGGGGTATGTGGGTGGTGGGTTGTAATGTTGGGGGGTATTGTATGTTATTTTTTACAGGCAAAAGAGCTGTTTTCTTTGGGGCATGCCCCGCAAAAGGCCCTTTTAAGGGCTGGTAAGGTAAAAGAGCTTTTCTATTTTAATTTTAGAATAGGGTAGGGCTTTTTTTATTTTAGGGGGGCTTTGTTATTTTATTAGGGGGCTTAGAGTAAGTGTAATTAGCTTAAAATTGTAATATTTTTCTAATGTTTGTAAATTATTTTTTTATTTTTTGTACTTTAGTTAGTTTATTTAATTGTATTTATTTGTAGGTATTTTATGTAATTAATTTATTGATAGTGTAGTGTTAGATTTAATTGTAGATAATTGTAGGTATTTTATTTAATTAATTTATTGATAGTGTAGTGTTAGGTTTAATTGTAACTTAGATTAGGATTTATTTTACAGGTAATTTTGTAATTAGTTTAACTAGGTAGCTATTAAATAGTTAATAACTATTTAATAGCTATTGTACCTAGTTAAAATAAATACAAAGTTGCCTGTAAAATAAATATAAATCCTAAAATAGCTACAATATAATTATTATTTATATTGTAGCTATATTAGGGTTTATTTTACAGGTAAGTATTTAGCTTTAAATAGGATTAATTTATTTAATAACAGTTAATTTATTTAGTTAGATTAAAATTATATTTATTTTAGGGGGGTGTTAGTGTTAGGGTTAGACTTAGCTTTAGGGGTTAATAAATTTAATAGAGTAGCGGTGAGGTCCGGTCGGCAGATTAGGGGTTAATACTTGAAGTTAGGTGTCAGCGATGTTAGGGAGGGCAGGAGTTAATACTATTTATTAGAGGGTTATTGAGGCAGGAGTGAGGCAGATTAGGGGTTAATACATTTATTATAGTAGCGGTGAGGTCCGGTCGGCAGATTAGGGGTTAATTATTGTAGGTAGCTGGCGGCGACGTTGTGGGGGGCAGATTAAGGGTTAATAAATATAATATAGGGGTCGGTGGTGTTAGGGGCAGCAGATTAGGGGTACATAGGGATAATGTAGGTTGCGGCAGTGTACGGAGCGGCAGATTAGGGGTTAAAAAAAATATGCAGGTGTCAGCAATAGCGGGGGCGGCAGATTAGGGGTTAATAAGTGTAAAGTTAGGGGTGTTTAGACTCGGGGTACATGTTAGGGTGTTAGGTGCAGACTTAGGAAGTGTTTCCCCATAGGAAACAATGGGGCTGCGTTAGGAGCTGAACGCTGCTTTTTTGCAGGTGTTAGTTTTTTTTTCAGCTCAAACTGCCCCATTGTTTCCTATGGGGGAATCGTGCATGAGCACGTTTTTGAAGCTGGCCGTGTCCGTAAGCACCGCTGGTATTGAGAGTTGCAGTGGCGGTAAATTATGCTCTACGTTCCTTTTTTGGAGCCTAACGCAGCCATTCTGTGAACTCTAAATACCAGCGGTATTTAAAAGGTGCGGGGGGAAAAAAAACTATGCGTGTCGTTACCGACAAAACTCTAAATCTAGCCGAAATACTTTAATATGCATAAACAGTGATATTTCATATGCATGTTTTTGCCCCTTTAATAATAAGAAAAAGAAACAAAAATATATGAGTTGGAAAGTGTTTTTTTATTTTTTTATTTAATCACCGTCACTTTTATTTTTAAGTTATCTTGTAAAAACTCAATCTAGAAAAAGCTTTATGAGCCTTTTTTTCTCTACAACCTGTATTGTGTAAGGATTTGGTTTCTAGAACATTTATAAACTCCTTTTTGAATAAATTATCTACTGTGCAGTGACTCATATGAGTTAATTCCAAAGGGATGATTAATTTGCAGATTAATTTAGTGGAAAATGTCAACTACTTTGCACATGTTTAATCATCAAACTGTAAACCTTGTTTGCTTTCTTCTTTGGGCTAATATTTAATAATTCAGGCATTGGTGATTTTGAATGTACAGTAGACTTGTTTGATTATGGAATATACAGCGCATTATACACACACACCTACACACACACACATTACACACACTGCACAAACACATACACTACACAACACACACACTACTCACACACACTAACTACACACACACACACAAATATATACATATTATTTATTTTGCTCCCTTTTTGATGTAATTTAGCTCTGACATTAGAGTGATTTCTAACTCTCAGACCTTGAAATGCACCCTGCTGAGGTCTCAAGGCTATAACCCTGCTACATATCTGTATTTGGCTGTAACTGATAACATCTGCAAACAATTAATTTTTTACAAACCTTACAATGACTAGCTTTGTTGTCTGCAGACTAAAGCCCAGATTGGCTATTAAAAATAAGGCAAATGGTGCGTGGAGTTTGGCTATTGAAACAAAATTGCAGTAAAAAGGATGTTAATTTGTTTCAAAAACCTTAAGACTTGGCTGATACAACAGAGATGTCTTGTAATTGCAGTCCTTCTAAGAATATCCTATAGAAATACAGTGTAATATTAATTTCTATTTGTTATCTCTAAGGCCCTGATGATCAATACATCGCCAGACTCACGCAAAGTTGTCTTTTTGACCTCGCTGGTTTCACAAACCATGGGTCTGGTGATGTATTACCAAAAAAGTAGACTGAACCTCTCTGTTCCGATTATTGCTGATGCGTCTACCATAGGAAACAGTAGGGCTTGCAGGTTCAGCAAGTCCTCCCACATCGACACTCATCTGCGATCTCTGCAAGGGGGGCTGTATTTGAAGAGTTCTTACACAACATAGTGCGTTTGCCTAAACAAAAAATGGTTTCTGTGTAGGAATATTTTAAATAATGCATATGTAAACTTAGTTTCATTGTACATTCTATAGATTACACACACTGGAAATTCTCGCCATTGAAGAGCTGGTTAGACTGACATGGCTGAAAAGGTGTATCAAACATAGACCTAGATTACAAGTATGGCTTTTCTGTGCACGATATGGTCTTACTGTGCGCAATAATCATACCATCGATATCGATATCGTAGTCTTTAAAAATCGCACTTGGGGAATTGATTTTAGTGCAGCAATCCTTACCGTGGTCAAAGAGCTGTAGTTAACTTTTTCTGCAACTGAAAAGTTGCACGAAACACAGCAAAAATACCTTACAAAGTACACTTACACCCACAAACTACACTATTAACCCCTAAACCGCCATCCCCCACATTGAAAACACTAAAAGCTATTAACCCCTAAATCACCATCCCGCACAACCAGTGTTCCCTCTAATCCCCGTTTTGTGAGCAGCCTAACAGTGAAAAAGTTATTTAGGTAACCACACCCTGCAATTAGCAAAAACTGCACAATGCAGACAGCAAGGTATGGCTGTCTTATTAACTGTTTTACAGCTGGGCCGCACACAAAACTGGCCTTAGAGGGAACACTGCCCACAACGCAAAGTATCTAAATAAATTATTAACCCCTAAACCGCCATCCCCCCACATTGCAAACACTAAATAAAACTATTAACCCCTAAAATCCCACCCCCCCACATTGCACATAATCTAAATAAATCTATGAACCCCTAAACCACAATCCCCCACAATGCAAAGTATCTAAATAAACTTTAAATCCCTAAACCGCCACCCCCCCCCACATCGCAAACCCTAAACGGTAGCGGTGAGCTGGCAAAACTGCTTGTGCACGATTTCCCCATAGGAATCAATGGGGGAGAGCCGGCTGAAAAAAAACCTAACACCTGCAAAAAAGCAGCGTGCAGCTCTTAACGCAGCCCCATTGATTCCTATGGGGAAATACATTTTATGTCTACACCTAACACCCTAACATGAACCCCGAGTCTAAACACCCCTAATCTTACACTTATTAACCCCTAATCCGCTGCCCCCGACATCACCGACACCTACATTATACTTATTAACCCCTAATCTGCCACTCCGGACACCGCCGCCACCTACATTATACTTATTAACCCCTAATCTGCCGCCCCCAATGTCGCCGTCACCTACCTACACTTATTAACCCCTAATCTGATGCCCACAACGTCGCAGCCACTATATTAAAGTTCTTAACCCCTAAACCTAAGTCTAACCCTAACCCCCCCTAACTTAAATATAATTTAAATAAACATAAATAAAATAACTACAATTAACTAAATTATTCCTATTTAAAACTAAACACTTACCTATAATATAAACCCTAAGATAGCTACAATATAACTAATAGTTACATTGTAGCTAGTTTAGGATTTAGGGTTTATATTATAGGTAAGTATTTAGTTTTAAATAGGAATAATTTAGTTAATGATAGTAATTTTATTTAGATTTATTAAAATTATATTTAAGTTAGGGGGTGTTAGGTTTAGGGTTAGACTTAGGTTTAGGGGTTAATAACTTAATTATAGTGGGGGCGGCAGATTAGGGGTTAATAAATGTAGGTAGGTGTCGGCGATGTTAGGGCAGGCAGATAAGGGGTTAATAATATTTAACTAGTGTTTGTGATGCGGGAGTGCGGTGGTTTAGGGGTTAATATATTTATTATAGTGGCGGCGATGTCCAGTTCGGTAGATTAGGGGTTAAAAAATTTTTTGTAGTGTTTGCGATGTGTGGGGGCCTCGGTTTAGGGGTTAATAGATAGTTTATGGGTGTTAGTGTACTTTTAAGCACCTTAGTTAAGAGTTTTATGCTACGGCGTTGTAGTGTAAAACTCTTAACTACTGACTTTTAAATGCGGAACCAGTCTTGACAGGAGAGGGTCTACCGCTCACTTTTGGTTAGACTCGTAATACCGGCGCTATGCAAGTCCCATTGAAAATATAGGATACACAATTGACGTAAGTGGATTTGCGGTATTTCCGAGTCTGGCCAAAAAAGTGAGCGGTGAGCCTGTCATTTCAAGACTCGTAATACCAGCGGGCGTTAAAAAGCAGCGTTGGGACCGCTCAACGCTGCTTTTTAACCCTAACGCACAACTCGTAATCTAGCCGTTAGGTTTTTTTTAGCTTAAGCTTAGGTTTTTATTTTCTTTTACAGCTAACAATAAACATTACAAAAATAAAAAACCTACATTACAAAAAAAATGACCCATTACAAAAATAAAAACCCCCCTACCATTACAAAAATAAAAAAATTACGAAATTATCCAAAAATAAAAAAAAAATAGTCCTATTCGAATGCCTCTGATGAAGCGGGAGGAGCCCGCGAAACGCGTAAGGCCACGCCCATAATCTGACATTTGGTAGAAGTGAATGTGATGCTTGGATTGAACTAAAGCCGGCTCATATAGCTCAATTTAAATAGCGTATTCACATGATCTCCTTACACATACTTATACCCCACAGCATCTCTTATAGCTTAATCCCCTGTATATTAGTCTGATATATACGAACACTGCAGACACATGAGGGACATACATAGAGAACACAGTACTGCTGGAGTAGGATCGTGTAAACAGTTAAAGGAACAGACATACCTCATATGTTTGAAGGCAGCTTTGTGAGTGTGCAATTGTTGTTTTTGTACTAATAATAAAGTGTGACTTTTTACAAACTACACTTAGATCGTTGATGCGCTCTGTTTTTTCTCTCTTTCTAGAGAAACCTTTTTCTATACATTCAACAGAAGCCTGGGAACACACACCGTTGGGCACAGAAGGAGCAGCAACCCCATTTCATTTATTGGATCAAGTAAAAAACATTTTATTTGAACTTTGAACTTTTTTTCTTCAGCATTTGAAGTTGCATTACGTTTTTATACCATATACCCTTATATACCTCTTTATTGTGGTGCTGGATTAACAACCCTAATATTGGTGGATTTTGTACTATTTTTATTATAGCACTTATATTGAGATATTATGTCACAAATAGGGTATTTCTATCCATTTAGGCATTTATTTAATGTGTGGCCCTGTCTTATTTTAGGGAATTCCTATTCTAATACCCCAAAAATTAAAAAAACCCACACTGAATTAAAAATAAACCATAATCTACAAATAAACTAACAATAGCGGTTAAAATTGCCTTTTTAGGGCGTTGTCTTAAAGCTACCAGTTATTTTGCATAAAAAATAAAACAATTACTAATAACATTGCAACCCCCACGCCCCAAATAATAAAAAAAAATCTTTACTAAAAAGAGTTGGGGTTAAGTTAGGGGGTTTAGTTATACAATACTTTGCATTGTGGTGAATGGCGGTTTAGGGTTTAACAGTTTTACTTAGTGCTTTTGATGTGGGGGGATGATGGTTTAGGGGTTAATAGTTTTATTTAGTGTTTGCGATGTGGGGGGATTGCGGATTAGGGGTTATTAGACTTGGGGCTTATGGTAGGGTGTTTGGTGTTTTTGCTCCACTTTTATTTTCTCCAAAGACTTCTATGGGGAATGCGAAAAGGCAATGACAATTTCGCAATCGAGGGTGACTATGGGGAAAAACATGCACACAAAATCGCAGCTTGGTTTATGTGGCTTAACGCACGTTAAATAAATTTTTTAACAACATTTAATGGCTGCGCTATGACAAATGCAAAAAAGCCATAAAGCACACTCGGCTAGATTGCGAGTTGTGCGTTAGGGTAAAAAAGCAGCGTTAAGAGGTCCTAATGCTGCTTTTTCCCTACCGCTGCTATTACGAGTCTTACAGGTTTAGGGGCACCGCACACTTCTTTGGCCTTACCGCAAAACAACTTAGGTAAACTTCGTAAAGTGTTTTTTCTATGGGACTTCCATAGCGCTGATATTACGAGTCTGTCCTGGGAGGCCAAAAAGTGAGCAGTACACCCTCTACCTCCAAGATCCCTGATGCATTTAAAAGTCAGTGTTTTATCGTACAACGCTACATCATAAAACTCATAACTAAAGTGCTAAAAAGTCCACTAACACCCATAAACTACCTATTAACCCCTGAACCAAGGCCCTCCCATATCAAAAACACTAAAATAAAATGTTTAACCCCTAATCTGCCGCTCCGGACATCTCGGCAACTATAATAAAGATATTAACCCTTAAACCGCCACACTCCTGCCTCGCAAACACTGGTTAAATAATATTAACCCCTAATCTGCCATCCCTAACATCACCACCACCTACCTACATTTATTAACCCCTAATCTGTCGCCCCCAACGTCGCCGCCACTATATTAAATTTATTAACCCCTAAACCTAAGTCTAACCCTAACCCTAACACCCCCTAACTTAAATATAATTACAATAAATCTAAATAAAAATGAATATTATTACCTAAATAATTCCTATTTAAAACTAAATACTTACCTATAAAATAAACCCTAAGATAGCTACAATATAACTAATAGTTACATTGTATCTAGCTTAGGGTTTATTTTTATTTTACAGGCAAGTTAGTAACTATTTAATAACTATTCTACCTAGTTAAAATAATTACAAACTATTTAATAACTACCTAGCTAAAATAAATACAAAAGTAGCTGTAAAATAAAACCTAACATAAGTTACAATAACACCTAACCTAACCCTACAATTAAATAAATTAACTAAATTAAAAACCATTAAATAAATTAAATTAAATTAGCTAAAGTACAAAAACAAACAAACACTAAATTACAGAAAATAATAAACAAATTACAAGATATTTAAGCTAATTACACCTAATCTAATAGCCCTATCAAAATAAAAAAAGCCCCCCCCCCAAAATAAAAATAACCGCTAGCCTAAACTAAACTATCAAATAGCTCTTAAAAGGGCCTTTTGTGGGACATTGCCCCAAAGTAATCAGCTCTTTTGCCTGTAAAAAAAATATAAACAACCCCCAACAGTAAAACCCACCACCCACACAACCAACCCCCCAAATAAAATACTATCTAAAAAAACCTATGCTACCCATTGCCCTGAAAAGGGCATTTGGATGGGCATTGCCCTTAAAAGGGCAGTTAGCTCTTTTGGGGCCCAAACTCTAATCTAAAAAATAAAACCCACCCAATACACCCTTAAAAGAACCTAACACTAACCCCCTGAAGATCGACTTACTGTTCTGAAGACCGGACATCCATCCTCAAGGAAGCGGCAGAAGTCTTCATCCAACCGGGCCGAAGTCCTCAACCAAGCCGGGAGAAGTCTTCATCCAAGCCGGGTGAAGTGGTCCTCCAGACAGGCAGTCTTCATCCAGACGGCATCTTCTATCTTCATCCATCCGACGTGGAGCGGGTCCATCTTCAAGACATCCGACGCGGAGCATCCTCTTCAAACGAAGTCTTCTTACTGAATGACGGTTCCTTTAAGTGACGTCATCCAAGATGGTGCCCCTTAGATCCGATTGGCTGATAGAATTCTATCAGCCAATCGGAATTAAGGTAGAAAAAATTCTATTGGCTGATGCAATCAGCCAATAGGATTGAAGTTCAATCCTATTGGCTGATCCAATCAGCCAATAGGATTGATTTCGCATTCTATTGGCTTTTCCAATCAGCCAATAGAATGCAATCGCTATTAGATTAGGTGTAATTAGTTTAAATATCTTGTAATTTGTTTATTATTTTCTGTAATTTACTGGGGAATTTTTTTACTTTAGCTAATTTAATTTAATTTATTTAATTGTTGTTAATTTAGTTAATTTATTTAATTATAGTGTAGTGTTAGGTGTTATTGTAACTTAGTTTAGGTTTTATTTTACAGGTACAACAACCAAAAAAAGTCATAAAAAACAAATGCTCCTCTTTTCTTCATCAGATTTAATCTATAAAGCGCACAGGGGATCCTCGTTTGCAGCAGATCTTCCATAACGGTGGCTGAGGATCCTCTTCTTCTTGCATCTGCTCTTTGTGCTGTCCAGCAGCATAATCATTTTTTTCTGTCAGTTAACCCTCTTATAAAGGTGCCCTGGCAGTTCTATTGGATGATTTTGTTTTTAATTTTCAAACCAGCCAACACATTTTTAAATTAACCTATAGAAAAAGATATATTATTTGGCTGATTTTAAAATCGTAGAAATCCTTCTATTTGGGTGTTTTGAGAGAAGAAATGAGTGTGCTGCCGGACAGCATGGAGAGCAAGGCAAGAAGTAGAGGAGCCGCCCCTGAGGACCAAAGGATGTGCCGCCGCCTTATCGATTACATCTGACGAAGAAAAGAAGCCTTTGTTTCTTATAGCTGTTTCTGTTTTTATTATTTTATTGTTGTGGATTACATCTGATAAAGAAAATTTTTGTTTCATGTTATATTTTATTTTACTGTTTATGTCAATGTTTCTTGCTGTATTTCATTTTTAATGTTTTTGTAATTTTGTATAATTGTTTACTTTTTGGTTGTTGTTTGCTTTGGTTATTTATTGCTGTGTAATTTTGTGTAATGGTTAATTTTCTTTAGTTTGTAGTGAGCTTAAGTTGCATTGGGGGTTATGTCGCTTTAGGGGCTAAAACTGTAGAGGGGTTATGTCACTTTAGGGGCTAACACTGTAGAGGGGTTATATTGCTTTAGGGGTTAATACTGTAGAGGGGTTATGTCACTTTAGGGGCTAATACTGTAGAGGGGTTTTGTCACTTTAGGGGCTAATACTGTAGAGGGGTTATATTGCTTTAGGGGTTAATACTGTAGGGTATTTTTATATTAAAAGATATAGAAAAAAACAAAAGTATTATAGCTTTTAATTAATGCATTCTTTCTTTATTCTTTTAATTAGTGTAGGCTGCAGTTCATTATCTAGTTGTGTACCAAATGAATGAAACAGGCAATGTACATGTGTGATATATGTAAAAAGAGATCATTTACATTACATGTAAGTGGCAATGCTGTTTTAAAATTATAGCCAGCACCGCCACCCACTGAGATATATAGTAAGACTGCCTTCAATCACTGATGTCAGCAGTTTTGAATATTTTGCCAGCAATCTCATTCCCAGAATGGAACCCTTTTGAATATATTACTACATTGTGGATGTTTCGATCATCAAGGACTAAATATTGAGGTTTGCTATACAGGCAAAAACAAGATAAGGAAGCTCTTGTATGTACAGAAAGTGATAAAAAAGGTGATATGATTTTCTCTGCATGCTCAACCCATTTTGATTTGTTGCAGTGTCAAAAACCAAACCACTGATATTTCATATACAAAATTAAACATAAAGAAACTATTTATTACATTTTTATTTGAAATAATTTTTATTGAGGGTTTTTTATAATGACAACATAAGCCATATGGCATATACATATTACAAAACATAGCAATGGTTGTCACATTAACAATATGATAGGAAAAGAAAACAGATAATAGATGCCAAAATACAACTGAAAACCTCCTTTTATGTGTTTTTTATATCACAATGGGAGTAGCTATTATTCCAGGCCATTGTGGTAAAAGACGCTCTGAAGGAGCACTGCAGCTACCGGACAGATCCAATTTATTATGAATTTCTTGAAAATGCTTCTTATTATTAGAGGGTCTCCTTGATACAAAGAGCAAAATAAAGAGCAAGGGGGAAGTTGGGGGAATGTCAGCGGGTAAGCACCGCTATACAGATAATTTTTCTATATAACAATAATATTAAGTACGTGAGTCATATGATGAATATAATGAGAACAGCAATGTAAATAGTTATGGTCAACTGCAATGGGGGGGGGGGGCGGAAGACCATAGAAATGTTAATTGACTAGGTGAATTAGTTATAACATGATGCGTGGTAGACAGCACTAAGCAATATGGGAGTTAAGTGTAATTTGTCATGAGTATCAAGAAAGAGCAGGTATAGCTCCAGTCTAGATATGATGAGATCTAAGTTTCACCATTGGAGAAGTGTGATTTGCAGTGCGTATCAAGAAAGAGCAGGTATAACTCCAATCCAGTTAGGATGAAATCAAAGTTTCACTATTGGAGCTCTATAGTAAAATGGTCTATGGAGTATTTATGTAGTATCTCCTCTAAGGGATATTGTCACCACTGGACACAGACGGTTAAGGGATGGTGGATATGACCCGCTCTCAGATGTAGAGCGTTAAAGGGTGAGGGGAGATACAGACGTTGGAGAAATGTTATGGGAGCTGATGGTCCTATAGAACAAAAACCTGGGGGTATTATGGTTAATAAACAGTAAAAATATGTGGGGATTGAGGTGTTATAGGATGCAAGTTCTAATGTATATCAACCTTTAACCTTTAGTATAGTGAGAGTTAGCTTGCATATTCTAATTCCCATAATATGTCCACATAGATACGACAGTCAAGTCATCTAGCAAATTAGGGTATCAATTATCCAGATCTCCTACCATAAGCTATATCTGATATATTACTGCTATATATAGAGATACTTAAGGGAAATAGTTATAATAGATAATATGTAGAATAATAATAACATCAAAAAACAGCAAAAACAGGTGCCAATACAACTGAATACAGTAATATAACTGGATATAAAACCAGGAAAGTGTTAGCTTGCATGTTCTAATTCCTATAACATGTCTGTATAAATATGATAGTCAGGGCATCTAGCTGATTAGGATAACTATTATTCAGATCACCTTTAATAGGCCATATCTGATATATTACTATCATGTAAATAAATATTTAGGGGGAAGAATGATAGCAGATAGCATATAAAATAAAAATAACACAGCATTTAGGCAACAAAAACAGATATCTATACAACTGAATATCCGAAATGGTAGTATTATAAAAAGGGATTGGTCTACGTTTTAGTAAAGAGCAACTAGTTCAGATTATATAGGATGACATTAACAGTTGTTGTTAGTAAGTGATAAATTGAGCCTACCTCTGTGTCTGGTGATGACCTACCCAGGAAAATACAAAACAATATCAGTTTTAAGGAGATTTCTCTCCATATATGGGGGAGGGGAAGTCAACATGATACATAGCCCTTAGATTTTTAATTATGGCTATTCTAAGTATGTAGATGCCTTATGAGGAGGTTGATAAACCTAGGGCCCTTTACTTTCATACACGCCAGTGGACCCGACAGATAGATTAGTACTCTAGGCAACTTAATCGAAATGACGCTATCAGATCCAGTTAAGCGGTAATTTGGGCATATGAGGGGTAAAGCTAAACAATACTGGAGTATAAATTGTTAAAAGGACATTATCTTTTGTGAACCATTATTGAGGGCTCTATAATGTGGGATAAAATGACTATGAGCATGGGTAGGTATGGATGGAACTTAGCATCACCAGGAGCCATTCAAAATGTTAGTATGGCTCTAGTCAGTACTCAGTATGGCAGTTATAAATTTTGTGAGTCAGAGTGTGGCATTTAACAGCAACAAAAATATTATCACACCAAAACACATCCTGGTCTTTAGAAAGTTATAGACTATAGACATTATTATATGAAAAATAAACTAATCCAAAGTAAAGAATAAATGAGTTAACCTTATAACACCTGGGCTGTAACAAAATAATGAAAAAAGAAAGGGAAGATCTTACTCATCTGATAATATGCTAGATGGACAAGTGATTACAGTGTCAGTAAGCTTATATAGGTTAAATCTGACCTCTAACAGTTCTGTTATGATATGAATAGTGGAGCTAATCAACACCTGCTCCTATATAATGTATTTTCATGAATTTCTGGCACAGTGATAGCATTGTGAACCTTTCATAAACTGGTATAGGTAAGGTATACAATAACATGGCACATTTATGAAATGAAGAAGGACCCGATGACTAAAACACTGTTACTGTCTGTGAGGAGACCTGTGGGATACAGCCTCCATTTGAGCAAGATAAGCTTGTCAAAAAGAACTTTTAGCTATCAATAGGTTAAGACCAAGAGTCCACAGTGTCTCGTGAGAGTCAGTAATAGATTTGGACACTGATCTTAAGCATAGAAGATCACCCAATTCCACTACGGGTGGGGCTGAACATGACAGAAGTGTGAAGCGGATCGATAATGGAGGATATGCTGGACATGTGCAGTCAAAGAAGCTCTCTTACCCACATCTGAACCCCTTGGCACAAAGACAGGCGGTAAGTGATCAGGAGCGCTTCAAGACTTGTTGGTGAGGGTCCCGCAAAAAATTCTAAATCTCCAATCCTCCCAGGATCACAAGATAAACTCACTCGGCTTGCCGAGTCAGCTTCAGCTGCTGCCCATGTGAGTGGTTGCTCTCTCAGCATGTCGCGGCTGGTTGTAGCGTCTGAGCCTTCTCTGCTCAAATATAAGGCACAGGTCTTCAGTGTTTCCTCTTCTGGCAGCTCTCGTGAAACAGTGGACATAGCTGCGCTAAGATGAGGCTGTGAATTGCTAAGCCGCCTGTCTTGTTCCGTCTCATCCGCCATTTGCGAATCTATAGTCGGCAGCATGTTAGGATTAGCCTTCATTACACACAGAAGTTGTGCATGGTTGCTGTCCATTTTCAGGGCTAAGGCAGTTAGAAGTGCTTGGATTTCGTTATGGGAAATATCATCCATGCCGGTAGATGCTTGTGCCCCCTCTTGTTAGCGTTATAGTGGTTCTGCTTCACCCAGCAGACTGGGGGGGATGCGCTGATGGTAAAAGGCCTCCACCAGATCTATGTAAGCCTCTAATAAAGCAGATGTGTAGCTGAAAACTTCTCACATTCCATATGAATCAGTTCAGCTTCGCTTCCTATATCCAATTCCTCCAAAAAGAATTGTCGTTTGCTGATTGAAAAATAGATATTTAGCATAGTAATAATATAAGGCCTAGAGCTGCTATTTTTTGATTCTGGTCTCGGCTGTTGCTAGACCCCGCCCCCTATTTATTACATTTTATACTCTACTGGTGGTATAACAAGTAATTAAAAACACATTAAGAGAAAACAATTTTACAGTACACTGTCCCTTCAATGCAAAAAGTTTATTGAATCAGGAGCAGTTAAACAATTTAAAGCATATTAGGTACCCTGCATGCTGAAATAGGCAGCCTCACAGTACATAAAACTTAAAAATAAACCTCTGAAGGAGGAGGACAAACGCCCAAGCTTAGAGACTTTTGGATACAGAGGCCAGCAGTTCCATGAAGATTTTGCTTTGACAGACAATGACCACCACAGAGCAGGAATGGCAGGAGAGGCAGCAGGCAGCAGAGTTAATGGACTAGGTAGGCCTCCGGTACACAATCCCCAAAAATAAACCTCCAAGGGAGGAAGACAAACACATGATTAGTGCCCCTTGGAGACAGCGGTCAACAGTATCCTAAGTATTTGGCATTAACGCACAATGACCACAGATCGGGAAGAACAGAAGCAGGAATGGCAGCAGATTTACTGAAGTAGCTAGACCTCAAAGTAAATAAATCTCAAAAATATACCTCCAGGGGGGAGGAGGGCAAATACATACCTAGAGCACCTTGGACTCAATGGCCAGCAGTTCCCTGAGGATTTGGCAATGACGGATGATGACCACCACAGAGCAGGAGGAGCAGGAGTGGCAGCAACAGCAGATGTATCGAACTAGGTAGGCCTCACAGTATATAAACATAAAAAATACACTTTCAGGGCAGGAGGAGGGTAAACACATGCCTAGAGCCAATTTGACACAGCGCCCAGCAGTTTTCTGAGGTTTGGCATTGATGGATTATGACAATCATAGAGCAAAAAGGGCAGGAGCATAAGTGGCAGCAGCAGGCTTACTGAACTTGGTATATCTCACAGTACCTAAACCTGAAAAATACACCTCCAGGAGAGGAGGAGGGCAAACACATGCTTAGAACCCCTTGGGCACAGCGGCAAGCAGTTCCCTGAGGATATGACATTGATGGGTGATGACAATCATAGAGCAAAAAGGGCAGGAGCAGAAGTGGCAGCAGCAGACTTACTGAACTAGGTAACCCTTACATTACTTAAACCTCAAAAATGCACTTCTAAGGGAGGAGAATGGCAAACACGTGACTAGAGCCTCTTGAACACAGTGGCCAGCAGTTGTCTAAGAATTTGGCATTGATAGATGATGACCAACACGGAGCAGGAAGGGTAGCAGTAACAAGCAGCAGATGTACTGAACTTGGTAGGCCTCACAGTACATAAACCGCATAAATAAACCTCCAAGGGAGGAGGAACACAGCGGCCAGTAGTTCTCTGAGGATTCGGCAGTGACGGATGAGGACTACCATAGAGCAGGAAGGGCAGGAGCAGGAGTGGCAGCAGCAAGCAGCAGACTTGCTAAACTAGTTAGACCTCACAGTAAATAAACCAAAAAAATACACCTCTAAGGGAAAAGTACAAACACGTTCCTGGAGCCCCTTGGACACAGTGGTCAGCAGTTCCCTGAGGATTTGGCATTGACAGATGATGACCAGCCATCACAGAGCAGGAAGGGCAGGAACTGGAGTGGATAACATTTGAAAATATTTCAGTGTCAAAGCTAATTGCTATTTAATGTAAACATGGCTGAGGCACTTGTACTTCCCTTTGTTAGAGGAGGCTTCAGAGGGTCCCACCAAACAGTCTACTGCCTCTATCCAAAACGCAGCTGCTTCACTCATCTGTGTTGTGCTTCAGCTGCTGGTAAGAGATGAAACAAATCTGCCTCCTGCTACTGCACTTCTCAATCACAAAGCAATTCTTTAGACTCCACACACCCTTCAAATCAGATTGTCCCTCCAAGTTGGCAGGTTATCACTTCGGAGAGCCATTTTCCCCTTAAAGGACCAGTAAATATAGTAAATTTGCATAATCAACAAATGCATGATAAAAAGACAATACAATGACACTAAGTCGATTGTTTGCTGACAAATTTCAATGTTATGTCTATTTCCACGAGCCAATCACAAATGCATATACTTATATATTCTGTGAATTCTTGCACATGATCAGTAGTAGCTGGTTTATTCAACAAGTGTAAATATAAAAAGACTGAACATTTTCTTAATGGAAGTAAATTGGAAAGATGTTTAAAATTGCATGTTCTATCTGATTCATGAAAGTATAATTTTGACTAGATTGTCCCTTAAATTCCGGGATCACACAAGGTGGCCAGCATCAGTTCTCCACATGGTCCTGCATATAACCCAGCAGCCTTCGCCAAGTGCTGTGTGAAGGGAAGTGGTAGTGGGGAGCAACTGCTTCCTTCCATCAACTGCTTGAAAGGCTCCCCTTCAAGCATGGGTAAGGATGCAACACTGACAGCTACTAGCTGACCTATCAGATGGGTTAATTTTCTCAACTGCTGCTTGGACATCCCCCTAGAGTGAAACCCCCCAAAATCCTCTAGCGTGGGCTGAACACATTGTTATGATGATGAAGGTGGCACCTAACTCTGCTGACCACTATCAATACCGTCTCCCCTGTCCTGACTACAGCTGGCAGTGATGTTCCTAGTAGGTGGCGTTGCCGGCTGTGATACTGTGCACTGCTACTTCTGCTGGGCCTTCTTCCCTAAATAACACAGCCTTGTGGTGGATATATAAATGTTGGTTCATCCCGGAGCTGGTGAAATGACCCAACATTCTACCACGGCTAACTTCTTTGCCACAAAATTGCACTAAGCAATGCTGCCATCACCAATGTTAACAAAGTGGTCCCATACCTTTTTGAATGTAAAGCAATTGCTGCAGCTTCCTACCCTTCTACCACTGTTGAGGTCTCTTGACAGTAGTTAGCTAATACTCTCTGCCCTCCATGGAACACATTTTCCTGTCCTAGTGGTGGTGTAACTGCCAGCGATTCTAGTACTGACAGAGATTGCACTACTAGTAGAATTGGCAACATGGGTAGTTTGTGAGGCTGTTTTAGAAACTGGATGCTCTACAACAGGAGATGATGGTGGTGATTGAGAGAATGCAGGAGGTCACTGCTGATATAAAAGCGAGGACTTCATCATCTCATTAGACTCCTAATCAAGTTCCTCCTGGTCCATAATAAAGGCTATAGCAAACATGCTGGTAGTTACAGAAAGATCCTCATCACCCAAAATAGAGACTGGGTGAAAAAACATGTTGAATGCATTCCTCTTCTCCCTGACTGCTTCCAAAAAGATGATCATCTAAATCTCCTGAAGCATCCGCCATGCTACTACTGTGGTTGTTCAGAGACAGACTTTCAGATTGCGATAAACCCACCCGAGTGCTACTATAATACATGAAAGCAATCAGGAGAGTAGTGGAACTGGCAGTGGTAGGACTGATATTGCCACTGGGGCGAACACTGTTGCAGGTGGTTTTGTGAGTAGACTGTCTAAAGAGCTGACGTTTAAATGGAGGGCACTTGGACCCCCTCACAATCCTACTACTAGACTTGGAGTAAAAAAACACAAGAAAAAAGAAGGTGAAGTATGTCACTCAAATGTGATGTGAAAATATGAAGTGATGGGTACTCACAAACAGAGGAGCACACACAGTGCTATAAACAGCAAGCTGAACCATTAAAAGCAGCCCAGCTGACTTATACTCTGGAACGAATCACGATGGGGGGACAGTTCATGTACCTCTCCAGACAGGTTGAACTCGCCAGATAAAACTGATAGAAATATTTTAATACTGCAGTGAAACCAGTACTCTGCTATGCTCATGCTCTAACCACACTATCAGCTGGGACCGGATAAATCACAGTCAGAGTATGGAGACAGACCGTCAGAGTGGATACGGGTATAACATACCACAATCAAGTGTGATCAATGTAGTTCCCAAAATACTGCAATGCGCCAAATACAGATCTCAGGTATAAACTGTAATATATAAAGACAAGTTTATTTAAAAACAAGATAAAACAACGCGTTTCTCGATACTAAGACCATTTCCTCAGGTGTTGAGACTTTTTATTCACACACACACATATATATATATATATATATATATGTTATATATATATTTGGGGGGGACTTTTCTATCACATATTGAGTTATTATACTATATATTTGTATTTTAGGGCGCATCTAGTTTAAAGGTTTTTCACCCTTTGTTTGACTACAAGTTTAAAATGCTCAAAACAATGTCAATGGCTTAGACAACCCTTACTGCTACTGATTTTGTTACTAATAGTGATAGTGGTGGGCCTTGCATACCTTCTACTCCTAGTGGACATGAGAGTGCATACTAAAGCAGATGCTAAAGATGACCTTGCTGCTGCAACTGCTATTGCTCCTCTAAATGCTTGAACTGGAGGAGCAGAAAATGTCCTTGAAAATTATAGTTTACTCTGTGTAACAGAGGAAACAGTACCACTCATTACACAAGCAGAAGCAGACATGGACTCTGCACTGGTAGTGATGGATGGTGCTGATACCACATGTCTGCTCGACTAACACATTTTTTGACAGAATAATATAATTATATATTATTAACTATTATGATTTTTTGGTTGATGCTCCGACTGCAGTAACAAATATGGTTTCAATTATATGAGGGGTACATCGTACTACAATATATGTAATACTGATAGTATACTAGTGACAGTGTAGACAACAGATGTGCACTCTGTTTAGTATAGCCAGCCACTGAGAAACGATTGTTATATATTTTACACCCAAAGGAAAATATATGCTATATATCTACTATGGTGCTGTAGAGAGCCTGTAGAAAAGGTACCTACTGTGACCCCCAATGCAATAACAAACTTACAGCCAGTTTATAAGTTTTGCGTTATGGCTGGCTCGCTACTAATTTGCAAGTCATTTCCACCGCTCACCTTTAATAGCGCTGCTATTACAGGTTTTCCATAAACCAGCGTTTCCTGGAAATATGGCAACGTTGAGCTCCATACCGCACACAAATACCAGCGCTGCTTTGAGTTGCTTTGATGTGCTTGTGCAGGATTTCCCCATAGACATCAATGGGGAGAGCAGACTAAAAAAAGTCTAACACCTGCAATGAGGGAGCTTAAAGCTCCGTAACGCAGCCCCATTGATTCCTATGGGGAAAGAAAATTTATGTTTAAACAACCTAACATAAACGCTAGAGTCTAAACACCCCTAATCTGCCGCCCCCGATATCGCTGCCACCCACCTACACTTATTAACCCCTAATCTTCCGCCTCGACATCGCCGCCATCCACCTACACTTATTAACCCCTAATCTGCCACCCCAATGTCGCCGTCACCCACCTACACTTATTAACCCCTAATCTGCTGCCCCCAGTGTCGCCGCCGCCACTATACTAAAGTTATTAACCTCTAAACCTCTGGCCTCCCACATAACTAACATTAAATAAATATATTAACCCCTAAACCTAACCCTAAGTCTAACCCTAACACCCCTAACTTTAATATAATTAAAATAAATCTAAATAAAAATGACTATTATTACCTAAATAATTCCTATTTAAAAATACTTACCTTTAAAATAAAACCCTAAGGCCTAGATTTAGAGTTGGGCGGTAGCCGTCAAAACCAGCGTTAGAGGCTCCTAACGCTGGTTTTTACCTCCCTCTGGTATTTGGAGTCAGTCAGGAAAGGGTCTAACGCTCACTTTGCAGCCGCGACTTTTCCATACCGCAGATCCCCCTACGCCATTTGCGTAGCCTATCTTTTCAATGGGATCTTCCTAACGCCGGTATTTAGAGTCTTGGCTGAAGTGAGCGTTAGAAATCTAACGACAAAACTCCAGCCGCAGAAAAAAGTCAGTAGTTAAGAGCTTTCTGGGCTAACGCCGGTTTATAAGGCTCTTAACTACTGTGCTCTAAAGTACACTAACACACATAAACTACCTATATACCCCTAAACCGAGGCCCCCCCACATCGCCGCCACTCTATTAAAAATTCTTAACCCCTAATCTGCCGACCGCACACCGCTGCCACCTACGTTATCCCTATGAACCCCTAATCTGCTGCCCCTAACACCGCCGACCCCTATATTATATGTATTAACCCCTAATCTGCCACCCCCAACGTCGCCGCCACCTACCTACACTTATTAACCCCTAATCTGCTGACCAAACCGCACCGCTACTATAATAAAGTTATTAACCCCTAATCCGCCTCACTCCCGCCTCAATAACCCTATAATAAATAGTATTAACCCCTAATCTGCCCTCCCTAACATCGCCGACACCTAACTTCAAACATTAACCCCTAATCTGCCGACCAGAGCTCACCACTGTTCTAATAAATGTATTAACCCCTATTGCTAAGTGTAACCCTAACCCTAACACCCCCCTAAGTTAAATATAATTTTTATCTAACGAAATAAATTAACTCTTATTAAATAAATTATTCCTATTTAAAACTAAATACTTACCTGTAAAATAAACCCTAATATAGCTACAATATAAATTATAATTATATTGTAGCTATTTTAGGATTAATATTTATTTTACAGGCAACTTTGTAATTATTTTAACCAGGTACAATAGCTATTAAATAGTTAATAACTATTTAATAGTTACCTAGTTAAAATAATTACAAAATTACCTGTAAAATAAATCCTAACCTAAGTTACAATTACACCTAACACCACACTATCAATAAATTAATTAAACTACCTACAATTATCAACAATTAAACCTAACACTACACTATCAATAAATTAATTAAATACAATACCTACAAATAAATACAATGAAATAAACTAACTAAAGTACAAAAAATAAAAAAGAACTAAGTTACAAAAAATAAAAAAATATTTACAAACATTAGAAAAATATTACAACAATTTTAAACTAATTACACCTACTCTAAGCCCCCTAATAAAATAACAAAGACCCCCAAAATAAAAAAATGCCCTACCCTATTCTAAATTAGGATTCTATCAGCCAATCGGAATTAAGGTAGGAAACATCGGAACAGCCAATAGAATGCGATATCAATCTGATTGGCTGATTGGATCAGCCAATCAGATTGAACTTGAATCTGATTGGCTGATTCCATCAGCCAATCCGAATTTTCCTACCTTAATTCCGATTGGCTGATAGAATCCTATCAGCCAATCGGAATTCGAGGGACGCCATCTTGGATGACGCCCCTTAAAGGAACCGTCATTCGTCGGGAAGTCGTCGGTGAAGATGAATGGATCCGCGCTGGAGGTCTTGAATATCAGCCGGTCGTCATCGGATTGAAGAACATAGAAGATGCGGCTTGGAAGAAGATGTTTGCTGGTCCGGATGTCCTCTTCTGCCCGCTTGGATCAAGACTTCAGCCGGAGGATGGACGTCACTCTTCAGCCCCCGCTTGGGCTTGGATCAACACTTCGGAGGCTTGGATCAAGACTTCCGAGGACGGATCGGTGAACCTGGCATGGTGAAGATAAGGTAGGAAGATCTTCAGGGGCTTAGTGTTAGGTTTATTTAAGGGGGGTTTGGGTTAGATTAGGGGTATGTGGGTGGTGGGTTGTAATGTTGGGGGGGTATTGTATGTTTTTTTTTACAGGCAAAAGAGCTGAATTCTTTGGGGCATGCCCCTCAAATAGCCCTTTTCAGGGCTGGTAAGGTAAAAGAGCATTGAACTTTTTTAATTTAGAATAGGGTAGGGCATTTTTTTTTTATTTTGGGGGGCTTTGTTATTTTATTAGGGGGCTTAGAGTAGGTGTAATTAGTTTAAAATTGTTGTAATATTTTTCTAATGTTTGTAAATATTTTTTTATTTTTTGTAACTTAGTTCTTTTTTATTTTTTGTACTTTAGTTAGTTTATTTAATTGTAGTTATTTGTAGGTATTGTATTTAATTAATTTATTGATAGTGTAGTGTTAGATTTAATTGTAGGTAATTGTAGGTAGTTTATTTAATTAATTTATTGATAGTGTAGTGTTAGGTTTAATTGTAACTTAGGTTAGGATTTATTTTACAGGTAATTTTGTAATTATTTTAACTATTTTAGCTATTAAATAGTTATTAACTATTTAATAGCTATTGTACCTGATTAAAATAAATACAAAGTTGCCTGTAAAATAAATATTAATCCTAAAATAGCTACAATATAATTATAATTTATATTGTAGCTATATTAGGGTTTATTTTACAGGTAAGTATTTAGCTTTAAATAGGAATAATTTATATAATAAGAGTTAATTTATTTCGTTAGATTTAAATTATATTTAACTTAGGGGGGTGTTAGTGTTAGGGTTAGACTTAGCTTTAGGGGTTAAAAAATTTATTAGAATAGCGGTGAGCTCCGGTCGGCAGATTAGGGGTTAATTATTGTAGGTAGCTGGCGGCGACGTTGTGGGGGCAGATTAGGGGTTAATAAATATAATATAGGGGTCGGCAGACGTAGGAAGTGTTTCCCCATAGTAAACAGTGGGGCTGCGTTAGGAGCTGAACGCTGCTTTTTTGCAGGTGTTAGGTTTTTTTTCAACTCAAATGGCCCCATTGTTTTCTATGGGGGAATCGTGCACGAGCACGTTTTTGAAGCTGGCCGCGTCCGTAAGCAACGCTGGTATTTTGAGTTGCAGTGGCGGTAAATATGCTCTACGCTCCCTTTTTTGGAGCCTAACGCAGCCCTTCTGTGAACTCTAAATACCAGCAGTATTTAAAAGGTGCGGGGGGGGGGGGGGGAAGCACGCGTAGCTAACGCACCCCTTTGGCCGCAGAACTCTAAATCTAGCCGTAAGCTAGCTACAATATAACTAATAATTACATTGTAGCTATCTTAGGTTTTATTTTTATTTTAAAGGTAAGTTTGTATTTATTTTAACTAGGTTGACTAGTTAGTAAATAGTTATTAACTATTTACTAGCTACCTAGTTAAAATAAATACGAAGTTACCTGTAAAATAAAACCTAACCTGAGTTACACTAACACCTAACATTACACTAAAATTAAATAAATTAAAATTTAAAAAAACATTTATCTAAATACAAAAAATAATAAACACTAAATTGCACAAAATAAAAAAGAAATGATCAAATATTTAAATTATTTACACCTAATCTAATAGCTCTATCAAAATAAAAAAGCCCCCCAAAAATAAAAAAACCCTAGCCTTCACTAAACCCTTTTGCGGGGCATTGCCCAAAGAAATCAGCTTTTTTACCTGTAAAAAAAAAATACAAACAACCCCACAACAGTAAAACCCACCACCCACACAACCAACCCCCCCAAATAAAAACCTAGCCAAAAAGCCTAAGCTCCCCATTGCCCTGAAAAGGGCATTTGGATGAGCATTGCCCTTAAAAGGGCATTTAGCACTTTTACGGTGCCCAAAGTCCATAATCTAAAAATAAAACCCACCCAATAAACCCTTAAAAAAAACTAACACTAACCACCGAAGATCCACTTAGAGTTTTTGAAAACCGGACATCCGTCCTCATCCAGCTGGGAAAAGTCTTCATCCAAGCGGCAAGAAGTCCTCAATGAAGCCGGGAGTAGTCTTCATCCAAGCGATAAGAAGTTGTCCTCCAGGCGGGCAAAAGTCTTCATCCAGACGGCATCTTCTATCTTCATCCTTCTGACGCGGAGCGGCTCCATCTTCAAGACATCCGGTGTGGTGCATCCTCTTCTTTCGATGGCTATTGAAGAATGAAGTTTCCCTTTAAATGACATCATCCAAGATGGCGTCCATTGAATTTTGAAGATAGAAGATGCAGTCTGGATGAAGACTTCTGCCTGCCTGGAGGACGACTTCTTGCCACTTGGATGAAGACTTCTCCCGGCTTCATTGAGGACTTCTTGCCGCTTGGATGAAGACTTCTCCCGGCTGGATGAGGATGGATGTCCGGTCTTCAAAAACTGTAAGTGAATCTTATGTGTAATGTTAGGTTTTAGTGTGACAGGTAAGGGTTTATTTTACAGGTAACTTTGTATTTATTTTAGCTAGGTAGTTAGTAAATAGTTAATAACTATTTACAAACTAATCAACCTAGTTAAAATAAATACAAACTTACCTGTGAACTAAAAATAAAACGTACACTAGATACAATATAACTTTTAGTTATATTGTCGCTAGCTTAGGTTTTATTTTACAGGTAAGTATTTATTTAGTTTTAAATAGTAATAATTTAGGCATTAATTGTCATTTTTATTTGGAATTATTTTAATTATGTTAAAGTTAGTGGGTGTTAGGGTTAGGGTTACGTTAGGGTTAGGTTTAGACTTAGGGTTAGGTTTAGGGGTTAATAACTTTAGTATAGTGGCGGCGACATTGGGGGCAGAAGATTAGGGGTTAATAAGTGTAGTTAGCTGGTGGCAATTTTCAGGGCAGCAGATTAGGGGTTAATAATATTTAACTAGTGTTAACGATGCAGCGTTTTAGCGGTTAATATGTTTATTATAGTGGCGGCGATGTCCAGAGCAGCAGATTAGGGGTTAATAAATTTATTTTAGTGTTTGTGATGCAAGAGGGCCTCAGTTTAGGGGTTAATAGGTCGTTTATGGGTGTTAGTGTACTTTGTAACACTTTAGTTATGAGTTTTATGGTACAGCTTTGTAACATAAAACCCATAACTACTGACTTTCGGTATGGATCTTGTAGTTATAGGCTGTACTGCTCACTTTTTGGCCGGACAGGCAAACTCGTAATACCAGCGCTGTGGAAGTCCCATTGAAAAAGGACTTTTTGAAAGGTGCGGTAGTTACGTTGCGTGACGGCCAAAAAAGTGTGCGGTACAGCTGTACCTGTGAAAAAAGAAATTTAAAAACTTTCTTGTGCTGCCAAATGTTAGGTAAGCTAAAAACTCCTATGATATTCCCCCTATGAATATCTTGTACAGAGGTATGAAAGGCAAAAGGGTTTTTGTAGTTTACAGCGCAAATAAATGCTTAAACCTGTTGAAATGATATATATATGTTTCGAAATGTGAAGAAATAGGGAGTAATACATTTCTCAATTACTAATATTTCCAACCTTACTTTGTGATGTGTTGATGTGCAGTCCCTAATTAGGGATTGGTAACCATACAATTAGTTAATCTTATGCAGTATATAGGTGTGAAAACATCAAGTTATCCTTAGGTGTAATATAAATAAATTTATTAGATCAACTGATCAAATAAAAACCAATATAAAGTTGATATAAAATATGATATGAAGTTGATATGTTTCAATAAAAAATAGATATTGACATAAAATTGATATACTCAGTTAATACCACATTGTAAGAACAAAGTAAAACAGACAACAGAATGCAGTCGGCCGACTGATTAAAAAAACAGAATTTATGCTTACCTGATAAATTTCTTTCTCTTGCGATGTATCGAGTCCACGGATTCATCCATACTTGTGGGATATTCTCCTTCCCAACAGGAAGTGGCAAAGAGAGCACCCACAGCAGAGCTGTCTATATAGTTCCTCCATTAGCTCCACCCCCCAGTCATTTGACTGAAGGTTAGAAAGAAAAAGGAGAAACTATAGGGTGCAGAGGTGACTGAAGTTTTTAAATAAAAATATACTACCTGTCTTAAATAGACAGGGCGGCCCGTGGACTCGATACATTGCAAGAGAAAGAAATTTATCAGGTAAGCATAAATTCTGTTTTCTCTTGCAAGATGTATCGAGTCCATGGATTCATCCATACTTGTGGGATACCAATACCAAAGCTTTAGGACACGGATGAAGGGAGGGACCAGGTACCTAAACGGAAGGCACCACTGCTTGTAGAACCTTTCTCCCAAAAATAGCCTCCGAAGAAGCAAAAGTATCGAATTTGTAAAATTTGGAAAAAGTATAAAGCGAAGACCAAGTCGCCGCCTTACAAATCTGTTCAACAGAAGCCTCATTTTTAAAAGCCCAAGTGGAAGCCACTGCTCTGAAGCGCATTGAATATCGCTCTCAGTTCTAGAATGTTTATCGGGAGGAGAGTTTCCTCCGGAGACCATAAGCCCTGTGCTTTCAGGGAGTTCCAGACTGCACCCCAGCCCAGTAGGCTGGCATCTGTCGTTACTATAAGCCCCTCTGGCCTGCAGAAACACATTCCCTGAGACAGGTGGTCCTGAGACAACCACCAGAGAAGAGAATCTCTGGTCTCCTGATCCAGATGTATTTGAGGAGATAAATCTGCATAATCCCCATTCCACTGTTCGAGCATGCATAGTTGCAGTGGTCTGAGGTGTAGGCGGGCAAAAGGAACTATGTCCATTGCCGCTACCATAAGTCCGATTACCTCCATACACTGAGCCACTGATGGCCGAGGAATGGAATGAAGAGCTCGGCAGGTGGTTATGAGTTTTGATTTCCTGACCTCCGTCAGAAATATTTTCATTTCTACCGAGTCTATCAGAGTCCCTAGGAAGGAAACTCTTGTGAGAGGGAAGAGAGAACTCTTTTTTATGTTCACCTTCCACCCATGAGATCTTAGAAAAGCCAACACGATGTCCGTGTGAGACTTGGCTAGTTGGAAAGTTGACGCCTGAATTAAGATGTCATCTAGATAAGGAGCCACTGCTATGCCCCGCGGTCTTAGCACTTTTGTGAAAATTCTAGCACTTTTGTGAAAATTCTGAGAGCCGTGGCCAACCCGAAGGGAAGGGCCACAAATTGGTAATGTCTGTCCAGAAAGGCGAACCTGAGGAATCGGTGATGATCTCTGTGGATAGGGATGTGCAGATACGCATCCTTTAGGTCCATGGTCATATATTGACCCTCCTGGATCAGTGGCAGAATAGTCCGGATAGTCTCCATCTTGAAAGACAGGACTCTGAGGAATTTGTTTAGGATCTTGAGATCCAATATTGGTCTGAAAGTTCCTTCTTTTTTGGGAACCACAAACAGGTTGGAAAAAAACCCTTGCCCCTGTTCTGTTCTTGGAACCGGGTGAATCACTCCCATGGTATGTAGGTCTTCTACACAGCGTAAGAACGCCTCTCTTTTTGTCTGGTTTGCAGACAATTGTGAAATGTGAAATCTCCCCCTTGGGGGGGGGAGTCTTTGAAGTCCAGAAGATATCCTTGGGAAACAATTTCTAAAGCCCATGAATCATGAACATCTCTTGCCCAAGCCTGAGCGAAGAGAGAGAGAGTCTGCCCCCTACTAGATCCGGTCCCGGATCGGGGGCTACCCCTTCATGCTGTCTTGGAGGCAGCTGCAGGCTTCTTGGCCTGTTTACCCTTGTTCCAAGCCTGGTTAGGTCTCCAGACTGACTTGGACTGAGCAAAATTCCCCTCTTGCTTCGCAGCCGGGGAAGAGGAAGAGGGACCACACTTGAAGTTCCGAAAGGAACGAAAATTATTTTGTTTGGTCCTCATTTTATTTGTTTTATCCTGAGGGAGGGCATGGCCTTTCCCTCCAGTGATGTCTGAAATAATCTCTTTCAGTTCAGGCCCGAATAGGGTCTTTCCTTTGAAAGATATGTTCAAAAGTTTAGATTTTGATGACACATCAGCAGACCAGGACTTAAGCCATAACGCCCTGCGTGCTAAAATGGCAAAACCTGAATTCTTTGCTGCTAATTTAGCCAGTTTAAAAGCGTCATCTGTAATGAAAGAATTAGCCAGCTTAAGGGCCTTAATTCTATCCATAATATCCTTTAATGGGGTCTCCATCTGAAGAGCCTCTTCTAGAGCCTCGAACCAGAAAGCAGCTGCAGTAGTTACAGGAACAATAGGTTGGAGAAGAAAACCTTGATGAACAAAAGTTTTCTTTAGGAGACCATAGGATCTTTGAAAGCACAACTGTCTTTGATAGGTATAGTTGTACGCTTGGCGAGAGTAGAAACAGCTCCCTCCACCTTAGGGACCGTCTGTCATGAGTCCCACATGGTGTCAGATATGGGAAACATTTTCTTAAAAACAGGAGGGGGAGTGAACGGTATACCTGGTCTATCCCACTCCTTAGTAACAATGTTCGCAATCCTCTTAGGGACTGGAAAAACATCAGTGTAAACAGGAACCTCTAAGTATTTGTCGCTAATACCTCCCTGAGCAACAAGCGGAGGTGTTCAAGCTTAAATTTAAAGGCCGTCATATCAGAATCTGTCTGAGGGAGCGTCTTGAGCTGAAAAAGAGAGCTGAGCAAGTCTTTTAGTAAAACATAACATTTATTTAACCCTTGTGGGTATTATTAAAAAACACTTCATAGTAACTCCACCACATAGAAACAATTCAATGAAAAAGTTAGAATACAGCTGTGTTAAGCATACGCGTTTCAGCAGAAGCCGTAGTCATAGCCTAACTAATCTCAAAGCGGGTAGATTTTAAATACCCCACAGAACACAGCCATTGGTTAAAACAGAATAAAAAATCAGCTGTATTAACTTAATTGTAATGTATTGAATTAATTAACCCTTTTCTCTACTAGTGAAAATGATCACCCTCATATCTGGTCTTGTATACAGATATCAAATAAAAGCCAACAAATCTATACAGTTGCACAGTAAAATGTTAGGAATAACAATGTGTTTAGCTGTATAATTGTTTTACCACGTACACTGTATGTTCTAAATTAGAAGGTACTTTGTCAGCATTGTTGTTGAGAGGAAAAAAGTATAATAGTTAAAGAGATATATATCATAAGATAGCGGATATAGTCACAAACTTATACCCAGTTATTAGTATAACAACAAAGTATTGAATGCATATAATGTAAATATCAGATTAAAAAGTACAGTGGTATTGTATGGAATCGAACTCACAACCTTTTAGTCTGGGGACAGAAGCTCTAACCACTAGGCTATCCCTAGGCTATACTGTAGGCTATATGTAATCCAGGCAATATGAATGTAGATAAGCATATGGTTACGTATTACTGTATCATGGGAATAGAGTCTAAATAGAATGTACATTGATACAACAGTAGATACTGAATATAATTTCATGGCATATCTGACACATATAATAAGGTTATACATGCATTAAGGTTCTCTCATGTTACCCATTACTGTAATTTAAAATAACCATAATAGGTTGAATAGGCCATAGCGGATGCTGCAGTACTTGAAACAATTGGTTATATTAGGACAAAGAGTAAAAAAACAAAGTATCTGTGTATTTAAACCAATTATACTCTACAGCATCAAAATTCTAGATAAATTAGATACAAGTGTAAGTTAAAGATATGTATTGGAATCAAACTCACTATCTCCTAATCTAAAATCGTAGGTGCTAACCACTAGACTATCTCTATACAATACTGTAGGCCTAGTGTAATCAACCTAATGAACATAATGTTAATAAACATCCAATAATGCTATATTTCTAAGGTCTGAGCAGGAATATGAATGTATATATGAATGTAAGGCTGGTAATGGACTGAAGGTTTAGAAAGTCTAAGATATTTCCTCCTACTACAATGTAGCGCCTCTTACTACAATGTTAGATATCCCTGCAGTAAAGTGACCCCACACTATGCTAGGATGCTAAGATGTAAAAATTATATGTAAATTAAGGTTAAAGGAGCAACCTTTAGAGTAGTGAAAATGCAACGATCTAAATCTATTGAACCCTAGACTTATAAATCTGATGCATACATAATCTAGATGGGTGTGATGTTCAAAAACATTAGACTTGCCAGTGATTTATAAAATCATATTCGGAGTTAAAGCCCTTAGGCACCCTAGTTTCAAGTCTGAAAATCCAGTACATTTCAATTCTGCTAAGAATCTTGTTTTTATCCCATCCTCTCTTGGGAAGGATGACCTTGTCAATTATCTGCCATCTAAATGTGTCAATACTTTTATCATGGCAAAGGGCAAAATGCTGGACAAGTGGAGTAGAAGATTTCCCTATTGTGATCGTGGAGAAATGCTCTCTAATACGTGACCCAACATCTCTCGTGGTTTGTCCTACATATTGTCGTCTGCACATGACGCAAGTAATGAGATATACAACATAGGAAGAATTGCAAAATTTGATGTCAAAACTTTCTTGTGTAATTTCTGATTTAAAGGTCTTAGAGAGTGTTGCATAATCACATGGTTTACACTTGTTTCTGCCACACTTATACATTCCCACATGGGTTAACCATGAGCTCTGTGTGTCTGACACAGGGGGCAGATCTGATGGGGAGATCATATTCCCTATAGTCATTCCTCGCCTGAATGAACACCTCACACCTTGATCAACAGTCGGAACAAGTTAATCATCAGCATTTAATTATTTGAAATGCTTCTTAATGATGCCACATATCTGCTTATACTGACTGCTATGTCCCGTGACAAAAGTGACACCACCAAATTTACTCTTGTCTTTATTCCTATCAATGTTGTCACTCAACAGAAGATCACAATTGATAGCAGCCACTTCTCTGTTGGCTTTTTTAATGACTCGGTCGGGGTAACCCCTTTGTCTAAGTCTCACATCCAATTCCTTTGCCCTGTCAAGATATTGACTGGGTTTGCTGCAGTTTCTTTTGAGGCGGATATGCTGCCCTTTTGCTACTGCATATGGAACAAAATCAGGATGGCATGATCTTGCATGCAAAAGAGAATTTCCCGCAATAGGTTTTCTGTATACATCCGTCTGCACTTTACCCAGGGAGTCAGCCTTTAGGGTGACATCCAAGTAGTTAATGTATTCTTTATGGAATTCAAAAGTGAAAGCCAAATTCAAGTCATTGACATTGAGCCATACAACATAACTCTTCGCCTCATGTAGGTCACCTCTGAAGATAAATATAAGGTCATCAATGTACCTCTTATAAAAAGAGATACAGTGACGATAGGGGTTTTCATCTCCATATATGTGGGACAGCTCCCACCAACCTAAAAATAGGTTGGCATAGGAGGGGGCAAACTTAGCCCCCATAGCTGTCCCACATATCTGGAGATAAAAGACCCCCTCAAACCTAAAAAAAATTATGGGACAAAAGAAATTGGGTCACCTCCAGGATAAACTCCTGAAAATCAGGGGTATATTCAGAGTACACTCTCAGAAAGAACCGAATAGCCTCTATACCTCTTTGGTGGGGTATAGAAGAGTACAGTGCTGCTACATCGTCTAGCACCACCACGAACCACCCTTATCAGAAGATTTAATCACTATGTCTTTGCAGCTTTTAAGTTGGTCTAGGGCTTTCCTCTCCTGAAAAGATAAATTGGAAATTCTGGCTGTACTTGAAGTCTGTGTATGCAACAATTTTAAGTTTCTCTCTACCCTCTGATAAAAAGTCTCAATCACTGTGCCCCTGCTCTGAATGGGGTAGAAGGAAGAAGGGTTTTTGAACCCACAAAAAACTGTTTCTAGTACCTACATCCTCATTGGTTACAGAGTGGTTCCATGAGAGCATCTTCCCTGAATCAGAAATTTCTACCTCAGATAGCAAATCTCTTACCCCTACTTCAGAACATTGTGAGGGTATATCGGATATGGCTACTAAAGCGTCAGAAGGCTCAGCATTTGTTCTTAACCCAGAGCTGTCACGCTTTCCTTGTATCCCAGGAAGTTTAGATAAAACCTCTGTGAGGGTTGTATTCATAACTGTGGCCATGTCTTGTAAAGCAAACGAAGTTGACGCACTAGAGGTACTTGGCGTCACTTGTGCGGGCGTTACTAGTTGTGACACTTGGGGAGAGCTAGATGGCATAACCTCATTTCTTTCTGTCTGAGAATCATCTAGCGCTATAATTTCAAGTGCTATAATATGCTCTTTAAAATTTATAGACATATCAGTGCAAGTGGGACACATTCTAAGAGGGGGTTCCACAATGGCTTCTAAACACATTGAACAAGGAGTTTTCTTGATGTCAGATGTGTTAAACAGGCTAGTAATGAAACAAGCCAGCTTGGAAAACACTTTATTCAAAGTAAATAATACTTAGAAAAAAAACGTACTGTGCCTTTAAGAGAAAAAAATATGCACAAACTCTGCAAAACAGTGTTAAAAAGCAGTAAACTTTTCGAAATTTTTACAGTGGAATCATAAGCCCTTAGTAAGATTGCCCCACCAGCCAAATAAACGATTAACCCCTTAATGGAAAAACGTCAAAAAAACGGTATAAAAACGTTCAGCACCTTGCCACAGCTCTGCTGTGGTGCCTACCTGCCCTTATGGATAGATTTGTGGGGAAAAAGCTTCCTTAAGGCCCTCAAGCACAGCAGGACCCTCCGGAGAAGCAGCTGGATGTCTTGTGTGTAAAATAAACTGCGCAATTGAGGAGTGAAAATAGGTTCCTCCCACCTCACTCGATGTTAGTGGGGCCTAAAAGAAACACACCAGTGTTTCTAAACTAGCCATGTGGGAAAATAACCCTTAAATAAGCCATAATGAACCTCCAAAGTCCCTCAAAACGTTAACCTCTTTTAATAAAAAAATTTTTTCTATAAGTGTCACCAGTAACAAATTAGCCCTTTATGCAAGCTGGGATTCCATACTATGTCTCTGAATACAGCTTACCCTTCCCTCATGGGGATACTGTCAGCCTTTTCTAGAATAATCACAGTCTGTCTAGAAAAAAATTGACTGAACATACCTCAATGCAGCTTAGCATGCAAACCGTTCCCCCAACTGAAGTTTTCCTGTACTCCTCAGCCTCTGTGGGAACAGCAGTGGATCTTAGTTACAAAGTGCTAAGATCATCATCCTCCTTGCAGAAATCTTCATCCCTTTTCTGCTAGAGAGTGAATAGTACACACCGGTACCATTTAAAATAACAAACTTTTGCTTGAGAAAAAAAAAAACTAACATTTTTGTCACCACACTCTGTACCCTTCCTATTGCTTAGAGCCGGCAAAGAGAATGACTGGGGGGTGGAGCAAAAGGAGGAGCTATATAGACAGCTCTGCTGTGGGTGCTCTCTTTGCCACTTCCTGTTGGGAAGGAGAATATCCCACAAGTATGGATGAATCCGTGGACTCGATACATCTTGCAAGAGAAAAGTGTATTTTCTCAATATAATATTAATGTAGAAAGTTCATCAGTAAATAATTCAACTAAATGATAAGTCCAGGGATAGCAGACAAGAGAAGTTTGAAATAGTTTTTTTGATCCTCTCACTGTCTGCCCATGTTGACCACAGTGATCCGGTCTTAGAGCAGAATGTAGGTAATCCTAGTGTCTTTAGTGTAGTGATAACATGTCACATTCGCAACCCAATGTTATAAATCAAAAGTCAATATTTCAGGGCTCTACGGTCTTGGAGTGTGAGGACAGCGCAGTATGATGTGTGGAGTTAACTGAGGACAACGTGGTGAGAAGCGGTCTCAGATTGTGATAGTGTTTCACTTACTGTCTGCCTCTGTCGATTCCTACAAGCCGATTCTGGAGCCTGGGTTACCTGAGTCTCTGTGAACTCCGGGTGTCTGGTCCGGGTATCTTGAAGGTTTTTTTGAAGAACCTCTGAGACCGCTTCTCATCGCGCTGTCCTCAGTTAACTCCACACATCATACTGCGCTGTCCTCACACTCCAAGACCGTAGAGCCCTGAAATATTGACTTTTGGTTTATAACATTGGGTTGCGAATTTGACATGTTATCACTTTCTCTTGTCTGCTATCCCCGGACTTATCATTCAGTTGAATTATTTACTGATGAACTTTCTACATTAATATTATATTGAGAAAATACACTTTTTTTAATCAGTCGGCCGACTGCATTCTATTGTATCTGTTTTACTTTTTTCTTACAATGTGGTATTAACTAAGTATATCAATTTTATGCAATATCTATTTTTTAATGAAACATATCAACTTCATATCATATTTTATATCAACTTTATATTGGTTTTTATTTGATCAGTTGATCTAATAAATTTATTTATATTACACCTAAGGATAACTTGATGTTTTCACACCTATATACTGCATAAGATTAACTAATTGTATGGTTACCAATCCCTAATTAGGGACTGCACATCAACACATCACAAAGTAAGGTTGGAAATATTAGTAATTGAGAAATGTATTACTCCCTATTTCTTCACATTTCGAAACATATATATATCATTTCAACAGGTTTAAGCATTTAGTTGTGCTGTAAACTCCAAAAACCCTTTTGCCTTTCATACCTCGGTACAGCTGTACCTACAAGATTCGTAATACCAGCGGTAGGGAAAAAGCAGCGTTAGACTCATAACGCAAAACTCGTAATCTAGCCGATGGTTTCAGACCAGTACTGCATATACTAAACTGTACACAGGGTTATGAAGAGGAGAGGGAAAGGATGTGAGCACTTTGCATGGCTGTTTGTTAGTTCCAATAAACAAAAACAAATCAAGCATATGAATGAACACTTACTGTCACACAATTATTTTGTTTGAAAAAAAGATTGGGCTAAAGCTTAAAGTTTATTTAGAATTTGTAATCATCAAGAATTGCATGCTGCTTTATTGAGTGACATTCTGCACAAAACCAAAACAAAATAAGTGGATGTACAGTATATCCATTAAAAACAAACTGTAATATATTTAAAACTACCAATATATATATATATTTTTTTTAAAGGGGCAGTCATTTATTTATGTTGTAGTGGAAGAGAATCTTATACCCCTAGGTGTAGACTAGTTTGAGCAATAACCCAGGAAGTATTTCCAGCTGGGCTTTTTGCACAGGCTGCAGCACTTATTGTTCTGCCTGCACTTTTATATAACAAAGATGAAGCAATGAATGTCATACAATGAACATGGTGAAATTAGTCACCAGATGTGGCCAAGCGGCTGTCTGTTTCAATAAAATGTACTTGACCTCGCTGTCATTGCTCTTTTTCTTATGATTTTCTTACTGACTACATTTCTTTATAACCTTTTCACAAATAATAAAAGCTTTCCACTTGTTCTTAGAGTTAATGCAAGCAAAATAATATTTAGTTCCCTTCAGGTGTGTAAGCTATTTCAGCAAATAAATACTCTGTAATCTGTTTGCCATATACTTCTTACAAACTGTTTTAAATAAATGTTCCTATGGTTCATCTTATTGTACTGATATTTAATGTAAAACTTCAAATTTGAATAATTACTGATAGGACTAAAGTCCCTTATAAACCTAGATAAACAGATCTGATGGACATTTCGCAAAACTGTCAGTGGAATTTTAGTTTTATACATTTAAAGTTAAAATCTAACATTTTTTTTTTTTTGTTCATTAGCACTTTAAGAGATGGAACATTTAAAATTGAAATGTGTATGAATACATTTTAATTTTTATATAGAAGCATTTTGAAGACAAATGCGTTGGCAATAAATTAGATTTGTCAGAATACTTGTTTTGCATTTTTTCAAATGCTCGGTTTGGCTGAATTTTGTCTATGTGGGCATTCAGTTCCAATAAATATTAGATTCAGAATTGTTAGCTGTTCCTATTGGAAATAATGGTAATATAAACAACTAATATTACCAAAAATCTTACATTATAGCATTTGAACAATTAAAAGAACCTATCTTTCAATGTTAAAGGGACAGTCTACACCTTAGTAATCTTAAAGTGTTACCTTAGAATAAAGGGACAGTCTACACCAGAATTTTTATTGTTTTAAAAGGTAGATAATCCCTTTATTACCCATTTCCCAGTTTTGCATAACTAACACAGTTATAATAATATACTTTTAACCTCTGTGATTATCTTGTATCTAAGCCTCTGCAAACGCCCCTTTTTTCAGTTCTTTTGACAGACTTGCAGTCTAGCCAATCAGTGCCTGCTCCCAGATAACTTCTCGTGCACGAGCACAGTGTTATCTATATGAAATACGTGAACTAACACCCTCTAGTGGTGAAAAACTGTTAAAATGCAATCTGAAAGAGGTGGGCTTCAAGGTCTAAGAAATTAGCATATGAACCTCCTAGGTTAAGCTTTCAACTAAGAATACCAAGAGAACAAAGCAAAATTGGTGATAAAAGTAAATTGGAAAATTGTTTACAATTACGTGCTCTATCTGAATCATGAAAGTTTATTTTGGCCTAGACTGTCCCTTTAAGCTGCAAATATCCTCCTACACCTATTCAATATCATGCAGCAGGAATGGTAAAAAAGTTATTTTAAAATGTATATTGTTTATGACTGCCAAACTCTGCTCACTGATGACATCAAGATATGGGCTGCATTTTACATCCAATCACAAAAGCCTCACTAGCAGAATTCAACAGACTGTCAATGCTATTCAGCAGAGTGGCTAGATGTAGCCCAGATTGTGATGTCTTCAGTGGGCGCAGCTAGGCAGCCATTTTTAAAGTGGCCAGAAACAATATTCATTTTATAATAACTTTTTTTTACCATTCCTGCTGCATGATATGGAAAGGGGTGCAGGAGGATTTTTACAGCTTAATCTAAGGTAAGACTTTAAGATGACTAAGGTGTAGACTGTCCCTTTAAAAGGACTTACAACCCCTGTATGATTAAAATCCAGCATTTTGTACCTGACCGGCTGTCCCTAACATCAGTCATTAGTAACACTAACTGCTAGCAGGATTGGACAAGGGACAGATGACAAATGAATAGTAATGCTACTGTACATTATTACAAAGGAGCTTATTAATAAAACAATATAATTCCTTACCCCCATTTCTTGACTTTGTTTCTTTTATTACATTCATTTACACATATATTTAGAGCATTTTACTTAAAAAAAAACATCTGAAGTGATTGGTGGATATGTAAGTATGTAATTAATGATTGGTGGTCTGACTGCATCGATTTCAGGAGTAGCAATGTATTGAACCTTAATGTGCAAGTTTAAATATGGCAGGAATTACACACACAAAACAGTGGATTTTGGTAAATAAATATCTAACAACATTGTTTTTTTTTTATACTTTTATTTTCTTTTAAAAAGGGAAGTTGGTAAAACAATATCATTAAGGTGCTTCAGCTTCTGTTTACCCCTACACACACAGGATTCACTTTATGCGTGAATGTGAACAATGTTTGTGATGCATAGCAACCACCCAGATAGGTCCTTAGTAAATTCCATGGAAACAGTTGATGTCATGATGTATTCACTGTTGCCTGTCAATGAGTTTTCACTTCAACTAAAAATTTATATAAGCAGTCATTAACCCTTTTGCTAAAGCTCCCTTAGACAACCAATAACAACTATATTTTCTGAAAAAGTATGTGTGTGTTAGTATGTATGTGTGTATGTGTGTATGTGTGTATATATATATATATATATATATATATATATAATTTTTTGTTTTAATTAAATGTATAAGCTATAAATACAAAATTGCAGAATGAAGTCTGAAAACAGCCAATATATATTATGATTTACACAGTAAGATTTATTTTCTATATAAAACAGAAATTACTATGTGCGGATCTCCTACCAATATGTCAAAGAAAAAAAATAACAATGAATCATGTGAAAGGGGGAAAATGTTTAGAAAGACCACTGGAACACTGAAAATCCACAAAAACAAACTGCTCAAATGATTTTTGAACTATGCACACCATACTGATGCTGTGTGCTAATCCTTCTATCTACTCTGGCAGGTTCAATTATTAATATTCTACACCAGCTCCCTTTAGACAGAACCTAGGATTAGTAACCTTCGTATAATCCTGGTTTCCCAGTAAACCCTGAACTCCTGAAGGATCATAAGACCTGAAAAATACAATTGATCTTTAAATAGAAATCTGAAATCCTTTAAAGCAATCCTCATAGTTAACTTCTGAAAGCTTTATCATTCAATTAATATGCTATTTTCCAGTGTATGCTGACTTAAAGGGAAGCACATCTTTCAATGAGCAAGAGAAATGAGAAAGCATGTGATAATAATTACTAAACTTGTTATTTTTGCTGATTTTTTTTTTAGGGGTGCAGTGAAAATAAAGCATGACAAGAACTGTGCCCGAGCTAGGTACTAAATAATAGTAGTTGCAGAATACCATTCACTTCTGGCAGCAGGATGGGTGCAAAATGAAATGAAATGTTCACGTGAAAAAGATGCAGCTTCTCAGTACTCAGTAGAGAAAGAGAGAGGAGAAAAAAAAAAGAGAGAGAAAGGGAAAAAAGAGAGAGAAAGGGAAAAAAAGAGAAAGAGAAAGGGAAAAAAGGGAGAGATAAAGCGAAAAGAGAGAGAGAGAGAGAGAGAGAGAGAGAGAGAGAGAGAGAGAGAGAGAGAGAGAAAGGGAAAGAGAGAGAGAGAGAAAGGGAAAAAAGAAAGAGAGAAAGGGAAAAAAAGAGAGAGAGAGGGAAAAAAGAGAGAGAGAGAGGGAAAAAAGAGAGAGAGAAAGGGAAAAAAGAGAGAGAGAAAGGGAAAAAAGAGAGAGAGAAAGGGAAAAGAGAGAGAGAGAGGGGAAAAAAGAGTGAGAGAAAGGGGAAAAAAGAGAGAAAGGGAAAAGAGAGAGAAAAGAAAAAGAGAGAGAGAGAGAGAAAGGAAAAGAGAGAGAAAGGAAAGAAAAAGAGAGAGCGAGAGAGAGAGAGAGAGAGAGAAAGGGAAAGAGAGAGAGAGAGAAAGGGAAAAAAGAAAGAGAGAAAGGGAAAAAAGAGAGAGAGAGGGAAAAAAGAGAGAGAGAGAGGGAAAAAAGAGAGAGAGAAAGGGAAAAAAGAGAGAGAGAAAGGGAAAAAAGAGAGAGAGAAAGGGAAAAAAGAGAGAGAGAAAGGGAAAAGAGAGAGAGAGAGGGGAAAAAAGAGTGAGAGAAAGGGGAAAAAAGAGAGAAAGGGAAAAGAGAGAGAAAAGAAAAAGAGGGAGAGAGAGAGAAAGGAAAGGAAAAGAGAGAGAAAGGAAAGAAAAAGAGAGAGCGAGAGAGAGAGAGAGAGAGAGAGAGAGAGAGAGAGAGAGAGAGAGAGAGGAAAGGAAAAGAGAGAGATTAAATTTTGGCATATGAGCTTACACCCAGATTGTATTTTTTTTTCTAGCTCATCAATACTAGTGTCTGTGCTACAAGACCCCACTTGAGCTCAGTTAGCTCAATAAGCCCTTTCTGCTCCACTTTTTAAATCAATGAATCCAATATAAGTACATTACTAACATATATTGCCCCTTGTAGTGAATATTAGTTTACTCATTAATTAATATATAATATATATAATATAATATTATAGGTTAAATATATGTGCTCTATATTAAGTGATTTCATTTGCATGGCCCATATAGGTTTAAAAAAATGCAGACATTAATTAATACTGCTGAAAGCTAAACACAGCCAGCATATGTTTAATACTTTACACAGCCTAAAGTGCCTGCACACTGGTTACACCCATTGCTTCCTATGTTTTGAATATTAAAACTTAAATTGAGCAGGAAGTTTGCAAATATTAATACAAAAAAAAGTGTCATTGCATTTTTTCCCACTCTTCTACTTACATTTCTAACTTGCCCAGGAGAAATCTGCACAGCGTATGTGCAAATGAAGTCCAGCTGTTCAGGCCCCACCACCATCAATCAGTACTCAATTGTTGAGAACAGGAGGCTAGAAGGAACTCTTCCTCATTTAACTGGGAGGGATTCATGCATTAGCTGTCCTCCAACATGATTTCCTTGGAGGGGGGGGGGTAAATTATCTCTGTCGTCCCGTCCCCCCCGTTCCTACACCCATGAAGTATTGCTCTGGTTTCCTAAAAATATCTATGAAACCAAAATAGCTGTGCAGCCCAAAGGACTGGACCTGCTATCCAAAGATATCAATTATAATGATAATCTCCACAGAATAGATAGATAATCCATAGTATAAACTTTCAATAGAGGTCGTAAGGACAAAGGCCCCCATTTATGAAATGCTGGTTAGACAAAGCTCACTCCCAGAACCTTGTCCACACAGAATAGTGGCAAGCAAAGTTTTTATTACAGTAGTCAAGCACTCTACTTTTGTCCAACCAATCACAATAAAACTTGTCAATTACCCCTATTGGATCTGATTGTGATGATTTAATTCTGTCAGTCTTGAGGTGGAAGAAATGTTAACTATAAGCAGTCTTAAGACCACACCTACTTAAATAGCATTTTAGGCCCAATTACATGAGCTTGAAACTCTCGGTCCAGAAGCTGCATCTGCATCTTCTTAAATAGTGCCCTAAGTCTGGAAAGGATTTCAAGAATCAATGGGATCAGCATAATGCTATGCTGAGAATTTTCTAAGTGTACAGTTCAGAAATAAATGTGAATGGAACTTCTGGTTCTTGTGTGCGATCAAAATCTATATCTCTGTTTGTATCTAAAGATTTTTTAAGCAATTGCTAACTAACTTTTATAAAGTCTGGTTTATATAATAATTACATTTTTAGAGCCACAAACCAGTCCAAATGTTGAACAAAGTTTTTAATGCCCCGTGTCAGTAAATAAGAAGTGACAATGTATAGCCTCATGTTTCTCATAAAGCATTACATAATCATTTTATAATTTAATTTTGTAGATATGTAGCACCAGGGAAAATGCACACTGTGGCCCCTTGGGCATTTGGTGGGAAAAATGGGAGATCAGAAAACTCTTTTCCCTTTGCAATCTGACCTCAAAGTTAAGAAGATTTACAGATAACTTTTTTGTCTTCGGATGCCATGACTGCCAGCCATTATAATGGGTTTCTCTGGCAGAGGTAGCTGCTTTTTTCAGCAGTACATATTTTTTCATAAACAGTCATGAAGTATATTGGTGTCCTCTGGACCTGATCACCAGCTAAAGGGACAGTAAAGTTAAAATTAAACTTAAATGGACAGGATAAATACATTTCCAATTTACTTTTATTATAATATTTGCTTTGCTCTCTTGGTATCCTATGTGAGCTCAAGTGTGAACACATATTTAGCAATCTATGGCAGCAGTGTTTGCAACTATGTATAACATTGGTATAAACATAGTTGAAAACACTAGTGCCAGATGGGTAAAGCATGTATTTTGCTTAGAAATGTAAGGCCAATAAAAGGAATTTTTACATTTTGCTAATATTTTTATCATCATCATTATTATTATTATTATTAATAACTATTTCTATATAATAGATACTATTAAATAAATACAGTGAACTATAGAATCCTTTAGTTTATAATGGATATAGTCATTAAGTTTTCAGAGCGAACCACCTCACCAACTCTTTTAGAACAAATATATCTTCAACTCAACTCTGCTCCATCTCCTACTTTTCTACCGTAATCTTCCCTTCTCTCTATCTGATCACCATCTACTAGAATTAATATTTGTAATGAAAAACAAATATTAATTTTGTTTTAATGAAATTAATAGCCAAATTAATGCACCAAAGAAATGCAAAAAAAAATAGAAAAATAAATATTGATTAACGTCCTATATTGCATGCCAAGGGAGCAAGCACAATAAACCTCCTATTAGCGCAGCCGGAGCCCTGTGAAGAAAAGGAGCGGTTAAGCGCGGCTCTCCAGTGTGCTAAACGTAAGTACAAAGCTACAGGTGAACCTTTTCACCTATATTTTTGCAACATTTACATTCATTAAAACGAAAATGCATGTAAAATCATTTAGATCTACCAGACTTTTCTTGAAAACTGAAATATCTACCCTTTAACATCTCCATTAGGTCACAAACTTCCTCTGTAATTCACACTACTCCTAACTCAATCTCTCAAGAATCCAAACTTTCCTTAACATGGACAATAACAAACATTAATTTACTTGCTAGTATTTAATACTGCTACCTACTGCTAAGTAGCCTTACCAACTCCTCCCTATCTGCCCTCCATTCTACAATAAATGTTTTAATTAGACTTATCCGCCTAAGTTGTGGATCCACATCAGCTGCCCTAAGCCTACACTGGTGAAGCTTAAAAATACAATTCAAAATATTGATCCTAACCTAAAAGGTATCATCTTACACTCAACTATATTTATTTTTATTATCAGTTATTTGTAGCGCACCAACAGATTCTGCAGAGCTATACACATAGGCATTATATGCAAGGTAACATTTATAGGGATCAAGTGGGTAGAGGGTCCTGCCGAGAGTTGCACTTTTGTAGTCAGCTCTTATGAAAGTGATCTACAAACAGCTGGGCTCATAGGCTTATATGCTAAGGGGTTAAAGGGGATAACAAAGGAGGAGAGGGACTGGAGTTAGGAAAGATTAGTGTAGGGTGTATGCATACCTGAACAGTAGAGTCTTTAGGGATCGCTTGAAACTGTTAAAACTAGAGTCTTGTTTAGCGAGACAGAAATAGGGGCCAGTCTGAAGAAGTCCTGAAGATGGGAATGTGTGGAAATAACAAGAGAGGAGGAGGTAATGACCAGAGCGAAAGGGGACAGGAGGGAGAGTATCTGGAGACAAAGTCTGAGATATAACTGGGGAGCAGTGCTGTTGAGGGCCTTGTATGTCAGAGTATGAATTTTGTGTTTAATTCCTATTGTGCTTTCCTTCTTTTTTACTACTTATACAGCTTTTCACAGACATAATGATAAATTAAAAACAGGTAACAACAAAAACAATGAATAAGATAACAACCAATAAAAAACAGTTATTCAAATGAGCAGATGAAATTAACCAATAAGAAGTGTCATAGTGTCCATATACTGTCCAAATAGTCCCTAATCCTCCTCTTTCTCTTTTGCTGCTGACAAGATAAGTATTATTTACATTCTTTAATTTTCTGCATTATTAACGAGTTTTATTAATTTCATTTTCGTCATTGCAGTTATACATACATAATTCCTTTTCATTCCTGTTTTTTGTTTTCTTATATTTATTAACTTTTGGAAAACACTTTTTTTTTTCCTCCTTATTTCAGTTTCTTTTAACCTTTTTAAGTTGTTTTGGCTTTTAATCGACCTCTTTGTCTCTTATTGCCTCCCTTACCTACCGTTTTTGGTATTTTCTCCCTGTCTTTCTCTTGTTTTTCTTTATCCGGCATAACGGATGTTTAGCCATGCCCCCTTTCCTTCGTCGTAGTAGTTTCCCGCCCTCTGTTTTACCTCAGAGGCTACATATTTTCAGCTCCCCGTCTCTTCAAATTCCTCTAATTTTTTCTCACACAATCTTCAAGTCGCCACATTGTAAGCTCATTTAAGTTCCCTGTTTTTTTCCTGTTATCAGTTGCAATTTCTGGCCACTAAGTGTCTCTCCCTGTTTTTTAGGTTTCCTCTGTACTTTTTGCTGCATTTCTCTTACAGCTCATTACATTAACACTGCAATATTTACAAACAAATATATATTTACTCATTACACAAATGTCTCAATCTGACAATCCTGCAGAGGATTCTGTAAATTTTGTAAATGAAAAACTTTCATCTTTCATTTAAAAAATAGATGATAAAATGAATGCATTAATGGCTGTCATAAACTCTGAGCATAATGCTCCTAAGAAGTGCAAAGCTAAAACTAAACATTTAATTCCTGTTTCCCCTCAGCTTAATTAAAGGCCTCTAAGTATTTCTCAACAAGACAACCCTCACTCTGCCTTAATGCAAACTGTGTACTTCTGCTAGCCAGCAGATTTTTTTTTCTGGCACCAGAACCCCTGATTTTTCTAATAATCAGAATTCAGGGTGTATTTTTCCAGAAAATGGTAATAATAATGATAATAAACCCCCTCTAAGAAAATCCTCACCACAGATTGTTTTAAAAGCACATTTCCTCTTCAGATGAGGAATATTTTTCGGATGATTTTAATGATAATAAACATTCTGAGGATTTTTCCACCGACTCAGATTTTGATGATTTCTCAAATACAAGAGATTTAAAAAAATCTCATTCTTTAAAATCTCATGATGATAACATTTTAAGAAGACGTAATATTATTCATAGACTTGATCCCGAATTATCAGATTTTGCTTCTAGCCAGAGATCTTCCGACCCTAATGGCCTCCTTTTTGGTGATTCATACCTGTTTTAGAATGAATAATTATGCTAAAACATTTAATACCTTATCCAAAACAAAATCCATTATTAAGAAAACACTTTACACACAATCCAGTGTTTTTGACAGGGGCCATTTTCCTGGCTGCTCCTTATACAACTCATTCAACACTAGGTCTCAATATTACTATTCCAGTACCAAACACAAAACCCTACCTTTTTTCAATCAAGAAGCCGCCCTTAGTCCTCAAGGTCATTTCGTACAAGAGGACGCTCCAGAAACCCACAAGGTTACCACAAGGTAACGCCCTTTCTCTCTCACTTTCACCGTTTTTCCCCTCAAAAAATAGGTGGCACAGTGTGAGACTGTGAGAGAGTGTGTGTGACAGTGTGAGACTGTGAGAGAGTGTGTGTGACAGTGTGAGACTGTGAGAGAGTGTGTGTGACAGTGTGACATTGTGAGACTGTAAATGTGTGTGTGACTGAAGGTATGTGTAAGAGAGTGGGTTTGTGTATGTCATGTACAGATATTTGAATCTCTATGAAGCTGGAGCTTTTACTTTCCCTTGTTGTATATATTTTGTGAAATATAATAATTATTAGAGTCCCTAATATACAAGAGGCTGCTAGCAATTTTGCCAATGTTCTGTTACTATTACTTGCTCTAATTCTTTTGAAGGTCATCCTCCTGTGAGCAATAGTTTTAATAAATGCCCTGATAAAGAGATTTGGCCAGATATTAAATTTTATTCACAAAATCAGTGGCTTAAGTGTGTTTAATAATTCAAGCTAAAAATGTTTGTTTTTTTCCGCATAAGAATGTTTGGGGCTACTATTTTTTTGCTCGATCAGCCATTACAGGGGTCTAAATTTAACTAGTGATCTTTCATTTACCCTACATATGCTTCTCATTTACTACATAAGTATTACCTTTTAATATAGTTTAGTTAATGAAGTTGAGGTCCAAGAGAGGCCTCTATGGAGGATATACAGGGTCTTATTATCATATGTGGCTATGTCCAGATTTGTGTCTTCTGAAGGGGGTATGGGTAAAAGCCGGATCCATGTCTAATTTAGACAGATACACACATATGTAAGTGTTTTCCACCCAAACACATCCAGATACTTCGGATCCAGAATTTTTTTACACAAAAAAAAATCTGGGTTCTTTCAGAACCAACACTTTTTACAGAAACACAAATTGATCCTACTGGATCGATGTCTAATTTAGACAGATATACACAAATGTACGGGTTTTCCACACAATGACATCCAGACACTTCTGGATCCACCAATTTTTTACACAAAAAAATCTGGGTCCTTTCAAAACCAACACTTTTGATAAAATACACAGTTAGATCATGTCGGATCCATGTCTAATTTAGACAGATAACCACAAATGTACGTGTTTTCCACACAAACACATCCAGACACTTCTGGATCCACTAATTTATTTACACAAAAACATCTGGGTCCTTTCAGAACCAACACTTTTTTTTTTTTTTTACAGAAAAACAGCAGGATCCTATCGGATCCATGTCTAATTTAGACAGATACACACAAATTTAAGTCTTTTCCACACAAACACATCCAGACACTTCTGGATCTACCAATTTTTTTACACAAAAACATCTGGGTCCTTACAGAACCAACACGTTTTTTTACAGAAAAACAGCTGGATCCACCGGATTCATGTCTAATTTAGACAGATATAAACAAATGTAAGTTTTGTTTTTTCCCCACACAAACACATCCAGACACTTCAGGATCCAATAATTTATTACACAAAAACAGCTGGGTACTTTCAGCACCAACACATTTTTACAGCAAAACCGCCAGATCCTACCAGATCCATGTCTAATTTAGACAGATACACACAGTAGTTTTCCACACAAACACATCCAGACACTTCTGGATCCACCAATGTTTTACACAAAAACATCTGGTTCCTTTTAGAACCAACACTTTTCATAAAATAAACAGTTAGATCATGCCAGATCCATGTCTAATTAGGCAGATAAATAGAAATGTACGTGTTTTCCACACAAACACATCTGGAGCCAACAATATTTTACATTAAAACATCTGGTTCATTTCAGAACCAACACATTTTGTTTGTGTGTAAATATAGCACTGGATTCAGCAGAGTTGGTTCAGGTAAGATCCTGATGTTTTTGTATATTATAGCTTTGGATTCAGGAGTGTCTGAATGTGTTTGTGTGGAAAACACTTACATTTGTGTGTACCTGTCTAAATTAGACACGGATCGGGCAGGATCCAGCTGTTTTTATGTAAAAAAAAAAAAAAGAGTTGGTTCTGGTAGTATCCTGGTGTTTTGGTGTATAATAGCATTGGATCCAGCAATGCCTGGATGAGTTTGTATTAAAACCATTTGGATTTTGTATGTGTTTGTCTAAATTAGATATGGATTAGGCAGTGTCTGTCTATTTTTCTGAGAGGATCAAGATGTTTTTGTCTAAAATAGCATTAGTTCCACCAGTTTCTGGATGTGTATGTGTGGAAAGCGCTTAAATGTATATCTCTGTCTAAATTAGACATGGATCAGGCTAGTTGTGGCTATTTTTCTGTAATAAAAATGTCAGTTCTGGTAGGATCTATATGTTTTTGTTCAAAATATCTTTAGATCCAGGAGAGTCTGGATGTGTTTGTGTTGAAAACATTTGGATTTGTGTGTGTTAATCATGGATCCAGCAGGATCCAGCTGTTTTCTATTAAAATGAGATGATGCTAGTAGAATCCAGATGTTTTTTTTCCTCAAAAATAGTGATATATTCACCAGTGTATAGATTTTTTTTGTATGGAAAACACTCACATTTGTGTTTGACTTTCTAAATTAGACATGGATCCAGCAGGATGCGGCTGTTTTTGTTAAATAGGGTTGGTTCTGGTAGTATCCAGATGTTTATGTATAAAATAGCATTAAATTCAGCATTATCTAGATGTGTTTGTGTGGGAAATACCTGATTTTGTGTGTGTCTGTCTAAATAGGACATGAATCCAGCTGTTTTCCTGTAAAAAAGCCGGTTTTGGTAGGATCCAGATGTTTTTGTGTAAAATATTGTTGGATTTAGAAGTGTCTGGATGTGTTTGTGTGGAAAAAAACTTCAATTTGTTTGTATCTTTTTAAATTTGAAAGGTATCTGGCTGTTTTTCTATGAAAAAGAATTGGTTCTGGAAGGACCCAGATGTTTTTGTGTACAATATTGCTCAATTCCAAAAGTATCTGGATGTGTTTGTGTGGAAAGCACTTCAATTTGTGTGTATCTGTCTAAATTAGACATGGATCCAGCAGGATCCGGCTTTTTTTTTATAAAAAAAAAAAGAGTTGGTTCTGGAAGGACCCAGATGTTTTTGTGTAAAATATTATTAGATTTATTAAGTGTCTGGATGTGTTTGTGTGGAAAACACTTCAATTTGTGTGTATCTGTCTAAATCAGACAGGAAACCAGCAGGATCCAGCAGTTTTTTTCTGTAAATTGTTGGTTTTTGACGGACCCAGATGATTTTGTGTGTTGGATTCAGAAGTGTCTTGAATGTGTTTGTGTGGAAAACACTTATATTTGTGTGTTTCTGTCTAAATTAGATATGGATCCGTCAGGATCCGGATGTTTTTCTATAAAAAAAATAGTTGGTTCTGGAAGGATCCATATTTTTTGTGTAAAATATTTTTGGATTCAGACGTGTCTGGATATGTTTGTGTGGAAAAAATCACTTACATTTGTGTATATCTGTCTAAATTAGACATAGATTCAGCAGGATTCAGCTGTCTTTCTATTAATAAGAATTGGTTCTGGAAGGACCCAGATGTTTTTGTGTAAAATATTGTTGAAATTCAAAGTGTCTAGATGTGTTTGTGTGGAAAACACTTCAATTTGAGTGAATGTGCTTAAATAAGACATGAATCCGGCAGGATCCGGCTTTTTTTCTGTAAAAAAAGTGTTAGTTCTGAAAGGAACCAGATGGTTTTTGTGTAAAAAATTGGTGGATCCAGAAGTGTCTGGATGTGTTTGTGTGAAAAACACTTAAAATTGTGTACATCTGTCTAAATTAGACATGGATCCGGCCAGTGACATGCCGTGATAGGAGGCATGGGAGGCTGCGCCTCCCCTGTCACATCATAAAAAAAAAGTTTTTTTAACCCCTTAACGACTGAGGAGGTACGTCCTCAGAAAAAAGGCAGTTAACGCCTGAGAACGTACCCTGCACGTCCTCAGTGTGGAAAGCAGCTGGAAGAGATCCTGCTCACTTCCAGCTGCTTTCCGGTTATTGCAGTGATGCCTCTATATGGAGGCATCCTGCAATAACCTTTTTAAGCCATCCGGTGCAGAGATAGCCACTCTGTGGCCCTCTCTGCACCGGAGATCGGTGGCTTGCTGCGTTGGTGGGTGGGAGCCGGACCGGGAGGCGGGTGGCGGCCATCGATGGCCCTGGTTATGTGAAGGGGGGCGGGATCGTGGGCGGGGGTGGCTGGGGGCGGGCACGCGCGCGTGCACGGGAGGGTGGGGGCGGGCGCGTGCACGGGGAGGGAGCGGGTGGGAACCGCTACACTACAGAAAATGCTGAAAATAAAAAGTCAAAAATGTCAAAAAAAATAAATACGATCAGCAAGGTGGTGGGGGTTTGTCTGTGGGGGGGGGGGGGTTGGGGAAGATACACTACAGAAAAAAAGATAAACAAAAAAGCACTTTTTATTGCAAACTGGGTACTGGCAGACAGCTGCCAGTACCCAAGATGGCCCCCAATAAGGCAGAGGGGAGGGTTAGAGAGCGGTTTTGGGGGGGATCAGGGAGGTTGGGGGCTAAGGGGGGGGATCCTACACAGTAGCATATGTAAGTATTTTTTTTTTTTTTTTTAAAAAACCCTTTTATTTTAGTACTGGCAGACTTTCTGCCAGTACTTAAGATGGCGGGGACAATTGTGGGGTGGGGGAGGGAAGGGAGCTGTTTGGGAGGGATCAGGGGGGTGGGATGTGTCAGATGGGAGGCTGATCTCTACACTAAAGCTAAAATTAACCCTGCAAGCTCCCTACAAACTCCCTAATTAACCCCTTCACTGCTAGCCATAATACACGTGTGAGGCGCAGCAGGATTTAGCGGCCTTCTAATTACCAGAAAGCAACGCCAAAGTCATATATGTCTGCTATTTCTGAACAAAGGGGATCCCAGACAAGCATTTACAACCATTTGTGCCATAATTGCACAAGCTGTTTGTAAATGATTTCAGTGAGAAACCTAAAATTGTGAAAAATTTTACGTTTTTTTTAATTTGATCGCATTTGGCGGTGAATTGGTGGCATGAAATATACCAAAATGTGCCTAGATCAATACTTGGGGTTGTCTACTACACTACACTAAAGCTAAAATTAACCCTACAAGCTCCCTAAAAGCTCCCTAATTAACCCCTTAACTGCTGGGCATAATACACTTGTGGTGCGCAGTGGCATTTAGCGGCCTTCTAATTACCAAAAATCAACGCCAAAGCCATATATGTCTGCTATTTCTGAACAAAGGGGATCCCAGAGAAGAATTTACAACCATTTATGCCATAATTGCACAAGTTGTTTGTAAATAATTTCAGTGAGAAACCGAAAGTTTGTGAAAAAATTTGTGAAAAAGTGAACGATTTTTTGTATTTGATCGCATTTGGCGGTGAAATGGTGGTATGAAATATACCAAAATTGGCCTAGATCAATACTTTGGGATGTCTACTAAAAAAATATATATACATGTCAAGGGATATTCAGGGATTCCTGAAAGATATTAGTGTTCTAATGTAACTAGCGCTAATTTTGGAAGAAAAATGGTTTGGAAATAGCAAAGTGCTACTTGTATTTATGGCCCTATAACTTGCAAAAAAAGCAAAGAACATGTAAACATTGGGTATTTCTAAACTCAGGACAAAATTTAGAAACTATTTAGCATGGGTGTTTTTTGGTGGTTTTAGATATGTAACAGATTTTGGGGGTCAAAGTTAGAAAAAGTGTGTTTTTTTCAATTTTTCCTCATATTTTATCATTTTTTTTATTGTAAATTATATGATATGATGAAAATAATGGTATCTTTAGAAAGTCCATTTAATGGGGAGAAAAACGGTATATAATATGTGTGGGTACAGTAAATGAGTAAGATGAAAATTACAGCTAAATACAAACACCCCAAAAATGTAAAAATAGCCTTGGTCCCAAACGGACAGAAAATGGAAAAGTGCTGTGGTCATTAAGGGGTTAATAATGAGTTTAAAAAAAAAAAAAAATTGTGAGATGAACTTAACTTACTGACCCCGCCCCCCCCAGAATACCCCATCTGCCTGGAGCCACAATGACTATGATCCGATTCCATCCATGTTGCACAATGGAGAGGCTGTGAGCCGTCCTGCTGCCCTCCATTGCACAACATGGATGGCTTGACTTGTTCTGTAGGAGCAGCGAGAACTAGTGCCACCCAGTGGTATCTCTTTACGGCTCATATGCTCCCAATATAGGCTGCTCTTCACATAGTCTATATGTTGGAGCTAAATTCAGCCAATCAGCGGTTCCGGAGTGACTGTTTCTCTTGTCTAGGGGGGCGTGGAGTCGGACTGGCGGGAACGGAAGAATCTGAGAGAGCAGAGTCACGTGTATGACAGTGACTGTCACTGACAGAGAAAGCGTGACGGTGGTGTTGCTGTTTCAGAGCTGAGCTGGAGCTGGATGACAGAGGACGTTTGCCAGTGAGACCAGTGGTGAAGTGAAGTGAAGTTATAGGCAAGTAAAATGATTATTATTTTTTTTCCCCTATCTTTAAGAGCCGGCCACCACTGTGAGTACATCAGTTATACTGGGAATACTAGCAAATACAAATGATGAACTTTTTGCTACAATGCCTGTGGCCCTGCATATAATGAGGTGTTATTATTTAATTACAAATTATATGTTATACTAAAGTGATAGGACAACAGTGAACTTCACCGTTGTCCTATCACTTTAGTACTGTATAACATATCAGTTGTAATTAAATAATAACACCGATTATATGCAGGGCAGCAGGCGTTATAGCAAAAAGTTCACTGTCAGCCTGTGTCAGGACAGTCAGTGACAGTGGAGTCAGCTGACTTAATATCTGCTAATTCTAAAGTGTTCTGTGTAGTGTGTCACAAGCAACGTGGCTCATAGATTATCTGCTGTTGCATTGCTGTGCATAGCTCTCATGACCTGTCATGAGAGTTAGCTGCGCTCACACTGTTTTTGTACTTTTACATCTTGAAAGCTGTGACTAATAATAATGTTACTCTCCATTGTACCATGCATACTGTATTTTGAACCAGAAATTGGTCTCCTGGCTCACACCCAGACACCGCCCAAAACTGTTTGCCAGGTTAGCAGGGATGGTCAAAGCCAGGGACCTTCAAGCCTTTATATTTTTTATTGGTCTATTAAAAAAGCAATTTAAGGTTATGTGCCCGTCCACTGCATTGATTGGTTATAGCGCAGTAGGGGTCTGTTGAGCTGCAGTTGTAGCTGTATGTTTGCCCTGTGTGTGTGATGTTGCATACCGCGCCAGTTTGCTGGGCTTGTGTTTGCTCATCTTTTGTAAAAAAAACTCAGTGTGCAGGATAAACTTGTGGGAAATTATTGGACTGCAATGTAATATAACAAGGGTAGGGTGACAATGGATACTTCTGCAGGAAAACAGTCATTTATGAGTGCTAATATTGCTTTAAGCAGTTGCTTCAATTCTGAAAATAACTTTTAAAGCTTGCTATTTGTCACTGGTTCTTACAGTGGCACCTGTATTGAAGAATGCTGGCTATCAAAATCATGTACGGGTCATGAAAATCATGCTGTGAAAATAGAAAAGAGCACCACAACATTTGCTTGTTTTGTTGATGATTAGAAATACATAAAACATTCTTTGAAAGGCAGCACACTCTATTGTCTGTCATTTCTAATTCCCCACCAGGTTACCGTTCTCAACAATTGAAATGTGCATAGATTACTGTAGATACAATCTACATTACAAAAGCACAAGGATATATATATCACACACCATGGTACTATAATATCTATCAGATCTGATAGATATTATAGTACCATGGTGTGTGACAGTGCTTAAATCTAAATATCTGAGAATGGCGTGTGACAGTGCTTTAAAATATAAATATCTGATTCAGATTTTTATATTTGTAAGCATGGTCACACACCATTCTCAATTATTTATATTTGTAAGCACTGTCACACACCATGGTACTATAATTATTAATATCTATTAGATTGAGATATATATATATATATATATATATATATATATATATATATATATTTTGTAAGCACTGTCACACACCTTACAGTCAGTATATATTTTATTTTTTTATGTGTGTGTGTTAAGTATATAGATAGATATGAGTGTGCGTGTGTCTGTTTGTGTGTCTTTATGTCTGTGTGTGCATAAGTGTGTCTGTGCATGTATTTATATTTGTGTGTGTCTTTATTTTTGTGTGTCTATGTGTGTTTGTATAAGTGTGTGTCTTTGTTTGTGTATGCATGTGTGTCTTTATGTTTAGCGCTGCGGAATCTGTTGGCTCTCTACAAATAACCGATAATAATAATAATAATGTATATGTGTGTAATATGTCTTATGTTTGTGTGTGTTTCTAGCTCTGTGTGAGTGTGTATTAATCTTTGTGTGTGTGTGTTTATATATATATATATATATATTTATATTTATTGGTACTATAATATCTATCATATATATATATATTTGTCATCTGCCGTGCATTCCCTCTGAGTTAAAAGGATAGGAATGTCAAAATTAAACTCGCCTGATTCATATAGAGCATGTCATTTTGAAACAGTTAAATTCACTTTTATTTAGAAATTTGCTCTGTTCTCTTAGTTTCCTTTGTTGAAAATGAATACACACATATCATACACCAGTGGGAGCTGCTGCTAATTGGTGTCGGCACACATTTGTCACTTGTAATTGGCTAAATAGATGTGTTCAGCTAGCTGCTAGTAGTGCAGTGCTGTTCCTACGGCAAAGGATAACAAAAGAATTAAACACATTTTAAAGAAAACAAAATTTATGCTTACCTGATAAATTTCTTTCTTTTGCGATGTACCGAGTCCACGGATTCATCCTTACTGGGATATTATCCTTCCTAACAGGAAGTGGCAAAGTGAGCACCACAGCAGAGCTGTCTATATAGCCCCCCCCTTAACTCCACCCCCCAGTCATTCGACCAAAGGCCAAGGAAGAAAAAGGAGAAACTATAAGGTGCAGAGGTGACTGAAGTTTTCAATAAAAAATACTATCTGTCTTGAATAGACAGGGCGGGCCGTGGACTCGGTACATCGCAAAAGAAAGAAACTTATCAGGTAAGCATAAATTTTGTTTTCTTTTGCAAGATGTACCGAGTCCACGGATTCATCCTTACTTGTGGGATACCAATACCAAAGCTTTAGGACACAGATGAAGGGAGGGACAAGACAGGAGCCTAAACGGAAGGCACCACTGCTTGCAAAACCTTTCTCCCAAAAATAGCCTCCGAAGAAGCAAAAGTATCAAATTTGTAAAATTTGGAAAAGGTGTGAAGCAAAGACCAAGTCGCAGCCTTACAAATCTGTTCAACAGAAGCATCATTTTTAAAAGCCCATGTGGAAGCCACCGCTCTAGTGGAGTGAGCAGTAATCCTTTCAGGAGGCTGCTGTCCAGCAGTCTCGTAAGACAAACGGATGATGCTTTTCAGCCAAAAGGAAAGAGAGGTAGCCATAGCCTTTTGACCCATATGTTTCCCAGAATAGACAACAAACAAAGAAGATGTTTGACGAAAATCTTTGGTTGCCTGCAAATAGAACTTCAAAGCACGAACCAACGTTCAAGTTGTGCAATAAACGTTCCTTCTTAGAAGAAGGATTAGGACACAGAGAAGGAACAACAATTTCCTGATTGATATTCCTGTTAGTAACAACCTTAGGGAGGAACCCAGGTTTGGTATGCAAAACCACCTTATCAGCATGGAAAACAAGATAAGGCAAGTCACATTGTAATGCAGATAGTTCAGAAACTCTTTGAGCTGAAGAGATAGCAACTAGAAACAGAACTTTCCAAGATAGAAGCTTAATATCTATGGAATGCATGGGTTCAAACTGAACCCCCTGAAGATCTTTAATCACTAAATTTAGACTCCATGGCAGAGCAACAGGTTTAAACACAGGCTTGATTCTAACTAAAGCCTGACAAAAAGCCTGAATGTCTGGGACATCTGCCAGACATTTGGGCAATAGAATAGACAAAGCAGATATCTGTCCCTTTTAAGGAACTAGCTGACAATCCTTTCTCCAATCCTTCTTGAAGAAAGGACAAAAACCTAAGAATCCTGATCTTACTCCATGAGTAGCCTTTGGATTCGCACCAAAAAAGATATTTACGCCATATCTTATGATAGATTTTCCTGGTGACAGGTTGTCGAGCCTGAATCAAGGTATCTATGACCGACTCAGAGAACCGCCGCTTTGATAAAATCAAGCGTTCAATCTCAAAGCAGTCAGTTGCAGAGAGATTAGATTTGGATGCTTGAACGGACCTTGAATCAGAAGGTCCTGTCTTAGTGGCAGAGTCCATGGTGGCAGAGATGACATGTCCACTAGGTCTGAATACCAAGTCCTGCGTGGCCAAGCAGGTGCTATCAAAATCACTGAAGCTCTCTCCTGTTTGATTCTGGCAATCAGACGCGGAAGGAGAGGGAAGGGTGGAAACACATAAGCCAGGTTGAAGACCAGGGTACTGCTAGAGCATCTATCAGTATTGCCTGAGGATCCCTGGACCTGGATCCATAACAAGGAAGTTTGGCGTTCTGAGGAGATGTCATCAGATCCAATTCTGGTGTGCCCCATAGCTGAACCAGTTGAGCAAACACCTCCGGATGGAGCTCCCACTCCCCCAGATGAAAAGTCTGATGACTTAGAAAATCTGCCTCCCAGTTCTCTACCCCTGGGATATAGATCGCTGATAGATGGCAAGAGTGAGTCTCTGCCCATCGGATTATCCTGGAAACTTCTATCATCGCCAAGGAACTCCTTGTTCCCCCCTGATGATTGATATAAGCTACAGTCGTGATGTTGTCCGACTGAAATCTGATGAATCCGGCCGAAGCCAGCTGAGGCCACGCCTGAAGAGCATTGAATATCGCTCTTAATTCCAGAATATTTATCGGTAGGAGGGCCTCCTCCTGAGTCCACAAACCCTGTGCTTTCAGGGAATACCAGACTGCAACCCAGCCCAGTAGGCTGGCGTCCGTTGTCACAATAACCCACGCTGGCCTGCGGAAACACATTCCCCGGGACAGGTGATCTTGTGACAGCCACCAAAGAAGAAAGTCTCTGGTCTCTTGATCCAGATTTATCTGAGGAGATACATTCCACTGTTTGAGCATGCATAGTTGAAGGGGTCTGAGATGCAAGCGAGCAAATGGAACTATGTCAATTGCTGCTACCATAAGTCCGATTACCTCCATACACTGAGCCACTAACGGCCGAGGAATGGAATGAAGAGCTCGACAGGTGGTTGAAATCTTTGATTTTCTGACCTCCATCAGAAATTTTTTATGTCCACTGAATCTATCAGAGTTCCCAGGAATGGAACTCTTGTGAGAGGAATAAGAGAACTCTTTTTTTACGTTCACCTTCCACCCATGAGATCTTAGAAAGGCCAACACTAAGTCTGTGTGAGACTTGGCTAGTTTGAAAGTTGACGCTTGTATTAGGATGTCGTCTAGATAAGGCGCCACTGCTATGCCCCGCGGCCTTAGGACCGCCAGAAGGGACCCTAGCACCTTTGTGAAGATTCTTGGTGCCGTGGCCAACCCGAAGGGAAGAGCCACAAACTGGTATTGCCTGTCCAGAAAGGCAAACCTGAGGAACTGGTGATGATCTTTGTGGATAGGAATGTGTAGGTACGCATCCTTTAAATCCACGGTGGTCATATATTGACCCTCCTGGATCATTGGTAAAATAGTCCGAATGGTCTCCATCTTGGAGGATGGAACTCTTAGGAATTGGTTTAGGATCTTGAGATCTAGAATTGGTCTGAAGGTTCCCTCTTTTTTGGGAACCACAAACAGATTGGAGTAGAAACCTTGTCCCTGTTCTGCTTTCGGAACTGGGCAGATCACTCCCATGGTAAAAAGGTCTTCTACACAGCGTAAGAACGCCTCTCTTTTTGTCTGGTTTACAGACAATTGAGAAAGATGGAATCTCCCCCTTGGAGGAGCATCTTTGAAATCTAGAAGATAGCCCTGGGTTACAATTTCTATGGCACAGGAGTCCTGAACGTCTCTTGCCCAGGTCTGAGCAAAGAGAGAGTCTGCCCCCTACTAGATCTGGTCCCGGATCGGGGGCTACCCCTTCATGCTGTCTTAGTGGCAGCAGCAGGCTTTTTGGCCTGTTTACCCTTGTTCCAAGCCTGGTTAGGTCTCCAGGTAGGCTTGGATTGAGCAAAGTTCCCCTCTTGCTTTGCAGCAGGGGAAGAGGAAGCTATACCACCCTTGAAGTTTCGAAAGGAACAAAAATTATTTTGTTTGGTCCTTGTCTTATTTGACTTATCTTGAGGGAGGGCATGGCCTTTCCCCCAATGATGTCTGAAATGATCTCTTTCAGTGCAGGCCCGAATAGGGTCTTACCTTTGAAAGGGATGGTCAAAAGTTTAGAGTTTGATGACACATCAGCCGACCAGGACTTAAGCCATAACGCTCTGCACTCTAAAATGGCAAAACCTGAATTATTTGCCGCTAACTTAGCGAGATGAAAAGCGGCGTCTGTAATAAAAGAATTAGCTAGCTTAAGAGCCTTAATTCTATCCAGAATATCATCTAGTGGGGTCTCCACCTGAAGAGCCTCCTCTAGAGCCTCAAACCAAAAGGCAGCTGCAGTGGTTACAGGAACAATGCACACTATAGGTTGAAGAAGAAAACCTTGATGAACAAAAATTTTCTTTAGGAGACCCTCTAATTTTTTATCCACTGGATCTATGAAAGCACAACTGTCTTCAATAGGTATAGCTGTACACTTAGCCAGAGTAGAAATAGCTCCCTCCACCTTAGGGACCATCTGCCATGAGTACCGCATGGTGTCAGATATGGGAAACATTTTCTTAAAAACAGGAGGGGGAGCGAACGGAATACCTGGTCTATCCCACTCTTTAGTAACAATGTCCAAAATCCTCTTAGGGACCGGAAAAATATCAGTGTAAACAGGAACCTCTAAATATTTGTCCATTTTACACAACTTCTCTGGAACTACAATAGGGTCACAATCATCCAGAGTCGCTAAAACCTCCCTGAACAATAAACGGAGGTGTTCTAGCTTAAATTTAAATGCCGTCATATCTGAATCTGTCTGAGGGAACATCCTTCCTGAATCAGAAATCTCTCCCTAGGACAGCAAATCCCTCATCCCTACTTCTGAACATTGTGAGGGAATATCAGATACGGCTACTAAAGCGTCAGAAGGCTCAGCATTTGTTCTTAACCCAGAGCTACTGCGCTTCCCTTGCAACCCTGGCAGTTTAGATAAAACCTCTGTGAGGGTAGTATTCATAACTGAGGCCATCTCTTGCAAGGTGAAATAATTAGACGAACTAGAAGTACTTTGCGTCGCTTGTGCGGGCGTTACTGGTTGTGACACTTGGGGAGAACTAGATGGCAAAACCTGATTTCCTTCTGTCTGAGAATCATCCAGTGCCAAACACTTATAAGTCAAAATATGCTGTTTGCAATTTATAGACATATCAGTACAAGTGGGACACATTCTAAGAGGGGGTTCCACAATGGCTTCTAAATAAATTGAGCAATGAGTTTACTCAATGTCAGACATGTTGAACAGGCTAGTAATGAGACAAGCAAGCTTGGAAAACACTTTAATGAAAAAAACACAATTTTCAAAAACGGTACTGTGCCTTTAAGAGAAAAAAAGGCATACACAAACTGCAAAACTGCTTAAAATTGTCTCAAATTTTCCAAAATTTTTACAGTATACCCACTAAGCTTTAGTAAGATTGCACCACAAGTAATTAAGCAATAAACCCCCAAATGAGAAAACCGGATAGACAAATGTCCAAAACCGGTAAAAAACCCGTCAGCACCTTGCCACAGCTCTGCTGTGGTGCCTACCTGCCCTTAGGGAATGATAATATGGGGATAAAGCTTTGATTAGGCTCCAGAAGTGTACCAGGACCTCTGGAGATGTTGCTTGCTGCTTGTCTGCATAAACTAAATGCGCAACTGAGGCCCCGCCCATCTCACTCGATGTTGCTGGGGCCTACACAAAATCTGCCAAACCTTTTATGTAAGCCATGTTGGTTATAAAAACCTCTAAATAAGCCAAGTGTACCCTCAAACAGATGTCCTATAAGAATAAAAACAGTACTCCCAAAACACACAAATGTTTGCCTAATATATCATATATAAACTGAGTGCCCATAAGATTAGCCCTGTATGCAAGCTAGTAATGCCCCTTATAAAACAGTTTACCCTTCCCCTAATGGGGATACTGTCAGCCTTTCTGAGTTAACACAGTCTCTGCAGAAAAAATGACTGAACATACCTCATTGCTGTATAGCAAGAAACCGTTCCTCACACTGAAGTTTTCCTGTACGCCTCAGCTTCTGTGGGAACAGCAGTGGAGCTTAGTTACATGCTAAGATCATCATCTATGTCCTGCCTGAAAGTAAATAGTACAACACCGGTACCATTTAAAAATAACAAACTCTTGATTGAAGATAAAATAAAACTAACAGTTTAACACCTCTTTCACTTTACCCTTCCAGCTTAGAGCCAGCAAAGAGAATGGCTGGGGGTGGAGTTAAGGAGGGAGCTAGATAGACAGCTCTGCTGTGGTGCTCTCTTTGCCACTTCCTGTTAGGAAGGATAATATCCCACAAGTAAAGATGAATCCGTGGACTCGGTACATCTTGCAAAAGAAAGAAGTAAATTGGAAAGTTGTTTAACATTGCATGTTCTATCTGAATCATAAAATTTTTTTTTGGGGTTTACTATTCCTTTAAATTTATTTATATATTTTTATTTCACCAACTTGTCTAGCTATTGATGACAATAGTTTATTATCGTCTGCTTTGTACTGATAGTACAGCTTGCTGCAGACTACTATGATGCATAAGATGGTGGAGAACTTTTTCACTAATTCTGGTCAGATATGAGCTGAGGCTCTGCTGTTACCCTATTACAATAAAGTAAAGTTGTTCTGTCATAACTTCCACTATACATTCACTACTTTATTGTAATAGGGTAACAGCAGAGCATCAGATCATATCTGACCAGAATTAGTGAAAAAGCTCTCCACCATGTTATGCATCATAGTAGTTTGCAGCCAGCTGTACTATCAGTAAAAAGCAGATGTTAATGAACTATTGTGATCAAAAGCCATATAAGGTGGTTTGATTTAAAGGGATATTAAAGTCAAAATTAAACTTGCATGATTCACATAGAGCATGTCATTTTAAGACACTTTAATAAGCACTTCTATTTTCAATTGTGCTTTGATCTGTATTTGCCTATATAGCAAGAATTGAATTGGTTTCTTACCTGTATGCATGTGTTATAAATAATTCTAATAGTCATTGTGCAACCTGCTAATTTAATTGTAAATTTAGGCTACCTCTATTGGGTTCATATATGTGCTACTCAGGCGTATCATAGCCAGTGCCTCACCAGCCTCTGACCTTACCTCACGTCACTGGATCCGACAGGATCCGGCTGTTTTCTGTAAAGAAGTGTTGGTTCATAAAGGACTCAGAGGTTTTTGTGTAAAAAAATAGGTGGATCCAGAAGTGTCTGGATGTTTTTGTGTGGAAAACACTTTTGTGTATATCTGTCTAAATTAGACATGGATCCGGCAGAATCTTGCTTTTATTTCTGTAAAAAAAGTGTTGGTTCTGAAAGGACCCAGATGTTTTTGTGTAAAAACTTGGTTGATCCAGAAGTGTATGATGTGTTTGTGTGGAAAACACTTAAATGTGTGTATATCGGTCTAAATTAGACATGGATCCAGCATGATCCAATAGGATCTGGCTTTTACCCACACCCTTCTGCAGGTATTATACATAATATGTACTGAGACATTCACACACAAAGTTAGACACTAATTACATTCAAACAAGTTCTCTGTAGACAGCTTTATGTTTTGGTGGATTTTGTTCAGTCTAAGGCAAACCATGAATCTCTGGCTTATTTGTAGCATGTGATATCTCTGGGTTTTAAAGGGTCAGGAAACCCCAAATTTTTCTTTCATGAATTGAATAGAACATACAATTTTAAACAACTTTCTAATTTACTTATATTCCCTTGCTATCCTTTGCTGAGGGAATAACAATGCACTACTAGCAGCTAGATGAACACATCTAGTTAGCCAATCAGAAGAGACAAATTTGTGCAGGCACCAATCAGCAGCTAGTGTAGGATATGTGTGTATTCAAGAGAACAAAGCATATTTGAAAATAGAAGTGCAATTAAAAGTTTCTTAAGATTACATGCTCTATCAGAATCATGCAAGTTTACATTTTTTCACTTTTTTTGTGCAAGGGGGGGGGGGCTTCAAGTTTTTGTGCCTACAAGCACCTGAGATGTAAATTGGGCCCTGGAAACAGGAACATCAGGAACAAAGTTAAAGGGACAGTCTAGTCAAAATTAAACTTTCATGATTCAGATAGGGTGTGCAATTTTAAACAATTTTCCGATTAACTTTTATCATCAAGTTTGCTTTGTTCTCTTTGAGGTAGGCTCATTTGATAATTTCTAAGCCCTTGAGGGCCGTATCTTATCGCATGGCATTTTGACAGTTTATCAGTTAGACACTGCTAGTTTATGTGTGTCATGTAGATAAAATTGTGCTAACTCCCATGGAGTTATTTATGAGTCCCTACTGATTGGCTAAAATGCCAGTCTGTCAAAACAACTGAAATAAGGGGGCAGTTGCCAGACGCTTAGAATGAGGGTAATCCCAAAGGTAAAAAAAGTACATTGATAAAACAGTGTTTATGCAAACTGGGTATTGGGTAATAAAGGGATTATCTATCTTTTTAAACAATACAAATTATGTAGTAGGCTGTCCCTTTAATTTAGATGCCACAAAGCAAACCCATGTAAACACAATCTGACACTTTAACTGTTAAAATCCACTCTGCATTTAAAACCTATTTCCACAGTCCTATTAAATGGCCATTACATTAGAAACAATATCTGCTCTAATTTGTTAGGCAATGTTATTCTAATACTAGTGACCCTGCAATGTTATGTGCTTAACCCCCATAAATAGGTTTACCACTTGAGAGCTGCAGAGAACTGCTGGTCCCAAGCAGAAACTGATGCTGAACCATTCAGCAGCTGTACTCACCCAGCTGGATCATAAATTAAAAAAACAATGTTTTTGTTTTTTTACGTTACAAGAATATTTTTACTTAACCAGCTAATTAAAAAAGAGACACGATTTCAAGTCTGCTAGGCACTTGCAAAACAAAATTAATAAATAAAACAATATATATATATATATATATATATATATATATATATATATATATGTATATATAGTTTTCTTAATTAGCTGCAACACTGTACATTTACTAAAGTAACTATATACTATTTGACATGCTTGTTAGTAAAAGCCCAATAAAGATAGTAAAAGTTCCAACTTCCTATTTTAATATGTTAACAGGAAAGTATGTTCAGTGTGGTAAATCGTACAATGAAAGAGCAAACAAGTTCCAAACTTCTTGAATAAGGCAGGACCTGTATTGAATTCAGTAGGGTAAACAGTGGAAGAAAGGAACAGAAGGTCTTGGAAGGATTTAAGGGGCTGGTCATATGGAAACAGAAGGTTAAAGAGCTCTGTAGGCCATAACTACATTTCATTAGATGATATACAAATAAAAGAGGGTTTTTTTATATAAAATTGGTGAAAATGCTTTGTCGTTGTCACAGTTTATATTTGTAATTAAAATGTTTTGAAGGTATTGGAATGAAAGCTGTTTTCTTCACTCCAAAAACATTTTTGCAGGAACTGTTCATACATTCATCATAAATGGAAGTTTCCTGATAAATTCAATAAACTACCTACTTTTTTTTCCTATGGACGGTTGAAGACATTCAGACTAAGACCAGATTAGACCTTCTGAGGGTTACATTCTTGAACTATTTCAGTAGTTTTGAGATGTCAGTCTTTCTCTTGTGAAATCTTTTAAAGGGCCATTATAATTAAAAAAAATTTTTACATGTTTTAATTAGTTTGAGTATGTCATTTTAAGACTAGTAACCTTGCACCTCTGATCTTTTTGTGGGTTAAAAACATAGTAGAAGCACTGCTTGGGATATGCAGAGCACTGCTGTTACAGAGCAGAACCTATTGTTGACCCAATCAGTGTGAACCATGAGCAGTACTTCTACTATGTGTTAAACCCCCACAAAGGGGTTAGAGATGCAGGGCTTCTAATCTTAAAATTACATGCTCTAAAGAACTACAGAATGTAATCTTTCAACTATAATGGCACTTTTGAATAAAAAAACTGTAATTGACTGAGTAGTTTGTAACATGTCTAATTACCCTGTTTCCTTAAAAAAAAAAACTTGATATTCAATTATATTTACACTAGTACTAAAGCCCGTGTACATGGGCCATTTTTTTCAGAACAGCGGTCCCACCCCTTGCTCTCTCCCCCCTTTCTTTTGCTCTCTCTTCCCCCCTCTCTTTTGCTTTCTTTCCCCCCTCTCTTTTGCTTTCTCTCCCCCCTCTCCTTTGTTCTCTCTCTCCCCTCTTTTGCTCTCTCTCCCCTCTTTTGCTCTCTCTCTCCCCTCTTTGGCTCTCTCCATCCTTTCTTTTGCTCTCTCTCCCCCCCCTTTGGCTCTCCCCCCCCCCCTTTGGCTCTCCCCCCCTCTTTGGCTCCCCCCCTCTTTGGCTCCCCCCCCCTCTTTGGCTCTCTCCCCTCTTTTGCTCTCTCTCCTCTTTGGCTCTATCTCTCCCCTCTTTGGCTCCCCCCCCCTTTTGGCTCTCTCTCCCCCCTCTTTGGCTCTCTCTCCCCCTTCTTTGGCTCTCTCTCCCCCCCTCTTTGGCTCTCTCTCCTCTTTGGCTCTCTCTCTCCCCCCTCTTTGGCTCTCCCCTCCCCTTTGGCTCCCCCCTCCCCTTTGGCTCCCCCCCCCCTATTTGGCTCTCTCCCCCCCCCTCTTTTGCTCTCCCCTCCCCTCTTTGGCTCTCTCCCCCCCTCTTTTGTTCTCTCCCCCCTCTTTGGCGCTCTCCCCCCCTCTTTGGCTCTCTCCCCCCCTCTTTGGCTCTCCCCCCCCCCTCTTTGGCTCTGCCCCCCCCCCCTCTTTGGCTCTCTCTCCCCCCTCTTTGGCTCTCTTTCCTCTTTGGCTCTCTCTCTCCCCCCTCTTTGGCTCTCCCCCCCTTTAGCTCTCTCCCCCCCCCCCTTTGGCTCTCTCCCCCCCCCCCCTCTTTGGCTCTCTCTCCCCCCTCTTTGGCTCTCTCTCCCCCCTCTTTGGCTCTCTCTCCTTTTTGGCTCTTTTTCCTCTTTGGCTCTCTCTCTCCCCCCTCTTTGGCTCTCCCCCCCTTCTCTTTGGCTCTCCCCCCCTTCTCTTTGGCTCTCTTCCCCCCCTTCTCTTTGGCTCTCCCCCCCTTCTCTTTGGCTCTCTCTCCCCCCCTTCTCTTTGGCTCTCTCTCCCCCCCCCCTTCTCTTTGGCTCTCTCTCCCCCCCCCTTCTCTTTGGCTCTCTCTCCCCCCCCTTCTCTTTGGCTCTCTGCCCCCCCCTTCTCTTTGGCTCTCTGCCCCCCCTTCTCTTTGGCTCTCTGCCCCCCCTTCTCTTTGGCTCTCTGCCCCCCCCTTCTCTGTGGCTCTCTGCCCCCCCCTTCTCTTTGGCTCTCTGCCCCCCCCCTTCTCTTTGGCTCTCTGCCCCCCCTTCTCTTTGGCTCTCTGCCCCCCCTTCTCTTTGGCTCTCTGCCCCCCCCCGCCTTCTCTTTGGCTCTCTGCCCCCCCGCCTTCTCTTTGGCTCTCTGCCCCCCCTTCTCTTTGGCTCTCTGCCCCCCCCTTCTCTTTGGCTCTCTGCCCCCCCCCTTCTCTTTGGCTCTCTGCCCCCCCCCTTCTCTTTGGCTCTCTGCCCCCCCTTCTCTTTGGCTCTCTGCCCCCCCCCTTCTCTTTGGCTCTCTGCCCCCCCCCCCTTCTCTTTGGCTCTCTGCCCCCCCCTTCTCTTTGGCTCTCTGCCCCCCCTTCTCTTTGGCTCTCTGCCCCCCCCCTTCTCTTTGGCTCTCTGCCCCCCCCCCTTCTCTTTGGCTCTCTGCCCCCATTTTTTTTACAATGTGCTATGTAGCACATACATAAGTCCTAAGTCCTGAGCATAAGTCCTGAGGTAATTGTTTTTAATATGTGCTATGTAGCACATACATAAGTCCTGAGGGCATTTTTTTTTCAACAATTTTTTTTTTAAACTAAAATTTCAAGACCCAATTCTTTTAAACTAAAGAGCAAATGTTTAAAGTAAAGAGGTTTTTTGTTTTTTGTTAAATGTAGATATGTTTTTTTTGCTAATTGCGGAGCTTTCAAATAATGACCTTTCTCAGTGCCAGTGCAATAGAAATGCGCAATGTATTATGCCTCACGACGCTTTCAACGGCTAGTTGCGTGCGCGTGGGTTCGCGTGCGCGTGCGCATTGTGTGATAGGCTAAGTGGGTCATGTAAACGGCTAGGGTTCGCGTGCGCGTGCGGCTAAGTGAGTGCGAGGGTGCGTGCGCATTCTGCAAGGGGGGTCATCTGCGCGCGGTGAAAGTGCTCAAATCAGTTTTGTGAGCTACGCTAAGTGGGTGCGAGGGTGCGTGCACATTCAGCAAGGGGGGTCAAAGTGCTCACATCAGTTTTGTCAGAAACAAACATGCTAAGTGGGTGGGAGAGTGCGCGCGTGCGAAGTATCAACAGCTGGCCAAGGGTGCGCGTGCGATCAGCTGCAAGAGTTTGTCTGAACTGCGCATGACGGCTTCAGACAAACTCTTGTCTTTTATAATATAGGATTGTAAATGTTTTTATTCATTAGATTTAGCAACAAAAGTAGGTGATTTTAATATTTCAGTATTGTTTATTTGACAGTTTCTGACAGCAAAATATTTCATAGTGATTAGTTGATTAGACTATTATTTAAATCAGGAATTCGATCATCTCATGTAATTGCTTGAACAACACAATGTACTGCCAATTAGAGTGTTGTTGCAAGACCTCATCTTAAACTTAACTGTGCTTCCTAGATTCTAAGGGCGCGATCATATATGTTGCGTATTTTTCAGCGCAACTGTTAAAACCCACGTCGCCCTTAACCCCTTAAGGACCAGCGACGTACCCTGTATGTCGCTGGCCTTTTTTTGGGACTTGATTGTTTTATAGCGCGGTCTTGCCACCAGCGTTGAGACTGCTCTATTCCACAAAGCCTGCTGGAGGGAGGGCATTAACAGCGTGTTCTTGCTAGACTTGTGCTATTATGTCCTGAAAAACCCCTTAACGACCAGTGACATACAAGGTACATTGTGGTCATTAAGGGGTTAAGTTCACCTCACACATCGGGTGAATCATATAACACATTCCGCCATATGATAAACTGGTGTAGGTCGGAAAAACTATTGAGGTTCAGAAATGTATGCAACTACACATTACTGGCGTCACCAGTAACTTACTGCAGTATATTGCACGCGTAAAATAAAAATAAAGAGTAGTTGTTTATTTTTAAGTTAAATTCACACATAAAAATTGAAACCTAAATGAATAAATAAAACGCTATTCAAAACCCCTAAACTGCCATCCCCCACAATGAAAAAATGTATTAAACACATTAACCCCTAAAACACCATCCCCCACATCGCAACGTACCTAATTATACTATTAACCCCTAAACTGCCACCCCCCATTGCAAAGCATCTAAATAAACTATTAACCCCCAAACCGCCATCCCACCACATCGCAAAATATTAAACTAATAACTAAACCCCTTAACCTAACACTCCCTTACTTAACCCCAATTAAAATACACATAAATAAAATTAAAAATATACCAACTACCTAAAAAAAATTAAAAAATTATAAAAGAAAAAACTACATTACAAAAAAAAAATTAACATTACGGAAAAAAAAACTAACATTACAAAACAAAAAAAAAAACTAACATTACAGAAAATAAAAAGGGCCTTTTGTAGGGTATTCTCCTAAAGTTAACAGCTCTTCTGCATAAAAAAATAATTACCTCCTAACTTTACTACCCCAACTCCCCTAAATAGAAAAATCCTAAGTAAAACAAACCTAATCTACCCATTGCCCCGAAAAGGGCATTTGGATGGGAACTGCCCTTAAAAGTCTTTTTCTGCCTATTAATAATAAAAAAAGCCCTACACTGAAAAAACCCCACTCAAAAATACCCCCCCCAACACTAACTCCAAAATTGGTACTCACCATTGATGAAGGGCGGCGTTCCATCTTCATCTCAGCGGTGCTACATCTTCATCCATCGCGGGACCATCTTCTTCACTCTTCATCCTGGCCGCGGTCCATCTTCTATCTTCCTCCCGGTGGCGGGGGCGAGGTAATCAACGACGTCTGTTCTCCTCTTCATCCAGGCGACACGAAGCTCCTCTTCATGTGATCTCCAGATGCACACTGAAGATTGAATGCACGGTACCCCTTTTATATAGGGGTACCCTTACATTCCTATTGGTTGATTTGATTCTTCACATTCAAATCAGCCAATAGCTCTTTAGTGCAGATGCAGTCCATGAAAATAAATTAGAATACAAAAGCCTGGTGTTTTTTGTAATGATGAATGGCATTGTATAAGAAATTTCAAAACTAAGGCCAGAACTTGACAAACTTGTTCAAAATCTAAGAACATCACAAAAAAGTATAAAAGCCACAAATTTTTAGTGGAAAAATACCAGACAGTTATTAATTACTATTACTCTTTAGGGGCCCAATGTTTAAAACATTGTCAGGTCCACAAGTATAGCTCATTTCAATCTCACAAGTCTCAAAATTTTACCTCTAGGCGAAATGTTATAAAAAAACAAAGTGAGAGGACGCTCACTGTCCAGACAAGCGACAATGTGCCTTCCATAGTATAGTGTAGGGCTTGCTGCCTTTTCAGAAATCTGATCACATTGCCAGTCAATGTGGATTTTGTGAAGTGTGAAGGGGGCATGTTTTCAAAGCATCTTTACACACCATATACTGTGTGCTCAGTAATTATAAAATGGTTTCTAGTAAGAGTTAAAATAATAGATATGTAAACTAAGTTTTATTGTAAATGCAGTAGATTTCTTACAACTTCTAATATCACCACTAAAAGGGTGAAAATGTTGACCTAAGCTAGCTGATATTGTTTAGAAATTTCTGGCAATGTTTCCCAATTATAATATAGGTTACTCCCTTTGAACGCCCATGAAACTCCCATGTGTGCGAGCGATATAGTTTTTTTTTTACCTATCGTTTTGTGCAATTAGTGTGCACATTATGGCCTCTATTTAACAATGTCTGGTTGACCTGATCCGACAGTGCGGATCAGGTCCACCAGACCTCGCTGAATACAGAGAGCAATACGCTCTCCGTATTCAGCATTGCACCAGCAGCTCACAAGAGCTGCTGGTGCAACGCCGCCCCCTGCCGACTCGCAGCCAATGGGCCGCCAGCAGGGGGTGTCAATCAACCCGATCGTACTGGATCGGGTTGAATTGTTGCGATTCCTGTCCGCCTGCTCAGAGCAGGCGGACAGGGTTATGAAGCAGCGGTCTTTGTGACCGCTGCTTCATAACTGCTGTTTCTGGCGAGTCTGAAGACTCGCTATAAACAGGGGCCGTCAAGCTCCTTTCGGAGCTTGATAGATAGGCCTCTATGAGTTTAAAGTAAACAGGAGGTAGATTTTTTTCTTCTGCGCACTCTATAGATTTCTATGAGGAGAAGAAGATAAAGCGTTTGTGATATTTGGAGCATCGGGTTTCGCTAGCGCGCAAAATTTTACTTTCAACTTGTAATGCGTGCACTATGCGATGTGCACAAAAGCTTCCATCTAAAGAAGTTTACCATTGAGCGGGAGCACTAAAAAGTGCTCCACTTGCAACTTAGCCCAAAGTGTGTTATATGTATGTATTATACTGTAAAATACTATATTATCTATTTTAAGTAAGATCATGATTTTAAAAAAAGTGTTAACTTTTTAGCGTGTTCTTTTCTTTTTAGGAACAAGATTTTGTGTATGGAATATTAATATCTCAGTAAAGACAGTAGCTGCAACTTTTACTTTTTAAAATAGAGCTTTTTTTTAAAAAAAAAAAAACGATGAACTATATAAAATGTGTCACGTTTGGTATAGAGCAATTGTAATGTTAGAAATAAAGCAAAATAAGTTCACACTGTACTGAATGGGTTTGCTTCTAAAATTGTGGCCGAACTGCGTTAATGACTCCTCCAAAAGTTATTTTGAGTCAGGTGTTTAAATAAAGGAGACAATATTAGAAGTGTGGGTCACATAGGTGCCCTGTTCTTTAAATACAATTTAAATAAAGGCAAACAAAGCCTGGTTACTGACAAATTTATTATTTTAAAGAAAGATTAGTTATTGTGAACCATGCCTCAATCCCAATAACTTTCATAGGACCTTAGAAGACATTATAAAGATGCATAAAGATGGAAAGAATTACAAATGCTTTGCTAAAGAGCTGGGTGTTCATCGATCTATGGTAAGACAAAATGTCTACAAATGGATACTATTCAGAACTGTTGCTACTCTCCCTAGAAGTGGGCGCCCTGCAAAGTTCACTCAAAGGCAACAACAGGCAGTCTTGACAGTAGTGAGAAAGAATCCAAGGGTAACAGCAACAGACTTCCAGAAACCCTACAAACTGAGAAAGTCTTTGTTCATCTGTTCACTATCAGAAAAACACTGAAAAAGAATAATGTGCTTGAACAAAACCATTGCTGTCTAAAAAAACATTTTTGCACATCTTGTTTGCCCAAGACCACCTGGACGTTCCACAAAACTTCTGGGAAAATGTGCTGTGTACAGATGAGACCAAATCTTTTTGAAAACAAATGCACAACGCTGTGTATGGAGGAAAAAAGGCAGTGCACACCAACACCAAAACCTCATACCAAATATGAAACATGAAGGAGAAAGCATCTTGTTTTAGGGCTGCCTCAGGGCCTGGATATCTTACAATCATTTAGGAAGCAAACTGTATCTTCAACAATTATAAAGTGCAAGTCTTATAAGCAGCTACAGGAAATATTTGGTGTAGGTTGTTCTTGCTAAAGGAGGATCTACAAGTAACAAAATTCAAGGATTCGCTTACTTATTTCAGGCTTCACTTTGATAATTACTCAATGTTTTCAATAGAAATTTGAGAAGTACAACTGTTTTGTGTGTTATTAGTTTAATCAGATTGTGTTTGCCTATAATTGTGAATTAGATAAAGATTAGACAACATTTTATGACTAATCAATACAGAAATTCAGATAATTCCAAAGGGTTCACAATCATTTCTTGCAACTGTTCTAGTTTCACTATTGTATTGTAACCAAGCTTCAGTGTATACATGTAAATGGCATTGCCATCCTATACTGTCTAAAGGGATCATTAATATAACACTTTGCCTGCAGATGACAATACTACTTTTACCATTCAACCAGTGTCAGAGAACATTCTCCACCCTCAATAAAGATGATGTGGCTCTAGACAATCTCTATCACAATGCAGATACCTCTATAACATTGCACTATTGTGATAATGCTTACAAGTTACAACATCTGGCCCATGGTGAGAAAGTGTTACTAGATGTCAGGACCTGTGCATAAACTTACTTGTCTCCACTTTCAAATAATTTATTGTGTCGATAATGGTGCAGCAGCTTAAAGGGACATGAAACGTAATTTTTTTTTCTTTCATGATTTAGAAAGAGCATGCAATTTTAAACAACTTTCTAATTTACTTCTACTATCTAATTTGTTTCATTCTCTTGATATACTTTGCTAAAAATCAAATCTAGATAGGCTTAGTAGCTGCTGATTGGTGGCTGCACATAGATGCCTTGTGTGATTGGCTCACCCATGTGCATTGTTAATTTTTCAACAATGTATATTTAAAGAATGAAGCAAATTAGATAATAGAAGTAAATTGGAATGTTGTTTAAATTGTATTCTCTATCCTGAAACTTGAAAGAACAATTTGGGGTTTAGTGTCTCTTTAAGACTAGTTGGCTTCATTGTGTGGACTTCTAGAATTGTGGGAGGCCTCCATTAAATGTTTTTGTTACAGTAGCTAAGCTTTTACAATCAACAAAAACTCAGAAGATTTGCAATGTCAAAACTTGTACAAATTGTATAACTTCCTATGTGGTATATTTGGCATATTGCCATGACAATGAAATTCATACATTGCTTCTTCATTTATTATATGTGCAGCATAATAACATGCCAAACTCAATATGTACAAAATGGTACTTTACTTAAGTTTCAGCAAAGTGTTCTGAAACCTTTCCATGTGGCACCTGAGCCCTAATATGGCATATGCTGTGATTACCCATGAGACCTTTCAATCAGTGCTTTAAAATTGTGTGTATATATATATATATATATACAGGGAGTGCAGAATTATTAGGCAAATGAGTATTTTGACCACATCATCCTCTTTATGCATGTTGTCTTACTCCAAGCTGTATAGGCTCGAAAGCCTACTACCAATTAAGCATATTAGGGGATGTGCATCTCTGTAATGAGAAGGGGTGTGGTCTAATGACATCAACACCCTATATCACCCTATATCAGGTGTGCATAATTATTAGGCAACTTCCTTTCCTTTGGCAAAATGGGTCAAAAGAAGGACTTGACAGGCTCAGAAAAGTCAAAAATAGTGAGATATCTTGCAGAGGGATGCAGCACTCTTAAAATTGCAAAGCTTCTGAAGCGTGATCATCGAACAATCAAGCGTTTCATTCAAAATAGTCAACAGGGTCGCAAGAAGCGTGTGGAAAAACCAAGGCGCAAAATAACTGCCCATGAACTGAGAAAAGTCAAGCGTGCAGCTGCAAAGATGCCACTTGCCACCAGTTTGGCCATATTTCAGAGCTGCAACATCACTGGAGTGCCCAAAAGCACAAGGTGTGCAATACTCAGAGACATGGCCAAGGTAAGAAAGGCTGAAAGACGACCACCACTAAACAAGACACACAAGCTGAAACGTCAAGACTGGGCCAAGAAATATCTCAAGACTGATTTTTCTAAGGTTTTATGGACTGATGAAATGAGAGTGAGTCTTGATGGGCCAGATGGATGGGCCCGTGGCTGGATTGGTAAAGGGCAGAGAGCTCCAGTCCGACTCAGACGCCAGCAAGGTGGAGGTGGAGTACTGGTTTGGGCTGGTATCATCAAAGATGAGCTTGTGGGGCCTTTTCGGGTTGAGGATGGAGTCAAGCTCAACTCCCAGTCCTACTGCCAGTTTCTGGAAGACACCTTCTTCAAGCAGTGGTACAGGAAGAAGTCTGCATCCTTCAAGAAAAACATGATTTTCATGCAGGACAATGCTCCATCACACGCGTCCAAGTACTCCACAGCGTGGCTGGCAAGAAAGGGTATAAAAGAAGAAAATCTAATGACATGGCCTCCTTGTTCACCTGATCTGAACCCCATTGAAAACCTGTGGTCCATCATCAAATGTGAGATTTACAAGGAGGGAAAACAGTACACCTCTCTGAACAGTGTCTGGGAGGCTGTGGTTGCTGCTGCACGCAATGTTGATGGTGAACAGATCAAAACACTGACAGAATCCATGGATGGCAGGCTTTTGAGTGTCCTTGCAAAGAAAGGTGGCTATATTGGTCACTGATTTGTTTTTGTTTTGTTTTTGAATGTCAGAAATGTATATTTGTGAATGTTGAGATGTTATATTGGTTTCACTGGTAAAAATAAATAATTGAAATGGGTATATATTTGTTTTTTGTTAAGTTGCCTAATAATTATGCACAGTAATAGTCACCTGCACACACAGATATCCCCCTAAAATAGCTAAAACTAAAAACAAACTAGAAACTACTTCCAAAACTATTCAGCTTTGATATTAATGAGTTTTGTGGGTTCATTGAGAACATGGTTGTTGTTCAATAATAAAATTAATCCTCAATGCCTAATAATTCTGCACTCCCTGTATATATATATATATATATATATATATATATATATATATATATATATATATATATATATATATATGTACTGTATGTGTATATATATGTGTTTGGGTATATATATATATATATATATATATATATATATATATGTGTGTGTGTGTGTATGTATTATATATAAGTTTTTTTGTGCCACAATCAATATGTCAACAAAATGTTTAAACACAAGTTAGAAACTTTTATTCAGTTTTTGCAACAAAAGACTGTTAAGCTTGACAGATAACATGTCACTTAATAGCTTTAAAGCTGTCAGCTACAACACATTTAAAATACCTAGAAATATGGACTGGCTTTATTGGTATTACTGAAGACAAGATAAAATATAGAATATTATCAAAACCTAAGGCCATTACATAAGAATAGAGAAGAATGTTACTTAGTGTTTAAATCATAGTAGTTTGTACTGTACACACAAAATATGATATTTTACACTATTTTTTATCTCTTTCTATCCCATCTTACTTCCTTTTCTTTCAAACTTTCTCTAATTGTTCTTTTGGTATTTCCCATTGGTTACTTCTTTTATTGTAAATTCCAATTCTCCACAAGAGTTCACACAATTTTGGGTTACATTTCACCTAGCTTAAAAACTGAACTGGATTTAAAGGGACAAATTAGATATTTGTGATTTAGACAGATCAGACAATTTTGAACAATTTTCCAATTTACTTCTATTATTTAATTTGCTTCCTTCTCTTGTTATCCTTTGCTGAAAGGTTTATCCAGCCAAGCTCTGGAGCAGCAATGAACCTAGGTTCTAGCTGCTGATTGGTGGCTGCATATATATACCGATTGTCATTGGCTCACCCATGTGTTCAGTTGGAAACCAGTAATGCATTGCTGCTCCTTCAACAAATGATACCAAGAGAATGAAACACATTTGAAAATAGAAGTTAACTGGAAAGTTGTTTTAAAATTGTATGTTCTACCAAAATCGTAAAAGAAAAATTTTGGGTTTCATGTCCCTTTAAATTTAGTCAAATTTATTTTAATTGTCTATAGACTGCAGCAGTGATTTTCAGTAAGGGTGATGGGGCTCCCAGATGTGTCACAACCATTAGTTGAGGGTGACACCTTGATTTAAGGTTGAAAGTGAAAGGCTCTAAGATTGCACACAGTATCTTTTTTTAACACTAGATTTAGTGCGAACAGACATGGGGCACGATCCGATAAAGATCGTATTTTGCGGCGCAAGCGAGGGAACCCCCGCCACCCACAGTTTCAGCTCGCAACTCGAGCTATCCTATATATGGCGCCGTCAGAGGCTAAAGTGCCGTAAGTCTGACAAACCAGCGATGTCCAGAAATCTGCGTAAGTACAAATTTCTGGAGTCGCCAGTGACTTACGGCACTTTAGAAACTGCCGGCGCCTACAAAACCTGACTAAAGTTATAAAATCACCTGTACTGTCTAACACGCCTCCTAAACATAGCCCGACACGTCTAACCTTCTATCCGCTATCCCCCCTCACTATCCTAACAATAAAATATGTATTAACCCCTAAACCGCCGCTTCCGGACCCCGCCGCCAGCTATATTAAATCTATAACCCCCTAATATGATCCCCTACCCTGCCGCCATCTATCTTACATACCCCTAAAGTGAGCCCCCTACCCCGCCGCCATCTATCTTATCTACCCCCTAAAGTGAGCCCCTACCCCGCCGCCATCTATCTTACCTACCCCATAAAGTGAGCCCCTTACACCGACGCCATCTATTTTAAAAATATTAACCCCTAATTTAATCCCCCTACACCGCCGCCAGCTGTATTAACTATTTTAACCCTAATTATATTAGGGTTAATATAGTTAATATAGTTATTATATTATATATATTAACCCTATTTATATTAGGGTTAATATAGTTAATATAGTTATTATATTATATATATTAACTATATTAACCCTAATTATATTAGGGTTAATATAGTTAATATCGTTATTATATTATATATATATTAAGTATAATAACCCTATCTAACTCTAACATCCCTAACTAAATTCTTATTAAAATAAATCTAATTAATATTAATATTATTAATTAAAATATTCCTATTTAAATCTAAATACTTACCTATAAAATAAACCCTAAGTTAGCTACAATGTAATTAATAATTACATTGTAGATATTTTAGGGTTTATATTTATTTTACAGGTAACTTGGTATTTATTTTAACTAGGTACAATAGCTATTAAATAGTTAATAACTATTTAACAGCTACCTAGTTAAAATAATTACCAATTTACCTGTAAAATAAATCCTAACCTAAGTTACAAATACACCTACACTATCAATAAATTAAATAAACTACAAATATCTAAACTAAAATACAATAAAATATTCTAAACTAAATTACAAAAAAAAAAATTACAAGATTTTTAAGCTAATTACACCTATTCTAATCCCCCTAATAAAATAATAAAGCCCCCCAAAATAAAACATTTCCCTACCCTATTCTAAATTAAAAAAGTTCACAGTTCTTTTACCTTACCAGCCCTGAAAAGGGCCTTTTGTGGGGCATGCCCCCCAAAAAACAGCTCTTTTGCCTGTAAAAGAAAAACACAATACCACCCCCCAACATTACAACTCACCACCCACATACCCCTATTCTAAACCCACCCAAACCCCCCTTAAAAAACCTAACACTACCCCCCTGAAGATCTCCCTACCTTGTCTTCACCCAGCCGGTCCGAACTCGTTATCCGATCCGGGTGATGTCCAATCAAGCGGCAGTGAAGTCTTCTTCCATCCGGGCGATGTCTTCAATCAAGCGGCAGTGAAGTCTTCTTCCATCCGGCGATGTCTTCAATCAAGCGGCAGTGAAGTCTTATTCCATCCGGCGATGTCTTCTTCCATCCGGCGATGTCTTCAAGCAAAGCGGCATCTTCAATCTTCTTTCTTCGCTCCTCCACCGCGGAGCATCCATCCGGCACGAAGACTAAGCGAGGAATGAGGTACCTTTAAATGACGTCATCCAAGATGGCGTCTGTCGAATTCCGATTGGCTGCTAGGATTCTATCAGTCAATCGGAATTAAAGTAGAAGAATCTGATTGGCTGATTGAATCCGATTGGCTGATTGGTTCAGCCAATCGGATTGAACTTGAATCTGATTGGCTGATTCAATCAGCCAATCAGATTTTTCTACCTTAATTCCGATTGGCTGATAGGATTCTATCAGACAATCGGAATTCGACGGACGCCATCTTGGATGACGTCATTTAAAGGTACCTCATTCCTCGTTTAGTCTTCATGCCGGGTGGATGCTCCACGGCGGAGGAGCGAAGAAAGAAGATTGAAGATGCCGCTTTTCTTTTTTGAAGACATCGCTGGATGGAAGAAGACATCGCCGGATGGAAGAAGATTTCACTGCCGCTTGATTGAAGACATCACCGGATGGAAGAAGACTTCACTACCGCTTGATTGAAGACATCGCCCGGATGGAAGAAGACTTCACTGCCGCTTGATTGGACATCGCCCGGAACAGATGAAGAGTTCGGCCCGGCTGGGTGAAGACAAGGTAGGGAAATCTTCAGGGGGGAAGTGTTAGGTTTTTTTAAGGGGGGTTTGGGTGGGTTTAGAATAGGGTGGTGGGTTGTAATGTTGGGGGGTGGTATTGTGTTTTTCTTTTACAGGCAAAAGAGCTGTTTTCTTTGGGGCATGCCCCGCAAAAGGCCCTTTTAAGGGCTGGTAAGGTAAAAGAACTGTGAACTTTTTAAATTTAGAATAGGGTAGGGAATTTTTTTTTATTTTGGGGGGCTTTATTATTTTATTAGGGGGCTTAGAATAGGTGTAATTAGCTTAAAAATCTTGTAATATTTTTTTATTTTTTGTAATTTAGTGGGGTTTTTTGTAATTTAGTTTAGATTATTTTATTGTATTTTAGTTTAGATATTTGTAGTTTATTTAATTTATTGATAGTGTAGGTGTATTTGTAACTTAGATTAGGATTTATTTTACAGGTAAATTGGTAATTATTTTAACTAGGTAGCTATTAAATAGTTATTAACTATTTAATAGCTATTGTGCCTAGTTAAAATAAATACCAAGTTACCTGTAAAATAAATATAAACCCTAAAATAGCTACAATGTAATTATTAATTACATTGTAGCTATCTTAGGGTTTATTTTATAGGTAAGTATTTAGATTTAAATAGGAATATTTTAATTAATAATATTAATATTAATTAGATTTATTTTAATAAGAATTTAGTTAGGGATGTTAAAGTTAGATAGGGTTATTATACTTAATATGCATATATATATATATATATATATATATATATATATATATATATATATATAATAACGATATTAACTATATTAACCCTAATATAATTAGGGTTAATATAGTTAATATATATAATATAATAACTATATTAACTATATTAACTCTAATATAATTAGGGTTAATATAGCTGGCGGCGGTGTAGGGGGATTAAATTAGGGGTTAATATTTTTAAAATAGATGGCGGCGGTGTAAGGGGCTCACTTTAGGGGTTAGGTAAGATAGATGGCGGCGGGGTAGGAGCTCACTTTAGGGGTAGGTAAGATAGATGGCGGCGGGGTAGGGGCTCACTTTAGGGGGTAGGTAAGGTAGATGGCGGCGGGGTAGGGGCTCACTTTAGGGGGTAGGTAAGGTAGATGGTGGTGGTGTAAGGGACTCACTTTAGGGGGTAGGTAAGGTAGATGGCGGCGGTGTAAGGGACTCACATTAGGGGGTTATACTTTTAATGTAGGTGGCGACGGGGTCCGTGTGCGGCAGTTTAGGGGTTAAATACTTTATTGGGGATTGCGGCGGGGGATTGCGGTTGACAGGTAGATAGACATTGTGCATGCGTTAGGTGTTAGGTTTATTTAGCAGCTAGTTTAGGGAGTTACGGGGCTCCAATAGACAGCGTAAGGCTTACTACGGCTGCATTTTGTGGCGAGGTGAAAATGGAGTAAGATTTCTCCATTTTCGCCACGTAAGTCCTTACGCTGTATATTGGATACCAAACTGCGCTGGTTTGGTATACCTGCCTATGGCCCAAAAAACTACGGGCGAAGGCAGAAATATACGAGCGTAACTTCTAGGTTACGCCGTATATAGGATACCAAACCAGCGCAAATTTCGGCATCGCCGGCTTTTGCGGGCGACGCTGCATATCGGATCGGGCCCAAGATCTGCTGTAGCGATCATGTCCACTGCACATTGATAAATGCCAACAGCATACGCTGTGGGCATTTATCATTGCACAAGCATTTCACTAGAAATGCTTCTTCAATGCCGCCCCTTGCACATTCCACTAGCAGGGAGTGTCAATCAACCCGATCATATGCGATCGAGCGGATTGCTGTCCGCCGCCTCTGAGGTGGTGGTGAACGAGTTAAGGAGCAGTGGTCTTAAGACCGATGCTTCTTAACTCCCGTTTCCGGCGAGCCTGAAGGCTCATGCAGAAACAGCTGCATACAGCTCCATACGGAGCTTGATAAATCTGCCCCAAACTCTTAATCTTCAATATGTTTCAGTTAATCATTGTTTAATATCACTTATAGCTATTAGACCACAATTCTATGTTAAATTATATTTGTTTTTAAATTTAATATTTTTTGAATGGCTAAACATATTTGTTGAACTATACTTAATTGTTGCAAACATTGAAATTATGAAATAATTTCATTAAGTACTTTTAGTGTTATTTAATTTTGTATTAAGGAAATATAAATTTAGCCAATGCTAAAGCCATACTATTCATCAGTCATAAAACAGAATATTATAAATGCTATGGGGAAGAATATTAATCACGGCAAAAAGCTGTTTAGCAGAAAAGGAGATTTAAGTCCTCAAAGACATTTTATAATGATGTAGTAGATTCATGGACTCCTTTTATGAAGCTACAGACACAGCTTCGGAGCCCAAACATATCAGGCTTGCGCATGTCAGGCAACAAGGTTTATTGGAGCGAACCTTAAAAATGGGGCATTTGATAAACGGGGGGGGGGGGGGGATTCTCTGTAGAAAATGACAGGCAAAGCTCTAATTTAAGAGAGATTCATATAACAACAGAAAAACATACATTTAAATACATTTTGCCTGAAAATTAAATACAATTTTGTGGTGATTCAAAAACAAAGCAAAATTAATTCTGACAGTAATAGCAACAAAAAAATGGAATAGACAATTCACAATTTGCTTCAGCAGTCATAGTTTAAGGGACCTGGCATGGCCAGAAAGACTGTCTGACTATAAAATGCTTAAAATCAACTGATTAAGCTTATTAACATGTTAGTGAGCCTACTGTATATTTAATGATAACTTTCTTACTTTAAAATACATAATTTAGAAAGTAGGCAAATATAAATGAGCGGTTACAAATTATGATTATTATTATTACTATTAATGTTGTACATGGTTTAAGCATTTAGTAAAGCTTACTTGTATAGACAACTTTATGGTCAGCATATTTAATCTTAAGAAGAGGTGCTTTCACTACAAATGTTTACCCATTTAACTGCTGAGCCATTTCCGCCCCTGTGCTGAGCTGTTTTGGAGTTTCTATATGATGCGCACATTTAACCCTTACTGTAGACCATTTTTACTGAGAGACCAACATGTAATATATGTTTTTTTTCAGTAGACCCTGCAGATTCACACTATAGCATTATTGTATGTATATATCATGACATGTGAACTGTACTATAAAGAGTGTAAAAAAGTGCATATTTGTCGTAACAAATAGTGTGTATGCGTGTCTATTTGTCAATTTTAAAAAAAAAAGGATTAACCTCTTATAAATAGGGGACTTTGGGTATAATTTTATAACTGCGCAAGTGGCTTCCATAAGCCTCCACTCAAATACATGCTTATTTATTATAAACTGTTACTGCAGTGATCACCTGGCTATTGAAACCTATACATGGGGCTTTATTTTAAAGAGGAACTTTTAATCTTTAAAATAAAGGGTCTTGGGGGTCTCTAGGCTTTTTTGATGGTTTGTTATATGTGCTTAGAGACTACTTATGAAAAAAGTGTGTGTTTTTAAATTATTATTTTTTAAAACTTGTACCTGCAGTTAAGGCATTGAGCGGATGACCACTATGGCCTCGATTTATCAAAGTCTGGTGGACCTGATCTGCCAGTGCGAATCAGGTCCGCCAGACCTCGCTGAATACGGAGAGCAATACGCTCTCCGTATTCAGCATTGCACCAGCAGCTCACGAGCTGCTGGTGCAATGCTGCCCCCTGCAGACTCGCAGCCAATCGGCCACCAGCAGGGAGTGTCATTCAACCCGATCGTACTCGATCGGGTTGAATTCCGACAATCTCTGTCCGTCTGCTCAGAGCAGGCGGACAGGTTATGGAGCAGCGGTCTTTTTGACCGCTGCTTCATAACTGGTGTTTCTGGCAAGTCTGAAGACTCGCCAGAAACACGGCCCTTCAAGCTCCGTACGAAGCTTGATAAATATGGGCCTATGTGTCATCATTCACAATTAAAGGGTTAAAGCCACAGCTACATAACATCATACAAGAGAATAATTTCTGGTTTTGTGCCAGATTAACAGTTTGCTCAAATAGTCACATTTCAAATTGAATTTACAGAAGCATTCGGGTAAATTAATTGAATGTGGTTTTAGTTTGCTGACAAGGAAAATTAGATTTTAGCATATCAGTCTAGATGTTATTAGACTAGATTAACACGTTGTCTGCTGCAATTGTTTTTCAGTGGTCAAACTCCACCCATCACTTATTTGGATTAGCCAATTCAGTGTTGAGCCTGCAAACAACTGGACTTGATATGTTGTTAACAAAATCTCCATTGCTTGACTTCTGCAGAATTAAATAGATAACAAGTTTTCTATCAACTGTTTCTATATGAAATTGAGAATGATACATATCAAGTAAGTTTCATTAGCTCATTAATATTAGCATCACAGATCAGATATACCAATAAACTGATTTACAGATAATAATATATCATTCTTATTCAAATGGGAAATAGAATTTACATATTTCTGTTCATATGACAGTTATATAAAAAATGCATTTGGTCTGTTGATGATAACATTTACAGAAGTGTTATTCAGTGGGGAGGTAATGTGTTTTGTTTTGTGTGTGTGTGTGTGGGGGTCTTCTATTATGTGTTTGAGATTTCCCCTTTAAAGGGACAGTCAACACCATAATTTTTGTTGTTTTAAAAGATAGATTATCCCTTTATTACCCATTCCCCAGTTTTGCATAACCAACACTGTTATATTAATACACTTTTTACCTCTGTGATTAACTTGTATCTAAACATCTTCTGACAGCCCCCTGATCACATGACATTTTATTATCTTTTGAATTTCATTTTAGCCAATTAGTGCAGTGTCTGCCACAATCCACGGGAGTGCTCACAATGTTATCTATAGGGTTTACCTGAACTAGCTCTCCCCTGCTGTGAAAAGCAAATACAAAAGCTTGTGATTAGAGGCGGCCTTCAGGGCTTAGAAATTATCATATGAGCCTTCCTAGGTCTAGCTTTCCACTTAGAATACCAAAAGAACAAAGCAAAATTGGTGATAAAAGTAAATTGGAAAGTTGTTTAAAATTACATGCCCTATTTGAAACATGAAAGTTTTTTTTGGCTTGACTGTCCCTTTAAGCTTTAAGTATTAGAACGCCTTACACACACACAAAGGTTATAACATGAGAGTGCTCCATCCCTCTCAAATCGCTTATAGAAATAATCATTATAATGTATACATACAGTGGTATAAACTCTCTTTAATTGTTTTTCATACAACCACACAAAAGGCATTTTCTAAAGAAGACATAACCAGCTGTAAAAACATGATGCATTTGTCCACCTTTAAAGGGACATTAAATAATTTAAGGTTGTATACAAAATTTTTTACTATGTGTAGTAAAAAAACCTTTACTAAAATGTTCATTATTTTTGTCCCCCCATTCCAGTCATTTAACCTTGAAAACTGTTGGCTCTCACAATTCCAAAGTAAAAAGTAATAGTTGCTGTCATGTTGGAACCTTGTTTTTCTCCATATCTATCTCTTCAGCTGAGCACAATTTGAGACAGTTATAAAACAAAGCCATATGGAAACCCCGTTGCTTACTTTAACAATCCTATATTCCCCACAGCCTTGTTTGCACACTATTATGTATTGTCTGTTTTATAGCTATCTCTAATTTCCCTCAGCAGAAAAGACAGATAAAGGAAAAAGGGTGGCGCCCATTATTAAAAAGAAACTAAAGTACTTTTTAGAAACTAAACCTTAACATTTATATTACAATATTTAAACAGCTAATAGAATTTTGATAATACATCTACCTACTATTATCAGATGAATCCCTGCTTTGAATTAATCATTATATATAGTGTTTATTTATTGTAAAATGATTGTACACAATGTTCCCTAAGAGAAACAGACTGCATATTTGCACTAAAACATTGACAACATAGGGTATAACACACGTCCAAATTACCACAATATTTAATTATGACCCTTATTCATTCCAGAATTACATTGTTGATGTATACGTTCTGCCCATTTTACAAAGCAATTTTATATAATTCCTGCTTTTCCCTTTAAATTCACATTCAAATATTACCAAAGGCTGTCAACTATATGTCCTTGGAGCTGTTTTCCTCAATACTTAATAATTAATGTATAATATTACATCTTGCATGCATTATCATTGCCCTTGATGGATATATGAAAGAGGAAAGATTATAAGTTGTCAAATGTCTCCAATGATTCTTCCCACGACAGAATAATCTATCCCCAATGCTTGATTTAAAATATAGTTGAATGGATGAAAATAGTATTTTACTTTGAAAGTCATTAAAATACATGGTAATTTATTGAACCTTCAATCAGAAATTGAGAATGAAGGGATGACTCATATCCTTTAATTCTGCATTTATTCTGGCACTTTATAATTGGCATTTTAATGACTGTATGAAATGCAATTAATATACAAGAATGTCTCCATTCAACACAAAAGCCAAACGCGTAAGCAATTTCCCACATAGTTATAGTGGTCCTGGAAATTAAAACAAGAAAGGCCCAGCTGACAGACCACTGATTAATTTTGGCACAAATAAAAACTATTTTACAGAAATATCAGCTATAATTTATTTAGTATATATGGATAGGCCTTATTCAACACAGTAAAGAAAATCAAATGCGTAGTTTCCATGAAACATGCTGGGGTCTCTGCCAATTCTCTAAATCAGATGACTCTATTCACTAACGTGCTTTGTCTTCAGGCTTTGCCAGGTTTTAGTTGTTTTCTGAAACAATGAATAAGCAGAAACACTAAAGTGTTACTCTTCCGAGGACATGTGCCAGCTTAAAAACTGGAATCACGTGGCTAATATGAGCTTATTTGTGAAAAGTTTTTGGCACAGAAAGGGTGACAAATGGAAGAAATATGGCCATCTTAAAAAAAAATATCTGGATAAATTATCCGTGCATTTGTGTGATGATGGCTATGCTTCCCACTGTGGTTTACATAGAAACAATTAGTAAAGTTTTATAACTTGCACATACTTTAATTTCCTCTAAAAATGTATTTTATTATTTAAGCATAATTTTTTAATGTTGTGAACATGCATTAAAATTAATATTTCTTGTTGTAATTTTACAAAAATGTAGGGGGGGGTAAAGAAAGTTTTTAGAAATATTAATTCATGCTTTTATTCTTTGTGTGGCACACATTAACTGATAATCCCAGTTTTATGGTGACTTTGGAACCAAAAAGATATGTGTTGGATCCAGAAAACGAATTCTAAACATTATTGGACATACATTCAAGACAAATCCTTAGCTCAACATTTATTTTCAGTGCTAGCTATGTATACCAAAATAAAGATATGCAAGATCAGTGAATTAAAAGACACTCTTATACAGCATATATATGACCAAAAAAAAGGATACATACAACCAAACGTGTTACATCAGTTTCTTGCAGCAAATATACACAGTGTCCACAAAGTGCCTGCAGCTGTTCCATTAAATGCTAATACACTGGTTAGCAAACACAGAAGCTCTAGGAAAGTGAATAAACACAAAAAGGAGTGCAAGGCAGATCTAAGTGTAGTAAAAATAAACAAATGGTATTTAATATTAACGTATGAAATGTGCACTCACACTTTGTGACCTCATAAAAATATATCATGGAATCATATGATATCATATCATATCATGGAGGTATGTTAAAGCATAAAAATGTCCTCTCACTAGTGAAGGGATAAAAACTTGTGGTGGATAAAGAGAATGGGATACCATCATTCCGTGGCCAAATAAGCTGTTTCCTTCGCTCCTGAGGTGTAGTCTATGGGGTGATTTATCATAGTGCGAGCGGACATGATACGATGTAGTGTATCATGTCCGAAGCACATCGATAAATGCCAACAGCATATCAATGCCAACAGCATTTATCATTGCACCAGCAGTTCTTGTGAACTGCTGGTGCAATGCTGCCCCCTGCAGATTTGCAGGGGGTGTCATTCAGCCCGATCGGGTTGATTTCTGTCTGTGGCCTCAGAGCAAGTGGACAAGTTATGGAGCAGTTGTCTTTAGACCGCTGCTTCATAACTTCTGTTTCCGGCAAGTCTCAAGGCTTGCGCGGAAACAGAGGCATCAGGCTCCATACGGAGCTTGATAAATCAGCCCCCATGTATCAGCAGTTCTTTCGGAGGCGGCACACACTCACTTCGGTCTGAGTCCCACACTGTCCCACACAAACAGCTTGCTCTTTCAACCGGTCCCACACCAACAGCTTGCTCTTTCAACCGGTCCCACAGAAACAGCTTGCTCCTTCAACCGGTCCCACAGAAACAGCTTGCTCCTTCAACCGGTCCCACAGAAACAGCTTGCTCCTTCAACCGGTCCCACAGAAACAGCTTGCTCCTTCAACCGGTCCCACAGAAACAGCTTTCTCCTTCAACCGGTCCCACAGAAACAGCTTGCTCCTTCAACCGGTATATGGAGCCGCTGTGTGTATCCAAACCACTCAAGTTGCTCAATTTGACATGGCCTAACATGTTTTCCCACTTCGTCAGAGGCTATCCCACTAGAATGTGAACGTTCCTTTTACCTGCTGTCTTTAAAGATATGGGTGCATTATTTCCTTTGCAGTGTAGCTCTGACAAATTGTCTTAAGGAAAAGGAACATACAGTATGTGTCTGCTACTTATATCTGCTTATACAATTCATTTAGCTCATCTAACATTGCGATATGCATTGAGAACATTGCCTAAAATACTTTATTTGCCAATTTCTGACAATATCTTTAAAAACATTGAAATCTATTGCATTTAAAACACATTTCATATTCTCACAACTCTCACTATTAGCAACTATGTGCATTTATTTATTCACTTTCCTAGCTATGTTTATGCCTGTGATTTTCTATATTTCTTTCCAGTGAACATGAAGCTAAGATACATAATAATAATTATAATAGTACTAGTAGTACTAGTATTTATATAGCGCCTTTCTCCCAGTGGGACTCAAAGCACTCTTTCAGCACTCGCGGAATTAACCATATCGGCAGCTAAATAGTAATAGTTGTATTATTACCCAATTTAATGGTACTCAATTTAGAACCTTGGAACTTTTAAACAGGCATTTTTTGTAGTCAGGGTATTTACCAACTGAGCTACTTCACCGGTAGCTAAATGCTGATACCTGTTAAATTTGACATACACATTTGAAATTACCTCATTTATTGGAGGTTACTTCATTTTGTAAAGATCTTGGTAAATTAAATAAAGACAATTTTGAAACACAAATCGTATGGGTTCAATCTCTCTATTAAACGTAGAATGCAATGTGATTTTTCCCCTTGTGCTTAATGTGTTGCCAATGATCCATTTCACCTACTAAGTGCAATAAATGTTTAACTCCTTTACTTTTTGTGTCATTTAAAATAGCTGGTTATGCCTGTTTTTTCCTTATATACACACAGAAAAGCTGAGTAACTGAAACAAAATGCAGAAGAATACACACACCGAGATGGGGGGGGGGGTAGTAGAGAGTGGTAATACAATGTTCATTTTCAATGGTTCTCTCTAGAGGCACACTTTGGGGGGTAGTTATCAACGCGTCTATTTTACCTGCCTTCGCCGGACCAATACGCCCGCCTAAGCTCGCCTCACATCTCCGCCGCGGACCTGCAAAAATTCACCTAAGTTATTAGAAAAGCTGTCAAAAAGCCGCGCACCAAGTACGGGGCGATGAGCAGCGGACTGTGAGAGTTATCACTCATCCGATCTCGCTGCTCTTCGGCTTTTTTACAGCTTTCTTGCTAGCCTGTCATTAAGCACCCACACTAAACTACACTGTTCTACCCCCTATACCGGCGTACCCGGAGCCCCCCGCAACTAAATAAAGTTATTAACCCCCAAACCGCCACTCCTAGACCCCGCCGCAACTCTTATAAATGTATTAACCCCTAAACCGTCGCTCCTAGACCCCGCCGCAACTCTTATAAATGTATTTACCCCTAAACCGCCGCTCCCGGACACCGCTGCCACCTACATTATACCTAGTAACCCCTATCCTGCCCCCCCTATACCGTCGCCCTCTATAATAAAGTTATTAACCCCTATCCTGCTGATCCCGCACCTTGCCGCGACTAAATAAATAGTTTAACCCCTAAACCGCCGCTCCCTGACCCCGCCGCAACCTATATTAAATTTATTAACCCCTATCCTGCCCCCCCTACACCATCGCCACCTATAATAAATGTATTAACCCCTATCCTGCCCCCCACTACATCGCCGCCACTGTAATAAAATTATTAACCCCTAAACCAGTCTAACTCTAACCCTAACACCCCCCTAACTTAAATATTAATTAAATAAATCTAAATAATATTTATATTATGAACTAAATTAATCCTATTTAAACTAAATACTTACCTTTAAAATAAACTCTAATATAGCTACAATATAAATAATAATTATATTGTAGCTATGTTAGGATTTATTTTTATTTTACAGGCAAATTTAAATTTATTTTAACTAGGTACAATAGCTATTAAATAGTTATTAACTATTTAATAGCTACCTAGCTAAAATAAAGAGAAATTAACCTGTAAAATAAAAACTAACCTAAGTTACAATTACACCTAACACTACACTATACTTAAATAAATTATTCCTATTTAAAACTAAATACTTACCTGTAAAATAAACCCTAAGATAGCTACAATGTAATTAATAATTACATTGTAGCTATCTTAGGATTTATATTTATTTTACAGGTAACTTTGTATTTATTTTAGCTATTTAGAATAGTTATTAAATAGTTATTAACTATTTAATAACTACCTAGCTAAAAGAAATACAAAATTACCTGTAAAATAAATCCTAACCTAAGTTACAATTAAACCTAACACTACACTATCATTAAATTAATTAAATAAATTAACTACAAATAACTACAATTAAATACAATTACATAAACTAACTAAAGTACAAAAAATAAAAAAAGCTAAGTTACAAAAAATAAAAAAAATAAGTTACAAACATTTTAAAAATATTACAACAATTTTAAGCTACTTACACCTAATCTAAGCCCCCTAATAAAATAACAAACCCCCCCAAAATAAAAAAATGCCCTACCCTATTCTAAATTAAAAAAGTTCAAAGCTCTTTTACCTTACCAGCCCTTAAAAGGGCTTTTTGTGGGGCATGCCCCAAAGAATTCAGCTCTTTTGCCTGTAAAAGAAAAATACAACCCCCCCCCCCCCCAACATTAAAACCCACCAGCCACATACCCCTAATCTAACCCAAACCCCCCTTAAAATAACCTAACACTAATCCCCTGAAGATCATCCTACCTTGAGTCGTCTTCACTCAGCCGAGCAGCGATGGAACCGAAGAGGAGACCCGGAGCGGCAGCAGTTATCCTCCAAACGGCGCTGAAGAAATCTTCCATTCGATGAAGTGATGCTACAGTCGGCGCTGAAGAAGTCTTCCATCCGGGCGATGTCATCTTCCAAGAGGCGCTGAAGAAGTCTTCTATCCGGGCGATGTCATCTTCCAAGCGGGGTCTTCAATCTTCATCCCACCGACGTGGAACATCCTTCTTTACCGACGGACTACCGATGAATGAAGGCTCCTTTAAGGGTCGTCATCCAAGATGGCGTCCCTTCAATTCCGATTGGCTGATAGGATTCTATCAGCCAATCGGAATTAAGGTAGGAAAAATCTGATTGGCTGATTGAATCAGCCAATCAGATTCAAGTTCAATCCGATTGGCTGATCCAATCAGCCAATCAGATTGAGCTCGTATTCTATTGGCTGTTCCGATCAGCCAATAGAATGCGAGCTCAATCTGATTGGCTGATTGGATCAGCCAATCGGATTGAACTTGAATCTGATTGGCTGATTCAATCAGCAGATCAGATTTTTCCTACCTTAATTCCGATTGGCTGATAGAATCCTATCAGCCAATCGGAATTGAAGGGACGCCATCTTGGATGACGTCCCTTAAAGGAGCCTTCATTCGTCGGTAGTCCGTCGGTAAAGAAGGATGTTCCGCGTCGGCGGGATGAAGATTGAAGACCCCGCTTGGAAGATGACATAGCTGGATAGAAGACTTCTTCAGCGCCTCTTGGAAGATGACATCGCCCGGATGGAAGACTTCTTCAGCACCTCTTGGAAGATGACATCGCCCGGATGGAAGACTTCTTCAGCGCCGACTGGAGGATCACTTCATCGGATGGAAGATTTCTTCAGTGCCGCTTGGAGGATAACTTCTGCCACTCCGGGTCTCCTCTTCGGTTCCATCATTGCTCGGCTGAGTGAAGACGACTCAAGGTAGGATGATCTTCAGGGGATTAGTGAAAGGTTATTTTAAGGGGGGCTTGGGTTAGATTAGGGGTATGTCGGTGGTAGGTTTTAATGTTGGGGGGGGGTTGTATTTTTTTTTACAGGCAAAAGAGCTGAATTCTTTGGGGCATAGAATCAGCAAAAACAAATGAGGTGCACAAACAGCCGGTGTTGAGTTTGAATTTCTTTATTGCAATTTAAAAATCTTTCTCCCTCCAGGGATACAGGAATCTCAAGCTGAGTAGTGGGTGGAGATAGCTTCACTCCAGTGACTGTCTGCTGACATGTTTCGGCAATTAATCCGTAATCGTAGCATAGCTACAATATAATTATTATTTATATTGTAGCTATATTAGGGTTTATTTTAAAGGTAAGTATTTAGTTTTAAATAGGATTAATTTAGTTCATAATAGAAATATTATTTAGATTTATTTAATTAATATTTAAGTTAGGGGGGTGTTAGGGTTAGTGTTAGACTTAGGTTTAGGGGTTAATAAATTTATTACAGTGGCGGCGGTGTAGTGGAGGGCAGGATAGGGGTTAATAAATGTATTATAGGTGGCGACGGTGTAGGGGGGGCAGATTAGGGGTTAATAAATTTAATATAGGTTGCGGCAGGGTCCGGGAGCGGCGGTTTAGGGGTTAATACATTTATTATAGTTGCGGCAGGGTCAGGGAGCAGCGGTTTAGGGGTTAATACATATATTATAGTTGCGGTGGGCTCCGGGGAGCGGCGGTTTAGATGTTAATACATATATTATAGTTGCGTGGGCTCCGGGAGCGGCGGTTTAGGGGTTAATATGTATAGAGTAGCTTGCGGTGGGCTCCGGGAGCGGCGGTTTAGGGGTTAATAACTTTATTTAGTTGCGGCAGTGTAGGGGGGACAGATTAGTGGTGTTTAGACTCGGGTACAAGTTAGGGTGTTAGGTGCAGACAGCTACCATAGGAATCAATGGGATGTCTGGCAGCAGCGAACATGAACTTTCGCTATGGTCAGACTCCCATTGATTCCTATGGGATCCGCCGCCTCCAGGGTGGCGGATTGAAAACCAGGTACGCTAGGCCGGAAAAATGCAGAGCGTACCTGCTAGTTTTTTGATAACTAGCAAAAGTAGTCAGATTGTGCCGTACTTGTGTGCGGAACATCTGGAGTGACGTAAGAATCGATCTGTGTCGGACTGAGTCCGGCGGATCGAAGTTTACGTCACAAAATTCTACTTTTGCCGGTCTCTAGCCTTTGATAACTAAGGCGAATCAGCCTCGCCACAAATACGCTGCGGAATTCCAGCGTATTTGAGGTTCACGGCTTGATAACTAGGCCCCAGTAGCTTTTACTTCAGTTACCAACATTATTTGTAATTAATAATTGCTAAATTAATAATTACCACACTTTATATTAGTAAATAATGATTACTACACTGTATTCCTGAGGTATTACTTGTCTTCTTGAAGTTAAGTTAAGTAATCCTACACTGTTGCATCTCTCAGCAATTGATCTTGAAACAAAATTGATACAGTGACTCCTAGATCCCTTTAGGAGATTTGGTAGTAACACTAATGGACACATTTATTAAAGGGACATTCCAGTAAAAATGTAAATGCACATAAAGATGAATAACATCTTTGAATAGAAACATATTTGCAATATATATAACATTCTTATAGTGAAAGTTATCAGTGTTAGCATGTTTCTATGCAGGTGCGTGTGAAGCATAGCTAGATATTCTAAGTGCACCGACATTGTGAATACTGCAGCTGCTCAGAGCATCAGTGGGGTTTGTATCATGTCAGAAATTAACAAATTAAGTCATTACCAGATGATACAGGCACCTTAGGCTCTCTAAGCAAGGGTTGTGTTTAAAAAGTTGGTGCATGGTGCCAGTGGCGTAGCGTGGGTTGTCAGCGCCCAGGGCAAGGTAAGAATTGCGCCCCCCTAATTTAAGATTTAGCACAAAACAATGCTAAATGCAAGACAATAGATAATAAACAGTCACAGTCATGTGATCAGGGGGCTGGAAGAAGGTTCCTAGATACAAGGTAATCACAGAGGTAAAAAGTATATTAATATAACTGTGTTGGTTATGCACAACTGGGGAATGGGTAATAAAGGGATTATCTATCTTTTAAAACTATAACAATTCTATGGTAGACTGTCCCTTTAACTATTTGTGGTGCAAAATTAATATATGCTGGGCTGAATATAATTTCTAGCAATATGTAATAGGTTGTTATGTAACTATGTGAAACTCGACACTGAGCTATGTTTATTTCTAGACATATTAGCCCAAATCTAGAATACTTCAGATATATAGCTAAATGTGATCATAACATAAAACTGAGATTACAGATCAGTCAGATATCAATGTATAGGAGGATAGCTTCTACATAAGGGTATATTAGTAACCTTTTAAGCAAAAATAGTTTTTGAGTTGCTTCTATCTGTTTATATATATCCCTATCCCCCTAAAAAACTAATAATACTATTCCCAATTACTCATACTATTAACCCTTATGGTCCAAAAGTGGCCACTTGCTACAATGGGAAATAGCTAAATATAAATAAAAAAGAGGTTAGCTTTTTTAATATATTTGTTGGTTATATTTAACAGGATGTCCTATGTTTAAAAATGTTGTAACAAGTTATATCTATGGTATAATGTACAAATAATGACTTGCTGGAACTTTATAACAAGTAGCTGATGAAGCTTAAGAATATGTTAACATATATTAAAAAAATGTAAGTATTGGGTGAGTTTCTATCAATCATTCCAAAATGTTTGACATGTACGCTATTATATACAGCAAGAGACAGGACTGACACTGCAGGCCTCTGGCATGGGGGACCCGGACTAATGAGTCTGTTTGTACATACTTTCATATCTATTTTAGGGGGGTTAATAATTAGACAAAGCAACAAACAAAGCAGCAACAGAAAAACATGATACGCATGATGATGATCAGATTCAGAACATAGTCATTCCTTTTATCTCCCTCCCGAGTCCCACATTCTTACCTTAAACTGTCACGGGCGGCAGGCATAACGCGCTAGAGACACAGTCTTCCTCCACTTCTTGCTCCCTCCTGACCAGCACGCTGGGAGTGGGAGGAGACTGGACCGGCCGTGCTAAGTGACGTAACCGTAACGTAATGCTAGTCACAGCAGACAGCAGGTAACATTTGTTTGACAGACTACAGAGTGAGAGTGACGCCTGAGTCGGATTAAATTACTCACTTCACACTTGACTAGTTATAGAGTCACAGACTCACAGGCAGCACAGCACTTGAAGACGACAATACAATTGAAGACATTAAGGTTAACACTTACTTAACTCAACAGAACAGCAGGGGTTAGAATGTTTATCTTCCTCGTTCCTCCCTCTCTTACCAAAGCGCCGCTGGACGGTCTGTGTCACACAGTCTATCTACCCGTGTCTAGTCTGGTGTAGGCTGTGAAGTGAACCAAGGCTTTGCGCGCCTCCCATAATTATGCGCCCGGGGCAACAGCCCCTGTGCCCCCCCCCACGCTACGCCACTGCAGGGTGCACACTTAAATACACTTTTGAAACAGCTATTGCTTTAACTAGAAGCATATATGTTACAAAAATGCTTCTCTTCAAAACTGAAATGTATCCATGTAGATTCCCTACCTCTCTGCTATTTCTGAGGTTGCTGATTAGAAACCCCCTGGACTGATCCAGCAATTATGATTGACAACACCTTCTCTCACATGATTGGTTGCACAAGAGCAGGGGACGGCATTTCAAAAGTGACTGCTCAAGCAATGATAAATAAAGCTTGTTAACAAAAAAAAATATAAAAAATATTGTTAGTTTTTTTAATGAGCTTTGTTTTGAAGCACTTTACACACATGCACTCAGTCCCTATAAGGCATTTCTGACATCACAGGTTACGCTTCCTCACAGACGTCTAAGCACAGATGTCCTAAACTCCCATTGATTACCTGACAGCATGGGGGGCAGGATTCAACTTCTACATGTCGTGACTAGGATCTTTCACACACTAGCAGCAGATCTACAGCATGCTCAAACATCCCCCAAGACGCGCCGCCCTCCATCCCACAGGATCACCAACATGACATTTGAGGAAGCCCTGTTTTCATTGGATGATGGTGAAAACAAGCGTTGGGTTTTGAACACGTCCAGTGTGGTCAGTGAGCATCTAAGGATTAATGGCATCTAAGAATTATTGGGATTTAGTTAGCATTTGAAAGTACTGAAACTGCAATAGAGGTGCACACACAATATTGCTGCAGGTACTCTGTGTCTAGGGATATTATAACCAAGGTGGGCGACGTCTGCCCATCTAGCTGGGATGGATCAGACATTACTGCTCTACCTCTTGCTGTTGAATGTTTTAGATAAGTGTATCTGTGCAGTTAGGCAACAGTAGTGTAAATAAAATGTGTTTTTATCTTGCTAAATCATGAAGTGTGCATATATACATATACTGTATATTGTGTTTCCTTTAAAATAAATCAAAAACTTTTTCACTGGCCTTTTAAGTAAAAAAAAAAAAAAAACTGTGATGATGTGATCCATCATGTGAAGGTTGGTCACTTCTATTCTAAAGTCAAATATCTGTGCTCCTGGAGTTTAAAGTTTTTTTTCTCTGTTACAATTTATTCAAAGCTTCCCTTTTTTGTAAATGTATATAATGCAGAAAACAAACTATGTTCTATTTATAATAATATACTTGTCTTGCATGCTCATCCTTATAAAATATGTCCCCACATGACTTTATTCATAGATTACTGGAAAAAGCTTTTCCCATCATATGCTACATTCTGGGATTAATTGTGTATATGTGTAGAGGTTTCTAAACAAGTGCAGAGACATTAATCCATTTTCTTCTGGACAGATTGTGTAGAAATATGTTGCAGCATTGCAGCCCTATGTGGAAGCCAGCAGGTCAGGAACCAAGGAAAAATGTGTGAAGTTTTTGCAGACAAATATATATTAAGATTTTAAAGATCAATGTAAAGAGTTTGCATAGCGACTAACATAAAACACATTTCTAGAGACACTGCAAGTTTCAATAGCCCAACCCATTTAACATTACTTTATTTTTCAGTCTAGTTTGTAAACTGCAGGGATGATTATTTGCAGTTGTCAATTCAGCAAATTTAATATTTTCTTATTCTACTTCTATAATGCATAGTGCAAGGATCTCATGTGTCACGATATGCAAACACACACACATATACATATATATATATTTTGTTTGTTTGTTTTGTTTTAACAATAAGGTAAATTAGAAAATGTATGGGGGCCAAGAAAGGCATTTCTCCACTGCAGTGCTAGTCATCACAATGAAAATAATGCCACAACGTGACAACAGACTGGGAAATGACCACAGTGATTTCCATCATACCGAAGTGGTTAAAAAGGAAAAAAATTAGATGCTAAAAACAAAATACACCAACAAAGCAAGTCTAAAGAAATTAACAAATAGTAGATAGAAATGAGTACTCTAGATTAAAATACCATGGCCTCTATTTATCAAGCTGTCAACCGCAAATACGCTGGAATTCTGCAGCGTATTTGTGGCAAGCCTGATTCGCCATAGTTATCAAACCCTACAGTCCAGCAAAAGTAGAATATAGTGATGTAACATACGATCCGCCCGACTCAGTCCAACACAGATCGATGGTTACGTCACTACAGATGTTCCGAATACAAGTTCGGCACAATCTGACTACTTTTGCTAGTTATCAAAAAACTAGCAGGTACGCTCGCCACTATTCCGGCCCAGTGTACCTGGTTTTCAATGCCATAGGAATCAATGGGAGTCTGACAGCATTGAAAGCTTATGTTCGCTGCTGCCCGATATCCCATTGATTCCTATGGGAAATGTCTACACCTAACACCCACCTACATTATACTTATTAACCCCTAAACCACCGCTCCCGGAGCCACCGCCACTCTAATAAACTTATTAACCCCTAAACCGCTGGTCTCGGAGTCCGCCGCAACTAAATAAAGTGTTAAACCCTAAACCGCAGCTCCCGGACCCTGCCGCCACTTACATTATATTTATTAACCCCTAATCTGACCCCTCCTACACTGCCGCCACCTACATTATATTTATTAACCCCTAAAAATAAGTCTAACCCTAACCCACCTAACTTAAATATTATTTAAATAAATCTAAATAAAATTCCTATCATTAACAAAATTTTTCCTATTTAAAATTAAATACTTACCTTTAAAATAAACCCTAAGCTAGCTACAATATAACTAATAGTTACATTGTAGCTAGCTTAGGGTTTACTTTTATTTTACAGGCAACTTTGTATTTATTTTAACTAGGTACAATAGTTATTAAATAGTTATTAACTATTTAATAACTTCCTAGTTAAAATAAATACAAATTTACCTGTAAAATAAAACCTAACCTAAGTTACAATTACACCTAACACTACACTACAATTACCGAAATTAACTACAATTAAATACAATTAAATAAAATTAAATAAAGTACAAAAAAAAAAAAAAACACTAAATTACAGAAAATAATAAAATAATTTCAATTTTAAAACTAATTACACCTAATCTAATCCCCCTAATAAAATAAAAAAGCCCCCCAATATAAAAAAAAATCCCTACCCTATACTAAATTACAAATAGCCCTTAAAAGGGCATTTTGCGGGGCATTACCCCAAAGTAATCAGCTCTTTTACCTGTAAAAAAAAACCTAACACTAACCCCTTGAAGATCACCCTACCTTGAGACGTCTTCACCCATCCAGGCAGAAGTGGTCCTCCAGACGGCCAGAAGTCTTCATCCTATCCGGGCAGAAGAGGACCTCCAGACGGGCAGAAGTCTTCATCCAGGTGGCATCTTCTATCTTCATCCATCCGGAGTGGAGCGGGTCCATCTTCAAGACATCCGACATGGAGCATCCTTCCAGGCCGACGACTTCCTGACGAATGAATATTCCTTTAAATGACATGATCCAAGATGGCGTCCCTTGAATTCCGATTGGCTGATAGAATTCTATCAGCCAATCGGAATTAAGGTAGAAAAAATCCTATTGGCTGATGCAATCAGCCAATAGGATTGAGCTTGCATTCTATTCGCTGTTCCAATCAGCCAATAGAATGCAATCTCAATCCTATTGGCTGATTGAATCAGCCAATAGGATTGAACTTCAATCCTATTGGCTGATTGCATCAGCCAATAGGATTTTTCCTACCTTAATTCCGATTGGCTGATAGAATTCTATCAGCCAATCAGAATTCAAGGGACGCCATCTTGGATGATGTAATTTAAAGGAATATTCATTCGTCGGGTACTCATTGGCCTGGAAGGATGCTCTGCGTCAGATGTCTTGAAGATGGACCCGCTCCGAATGGATGAAGATAGAAGATGCTGCCTGGATGAAGACTTCTGCCCATCTGGAGGTCCTCTTCTGCCTGGATAGGATGAAGACTTCTGGCCATCTGGATGACCACTTCTGCCCGGTTGGGTGAAGACGTCTCAAGGTAGGGTGATCTTCAAGGGGTTAGTGTTAGGTTTTATTAAGGGGGGATTGGGTGGGTTTTAGAGTAGGGTTGGGTGTGTGGGTGGTGGGTTGTAATGTTGGGGGGGTATTGCATTTTTTTTTACAGGTAAAAGAGCTGATTACTTTGGGGCAATCCCCCGCAAAAGGCCCTTTTAAGGGCTATTTGTAATTTAGTGTAGGGTAGGGATTTTTATTATTTTGGGGGGCTTTTTATTTTATTAGGGGGATTAGATTAGGTGTAATTAGTTTAAAATTCTTGTAATTATTTTATTATTTTCTGTAATTTAGTGTTTTTTTGTTGTACTTTATTTAATTTTATTTAAATGTAGTTAATTTCGGTAATTTATTTAATTGTAGTGCAGTGTTAGGTGTAATTGTAACTTAGGTTAGGTTTTATTTACAGGTAAATTTGTATTTATTTTAACTCGGAAGTGATTAAATAGTTAATAACTATTTAATAACTATTCTACTTAGTTAAAATAAATACAAACTTGCCTGTAAAATAAAAATAAATCCTAAAATAGCTACAATGTATTAGTTATATTGTAGCTATCTTAGGGTTTATTTTATAGATAAGTATTTTTTTTTTTTAATAGGAATAATTTGTTTAATGCTAGGAATATTTATTTAGATTAATTTAAATTATATTTAAGTTAGGGGGAGTTAGGGTTAGGATTAGATTTGGGATTAGGGGTTAATAAATTTAATATAGTGGTGGCGGTGTAGAGGGGGGCAGATTAGGGGATAATAAATATAATGTAGGTGGCGGCGTGGTCCGTGAGTGGCGGTTTAGGGGTAAAACACTTTATTAGAGTTGTGGTGGGCTCTGGGAGCGGCGGTTTAGGGGTTAAACACTTTATTAGAGTTTTGGTGGGCTCCGGGAGCGGCGGTTTAGGGGTTAATAACTTTATTTAGGCGTGGCGGGGTCCGGGAGCAGCGGTATAGGGGGTAAACAGTATAGTATAGTGTGGGTGCTTAGTGACAGGGTACCAAGAAAGCTGCGAACAAGCTGAAGAGCAGCGAGATCAATGACTGTTAGTTAACAACAGTCCGCTGCTCAACGCACCGTACTTGGTGCGCGGCTTTTTGACAGCTTTCTTGATAAATTTGGAGAACGTATTCAGGTCCGCAGCAGCGATGTTAGGCGATCTTAGGCTAGTGTATTGGTGCCGGCGAATGCAAGAAAGTCAACGGCTTGATAACTAGAGGCCCATACATTTTGAGTAACCGACAATAAATACTCTTAAAAACCTTAATAGCTATAATAATTTATGAAACATGTCCTTATTCTAACCAAAGCATTATCAATCTTCATATGTATACTTGTTCTTCTTTTTAGTCACATAATCATTATCTTTCATGTGGTGGGAAAAAATCCTTGTTACAGTAAACCTCAAAAATAATGGGACAGTAAGGGACAGTAAACCTCAAAAATAATGTTATATAATTCTGCACATAGTGCAGAATTATATAACATTATATTAGCGCAAACTTTATAAAACATAATATACCCTTTGAATTTTTTTAAAAAACGTCTGTTTTACAGACCCGCTCTCTGTGCTCTTCTGAGCGGGTCTGTTTTTTTCACACAGCGCATCGGGCCAGCTGTATAGTCACAGCCCGGCCCGACCACGCCATAACACTAAATGCAGCTTGCTCCTGCTCTGTCTGAGAGCAGGAGCGAGCTGCACTGTGTATAATGGTGCGGTCGGGCCGGGCTGTGACTATACAGCTGGCCCGATGCGCTGTGTGAAAATAACAGACCCGCTCAGAAGAGCACAGAGAGCGGGTCTGTAAAACAGAAGTTTTTTTAAAAAAATTCAAAGGGTATATTATGTTTGATAAAGTTTGCGCTAATATAATGTTATATAATTCTGCACTATGTGCAGAATTATATAACATTATTTTTGAGGTTTACTGTCCCTTTAACTGTTCAAAGAAAAAGAAGTGGTCTGGTTGAAGATTAACCACCTGATAACAAATAAATAAATATATATTTATTATATACACACTGGTACTGTCTAAATCCACCTCTGCCGTCTCAGGGAACAGGCAGTGGCATTGTTAGGGGAAGCTTTTTCCCCATTAGTTGTCCTCTAATCTTACTATAGGCCACTGCTCAATTTTTCCAGGTGGCTGGGCAGCATTGGTACCCCAAAATTTAGCTTTAACTGTTTTATTTGGGGTCCCAGAGCCCCAAACATTGAATTCCTCTTCTCTGCTCACCACACTGTTAAAAGCACTAAAGTAGATCTAACAGCTGTGCTAGGATTTGAAGGACGGTCATTTTGTGAAGTCTGTCCTTCTATTCACCCTAATTTTTAATGCACTAGTGTAGTGCTAACAGCTGTGCTTGTGTGTTAAGGGTGGGTGTCAGCCAAATGAGGTTGTCAGGTTGTGAAGTCTGTCTCTCCATTCATTGCCATGTTTAAGGCTGTTGAAGGGGGTACACCAGTCAAAGAAGCTGCTCCATTTACTGGGCAGATGAACTGTGAAATGGGGGCATAGAAAAAAAACATAATTTATGCTTACCTGATAAATTTATTTATCTTGTAGTGTATCCAGTCCACGGATCATCCATTACTTATGGGATATATTCTCCTTCCCAACAGGAAGCTGCAAGAGTCCACCCACAGCAAAGCTGCTATATAGCTCCTCCCCTAACTGCCATTACCAGTCATTCGACCGAAAACATGCAGAGAAAGGAAAACCATAGGGTGCAGTGGTGACTGTAGTTTAATGGAAAAATTACCTGCCTTAAAGTGACAGGGCGGGCCATGGACTGGATACACTACAAGAGAAATAAATTTATCAGGTAAGCATAAATTATGTTTTCTCTTGTTAAGTGTATCCAGTCCACGGATCATCCATTACTTATGGGATACCAATACCAAAGCTAAAGTACACGGATGATGGGAGGGACAAGGCAGGTACTTAAACGGAAGTTACCACTGCCTGTAAAAAACCCTTTTTCCCAAAAATAGCCTCCGAAGAAGCAAGGTATCAAATTTGTTAAATTTGAAAAAGTATGAAACGCAGACCAAGACTCCGTCTTGTAATCTGTTCAACAGAAGCCACATTTAAAAAAGGCCCAAGTGAAAACCACAGCTCTAGTAGAATGAGCTGTAATCCCTTCAGGAGGCTGCTGTCCAGCAGTCTCATAAGCTAAATGAATTATGCTTTTCAACCAAAAAGACAGAGAGGTTGCTGAAGTCCTTTGACCTCTCCTCTGTCCAGAATAGACAACAAACAAGGTGAATGTTTGATGAAAATCTGTAGTAGCTTGTAAGTAAAACTTTAAAACACGAACCACGTCCAAATTGTGTAATAGACGTTCCTTCTTTGAAGAAGGATTAGGATACAAGAATGGAACAACAATCTCTTGAGAGATATTCTTGTTAGATACCACCTTAGGTAAAAACCCAGGTTGGTACACAGGACTACCTTATCCGTACGGAGAACCAGATAAGGAGAATCACATTGCAACGCAGATAACTCGGAGACTCTATGAGCCGAGGAAATAGCTACCAAAAAGGAACTTTCCAAGATAGAAGTTTGATATCTATGGAATGAAAAGGTTCAAATGGAACTCCTTGAAGAACCTTAAGAACCAGCTTTAAGCTCCATGGCGGAGCAACATTTTTAACCACAGGCTTGGTTCTAACCAAAGCCTGACCAAATGCCTGAACGTCTAGAATACCTGCCAGACGCTTGTGCAAAAGAATAGACAGAGTAGAAATCTGTCCTTTTAAAGAACTAGCTGACAACCCTTTTCTCAAAATCATCTTGGAGAAAAGATAATATCCTGGGAATCCAGACTTTACTCCATGAGTAACCCTTGGATTCATAACAATAAGATATTTACACCATATCTTATGTTAAATTTTCCTAGAGACAGGCTTTTATGCCTGTATTAAGGTATCAATTACTGACTCGGAGAAGCCATGCTTTGATAACATCAAGCGTTCTGTCTCCAGGCAGTCCATCTCAGATTAGTTATATTTAGATGGTTGAAAAGACCCTGAGGTAGAGGGTCCTGTCTCAGAAGCAGAGACCGTGGTGGAAAGGATGACATGTCCACCAGATCTGCATACCAGGTCCTGCGTGGCCACGCAGGCGCTGTCAAAAGCACCAAAGCACTCTCCTGCTTGATCTTGTGCAAACCCCTCCGGAGGGAATTCCCACTCCCCCGGATGAAAAGTCTGACGACTTAGAAAATCTGCCTCCCAGTTCTCAACACCTGGGATAGGGATAGCTTTTAGACAAGAGTGAGTCTCTGTCCAGTGAATTATTTTAAGACTTCTAACATTGCTAGGGAACTTCTGTTCCCCCTTGATGGTTGATGTAAGCCACAGTCGTGATATTGTCCGACTGAAATATGATGTACCTCAGAGTTGCTAACTGAGGCCAAGTCTGAAGAGCATGGAATATCGCTCCCAGTTCCAGAATATTCATTAGAAGGAGGGTCTCCTCCTGAGTCCACTATCCCTGAGCCTTCAGGGAGTTCCAGACTGTATCCCAACCTAAAAGGCTGGCATCTGTTGTAACAATTGTCCCATCTGACCTGCGGAAGGTCATACCCTTGGACAGATGGACCCGAGATAGTCACCAGATAAGAGAATCTCTGGTTTCTTGGTCCGGATTTAACAGGAGAACAAATCTGTGTAATCCCCGTTCCTCTGGCTGAGCATGCATAGTTGCAGTGGTCTGAAATGTAGGCGTGCAAACGGTACTATGTCCCTTGCCGCTACCATTAAGCCGATTACATTCATGTACTGAGCCACCAAAGGGCGCGGATGGAATGAAGAACACGGCAGAAATTTAGAAACTTTGACAACCTGGACTCCGTCAGGTAAATTTTAATTTCTACAAAATCTATCAGAATCCCTAGGAGGGAAACCCTTGATATTGGGGATAGAGAACTCTTTCCTTGTTCACTTTCCACCCATGCGATTTCAGAAATGCCAGTACTACGTCCGTATGAGACTTGGCAACTTGGATGTTTGACGCCTGTATCAGGATACGTCTAAATAAGGGGCCACTTCTATGCCCCGCGGCCTAAGGACCGCCAAAGTGACCCCAGAACCTCCATAAAGATTCTAGGGGCTGTAGTTAACCCAAAGGAAAGAGCTACAAACTGGTAATGCCTGTCTAGAAAGGCAAACCTGAAAAACCGATGGTGATCTTTATGCATTGTAATGTGAGGATAAGCATCCTTCAAATCCATTGTAGTCCTCTATTGACTCTCCTGGATCATAGTTAAGATGGTACGAATAGTTTCCATCTTAAATGATAGAATTCTAAAGAATTTGTTTAAGATCTTTTAGATCCAAAATAGGTCTGAAGGTTTCCTTTCCTTGGGAACCACAAACCGATTTGAGGAAAACTGTGTCCCTGTTCCTCTATTAGAACTGAATGGGTCACGTACACAATGCAAGAATGTCTCTTTCTTTATCTGGTTTGCAGATAAATGTGAAAGGCAAAAACTCCCCTTTTTTGGGGGGGAAAGCTTTGAAATCCAGAAGATATCTCTGCGGTATAATTTCCAATGCCCAGGGATCCTGGGCATCTCTTGCCCACGCCTGGGCGAAGAATGAAGTCTGCCCCCTATAGGATCCGTTACCAGATAGGGGTCCGTTCCTCATGCTGTTTTAGAAGCAGCAGCAGGCTCCTTGACCTACTTATCTTTGTTCCAGGTCCGGTTGTCTCCAGACCGCCTTGGACTGAGCAAAAGTTCCCTCTTATTTTGCCTTAGAGGAAGTTGATGCCACACCTGCCTTGAATTTTCGAAAGGCACGAAAATTAGGCCTTTTTTGTCCCTTGATTTGGACCTGTCCTGAGGAAGGGCATGATCTTTTCCTCCAGTGATATAAGTAATAATCTCCTTCAAACTAGGCCTGAATAGGGTCTGCCCCTTGAAGGGAAGTTAAGTAGCTTATTTATTAAAGTCACGACAGCTGACCATGATATAAGCCATAGCGCTCTGTGCGCCAGTATAGTAAAAAACAGAATTCTTAGCCGTTAGTCTAGTCAAAGGAACAAAGGCATCAGAAAACAAAGGAATTGGCTAGCTTAAGTGCTCTAAGCTTGTCAAATATATTCATCCAATGGAGCCTGTAAAGCCTCATCAAGAGACTCAAACCAGAACGCCGCAGCAGCAGTGACAGGAGCAATGCGTGCAAGGGGCTGCAGGATAAAACCTTGTTGAATAAACATTTTTTATCCATTGGATCTAAAAAAGCACAACAGTCCTCGCCAGAGGTAGTGGTACGCTTAGCTAGAGTAGAAACTCTTCTCTCCACCTTAGGAACTGTCTGCCATAAGTCCCGTGTGGTGGCAACTATTAGAAAACATTCTTCTAAAAAATAGGAGGGGAAGAGAACGGCACACCTGGTCTATCCCATTCCTTATGAAAAATTTTAGTAAACCTCTTTAGGTATTGGAAAAACATAAGTACACACCGGCACTGCATATTATTTATCCAGTCTACACAATTTCTCTGGCACTGCGATTGTACACATTCATTCAGAGCAGCTAAAGCCTCCCTGAGCAACAAGTGGAGGTTCTCAAGCATAAATTTTAAATGTAGAAATATCAGAATCAGGTTAAATCATCTTCCCTGAGTCACAAATATCACCCACAGACTAAGCATATTGTGAGGTAGTATCAGACATGGTTCTTAAAGCGTCTGTATGCTCTGTATCTACCCCCAGAGCTGTTTTGCTTTCCTTTAATTTCAGGTAGTCTGACTAATACTGCTGCCAGTGTATTATACACAACCTTTGCCATGTCTTGTAAAATAAACGCTATGGGCGCCATTGATATACTTGGCGCCATTTGAGCGTGAGTCCCTGGAGCGGGAGTCAAAGGGTCTGACACGTGGGGAGAGTTAGTCGGCATAACTTCCCCCTCGACAGAATCCTCTGGTAAAATAAACGCTATGGGTGCCCTTGATGTACTTGGCGCCATTTGAGCGTGAGTCCCTAAAGCGGGAGTCAAAGGGTCTGACACGTGGGGAGAGTTAGTCGGCATAACTTCCCCCTCGACAGAATCCTCTGGTGATAATGTTTTTAAATACAAAAAATGATCTTTATTGTTTAACATGAAATCAGTACATCTGGTACACATTCTAAAATGGGGTTCCACCATGGCTTTAAACATAATAAACACAGAGCCTCCTCTATGTTAGACATGTTAGAACTAATAAAGAGACTAGTAAGCTTGGAAAACACTTTAAATCAAGTTAACAAGCAAATATAACAAACGTTACTGTGCCTTTAAGAGAAACAAATTTTGTCAAAATTTGAAAAACAGTGAAAAAAGGCAGTAAATCAAACGAAATGTTTACAGTACATGTAATAAGTTAACAGAGCATTGCACCCACTTGCAAATGGATGATTAACCCCTTAATGCAAAAAACAGAAAAAAAAAAACCCGACATTTTTTTAAACAGACACAACAAAACTGCCACAGCTGAGCTGTGGATTACCTTCCCTATAACTGTTTCTATGCAAAATTTAAGCCAGCCATGTGGAAAAATTAGGCCCCAATAAGTTTTATCACCAAACATATGTTAAAAAATGATTAAACATGCCAGCAAACGTTTTAAAACACATTCTTATAAGAGTATGTATGTCTATTAATAAGCCTGATCCAGTCGCTATCACTGCATTTAAGGCTTTACTTACATTACTTCGGTATCAGCAGTATTTTCTTAGTCAATTCCATTCCTTAGAAAAATATATTACTGCACATACCTTAGCATATATCTCTATCAATCAGCCTGGTACCAGTCGCTTTCACTGCATTTAAAGGCTGTACTTACATTACTTCGGTATCAGCAGTATTTTCTTAGTCAATTCCATTCCTTAGAAAAATATTTTACTGCACATACCTTATTTGCAGGAAAACCTGCACGCCATTCCCCCTCTGAAGTACCTTACTCCTCAGAATGTGTGAGAACAGCAACTGGATCTTAGTTACGTCTGCTAAGATCATAGAAAAAACGCAGGCAGATTCTTCTTCCAAATACTGCCTGAGATAAACAGCACACTCCGGTGCCATTTAAAAATAACAAACTTTTGATTGAAGAAATAAACTAAGTATAAAAAACCACAGACTCTCACGACCTCCTATCTATGTTGAGACTTGCAAGAGAATGACTGGTAATGGCAGTTAGGGGAGGAGCTATATAGCAGCTTTGCTGTGGGTGGACTCTTGCAGCTTCCTGTTGGGAAGGAGAATATATCCCATAAGTAATGGATGATCCGTGGACTGGATACACTTAACAAGAGAAAATAGGCTTACCTGATATCATTTATTTCATGGTGGTCCACAAGCCATTGCTCCAGGGATTAAACTCCTGGCAACTAGGAGGAGGTAAAGATTCCCAAAACTCCAAGAGTACTCAATCCCTCCCACTTCTCTGTAAAGCCAGTCTGATGTATAGCCAAGCAAGAAAAAGTAGAAAAGTGGGAAAGGAAAAAACAGGGAAAATTAAAAGCAAACTATAAATGCTTCCAGAAAAAAAATATACTAAAATGTTGTGAAAATGGGCGGGTCTTGTGTACTCTCACCAAAATTAAAGAAATTAATTTGCCAGGTAAGCATACATTTTGTTTTCTTTCATAATGTGTACTCGGGCCAATACTCCTGACAGTTAATACCCAAGTTTTGGAGTCCACAAGTAATTTGGGTTGGATAAAAGATTTTCTGAAAGGCATGCACCTAATTTCCAGACTTTACTACAAAATCCACTTCAAAGTCGCTAGAATTTAGTAAAGGTATGTAAGATTACAATGTTTTCCTTGCCCAGGATTGAACCTGGGACCCCTGGTTTGCAGCCTTTTACTCTATCTCTGCACCACCAGAGGTCTCTCTCTAGGGCTGATATGTCTGGATTCCTGCTGCCTGCACTGGCTGTGCTCTTTAGCTCCACCTGCCTGCCACCTGAACATCTCTATGTTAAAAGGGAAGATTTTTTACCTTAACATTTATTCAGCTCACCAGAGTAACAGGTAGATTACAAGTTATGCACGCTATAGGGAATTTAATGAACGCAACAAAAGTTGCGTTATTTAACCCTCTATAGCACAGCCATTACAAGTTTTCAAACAGCCGGCTTGTGCGTGCAATATGGTTGCATTGAGCTCCATACCGCACAAAATACAAGCACTGTTTTGATGTGCTTGTGCACGCTTTCCCCCTAGACATCAATGTGGAGAAGGAGAGAAAAAAAACACCTGAAGCGCAGAATGAAAAGCTCCGTAACGCAGCCCCATTGATGTCTATGGGGGGGGGAAAAATAAACTTTTAAACCTTAAATTCTATTTGCCGATTTGAATAGCCAATAGAATTTCAGTAGATCTCATCCTATTGGCTGATTTGAACAGCCAATAGGATTGCAGTAGCTCTCATCCTATTGGCTGATTTTCCAAAATCAAATCAGCCAATGGGAATACAAGGGATGCCATTTTGAATCACATACCTTGCATTGAAGATTCAGTGTACGGCGGCGACCATATGAAGAGGATGCTCTGCGCCGGATGTCTTCAGGATGGACCCGCTCCGCACCGCCGGGATGAATATAGAAGATACCACCTGGATGAAGATGGAGCCGTCTGCTGCCTGGATGAAGATGTTGCCGCCGTCCGCCTGGATGAAGATGGAGCCACTTGGATGAAGATGGAGCCGCTGGATGAAGATGGAGCCACCTGCTGCTTGGATGAAGATGGAGCTGCCTGCCACCTAGATGAAGATGGAGCCCCCTGGATGAAGATCCTGTAAGCAGGACTTCAACAACTGTAAGTGGATCTTCGGGGGTTAGTGTTATAATTTTTTAAACTTTTTTGGGTGTTTTTTTTAGTTTAGGGTTTGGCCTTTTCGTAAATGAGCTAAATGCCCTTTTAAGGGCAATGCCCATACAAATGCCCTTTTCAGGGCAATGGGTAATTTAGGTTTTTGTTAGAGTTAGGTTTTTTATTTTGGGGGTTGGTTGGGTGGTGGCTTTTACTGTTGGGGGGGGGGTCTTTGTATTTTTTTACAGATAAAAGAGCTGTTTAACTTTGGGCAATGCCCTACAAAAGGCGCTTTTAAGGGCTATTGGTAGTTTATTGTAAGCTAGGGTTTTTTTATATTGGGTGGGCTTTTTTATTTTGATAGGGCTATTAGATTAGGTGTAATTCTTTTTTATTTTTGATAATTTCGTTTGTTATTTTTCGTAATTAAGTATTTTTTATTTTTTATAATTAGTTTGTAATTTTCATAGTAGTGTTAGGATTTTTTTAATGTGTATTTTAGTTTTATTTAATTGGTAGTTAGTTTAATATGAGTTAAATAGTTATATTAGTTTAATTGTTTAATTAAGTTAGGGGGGCGTTGGGTTCAGGGGTTACTAGTTTAAATTAGTTTATTACGATGTCGGGGGCTTGCGGTTTAGGGGTTAATAGCTTTATTAGAGTGGCGGCAGTGTAGGGCTTAATAACTTTAGTATAGTGGGGGCGATGTGGGTGGACGGCAGATTAAGGGTTAATAATATTTAGTGTTTATAATATTTGCAATGCGGGAGTGCTGCGGTTTAGGGGTTAATAACTTTATTATAGTGGTGACAATGTTGGGGAGCGGAGGAATAGGAGTTAACATTTTTTTACTATTGGCGGCGATGTTGGGAGCGGCAGATTAGGGGTTAATAACTAATATAGTATTTGCGATGCGGGTGGGCCTCGGTTTTGGGGTTAATTGGTAGTTTATGGGTGTTAGTGTACTTTATAACACTTTAGTTATAAGTTTTATGTAACAGTTTTGTAGCGTAAAACTCATACCTACTGCTTTTAGATTGCGAAACGGATCTTGTCAGTATAGGTTGTAACGCAAGCTTTTTAGCCTCATCGCAAAACTTGTAATGGCAGTGCTATGGAAATCCCATGAAAAACGTAATTTTTACGAGTGCGGGACTAACGTTGCGTTTCAGGCTAAAAGGCTTGCGGTACAGCTATACCGACAAGACTTGCAATGGCTGTGGTGCTGTTTTAATGGTGAAATTACCATTTTTTTCAACGTTAAAACACAAACGCAAAACTCGTAATCTAGGTGTAAGTGCTCTGTAAACAGTTTGATCTGCTCTAAAGCTGCAAGTTGAAAAAAACAACAACAAAAAACATTATAGCCAATCAGCTTCAGCAGTGCTGAGGTCTCATTTTGCTTTGCTGTGATCTCATGAGATTTTACCTAAATTTCATGAGATTTCACAAAAATCTTCCTTAAACTGGATAGGAAAATAAAATGACTGTGCCTGCACATGCCAGATGAACATTCCCTTGGAAGTCCTGGGGCTATGCTGCATCACTGCTTCAACATGTGTAGTTGCGCACGTTTCTGAACCTCGCCAGTTTTTCTGACTCATGCCATGGGTATTATGTCCCTTTAAGTATATTTGAGACCTTAAAACACAGCAAGAAATAGTCAGACTCACCAAAGAGACTTTTACATTGCATTTATTTTCTTATTGAACTTTGAATAATTGTATATCTTCTGGTTTGTAACCATAAAAAAAAATATTAAATAAAAAATATATATTTTAAAAAAATAAAAAGATTTTTTTTTTCTAAGTGAAGTACATAGGGATTTTAAGTATTTGGATTTAAAACATATTAAAACATTTTAAATTGAAATATATATATTGCATATTTCTAGGTATCTGACTGGGTAGGGTTCAAAAGTAAAAATGTTGTCCTTACTGTATTTCTCATATGAACAAATATTAAAGGGACAGTCTACACCAGAATTGTTATTGTTTAAAAAGCTAGGTAACACCTTTACTACCCATTCCCCAGCTTTGCACAACCAACATTCTTATAGTAATATAATTTATAGCCTTTAAACCTCTAAATTTCTGCAAGTTTCCCAGCCACTAAAGACAGCCTCTTATCACATGCTTTTTATTTGCTTTTCACAATAGGGGAGTGCTAGTTCATGTGATCCATATAGATAACATTGTGCGAACGCCCGTGGTTTGTGGAAGACACTGCACTAATTGGATAAAATGCAATTCAATAGATAAAAAAATGTCATGTGATCAGAGGGCTGTCAGAAAAGGCTTAGATACAAGGTAATCACAGAGGTAAAAATTATATTAATATAACCATGTTGATTAGGCAAATCTGGGGAATGGGTAATAAAAGGATTATCTATCTTTTTAAACAATAACATTTTTGGAGTAATGTTATTTATTCATATGGTGATTCGTTCATTCATTTACAAACTAGCATAACGAATAATTAATTATTTGGTTTTTTTTGTATTTGTTTCAAAACAATTGCACATCTCAAATACAGGGTATGACAATGAAAATTTCACTCCAAACATAATATATTATTCACTAAGGTCTGCAGGGCTTAGCTGTTAGCTGTAATTTATTCTCTCTCTCTTCTGTGCTCCAGAGTGCTAAGAAAGAATGTAAAATTACCAAGCAGTTATAGAGAGATTTGTCACTAGGCAAGCTAAGCAAATCCCTATATATAAATTACCTTTTAGGAGTTCCCGTCTAGCTGGCATTTAATAAAGCTTCAAGTTTGCTTGATGTGTTGCCATCAATAATGTTAATAACCCATCCACTGGAATTCTGGTAACATTATGTATCATACAACATTACATAAATAGCTAAAGGTATATGAAGTATAAAAGAAAGATTGTGTAAAAACAAAAATATTATTTATGACAACCATGTTAGTTTGATTTCATGGGATGTTTTGTCTAAGCATTTTTTCTTACAAATTGAAAAACAAAGATCAGTAGTGCCGGTGGCAAATGGTGCAAACTTTATCATTTGAAGAAAAATAAAACAATAGGCTGAGAAGTCTTTTTTAACACAATTTGTTAAAGACCTTCTATACATGCTCCGTATGTTATTTATTTGAATGTCCCTATTAACTACCAGGCCAGGGGTTTCTGAGGTTGAACAAAATATTTTATATATTATTGTATTACTTATTAATGAACCATTGTTGTCTAGTGCAGGTACATTGGCCTCCGCGTGTATAAACCGAAGGCATTATACACATACACTCACAATATGAAACACATGAACTAATGCCCTCTAGTTGTGAAAAACGGTCAAAATACTTTTAGATTAGAGGTGGCCTTCAAGGTCTAAGAAATTAGCATATGAACCTCCAAGGTTTAGCTTTCAACTAAGAATACCAAGAGAACAAAGCAAAATTGGTAATAAAACTAATTTGGAAAGTTGTTTAAAATTACATGCCCTATTTAAATCATGAAAGTTTTTTTTTTACTTGACTGTCCCTTTAATTAAAAAAATGTCCCCCAGTTGCCCCCCAAATAAAGTGTACAGTTCCCTTCATAAAATAAAAAAATACTAGCATCTTTACTGTTTAATAAAAAAAACAGCACAAAGCAATTATAAGGGATTAAAGTGATGGGATGTGGGGTGCACTGAATAGTGCTTTTACATTGCGGTCTATGGGGACTGTGTTTATACTGTTGATATATATGTATATGCTTATATACTTATGTGTTAATATGTGTATATGAACATATAAACACATATATACATGTATATATTCATATATATATATATATATATATATTTTTTTTTTTATATATAAAATTATGTTAAAGAACATAAAAGAATAGGGGGCGCTGTGATATAAAAACTTATAAAATACTATCAAAAGTGGACACACAAAAAACAAAGGAGTGGGTGTGCTTACGTGATTCAATCGCAATTTTTTAACACACTAATGGCGTGGAAAATAAAAGTAAAAAAGGCAAAGAAATTTCAAAATATAAACATAAAGTAACAAAAATATATAATAATGGTGATAATACGAAGTAAAAAAGAAGATAATAAAAAATAAGGTATATTACAAACAATATATGATGAAAATAATCAGAAAATAATAGAGCAATATGTTTTTATGACAAGCGAGCAACATAGCAGGTAGTCGAGTGAAGAGGTAGTGACAAGTGTGATGGCACTTTTAACCAAAAAAGTGCAGACAGGCAGGCTGACCTTTAATACAGCACTCAGTACGCTGCAGCCACAGTATCCTAAGTGTATCTGGGGGAGCCCAATGTTAGATCCACAGTCGGGGCGAAAATTTCCACTGGTGACGATTTTGGTGTCTGTGTTGGACCCAAATCCGGAAGTAATGTCCAAAGGAAAAAAGCAGTAGTGCTTACTGCAGCTGTATGACAATTGATTTACTGAAGTGACATCTATTTTCAGTATTTCACAGTTAAAAATGACAACAAATGCTTAAAAAAGAAAGCAGAAACATATTAAAAAAACAGTTTTTACTTTACACGGATGTCCGGCTTTCTTTTTTAAGCATCTGTTGTCATTTTTAACTGTGAAATACTGAAAATAGATGTCACTTCAGTAAATCAATTGTCATACAGCTGCAGTAAGCACTACTGCTTTTTTCCTTTGGACATTACTTCCGGATTTGGGTCCAACACAGACACCAAAATCGTCACCAGTGGAAATGATCTACCATGTCTCACAGCATGAGAATGAGGCTCCCGTTGGAGTCTATGGAAGCGCGCTCTTGTGAGCTTAACTTGTAATGCCAGCGCACATTTGTGTGCCCTGGTATTACTGAGTGGAGCGCAAATATCAAATTTTTTGCTCCACTTGTAATCTAGGCCTATATAGATAGAGAGATAGATAGATTTAGATAGAGTGATAGATAGATATGTATGTGTACATTGGTTGTTACAGAAAAGGTCTAATCAAACATTTTGAAAGTAGCTTTTACACATAAAAAACCTTAACATTTTTTACTGAATTTGCCTATGTATTTGAATAGTAAATATGTTTGGCCTCATGTTAAATAAAATATACATATTAACTTTATTACACATTGTTATGACAAATTGTCATCCTAATTTCCATAACTACAAGCTAACGGTTAGTTATCCCTGACAAACTGTCAGAAATGCTGGGGTAACCATTTGATTAATTAGGCATTTGTACCATTCATTCAAAACTAATGTAGCTGTTAGCTTTGTTATAGCGGCATGAAACCCAAAACATTCATAAATATGTCCCAGAGGAAATTAAATCAACCATATTAAAAACCGAAATCTTCAATGCAGACGGTAGATAATATATCAGAACATAAAAAAATAGCAGTGCCAAGGTCAGATTTACCATTAAAAAACTTAAACTAAAAGCTTCTTCAATGAAAAGGTTTCTTATCTGGCTGGTCAAGTGATGCAATTATGCTATCCAATGCCAACATTTTGTGCTCAGTCTGCTGTAAACCTGGTGCTCCTTACAGGTTCTACTCGAGTACTTAAAGCATTTTTTAAGCCGCTAAGCTTTTAGCATGCTCATTCTCTTTCAGGGATGAATAGGCAGACGTAGTGTGAAAAGGTAGCAGACACTTTCATTACCTATTATAAAGGGGCATAAATGTTGCAAATCTGGCCATGAAGAAACTAAATGAAAGCACCACTAAATACAGTCAAATTGAATAATTGGCAGATGCATAATAGAAGACAATGCAATAGCACTTACTATAAATTTAAAATAAGCAGTAGAATATTTTAAATCAAATTCCAAAGTTAATCCATTTTCTCTCCCCCTGTATTGGGTGACAGCCATTAGCCAATCACACAATGCCTATATGTATATGCAAATATGCAGTGGAAGTTGGAGCCTCATAAAGTGTACATATAAAATAATGTGCACATTTTAATAATGGAAGAATATTAGAAAGTTTTTTTTTTTTTTTTTTAAACAAAAAAGTTTTGTTTTTTTATTTGGCATGATGCAATCTTCATCAAAAAGGGCCATTGCAATTGTTTACATGGGCAGCACCATCTTGTTTTTTTGGATCCAAGTATGCACGTATTGGTGTTATATGTGTTATCTTTCAACCTATTGGTTCATATATTCCACTTGGTGTGTATTTTTTTTTTATAGATTTTTTATTGAGGTTGAAAATGGAGCTTAAAAGTAATCAGTGACAGTAAGAAATATATATACAGACTGTAACATTTGTCAAATATACATATAATTTGATACAAAACATAGGAGCACCTCGGTGCATACAAGTAAATTAACATAGCATCTGCCTATATGTAATCAGCTTTAACTCTTATAGAACCAACACCTCAATTAAAGGGTAAGGGGGGTATATTAATAACATACTTATAAGGAACACGAATACACAAAATTAGGGGATTCATATGGGGTCTGCGCCCCTAAGCTTAACTAGTAAGCTAAAGTAGCAGGGGGGGGGGGATCTACTAATGGCCATATTGCATATGACCAATATATAAAACTCCAAACTGGGTTATAAGCAAATACTGCTGAACGTATTCCATTAACTAGACACAATAGTGAACCTCAGCTTGGTACAATATGAGCTATAAGGTCTAGTAGCAACGTTCATATATTAAGTAATGTTAAACATTGAGATCTACTAGTCAATAACTTACAGCGAAAACTGGACTGGAACATCATACTCATATTTCCCACTGGTAGGATTCCTAGTGGCATGGCAGTTAAGATCACATCCGTTATTGAGTACAGCCCACCTCCAACCCAGGAGCAAGGGTCCTATACCCCCAGGTGAAAGGCAAGCCGCACAACCTCCAAATATACAGTATGAGAATATGGTTAGCATAAAAAGGACAGGGGTTGACAAATATATATTTGAAATATAACAGTGTAGCTGAAATCTAAAAAATACTATAGCAATGTTCACTAATCTATAAGTAGGTCGCAGCAATAGTAATCTAACAATAGCCAAAATTCACATTTAACAAGTAGGTGTCATAAAACACAGATATAAATATACAATGTGTACTTTATACACTTCCTTGGGATATCTTGTATAGTATGTCAGAAATAAGTCCCAAAGCAAATACTAACATAAATAGCAGTTACACCCTACCACACATCTTACAAGGGGTAATATATATACAGGATGACAATGATATGTCTAAGTCTTATGCTAGAGCAAACTGTATAATAACCAGCACAACTGTATAAACAATGTCCAAATTGTAGGGGTCTTAAACTAATAGGATAATGTCTCATATAAGGAGCTTCATGGACTAAGACAGCTAATAGCTATTAAACACAGAGTTTCATCGTAGTCCAGCCAAACCTCATGTAATGCTGGATAGCACACAGTCCAAACATGCAACTACCAAGGGATGGACAATGATTTAAGAGGCCTTATCCGATGCCAAATCTAGGTCGTATGTCTATAGCCCATGGGAGTCGCTGAGGATAACCCCTCCGTGACTCTCCAATCAAAGGGTCTCGTCTCACTGGGAATAGCACATCAGAATATCCCAATGTGGGCCAGCACTCCTGTAACCAGTGCACGTGAAGACAGGGGTAAAACTGCCAAACCCCACCAATAATCCAAAGAATAGTGTAGTCCACAGCACTAATGTATTTTCTCAATATGCTTTATTCAGACATTTAAAACAGCAACGTTTCGTGACCATATGTCACTTAATCATGCTATACTTAACAGAAGACTCTATTTTTAAACATTCATTTTCGCGCCAGTCTCTCTGTGATTGTACTCTGGCACCATCTTGTGGATCTCTTGAGAAATAACAGGACAATCTGTGAAGTAAGTAACAATTTAAAAACAATAATGTAGTAATAATGACTATTGTGGTGGGGCAGCATTGGAACCCTTATCAGCTTTGTAAATGATTTGAACTCCATGGTTAGGGGTTTACAGTTCACTGTGACCTATAGCGAAGAAACAGTAACCTTTCTGGACACCAGAGTACATAAAGATGGCAATGCCTTACGCTTTGACCTGTACACTAAGGATACTGATAAGAACACGTTATAACAGTACGATAGCTTTCATCCAAAAAATCTGATTAATTCCCTCCCCAAAAGTCAGCTTCTTAGGGTTAAGAGAATCGTAAGTAGAGAAGAGGATAGTGAGATTAGGATGAAGGAAATGGCCAAAAAGTTTTTGGATAGGGGCTATCCCCCCAATCTAATTAAACAAAAAATTGAAGAAATAAGAAATCCCAAACCTATTAGGAAAAAAGTAAATCAGGACCACAAAATAATGTTTGTGTCTCAATACAGCCCCCTGAGTAGAGAAGTGTCAAAAATAATACGCAAAAATTGGCATGTGTTAAGGGAATGTAACCAGCATATCCCTCACTTCAATGAACCACCACTTATGGCCTGTAGGAGGGTGAGGAACATAAAAGATCAGCTAGTTAGGACAGACATAGGACCAGAAAAGAAGTGTAGACAAACACTAATAGGTACTAAACAGAAGGGAAGTTTTCCTTGTTTGAGTTGCATGAGTTGTAACTCGATAATCAAAGGCCCACATTTTTTTCACCCACATAGTGGGAGAAAATTTGACATTAATGGTTATTACACCTGTGAAACAACACATGTCATATACCTAATTAAGTGTCCATGTTCTCTCATCTATTTAGGAGAGACTACTCAGAAAGTGAGAGATCGTATGACACAACATAGATCCAACATTAGGCGAAAGAACATGGAAGCCCCTCTGTCCAGGCACTTCCTGGAAAAAGGACATGGGATTAGCCAGCTAAGATGGCAGGTAATCGAACAGATTAAAGTGCCCAGGAATGGCATGGACAGAGAGACTCTACTAAAAAGGAGGGAGATGTGGTGGATCCACAAGTTGGAAACTTTGGCCCCTAAAGGTTTAAATAGGGATTATGATTTATCTTGCTATTTCTGATGAATCTATACAATTCTCTAAATTACATGATAGTGTACAAAATACATAGTTTAAAGTCCAGTTGTATATAGTAGATGATTTTGTTTAACTAAATAGGATAGGTGAAATACTTTTGTACTGCCAGTCATTATTACTACATTATTGTTTTTAAATTGTTACTTACTTCACAGATTGTCCTGTTATTTCTCAAGAGATCCACAAGATGGTGCCAGAGTACAATCACAGAGAGACTGGCGCGAAAATGAATGTTTAAAAATAGAGTCTTCTGTTAAGCTAAGTATAGCATGATTAAGTGACATATGGTCACGAAACGTTGCTGCTTTAAATGTCTGAATAAAGCATATTGAGAAAATACATTAGTGCTGTGGACTACACTATTCTTTGGGAATAGCACATCATCAGGCAGGTGTACGGGATACTCTCCCGAGTGTGAGCCCAATAAGCTTGTACCGGTAGGCCGCTGTGCGTCTCTGCATAGAGGGCCAGACGATCGCTCTATCCATAATTGCTCTGTAGGCCAGTCTCGCCGGAACATGGTAAGCTGAGCACCATCCTCATATCTAATTTCCCCATCCGTCTGTAGGAGACTCTTCAATGCAGCCCGATCACTCCACCGGGGCTCGGCCGCCACCTCCGGCAGAGAAACAAAAGAGGTAGGTACAAGGGGTTCCATCAACAAAGCTGTTAGCCGGGCCGGGGAACTCGACTGCACCAATGAAGCACTCTGGCTCAGCGTCAGCGTCTCCGTATGTGTCGGCAATTGCCGAACGTGCTCTCCAAGTCTGAGCTCCTGAAATGCACAGGCTACCTGTTGTTGCAGTGATAGAAGAAAATCTTCAAATAGAGCAGAGATGGTTGCAAGGGTGTCCTCCATAGTTGGTGTATAATGAAGATGCACGGGCTTAGTCTATAGAGCCAACAAAATGCTCTTTGTAGGAAAATGTAAAGTAGCTTCCAGGCCCCGTCTATGGCAAACCCTTCCACGTAGCTTTAAGCAAGGTGCAGAAGATCTAAAACTCAGCATAGAACCCAATCCTTTTCAGATCCCAGTACCGAGCCAGTATCAAATAGGATCCCAGAAGGGTTAGATAAGAATTTGTACAAAAATACACTACTATTTAGCTCCAATTATCATCTATATGCAGGAGCTCTCAGAATATACGTCCTATCAGTCCAATGCTAGCTCCGCCCCCTTTTTTTTCTTTTTTATTTAAATTGCATGCATTATTTTAATGATTACATTTTAATTTTGACTTTAGTGTCATTTAGTATTCATTTAGTAATAAAAACCACAGTATTAAAAAAAAAAGCCTTAAAAGATATCATAACAGACATAAAGCAACAAGACTTAAGGTTGGATAGTGGAAAGGATTACAGAACATTTATAGATTTACAGTTTTTCTAATTTTACCTGTAATATAAATTGCCATAATTAGGTGTAATTTACATATAAGATTTTGAGTTAAAGGGATATGAAACCCAATTTTTTTTCTTTCATGAATCAGATAAAGCATGCAATTTTAAGCAACTTTTTAATTTACTCATATTCTCATTTTATTTTGTTTTCTTGGTATCTTTATTTGAAAAGCCGGAATGTAAGCTTAGGAGCCGGCACATTTTTTTGTTTAGCACCTGGATAGCGCTTGCTGATCTGTGGCTAAATGTGGTACAGTAAATATAGTGTTATTAACTAACACGTCTTTAACTGAATCTATTCCATATTCCACCCTGGTATTAGGATGAGAGTGTGAAAGTGCCACTAACAGGCCTGTATTCGAGTGAATTGGAGATGATGGAGTGAAATTCCTAGTAAATGATGGAGCCTATCCCAAAATATTAGGGATAATGACATAAATATCAAATAAGCTTGATTTCTGAACATATTTGGTGATCCATATAATATCATGGAGAGATATATTGGGGAGCGTAGAGGCATGTTCAAGTGCTGACCATTTACTATATACTAGAATATGAGCTAGTCAAGAAGCCTCATCATATTATAGTAATTTACAAGTATGAAGATAGGGGGCGCCCTACTGGAACTAAGTATAATATAATAGACTGGTAAATAATTTGTTAAAATGAGCCGAATGGAGTGAGTTATAGTAAATTAGGTGTGGCTTCTCCCCCCCACCAAGACTGGGTGCTTACACTTCCAGATAAATGAGAGACTTTAGGGGCAGGAATCATCAGACAAAGAAACAAATAAAGTTAATTTGGGCAGAAAGTTCATTTTTTTAGCAGCAAATCTTCCCCACCATGAATAACTAGGGGAATCCCTTTGCTCCATACGATCTCTGAAATTGTGAAATAGAGGACCAAAATTAGAAAATATGATTGTAGGGATATCATGGGATAAGAAAATCAGAATTGACGTTTTCAGGAGCTCAGGAGGCATTTGCCTTAGTTTTAGTATAGTTAAGTTTATAAAAACTAATCTTAAAAAAGCAATCTAGTAAGGAGAAGAAAGCTGGCAGGGAGAAAGATGAATTAGTACAAATACAGTTAAATAATCCACAAACAATGCCACCTTTAGTAAAGTCAAAAAAGAAGGGTGATGGCACTACTGAATTTCCGTAGAGTGAGATTGGGCCTTAAACTGTCCAAGTTTTATATATAGTTCAAATAGCCCCAAGGTGCTGTGTAGAAACAAATACTTTATCCAGTACAACTCAAGTTGAGTTGCAAAAAAGTATACACTTGTAGCACTCGATTCTCACATTTTATTAATGTAATATACTGGAGGGTGGTATATTATCCTAATGCAATTAAAAGTACAAACTTTATTTAATAATCTTAAAAATGGGTGCTTTTAAAATTAACTAGAGGTATTAGAGTTAATCACTCGTATGGTAATGTGTAGAGGTTAGGAAGGTCAATGTGTTAATAGGGTTTATATACGTTTGAATATCAGAGGCCTATAGTTAAAAGGTCCTCTAGGCACAGTTATACACTTCAGGAGGTGGTACGGGGTTTATAGAATAATATCCCCAGATAGTATAAGTGCTTGGTGCAAACTGTATCGATATGGGTTTTTACCACATATTAAATTTGCCCTTGTGTAGGGGTTAATAAGGTTATAGAGTAGAGTGTAATATAACATCTTAATATTCACCTCTATACGGTATTCTAGGTCTAATTCCCTTATGTAGGGGTTAATAGAGTTGTAGAATAGAGTTTAATGTAACACCTTAGTATACACCTTTATACAATGTTCTAGGTCAAAGGTTTCTAATACTTACAGTATCAGAGTAGATGATATGATATGTATAAGTTCCCTTTTTGTAGGTAATGTCTTTTTAGTATCCCCCAACAGGCTAGGTTATTCGATACCACCAGTATCCATTAGACTAATTTATTGTGATTGCTCTAACCCTATTAGGCACTTTATTTAGGATTATACCAATTGGATCCAACAATAATTAATATGATTGATTGTGATTATATATAGGCAATCTCTGATTAGAACTTTTATCTTATATCTAGTGAAACCACAATCGCTGTAGTTGGTAGGAATATATTAACAAAACTTGCACAATTCACAGTATCAGTTATTGCTTCCAGTAATGTAACCGGACTAATGATGACATTATACTATGTTTGTTATCGATTGGCCGGTATTCAAATTACTGGTTGTTATACTTTGTATCTGCTGTGTACATTTGCTAGGTATTACGATTCCCAACCTATTATTAGTTAGATTGCCAAATAGGGTTTTGGATTTTCAATCCCGGTACTAGGTGCCCTTTCTATAATACAGGCTGTTGCTTTGCAGCATTATCCCCGAAGATACTTTCCACAGGTATTGTGTTTTTAAATTAAAGCGTATTCAAGCCAATCTGTATTAGACGTAAGATCTCAAGTTATACTGTTCAAAGTGCTATGGGTATTATAACTCCTGAGTTCAGTTATTATGTAGACTACAAATCATAACAGATTGCTTTTAAATTGCTGTCAGACAAAGTTGCGGTTATGTTAATAAGACTTACACCAATTCCCAGCGTCAGTGGTTGCTTCCAATAATGTTACCAGACTGACAGTGATATTATACTATGCGGTTAATGATCTGCAGACGTCCCAATTATTGGTTGTTATGTTTTATATTTGCTATCAGCATTTGCTAGATATTGTGATGAATACCTAGCCTATTACTGGTTAAATTATCAAAATAGGGATTATTGTATTTTAGATACCAATAGTAGGTGCCCTTTATAAAATGCAAACTGTTGGTTTTCTTTTTAGCATTGCCCCCGTAAAGTGCTTTCCACAGGTTTAACGCTTAAAAGTTAAAGAGTGTTAGGGACAATACGTGTTAGGCGTAAAGTTTCTTAATTAAATTATTCAAGGTGCTATAAGTATTATAACCCTTCAGTTATATCAGTATGTGAAGTTTAGATTGTAACGGATTGCTCCTTAATCACTATTAGCCAAATTTGCATGACCTCCGGTCTGTGCTGACTACAGTATCATAGAGTCCCAAACACATGACCTTGCTAATCTGAGTATACAATGTTTGTCAGCTCAGATATCATTATCTTAACCCTAATACCTTACTAGATAGCTAAAATTGAAGGGTCCCATATGACCTTTCCCCTGACATGTTTCGCCGGCTTCCCCGGCTTTTTCGAAAACACTGGTAGACATAATTCTCATTTAGAAGTTTTAATGATCTAATGTATATAAGACATGTTAATGGACAGATGCAAGGAGGTTAGATAACAGGATTAAAGATTAAAGATGCTCAAACATAATTTTATTCAATCTCAATTATATTTTTAGTAATAATCATGCAACAGTAGGGCAAATATAAATAAAGAAATGAAGTTGGATCAAATGTAGCAGACAGGTTGTTTTTGTTCTGTTTTGTTTCCCTCATGATAAAAATGCAAACCAAACAGGATCAGCGTTTTTTTTTAGAACTATGAGCTAAATGACACATTCAGTGAGACATATTTTAATCTATGAACAAAGTATATTACAATGAGTAATTATATATGTCGGATGGGATTATTAGTTTTAAAAATAATAAATATCAGTCCATCTCATAGTAAAGGATATGCAACCATGTACAGTAGATGATTTAGTTCCTATTTCTCTTGTTCACTTAGCAGTATAAAAGAAAATGGAAGCACAGTTGGATATTTATATGGTAGATACTTTTTAGTTTTATAAACAAATGTTACACATTTGTACTAGTGCTTTTCATAACTATTATGGTCAAGTAAATATTTTTCTAAACTTAAATATATCAAACCATAAAATATATAACAATAGAATGTTCTTATGTAGTCTGACCTTTTTATATATAACTTATATACATTTTTGTGGCAAACTAACTGCTCAATGTTGGAAAACATATCTCATGTAGGAACAGCAGAGTTAACACCTGAATATTACAAACTTTCCATTTAACAAACCTCATTTAACCCCTGCTGCCCTGAATAGCCAGTATTGAAGGCAGAGAAACTGCATAAATTATGTTAGGTTTCTTCACATTAATGGAAAATAAGTGTAACACCTGAGACCTCTCTCATTGTATTAATTGGATTTTGCTTACCGTCTCTAATACTCCAAATCCCAGAGAGGATTAAGCAGGCCATAATCAGCTAGTAAAAACATAATGCTACCATTTGAAAGCCTAGTTTTTAAATATTGTGAAATTGTATTACATGTAACATACGGTGGTATCTCAACATGACCAGCACTTTCTTTGATTCAACCTACAGTGTTTGTAATTATTAATAAATCAACTATAAGCCACATTGACACCAGCTTTTTAAGTAGCAAGTTACACTTTGCAAGATCAAATGATCCCTTAGATCTTTGACTATGGTAACAAATTGCTTTGATTTTGCTTTTGTTATTACTGGTTGTGCTTTCAGAGGCAGTTTGGAACTTTATAGTGACTGATGCAACAGGTGATAGCAGTTTTTATGCTATTAGTGTGCTTATTATTCTAAAGCCTATTGTACTGAAGAGGGCGAACGTATATGTATTACACAATTGTTTACTCTATTCTGTTCTCAAAGGATGTTATCATATTTTTTATCTACAACGGGTCAATTCAAATCCTTCAGTTTTTCAGTTCCTGATTCATGATTTTCACGTTATGAGTGATCACAATCCAAAATGATAACACCATTTCTGTAACTGAATAAGTTTGGAACCGTTTTGACCAAAAACAATAACAATCCTTTCAATCATGAGTTTTGCATTTTATTTACTTTTTTTTGGCAACAAAATGGACACATCGAGTTCAACACACAAAGGGTGTTGATAAAGGGACATGAAACCCAACAGTTTTGTTTCATGATTCAGATAGAGCATACAATTTTAAACAACTTTTAAATGTACTTCTATTATCTAATTTGCGTTGTTCCCTTGTTATCTTTTGTTAAAAATCATACCTAGGTAGGCTCAGCAGCTAGGAGCTAGCTGCTGATTGGTGGCTGCACATACATGCCTTTTTTCATTGGCTTACTGATGTGTAGATAGCTACCAGTAGTGCATTGCTGCTCCTTCAATTATGGATACCAAGAGAATGAAGCACAATTGATAATAGAAGTAAATTATAAAGCTGTTTAAAATATATAAATAAAAGTGAAACACCAAAAAAACACCATTGTTTAGAAATAGAAATACTATTTTTAATATTGATGGTAAACAAAGTCCATAGAAAAGTACTTGGAAACTCTTTATTAGAGAAAGCCGCAAAACAAGAAAAAAAATACAATTCTCATAGTGTGATACTGTGTGTCAAAATTTCCATCCAATGGAAGCAGTAGAATACATTCCTCAGAGCTATAATCCAGCTTTGAGATACATAAGCGTGTGAATAAAGCCACTGGCACAAGTAGGATCAAATTCTTCGAAGTAAGATTTATTAAAATATAATGAAAATATAAAGGCTACAATGTCACTTCGGGTATAAGCATGCAAATAATGAAATGCACATAATTCCCGGACATATAACTCAATAAAGTCCGAAATAGCTCTGTCCACTTTTCCTTAGGTGCCGGTCCTTTGAGCTGACCCTTCTACGTAACTAAATCTGAAAACCTCCGACGTACGTTTTACTGTCTTGAACAGCTTTTTCAAGGAGTATGATCCTCCAGTGCTGTAATCCTCCTTTTAACGCTCCTCCTTTATTTGCAATGGGGTTTTCCAGTCACATGGACTGGTGATGTTCCAGAGTCTCTCATTGGTTGTATTTAGTCACATGTGTAAAAAATGAATTCTATGTCACCCATAATCGGCATGTATCTCTGTCAATAAAATATGTAACAACATATCATGTTCCAACGTATAATATTCTTATTTTTATTTTGTCTATGGGAATGCTATTAATTGTCTACAATTTTGCACATACATATATCTTTACATATACATATATCAACAAACGTTCTGGTTTACTAATGAATTAAAGAAAATTATCTATAAAGCTTGCAAAGATGGCTTTTATATATCATAAATCCTTATATATACAACTAAGTACAGGCGTACCTCAGAGATATTGAGGGTTCGGTTCCAGATTACCACAATAAAGCGAATATAGCAATAAAGTGAGTTACACTTTTTTTCCCCCAGTACATATAAAACTTATATTTACACTATACTGTAGTCTATTAAAGTGAAAGTAAACTTACATCTTTTGCGATCTTCCCTAATATTCTTTGCCCAAAATTAGTATGACTTTCATTCATGTTTTTTTCCTCAGTTACCTCTAAATCAAGTTTTCGCCGCAATGAATGTATTTTTTAGGTTCTAATAATTCAACCCGTATTTTTTTATTTACTTTATTTCCTGATCACGTTTTTTACCTAGCCAATTGAGATTCTGGCCGTTAGGCGGCCGTGATGCCACGTCATCCAACTATTTCTTCTTCTGTGCATGCAGCACTAATTTGTTTGGCCAAATTATATTAGACGCGCGCTCCCGATTCGCGCATGCGCATTACATTTTTTGAGAACTACAGCTAAACATCATTGCTTTCAAAACGGGTCACGGATTGCAAAAGTACTATGTTTCTAACGCAATTGGTGCACTAGAGTGTTGAATCCACGATTCGTGCATGTGCAAGACTCACGGTACTTGTGAACGAGCAATTGAGATACGTATTGAGCGTATGGGACCGCTCTATACGTCAACACACTAAAATATAGGAAGTAGAGGATGGGAGGAGTAAGCATGAGAACGGTAGGAAATCAATGTTATTAAAAATGGACTAATATAATCAATAACTAAAAAATAAAGTTAGGGATCTTAATATATTAATGAAATAGCATACATTGATGTGTTACAAAGGGACAAACTTTACTTTCACTTTAAGTGTGCAATATCATTATGCCTATAAAACAATGTACATACCTTAATTAAAAAATACTTTATTGCTAAAAAATGCTAACCATCATCTGAACGTTCAGTCAATCACAAAATCAATCTCCATACAGAAGTTATAAAACACAGTTTCTTGAATTGATTAAAATATATAATAATGTATCAATTTTATGTACAATTTAACTACAGTGCCAAAAGTTATCCTTATATCAAAAGAATATTTTAATACAAGTTAGTATACGTGGTGTTGCGTTTTTCACAAATATGCTCTCCCCTAAACCAATCGCCACATCACGTATACAATATACATGTCAAAGATTTAAAAAAATCCCATATTTGATGGAACACAGTCATAGAAATAAATTCATATCTGTGTGCAATAAGTTTAGGCAATACCTCTATTTGTATCTTTACATATTAATTCCTATCTTAAGTCTATAGAAAAAGCTGATATTCCACTCTTTGTTAATACCCTGAGAGGTTCACGTTTGTAGTTTGTATATCCAAAATAACTCACACTTAGACAATATTCTGTAGCGATCACCACCTCTGGGTGGTACCAAAGCCCTGTCTATCACCGATACCTGAATATGCGCAATATTCTTAAAATGTATACCATTAAAGTGTGCTGACACTGAAGAACATTTATTGTAGTTTTTGATGCCCCGCTGATGCTCACCTATTCTAGTCCTGAGGGTCCTGTATAGACTTAAGATAGGAATTAATATGTAAAGATACAAATAGTGGTAATGCCTAAACTTTTTGCACACAGATCTGAATTTATTTGTATGATTGTGTTCCATCAAATATGGGATTTTTTAGAATTTTTTACATGTATATAGTATACGTGATGGGGCGATTGGTTAAGGAGATAGCATATTTGCAATTTTGTGAAAAATCGCCACACCACGTATACTAACTTGTATTAAAATATTCTTTTGATATAAGGATAACTTTTGGCACTGTAGTTAAATTGTAACATAACTTTGATACATTATTATATATTTTAATCAATTCAAGAAACTGTGTTTTATAACTGAAACTGTTTCTGTATGGAGATCGATTTTGTGATTGGATGAACTAGGTTTAAAATGTCTTTCAAGCATTTACCTACGTCATCTATGAGTAAGCGTCGTGTGTGGGCGCGAATTGCGTAAGATGTTTGTTTCTTCATTACCTCCATGTGCAACTCTGTATTTTTAACTCTACATTATAATTGTTTTTTCTTTTATTCAGTAATAGTGTGCAGCAGCTTCTTTTGCTTTTTGTGTTCTCAGCACGGAGAGTGCACTGTCTCCTCTGCCAGCAATTGGCTACAGTGTGTTCAAACAGTGTATGAGTATTTCCTTTTGCTCATGGCTTGCAGCTACAGTTTTCCATGGTACATAATCTTTTTGCTGCTGGTGGGTATATATGTGTATTCATGTGTATTTATGTGTTTATACTGTATGTGTATATATGTGGGAAAAATGGCGCTGATAAACTTGCTCGACACAGGATTGCCACAAACATTCAATTTGTAAAAAGAGCAATATCTGTGAAGCACAAAAAGGGAAGCACAATAAACAGAGGTTTGTCGGTATATAAAAAAATATATCAAAATGACGTTTATAATTTATAAAACTCACATGTCTAAAAAAAATCTATCTAGCTGGGATTTGAACCCAAGTTCATAGAATTAAGCCCATTTCTAAGCACAATTCTCTTTATGTAGCTGCATATTCTGAAGTTACAAAATTGTTGCTTGTTAGGCCAAAAGCCTAACATACAAGTTTATTGAAGGCTTCTTCCTAGAAAGCTTTGAGATATTTGCCTGATTCCTATGTGGATTTTAATGCTAAGACATGCTAAACCCTCTTCTATGGGTTCTGTTTATTTGCCTCTATAAGCTGGATGTATTCAAGCTGTGAGTTGTTCTATATATGAAGAGATTAAGGTTATTGCTGAAATATAAGCAGATACTGAGAGAACTATCTGGTTGTTTGCTTGGCCTCCCAATAAAGCTCTAGATACTGAATTTTGGAATAAACTAATGACCAAACTCTCTAAATATATTGGACAGAACTTAATTATGACAGGAGATTTTAACTTGATTCCCTTCCCTGTCTTGAATAGGATCAGTCCAAATAATACATATCCGTCAAAGAAAAAAATCTACAATATTTATTAAACTTTGTAAAAAATCATAGGATGCTATCTAGGATTGATTGTATTTGTTTGGATTGCTGATCACTTATTTACATTTGAAACTAAATCAGAGATAAATGAGATTGCTATCTCTGACCATGATATTATTGTTACTGAGATACAAGCCAAAATGTCAGAATCAGAACAGATTTCTAACTCCCCCTAAATATTTGATAAATAATGTACAATTTGGGGGCTGGCTTGATACAGAAGTGGAGAGATTATGTTCAATTTAACAGCTCATATAGGAATAAAAAATACATTTTCTGGGAACCAACAAAGGCTTACCTTAAGGGTAAAATTAAAGCATGCCTGACTAAAATTAAAAAGAAATTTACAGCGCATGAACTACAATTATTTATTCAGTTAAAGAATGCCTATAGGAGATATATAATGAATCCAGTCAAACTCCATGGGATAAATATATTCTTGCAAGACAGGAATGTGATCTTTTTATACTACAGAAAACATATTGGGAATATATGAAAGTAAATGCTATACATTGAGGTTATCAAGGTAAATCGGCTAAATATTTAACTAGGCTGGCTAAAATCAGGAACAATAATAATACTATTGAATCCATCCTTGAAGGAAATAGAAGATACACAGAGACTAAAGATATAAGGAATGTATTTTATAAATATTTCCAGGAAATTTACGCACCAAAGATATAAACTTAGAGAATAAGAACATTTTCTGCAACAAAAATAAACTTCCCAAAATATCTACTGCACAATTTAGTCAATTGAATATGCCTATTACTATAGAAGAGGTACAGTATATTGTTATATTGATCTGGCTAAATTACATTTAAAGAAAAAAGATAATGGGATAATGAAAGAGAGGAAGAGAATAGAGGATAAGAGGCACAATCTTCTACTACAGTTAAAAAGGATTTTAATTCTTAATGATTAAAACCTAATATTATGTATAGGCAAGTATAATTCTAGGAACAGTGGGGGATATTAGTGTAGTAAAAATAAACTCAAAAAACTGTGACTGCACAAATGAGATCTGGATATTCCAGGTCAAATGCTAGCCAGCCACAGCACAAAAATACATGTATTCATACCTCTAAATGCTAGATTGGTCACAGACGTATCCCCCAAGTATTCCCGGCTAATATACTGGAACCTCGGCATCGGTCTGGGGGATGTGTATGCGACTAGCACAAGCCTAAATTTCACACACAAATGCATTTCGGCCCGTAAACCGGCCTTTTTCAATGTGGATGCTATGAACAAAAATACCTGAATGATAATGCCTCCTTCCAGTATTTAAACCTATTGGGTGAAACACCCACTTGCAAATGTCATTGGCAATCCAGCCAATTACTACATCCTTAGAGCTACTCATCAGCACTGCTCACCAATTATTTACTGGGGTGTGTGTATTGACAATTAGAATTAGCAGCAAGTATCTTAACGCTGACACAAAAAAATGAATGAAGTACAAAAAATTCCTCCTCCACTCGTCATCACACAATCCCACCCTCCATGATGAATTGGCATTAGTGGATGTTTCCTTCTATTTCTATTCATATATACTTATATCATTATTGAATGCAAATTACAAACTGCTAACTTCAATTATAGCAAACAGATTGAAAAGCTCTTTAAGTGATATCATACATGAAGATCATATAGGTTTGATGACCGGCAGATCTTCCATTAAAAATATCCGTAAAGTGATGAATACTAAAATAAATTTTGCTATACTAACAGTTGATGGAGAGAAAGCATTTGATTCTATAATCTGGGACCATTTATTTTCTACATTGTTTAATTTTGGCTTCTCAGGATACTTTATAGAATTTGTCTACTTAATATATGTATATAATAACCCTATTTCTTACATTCTAATTAATAGTAACTTAACTCCTAGTCTGAAACTATATAAAAGAACTAGACAAGGCTGCCCTCTAGCCACTCTTCTATTCAATCTAACAATAGAGTCATTGGCTATCTATCATAGGCAGGAATTAAAATGCATTTATTTTGGCAATAAAGAAATTGTGTTTTCTCTCTATCCTGATGACCTACTTTTATTTTTAATGAATACAGATGTCACTTGTCCTGCCTGTCTTCAAATTTTTTACTTTTTTAATTCTCTTTCTGGTTATAAAATTACTATTGACAAATAGGAATATTTATGGATTCATAAAACTAGGAAATGCTATTATTCCCACACCTCTTTTGTTTTACCTATTCCCACCCATTTAAAGTGGTAGATACTATTAAATACTTAGGAATTCACCACAATAAAAACCAAAATAATTGGTATAAAATCAATTACCATAACTTCTTCTTTGGTCTGCTTCCTATGATACAAAATTGGTTTCAGTTTCCTCTATTTAGTCTTTTCAGCTAAATTAATGCTAATAAAGACAATACTGTTATTTATTATTACTTACCTCAAATAATTATATAAAGACTTTTAATATGATAAAATGAATATGGAGAGAAAGAAGACAAACCCTTTCTATATATAAATTAATACAGGTGCCTCAATTTGGGGGTTTCACCCTCCCTAAATATTAAAGGGTAAAATGTAACAATAAAGGCTAGATATTGCACAAAACTGTTACATATTATAAGTTTGAAGAGAAGATGATCTCTCCTTTTCTGCTGAAAGCGATATTCCAATAACTAACCTACCGGCAAATAATACAAATATGTATGTTTTTCGAAATATTGTAATAGCATGGCAAAATGTATGTTTGACTCTGAATGTTTATTTCCATATCTCACAATTTCTCCCTATTAGAGGTAACCCAATTGTTTTTTTTGCCAGGATTAAAATCAGTGGTTTTCAATACCTAGAAGCAAAATGGCTTAGAATATCTACAAGTATTAGATGATGTTTATAATATGAAGACAGCAGAGGCTTTAAAAACAGGAAATGGATAAAACTATATCTAATAGATGTGTGCATTATCACATAGGGCCTGATTAACCAAAATGGCTAAAAAAAATCTAATTTAAAAAAACATATAAAAGGAATAAATTAATTGCTGAAATAAAAACAAGCAGTAAAAAATTGTATAAAGTGCAACAAAATAGTTCTGCAAAAATCATATATTCTGGAAAAACTAAAATACTTATTTAAATTCCATAGTGAAAACTCTAATTCCCCCTGTATATGTCTGTAAAATTTTGTCCCTTATTGTATTGTTTCTCCGTTGTACTTTTATCCTTGTACCCATAGGCAGCGCTGTGGAATCTGTTGGCGCTTTATAAATAAAGAAGAATAATAATAATACTTATAATATTAAATTCAAAGCATATTGTTTTCCTTATTATAAAATGAATTTCTCTGCCTCTGCTAATGGGCTAAACAGGGGCTTTCCATGGCCGTAGCTGAAAGTTCTTTCACACATCTGGAGTATTCTGTAAACATTTTTCCCCTGCAGATCTTGTAGATTTATCTGCCAAAATGAAAGGTGGTGAGAATGTGCATAATATGGGAAGCACTTATTAGCCTAATCGAAAAGCATATGCATGTGGAAATAGAGGCAACTGTAAAATACCATAGCCTGAAAACTGAGTCTTTTGATTTTCTGTTACAAACCATGGGGTCGATCCGATATAAAGCGTCGCCCGCAAAAGCCGGCGACGCCAATATTTGCGCGGATTTGGTATCACATATACGGCGTAACCTAGAAGTTACGCGCGTATATTTCTGCCGTCGCCCGCAGTTTTTTGGGCCATAGGCAGGTATACCAAACCCGCGCAGTTTGGTATCCAATATGCAGCGTAAGGACTTACGTGGCGAAAATGGAGAAAACTTACTCCATTTTCACCTCGCCACAAAAAGCAGCCGTAAGAAGCCTTACGCTGACTATTGGAGCCCCGTAACTCCCTAAACTAACTAGAAAATAAACCTAACACCTAACGCATGCGCAATGTCTATCTACCTGTCAACCGCGATCCCCCCCCCCCCCCCCCCGAAATCCCTAATAAAGTTATTACCCCCTAAACCGCCGCTCCCGGACCCCGCCGCCATCTACATAAACTAACCCCCTACTGTGAGCCTCTAAAACCGCCGCCATCTACCTTATCTATCCCCTAATCTGACCCCTTACACCGCCGCCACCTATATAAAAATTATTAACCCCTAATGTAAGCCCCTTACACCGCCGCCATCTCTATTAAAATGATTAACCCCTAATTTAATCTACCTACCCCGCCGCCAGCTATATTATCTATATTAACCCTAAGTATATTATAGTTAATATAGGTATTACATTATATATATTAACTATATTAACCCTAATTATATTAGGGTTAATATAGTTAATATAGTTACTATAGTATTTATATTAACTATATTAACTCTATCTAACCCTAACTAAATTTATATTAAATTAATCTAATTCATTTATAAACTAAAATATTCCTATTTAAATCTAAATACTTACCTATAAAATAAACCATAAGATAGCTACAATATAATTAATAATTACATTGTAGCTATGTTAGGGTTAATATTTATTTTACAGGTAAATTGTTAATTATTTTAACTAGGTATAATAGATATTAAATAGTTATTAACTATTTAATATCTACCTAGTTAAAACAATTACCCAATTACCTGTAAAATAAATCCTAACCTAAGTTACAAATACACCTACACTATCAATAAATTTAATAAACTACTAACATCTATCTAAAAATACAATTAAATTAACTAAACTAAATTACAAAAAAAAACAAACACTAAATTACAAAAAATAAAAAAAAATTACAAGATATTTAAGCTAATTACACCTATTCTAAGCCCCCTAATAAAATAATAAACCCCCAAAATAAAAAAAATTCCCTGCCCTATTCTAAATTAAAAAAATTTCAAAGCTCTTTACCTTACCAGCCCTTAAAAGGGCCTTTTGTGGGGCATGCCCCAAAGAATTCAGCTCTTTTGCATACAAGAAATACAATACCCCCCCCCCCCATTACAACCCACCACCCACATACCCCTATTCTAAACCCACCCAAACCCCCCTTAAAAAAGCCTAACACTACCCCCCTGAAGATCTCCCTACCTTGTCTTCACCACACCGGGCCGAACTCCTGATCCGATCCGGGCGATGTCTTCCTCCAAGCGGCAAAGAAGAATTCTTCCTCCGGCGATGTCTTCCTCCAAGCGGCAAAGAAGAATTCTTCCTCCGGCGACGTCTTCCTCCAAGCGGCAGCAAAGTCTTCATTCTTCCGGCGGCATCTTCAATCTTCTTTCTTCGCTCCGCCGCCGCGGAGCATCCATCCCGGCCGACTGCTGAACTTGGAATGATGTACCTTTAAATGACGTCATCCAAGATGGCGTCCGCCGAATTCCGATTGGCTGATAGGATTCTATCAGCCAATCGGAATTAAGTTAAAAAAATCTGATTGGCTGATTGAATCAGCCAATCAGATTCAAGTTCAATCCGATTGGCTGATCCAATCAGCCAATCAGATTGAGCTCGCATTCTATTGGCTGTTCCTTAACATTGGGACATATTGGATGGTTTTTGAGGTGGGAGTCACTTTAAGGAACAATATGAGTATAAATAAAAAGAAAATAAATTACTTACATCACACCCTCTCTGTGACACACAATCAGATTTTATGAAAGTAGCTAGAAGATTTTAGGACTGGATTATATTAAATTATAGTTAACGCTAGAAATAACATTTTTACGATTTGTTTTATAGCATTCTCTTGTTATATGTATTGTAAATAAAAGAACTGTCATAGCTAGTGAAAAATTATTAAAATACCTTCCAAAACAAAATGAGATTTCTATGCGCACTATCAAGCATTTTCAAAATATATTGTACAATTTTCGTCAAACTGAACATTTATTTACATAAATATGACAAAAAAGTATCCATTAGAGCATTCTATTAAGTTCCCAAAATACAACAATACTCCCATTGAGTACATCATGTTTCTCTAATAGACTGAAGTATTTACTGAAACATTACAATTTCAAAGGACACAGTTGAACATAAGTGCAGATGTTCTTCCAGAGTATGATTGCACCTTATAGCTTTGGCTTTTCAGAGTAGCATTTTAAAATTATCCTGAAATGTTTCTCCCTATCACTTATTCAGTATCCTATTACTGCATCAGGTATTTGTGAGAGCATTCAGCACTGCTTGTGCATTAAAGTACAGACATATGTTTCATTGCCTTTAAAATATCACATTATAGAATTACAGAAAATGATAATAAATTAAAATATTGATTCTGTAGTTTGCTCAAAAACTGAACCTAGGAACAGCAATGTTTTCAATATTTCTCTTGTAATTATATATACACACACACACCTACATATATATATATATATATATATATATATACACACACACACCTACATATATATATATATATATATATATATATATATATATATACACATATATATAAAATATGATTCAGTATGATGAGACATATTGATTGCATATTTTTGGTATTAGTCAAGACAGGCAAAAAAACAGCTAGAGGAAAAGCAAGCCTTACCCATATCTGTCAAAGAATACACTAGTAGCACTCAGTAATCACTAAAATGTAGAGATAAGATGTGATGGAGTAATGTGCTTGGTGTAACAGTTTCCACAAACTTAAAATAAAAACAATAAATCTTTATTAGTATTTGTTTAAATATTGGTCATTTAAAAACAAAAGTTCAGAGACCTATAAACCATATATGTTTAGGGCTGAGCTGCTGACTATAAATTAGTGAAGAAAATAACCACTCCTGGGTTGGAGTCTAGAATTGTCACAGTGTTGTTAAGAAAGTTACTATATCATCATCTGGGATAAAATCCCTATATAATCAGCATACTGTGCTTAATAGTAGTAAAGATATATAGAAAACCTTGTTTGGCAATGGACAGTTGCTGCTATTAAGACTGAGATTAAAGTTTCAGCAGTGTTGAAATATGGAAGACTGAGGAGTAGTGCTATATGAGACGCACCGCTATTAAGTGCAGGTATAATACCTAATTCAACTACTCAGTTCAAGGTTGTAGCTATATAGTAGCAATAAGTACTGTACTGTTTATTGGCAACAATTAGATCAAAGCCAGATAGCGGAGTTATACCGCACTCAACGCCATTCAACTCTAGGCAATAATGAGTTATGTGACGCTGCTAGATACTAGAGCTGTTAGTGTACTCGGCAGAGCAGTTAAATATTTAACAAGTAAGTTTAGTTCGGCACCTCAGTGTGGCATTAATGTACCATATTATTTAAGGTTTTACGGTCAGAGAACTGGTTTAAAAATAAAGGAGCCCCAGCAAACTCCCACCCGCCCTTGACATGTTTTGCTTTATCAAAAGGATGAGGAGCACCGGCCTCTGCGGGATTTAAGGCTGTGAAGTCTCGTGAGATCTGGTATTGTGACGTCACGAGTTCTTACAATCCCTGTCATATCTTCAGCATCATTAAGATCTGTATCAATTCTATGGGTTGTATACTTATATTATATTTTCTGAGAATGATTGTTTGATGAAAATTTGTTGTGCCGTTGTTTATTCGCTTCCCTTATGCAGGAGTCCAGGGCCCAGGTAACTATGTTTCCCCCTTTATCCGCATTACGGATGATCACATCTTTCCACTTTTTTATTTCTTCAAGTGCATCTTTCTCTTGTTTATTTAGATTATTTTCAGGGGAGCTGATTTTCATTTTGGTGATTTCTGCCCATACAATTTTTTTATAAATTTCCACACAGGAAGCACTGTTGATATTAGGAAAATATTTAGAACAATTCTTGAGTTTCTCTCCAATCGCTATTACTCGTCTCATCATTATCAGATAGTAACTCTTCCACAGATTGGAGTGTTTTCAATTCATCTTTTGTCCATGAGTTATTATCATCACTATTATACTGTTTATTTAAAAGGATCTTCCTTAGGTATAAGTGAATATCTTTGATTATCTCAAATTTGTTTATTTGTCCCATGGAGCAAAAGGATAGCCCCTTTGTTAAGACTGATATGTGTGATTCAGATAGCAATTTTTGTGAGAGATTAATCACTCTCATTGTTATATTCGAGAAGGGGCTTGGTGCCCTTCTGTAGGGTTTCCAATGTGTCCCTGTGGCTTTTGTTTGTCTTTGTTGTTTTTTTTGTTTGCCCCGCCCACCTCTCCTGGTGCAGTGTTTGCTATATCCAGTTCTGGGTCTTTATAGCAGCAACTGCCCATTGCCATACAAGGTTTTCTATATATCTTTACTACTATTAAGCACAATACATTAATTATATAGGGATTTTATCCTAGTTGATAATATAGTAACTTTAACAACACTGTGACAATTCTTCACTAATTTATAGTCAGCAGCTCAGCCCTAATCTTGTATGGTTTATAGGTCTCTGAACTTTTGTTTTTAAATTACTCGTAACATACAGATATAACACATATATATTCTTTAATACAGGACCTGCAAACACTACACAAGGTGGTGCCATTGGTACAATTTCTTTAGACAAGAGATTTTATTCACATTAACATTAGAGCTCTCAAAATAGGGAAATATAGAATAGGAAATATAAAAGAACTGAAAATGCTGTGTGTCATGAGATGCAGGAAACAGCAATGATGGTACAACTCTATTTTATTACAGAACATGGAAACATACATCTATTCAGGTTGATTGTACTAACTAACTGCGACACAGACTACCGGACCTAAGCCCTGCCCCCAAACTAGTGACATCACATCCTGCTCTCATCACATCTTCCCCTTTTTCAAAGGTGAAGCATACATTTGAATATAACAAATAACAAGGTATACGAACAGAGTATACAACAACATTTTTTTTCCGAACAATATATAAACAAATAGGTTCAGAAAATATAAACACATAAATTACATCCTGACTTGGACATTGGGGCCAGTGACCATGGGATTATTCTGCCCATACTTCCGGTCACTGTTCTAGCTAAAGTCAGTCTCTATATAGGGCCGGAAGTTTCACCACTCTTCCGCTTGATGTAACTTTACATGAACTGTCCTCTGATACAGAAGATGGTGAATAAGAGTCCGCTGGAGGCAAAGATATATCCCCGCTGTGATCTTGCTGAGGGGAAGGCACCTCTCTTAGAACAGGGGATCCCACCGGCGGTGGTACTGTGGCATCCAGTTCCAGACTCTCAGGTACAGGCTGAAGATGTCTTCGGTTACGGCGTGTAACCGTCCCTCCATCAGTAAGGACAGTATAAGACCTTGGTTCTGGAGAGCGTCCAATTACCATAGCAGGCGTCTTCCATTTCTTCTCATCATCCAGTTTAATTCTGACACTTTGCCCCGCATTCAGTTCCTGTAAGGGTCTGACAGAATGTCTCCTGTCGTAGAAGAAACGATAACCCTTTTTGGCCTCTTCATCCCTCCTAAGGACTTCGTCCCGAGGAACAGGGCCAGGCGGCTTGAAGACACCCACTGAGGGTAAAGTGGTGCAAATCTGGCGTCCTAGCATCAGCTGTGCCGGGCTAAACCCGGTGGCTTGAATGGGAGTCGCCCTGAATGACAAGAGGGCTAGGTATGGCTCAGATTGCTTTAGAATGAATTTTGTTGTTTGAACTGCCCTTTCAGCCATTCCGTTGGCCTGCGGATAATGTGGACTTGACGTGGAATGTACAAAGTCATATTCCCTGCTGAAATCACTGAACTCTGTAGAAGCGAACTGCATACCATTATCACTCACCAGCTCCATTGGAATGCCCCACCGGGCGAACAAGCTCTTCAGATGAATGATAACGGCTTGACTTGTGATATCATTCAGAGGTGCAATTTCCAAATACCTGGAATAGTAGTCGATCACAGCAAGGAACTTTTTCCCGTGCAGTTCACACAAATCAGCAGCTATTTTCTGCCACGGCCCCGCAGGCAACGGAGTAGAAATCAAGGGCTCCCTTCTCTGAGTAGGCCTGCGTTCCCGGCAAAAGGCACATTTAGACATGTGATTTGCAATGTCGGAGCTGATCCCAGGCCCCCACACAGCTGTAGCTGCCCTTTCTCTGGACTTTGTAATTCCTAGGTGGCCATCGTGAATCCTGTTTAACATCTCCTTCCTCATGCTGACAGGAATTACGATGCGGTCTTGGAACAGCACCAGCCCCTCCAGCTCCATGATCTGCGACCTCTCTGGCTGGTAAGAACTTAAAGACATCCAGGCTGCCCGGCTCTCGGGCCAGCCTTCTTTTATGTACTTTATAACCTCTTGCAGATCTGTGTCCAAATATGTCTCTTTCTTTATCTCCTCCAGTTTCCTTGAAGAAATGTACTTAGAGGCCAGAACTGAATCAACATACAATTTCACATCGGATTCCGTGGAGGATTCTTCAGCAGCAGCCAGCGGGAGCCTGGATAGTGTATCCGCCACAACCAGTTGTTTCCCCGGCACATGCACTGCCTGAACATTGAACCTGAGCAGTCTCATTAAAAGTCTCTGGCATCTTAAGGGTGTTTTGTCGATATCATAAGAGTTGATTAGAGGGATTAGTGGTTTGTGGTCAATCTCAGACTAAATTTCTCCAAACCCACTAGATAACGCTGAAAGCACTCATAGGCCCAAACTGCAGCCAGGCACTCTTTCTCAATTTGAGCGTATTTTGACTCCGCAGCCATCAGTGTGCGGGAACAGTAGGCGATGGGCTGTAGTTTATTTTGATTTAACTGCAGGAGAGCAGCCCCCAACCCATAACTGCTTGCATCAGCACTAACCACAGTCTTTTTGGAAGGGTCGTAGAACCCCAGCACTGGGGCAGACCCCAGCAGGGACTTGGCCTGCATAAAAGCTTTTTCTTGTGAAGGTCCCCAGACCCAGGCAACGTCGTTCTTTAGCAACTCTGTGATAGGGTGTAGAACTGTTGATAAATCTGGAAGAAACTTGCCCACATAATTTACAAGGCCCAATATCTGTCTCAGCTCATGTACATCAGAAGGACTTTTCATCTGTTCAATAGCACAAATTTTCTCGGGGTCTGGCTTGATGCCATCCCCATTGATGATATGCCCAAAATAACATAATTCAGTTTTCCTAAAATGGCATTTCTCTTTATTTAACTTCAGCCCAGACTCTTTAATAGCCTGCAGCACACAACTTAAACGCTGATCATGCTCCTCAGCTGTAGACCCATACATCAGAATGTCGTCCATGACGACCGCCATGCCCACGTGGTCACTTAGGAGAGAACTCATTTCCCTTTGAAAAATTTCTGGAGCAGAGGATATCCCGAAGGGGAGTCTGCAGAAGCAAAACTGACCTACCGGTGTGATAAAGGTAGTCAGTTTGCGGCACTTTGGATCCAGGGGGATCTGCCAAAAGCCGCTAGAAGCGTCTAATGTAGAAAAGAACTTCGCCCCAGCCAACTTTGGAGCTATGTCTTCTAATGTGGGCAGCACAAATCTCTCTCTCTCTTCACTGCCTCATTCAACCTTTTCAGGTCCACACAGATGCGCACCTTTCCATTTTTCTTTGCAACCGGAACAATGGGGGCACACCAGTCAGTTGCTTCAACAACCTCTTCAATAACCCCCATAGACTTCATGCGCATAAGCTCCTTCTCCACTTAAGGCATGAGTGGGAACGGAATTCTACGGGGAGTAGAAATACTGTATGGGACTGCGTCACTTTTAAGTGCTATACAAACTGGCTTGCAATTCAGTAGGCCCAATTCGCCAAACATATCTTCGGAGATCTCATTTACTCTGGCCACGAGGCCCAAATCACAGGCTGCTTTTCTGCTCAACACACTGGCCTCGAATCACATGCACCCACATGGTGAATTTTCTTTGCTTGTACTCACAGCTGGCAAGAAATTTCCCCGCACAATCAATGCGGCCACCGGGACTATGGACATTTGTAGTAACCTTCGCCAGCTGGGGCTGTCGGGGCAGTTTCATAAATGCAGCAAAAGACATTACAGTGATATCTGCTTCTGTGTCAATCTTAAAATCAACTTTGTCTCCCATTACAGTAAAAGTAACCTTCCAATCTTCCTCTGAGCTTGGCCGTTCCACAACAGACCCCACAAAAGACACTTCCTGACCCTCTTGGTCACTGTCCACCTGCATCTCCTTAATCTATTCAGTTTTACACACCACTTCAAAATGGCCCATTCTGTTACATTTTCTGCATCTTTTATCTCTGGCCGGGCATATAACACTCTGATCATGGGCACGGTAGCACCGTGTGCATCGGGCATGCTGCGCCCATCCACTTCTAGGTCTATCCATTATTTTAGATCTACCGCTCACACTGTGCCTTTCACTAGCAGTTTTCCTGGACTGTTGCACTTCATCCACAATACTCTCAGACCTCAGATCAGCACTTTGCTTTTTCACCAGTTCACTCTGGCAAGCCATCCTAATAGCCCCATCTAATGTTAAATCAGGCTCTAACTGCAGCTTCAGTGAGACTTCAGCATCTGCAATCCCAATAACTATTGTGTCTCTGATTTGCTTTTCTTTAGCAACATCAAACTCACAGAATTCAGCTAGTTCATACAGGCTGCGCACAAATGACTCCACAGATTCTCCCACACACTGATTACGTTTGTGAAAACAAGCTCTCTCATGAATCACATTTCTTTTGGGCACAAAGTGGGCACTGAGTTTATCCATAACTATATCAAAGTTAAATTCTTCCCCTTCTTGGAAAGTAAAAGCATTGAACACAGGCTCCACATCTTTCCCCATAGAGTATAAAAGAGAATTAACTTGTACTTCACCACTCTCCTTGTCCAGCTTGGAAGCAATCCTGAAGCGCTGAAACCGCTGACGCCATGTGGGCCAAGCTGCAGGCTGAGAGAAGTCAAAAGGCTCAGGTGGGGTAAACTTTGACATCGTGGAACAGAAGCGCAGGCCAAAACTTCTGACACCATGTCATGAGATGCAGGACACATGCAGGACACAGCAATGATGGTACAACTCTATTTTATTACAGAGCATGGAAACATACATCTATTCAGGTTGATTGTACTAACTAACTGCGACACAGACTACCGGACCTAGGCCCCGCCCCCAAACTAGTGACATCACATCCTGCTCTCATCACACTGTGTGAAGAATGAAACCAGGTTGTTTGTGCACCCTTTGCATATAGTACTTATTTGTTGACATAATTGACCGTTGTCTAAGATAGACCATGGGCTACTCCATGTACAAAGCAGTGAATGCTGATACAGGGTCCTTGAGGGGTAGATGCTCTCATTCGAGCCTGCTTTCTGCAATGAAAGAAGCAGCAGTCATTCCCCCACTGGTTCTTACCTTCTTCGCCATCTCTGAATTGGCAGAAAAAAATCAACCCAAAAACGTTCATTCAGGTTGATTTACAGGCCAAATTGGAAATGAGCAGGGGGTGATGCTGAACAAGCGAATACTTGTGCAATAGCACATATGGGCAGTGTATGTACAATGTCTGATGCTCATTTGTCAAAAAGCTGGGTGGATAGGTTCCCAAGACCTTGTGTGCCCAGCATTTAGTACATGTGGCCCCAAGAGTGTACTTCTTTATGTGATATCATTTTAAGAAGGAAAGCTGAAGCTCAAAGTTTGCTTTTAGAAGCATTAACCTGTGTTTATAATGGACTATCTTCTGTTGTATGTGATTTCATTATGGCATGTTTAACTACTAAATTAATTATAAAGCACTCCAATAGTTCTGGAGATGTAGCATCTAATAGCTATTTTGAAAATCACATGTTACATTCTCACTCCAGGCAATTTTTTATTATTATATTGATGCATTAGAGCTCATACACAAATGACTAAACTTTACATATGATTTACTTCGAATGTATCCATAAATTGCCATTGAAAGTTTTAGGTCTGTTTTTATTTGTAGATATAAATCCTAGGATGTGACTAGATAATTGATACAGGAGTAGAGATAATATGGTAAGGCACAACAGAGAAAAGAGTCTGAGGCAGTAGCTCGTGAAGAACAAACAGGACCAGGCAGTACTGCAAGTCAGGAATCTTCACCTAATAGATTACTATAGAAAAGGTCTTAGCAACCTGAAAGTCAGGAACAGACCCAAACAGCAATTTGATTACTTCAGCACAGGATATGACAAACATGAAGTCTGGACTTAATCAGCAACTTGAAGGCCAGAGCTTTACAACACATAGGGAATTGTATGTGTCACCATATCTCCATTTGGTGCAGATATGCCTTTAAAATAAGCACTAGCCTTGCACACTTCAGGTAGTGTGAATCCAGGACAAAACATTAATTCTTATTTTACAGAAAACCCTCCTTGTATTTGTGACTTACACTTCTGTGTCTACAGGAATATTGTTATAAAGAGACATAAAACACCACATTTTTCTTTCATTATGTAGACAGAGCATATCATTTTTAAACAACTTTCAATATACTTCTATTATCTAATTTGCTTAGTTCTCTTGGCATCCTTTGTTTAAAACCATACCTAGGCAATCTCAGGAGCTGGAAGCTAGCTGCTGATTGGTGGCTAAACATGTATGCCTCTTGTCATATGGCTTATAAATTGGGTTAGCTAGCTCCCAATAGTGCATTGTTGCTCTTTCAACAAAGGATATCAAGAGAATGAAGCAAAATTGATCATAGAAATAAAGTTGTTTAAAATTGTACGGTTTCATCTCCCTTTAAGAAAAATAAAAACAGTCCCATGAGTCTTATATCAGAACCATTATGTAAATGCATTTAGCATTATGAGCTAGCAGTTTCCATAATATTTCTACATCAGGATTATTGATTATCTGTTCTTTATATGATAAAACACCCAAAATAAAATTACAAGAATTTGGGGATTAAATAAAAATATATTAAACATCCTTGTTAAGCTTACTTGGCACTTTAACATATAAATAATGGGTTGTCATATTTGTGAAAGGAATATAAACCCCATTTTTTTTATTTCATGATTCAGAAAGAGTATACAACTTTAAAACACTTATGCATTTCAATAATCACATGTTCTTCATTCTCCTGGTATCCTTTGGTGAAGGAGCAACCATGCATAACTGGGACCTAGATGAACACATCAGGTAATCCAATGACAAGAATCATCTATGTGCTGCCCCCAATAACCAGATAGCTCTCAGTAGTGCATTGCTGTTCTTGAGCCTACCTGGGTAATTGGGTATGCTTTCTGAAAAAGGATACCAAGACAATGAAGCTAATTAGATAATAGAAAAAGGTTGAAAAGTTATATAAAATTGTGTGCTTTATCTCAAAGATAAAACTTTTAGTTTTGATTTAGTGTCTCTTTAAACTGTGTTATAAGAACAACTAGAAATTTGCTTGGCTGTTTCAAAAACGTACAGACCAAAAGATTGTATAAAGCCTTGAAAGTTATCATTTGTCATGCATCAATTAGAATGATTATGGTCAGATCTACCTAAAACGGAGCTATGAGGATCAAGGGGTTAGCGCCCTCCTGTAATATTGCTTTGTCTAAGTATAAGCACCAGCTTAAGTCATTCTTGATGCCAATGTGGTATGATTTTTGAATTGATGTGTAGTTCATGTATACATCAAGCAACAAATACTGCATATGATTACATTAATTCTATTTTGGTGTGGTATTTTATTAGTGCCCCCACGTGGAAACATTTCTGCGGACAGGGACAGTAAAGTGAAAATTAAACTTAAATTGATTGGATTCAGCATGACATTTTAAACAACTCTCCAATCTATGTCTTCGACACAGTTGACCACCCCCTCCTCCTACAGACCCTTAGCTCTTTTGGCCTCTGTGACACTGCTCTTTCTGGATTCACTCTTATCTTTCTCACAGGTATTTTTCTGTGTCATTTGCTGGGGACACCTCCTCTCTAATGCCTCTGCCTGTTGGAGTTCCTCAAGGATCTGTTCTGGGTCCTCTACTCTTCTCCATTTATACTTCTTCACTGGGTAAACTTATCAACAGTTACGGCTTTAAATATCACCTCTATGCTGATGACACCCAGATCCACCTCTCCATCCCTGCTCTCTCTCCCTCTGTCATTTCTCATGTCAGCAACTGCTTATCTGGTATTTCTTCCTGGGTGGCCTCTCACCACCTAAAGATTAACATGTCCAAGACTGAGCTCCTTCTATTCTCCTCCTCAAGCTCTACGCCGACTTCTGACTTTTCTATCCCTGTCGACGGCATCACCATATCCCCATCACCCCAAGTCCGCTGCTTCGGAGTTACACTTGACTCAAATCAATCCTTCATCCCCCACATCCAATCGCTTTCTTCATCCTGCCGCAACCACCTACACAATATTTCCAAGATTCCCCCTTTTCTGAGCGCTAACACCACAAAGAAAATAATCCACTCACTTGTTATTTCCCGACTTGACTACTGCAATAACCTACTTACTGGCCTTCCTCTTTCACGCCTTTCCCCCTTCAATCCATCCTAAATGCCTCTGCTAGGCTAATCCACCATTCCTTTCCCTCTATATCTAATGCACCTCTCTGCGAGTCCCTTCATTGGCTTCCCATTCACAGCAGAATTAAATTCAATCAACAAGTATACTCCAGCCCACCCACTAAGATCCAACAATAACCTGCTCCATGCATCTTCGACTATCACCTCTTCCCGTGCTAGACTGCAGGACTTCTGTCATGCAGCACCTACCCTCTGGAACACTCTCCCCAGTGCTGTCAGGCTTTGCCCTAATCTTTCTTCCTTTAAATGTTCCCTGAAGACTTTTTTGTTCAGAGAAGCCTACCACCTACCCTTCTAGAATAGGGCCCTTAATTCCTACTGTATGTGTTTGTATGTGTTTGTAAAATGTTGTCTTGTCTCTTACAAGTTTGATATTAATGTTTTATTTAAATGAATTGTACCCATGGACTGCGCTGCAGAAAATGTTGGCGCTACATAAAGTATAATAATAATAATAATTTTTTTTGTTAAAGAGTAATCCTAGGTGAGCTCAGGAGCTCGCACATGTCTTAATTCATATGTCAGTTTAAAATTGCATGCTCTATATGAATCATTAAAGTTTAATTTTGACTTTACTGTCCCTTTAAAATAGTGTCTGTTAAAGGGAAACACATTTTTCTAAAATAAAAGGTACTTTAAAATGAATTGCTTAAAATCAGTTGGTATTATAATGAAAAATGTCTATTCCAAAGTATCTCCGTTAACTATCTATGGAATCCATCCCATCTGTTAAAAGGGGTACTGATCAAGGACATTTACATGTTTAGCAAAAGACTAGAATAATATGCACTATTTCTTGAAAAAAACATTTTTTTATTTTTTTTTCTTAAAATTAAATTAATAACTATATTTTATTTTCAAGGATCTTATTTTCAAATATTTGTTTGTTCAGTTTTTACTTCAGCAAAAGTGAAAATAAAGAAGCCCTTTTCTGTAATGGCCACTTGGTGGGGGTATTATGAAGCTGAGATTGGTTTATCTAGTGGTCCCAAAACCTAATGTCATGAGTAAGATATTTTCTTTAAATTCATTGTATCACCATGGATATAAAATTAGATACCATAATGGGGTTTTAATGTAATTTATGAGCACTGGTTATTCCAGTTGAATGTTGTAAGCATTTAAAAGATGGAAAAGCAGACTTAAAATGCAGAATTCTGATGGGAGAAACTGCTCATCCACCCAGAACAGGTAAAGTCATTATTTCCTTGGGAAAGTTTAGGCAAAAGATAGTGGTTACATAGCAAATATTACAAATGTGATCATAAAATAATATAATACAAAATATTGCAACTTGAAAATTGCTCAGTTAAAAAGATGTGTACCAGCCCTTCATCACATACACAAATTGTAGTTGCCTCTCCATTATTAGCAATGGAGCAGCATATATCTCATAACCATTCACATTATAGTGCAAAAAAAAGAGCTTGATTGTGAAAGGTAATGCTAAAACACCTTTAAGACAATACAAAACAAAAAGAGATATGAGATATTTACAAGGACAAAAGATCCATTATGAATTCCGCATGCTAGGCCTAAGTGTAAGTAAAGAATCACACCTCTAGAACACCCCCACACCAGTCCTTCTTTTGTGAGATTGGCAAGATGCCTTTAATTATATCCAGCGAGACTACCTACCATAACAAAATACATTTACATAAACCAGTTTGCAAGCATGTTTTCCAAAGTGTTGCATTTGCACTAATTACTATTTTCCCTCTTGTAAACATATTGTGTTCCTCACACAGTTATAGATGTTTATGGCAGGAATGTGCAAAACTATGGAATATACAGGTGAAATGAAGCTTAACGCATTTCAGACATAACCTTATCTTTACAAAGGCCCCTTGGTTACCACATGAGTTTCTATGAATCAAGTTCACTATTGTTATCTAGACCTCCTAACCAGCTCTCCTCACTACATTACAGCCAAAACTATTCAGCCTTTATTTCTTCATTGATCACAAATATTATCATAGTGCCATACAAAGGCACAGAAAACAGCTTTTTTCCAAATTAAATATTTAAAAAATGACTAAACTGGTCTACTTCTAGTAGTATTAGTGATTCCCATTCAGTTGCAATGATATCTGATATTAGCATCTAGCAGTATTACAAGACTACAAAGCTATAGAAATACAAAGTGCAAATGGGGCACTTGCTGTTGCTTGTCAGCTGCTGAAAAAAGAAGATTTGGCTAGAAGAGCCTGTAAGGTGTCTTTGTAAGGTGCTATCTTTATAAATAATTTTCATATTATAAAAAGCATTTTCTTCAATAATATGCAGCTCACGTATACACCAATAAAACAGGAATTCTCTCCTGCTAAACATTCTTCCACTAATATAATTTTATTCTGGCACTTTATTATAATGCCCCTATCACCGCTGTGCAGGAAAATTTTTTTTCTAAAGACACCATTGCAAACACTATAGTAACAAGATAGTAGATGGAGTAGTACTAATGGTAAGTACCTATAGGTGCCAAATATTTTTGTAATCAAGAAGCACCTGTTAGGGGGGGCAATATAGAACTAAGGATACTCATAGAAAAACAAAATTTATGCTTACCTGATAAATTGTATTCTTTCCGGAGAGTCCACAACGTCATTCCAATTACTAGTGGGATATTCACAACATCCAAGTTATGCAACAAACGTCCCTTTTGAGAAGAAGGATTAGAACAAAGAGAAGGAACAACAATTTCCTGATTAATATTTCTATCCAAAACCACCTTAGGGAGAAACCCCAATTTAGTACGAAGAACCACCTTATCCGCAATGAAGAACAAGGTAAGGGGAATCACACTGTAAAGCCGACAGTTCCGAAACTCTACTAGCAGAGGAAATAGCAATAAGGAACAAAACTTTCCAAGATAATAACAACATCTACAGAATGCATTGGCTAAAACAGAGCCTGCTGCAAATCTCTAAGAACAAGATTCAAGATCCAAGGAGGAGCAACAGATTTAAACATGGGCCTGATTCTAACCAGAGCCTGACAAAAGGATTGAACATCTGGCACATCCGCCAGTCGTATGTGTAAAAGAATAGACAGTGCAGAAATCTGACCCTTCAGAGAACTGACTGACAACCCTTTCTCCATACCTTCCTGGAGAAAAGATCAAATTCTAGGAATCCTGACCCTACTCGAAGAGAAGCCTTTCGATTTACATGAATATAGGTATTTATGCCATACCTTATGGTAAATCTTACAAGTAACAGGCTTGCGAGCCTGAAGCATGGTATCAATAACTGACTCAGAAAAACCACGCTTGGCCAGAACTAAGAGTTCAATCTCCATGCAGTCAGCTTTAGAGAAATTATATTTGGTTGGAGGAAAGGACCCTGAGTTAGAAGGTCCTTCCTCAGAGGTAACTTTAAGGAGGAAGGGATGACACCTTTACTAGGTCTGCAAACCAGATCCTGCGAGGCCATGCAGGAGCTATTAGAATTACAGATACTCTCTCCTGCTTGATACAAGCAATGACTTGTGGAAGATGAGCAAACGGAGGGAACATGTATGCTAGACCGAAATCCCAAGGAACCGCCAGAGTATCTATCAGGGCAGCATGAGGATCTCTTGACCTTGAACTGTACCTTGGAAGCTTGGCTTTCTGATGAGACGCCAAGTCTGACACCCCCCCCCCCCCCACTTGAGGGTTAACCTGGAGAACTCTTCTGGATGGAGAACCCACTCCCCGGTATGAAAGGTCTGCCTGGTCAGGAAATCCACCTCCCAGTTGTCCACTCCTGGAATGTGTATGGCAGATAAAAGACAATTGTGAGTCTCCACCCACTGAATAATCCGAGTCACCTCCTTCATGGCCAAGGAACTCCGAGTTCCTCCCTGGTGGTTGAAATTAGCCACTGAGGGGATGTTGTCTGACTGTAATCTGATAAACCAGGCTAAAGACAACTGAAGCCAGGCCACTAGAGCATTGAAGATCGCTCTCAACTCCAAGATATTTATCAGAAGAGAAGACTCCTCTCGAGTCCATAGGCCTGAGACTTTAGAGAGTCCCAAACTGCTCCCCAGGAGGGTCTCTGAAAGCATGTTCCCTAAGACAGATGATCCTGAGATATCCACCACGAAAGAGAGTCGATTGTCAACTGGTCCAGATCTATCCTCTGGGACAGATCTGAATGGTTACGTTCCATTGTTTGAGCATGTATAGCTGCAGAGCTCTCAATTGGAATCGAGCAAAGGGAACGATGTCTATGGAGGCGACGATCAGACCAATTACCTCCATGCATTGAGCTACTGACGGCCGGACAGTAGACTGTAGAGAGAGGCAAGAAGAGATCATTTTTGCTTTTCTGACCTCCGTCAGAAAAATCTTCATAGATAGGGAATCTATGATGGTCCCTAAGAAAATCACTCTTGTAGCCGGAACAAGGGAACTCTTTTCCAGATTCACTTTCCATTCATGGGAACGAAGAAAAGAAAACAAGTTCTCCGCGTGAGATTTTGCTAGTTGAAAAGATGGCGCCTGAACCAAGATGTTGTCTAAATAAGGCGCCACTATGATTTCCTAAAACCTGACAACTGCCAAAAGAGTCCCTAGAACTTTTGAAAAAATTCTGGGAACTGTGGCAAGGCCAAATGGAAGAGCTACAAACTGAAAGTACTTGTCCAGGAAAGTGAATCTCAGGAACTTGTGATGATCCCTGTGGATGGGAACATGCAGATACGTGTCCTTCAGGTCTATGGTCATCATGAACTAACCCTCTTGGATCAAAGGAAGAATGGAACGGATGGTATCCATTTTGAAGGACGGTACCCTGAGAAATTTGTTGTGACACTACAGGTCTAAAAGGGAACGAAAACTTCCCTCTTTTTTGGTAACCACAAACAGATTTGAATAAAATCCTAGGCCCTGTTCCCTTAGTGGAAATGGAACAATCACTCCCAGGGAGGGTCTGAGACATCGCGTATCCAAACTTGTTGAAACAAGGAAAGTCTGCCCCCCACTTGATCTAGTATCGGACCAGGGGCTGACCCTTCATGCTGACTTAGACTTTGATTAGGTCTTCTTTGATTGTTTCCCTTATTCCAAGACTGATTGGGTCTCCAAGAGGACTTGGACTGCTCCTGCTTGGAAGAGAAAGACTTCTGACCTTTGAAGTTGTGAAAGGAATGAAAATTAGAATTTTGAAGCCTCTTAGGTCTATTCTTGTCTTGTGGTACAAAAGGACCGCTTTCCACCCTTAATTTCATTTTGGCTCCCAATCTAATGACTTGCAAGTTTGCATCAGAAATAAAAGAATTGGCTAGTTTGAAGGCCTTAATCCTATCTTGGATCTCCTCCAACAGAGTTTCCTCTAAAACCAACTCTGAAAAAGCATTGCACCAATAAGATGCCACACTTGCCACTGTGGCAATACAAACTGCAGGTTGCCATTGTAGACCCTGATGAACATACATTTACTTTTAATAAGCCTCTAGCTTTTTGTCCATGGGATTCTTAAAGGAACAGCTATCCTCAATAGGAATCATGGTTCTCTTAGCCAAAGTAGATATAGCCCCTTCTACCTTAGGCACTGTGCGTCATGATTTTCGAATAGGGTCAGCAACAGGAATCATCTTTTTAAAAACGGGAGACGAGGAGAAATATATCCCTGGCTTATCCCACTCCTGTGCAAGCAATGATCTCCGACACATGGTCTGGAACAGGAAATACTTCCACAGGGGAAGGAACACCATAGTATTTGTTAAGTTTACTAGATTTCTTAGGGTTGATAGCGACAGAAGAATCGGAGTCGTCCAAAGTAGCTAGTACCTCCTTTAACAGTTCAAGCTTAAAGGGACAGTTAACACCAGAATTTTTGTTGTTTAAAAATATAGATAATCCCTTTATTACCCATTCCCCAGTTTTTTGAAAAACCAACACTGTTATATTAATACACTTTTTACTTCTGTGACTAACTTGTATCTAAGCTTCTTCTGACCGCCCCTAATCACATGACTTTTAGTTATTTTGCATATAGTTGCATTTTAGCCAATTAGTGCAGTGTCTTCCACTAGCCACGGGCGTGATCACAATGCTATCTATATGGCCTACATGATCTTGCTCTCCCCTGCTGTGAAAAGTAAATAAAATAGAGGCGGCCTTCAAGGGCTTAGAAATTATCATATGTGCCTCCCTAGGTTTGCTTTCAACTAGAATACCAAGAGAACAAAGCAAAATTGTTGATAAAAGTAAATTGGAAAGTTGTTTAAAATTACATGCCCTATTTGAAAAATGAAAGTTTTTTTTGGACTGGACTGTCCCTTTAAAACTAAAATGTACCTCTTCAGAGTCGGTCAGAGGAATTATACTGTACGAATCTGAGATTTCACCCTCAGAAGCTACCAAGGTATCCTCCTCATTAGACTTAGGATGGAGGTCAACCTTCACAGCAGCAGAGGCGACAGACACCTTACTATCAGAAAAATGTTTAGATTTCCTCTTGCGCATCCCCAACATGGGAAAAGCAGATAATGCCGCAGATACCACAGAAGATATCTGTGCAGCAAAATCTACAGGCAAATATATGCCTCCAGAGGCTGAGAGGAACCGCCGGGCACTGTATGTGATGCCAATGAGGCTTGGGACGCTTGAGGAGAAAGCTGCAGCATAACATGAACAGCATTATCCTGGGAGACAATAGGCTCAGAGGGCAATAATTTGTCTTTACATTCTAACGTTCTAGCTATACATGTAGCACAAAATTGCATAGGCAAAACGATTTGGGTCTCTAGACATAATAGACACTTGTCAAAAAAATCAGATTCTTGATCCATATCCATGGCTGCAAAAATAAAAATACCTCCAAATTAAATGAGAAATGTAAAAAAAAAAAAAAAAAAAATAGGAATTACTGTCACTTTAAGAAACTCTTCATTCCTATAAGCGGTAACAAGCTAATGAGACAAAACTGCCCCAAAGGAAAAAAACAACTGCAGAAACCTTTACACCTCAGACAGTCTGAGGTGCCCTATCGCATTAAGAGGATCCCAAAACGATTGCACAGGGAATGCTAGTGACTTTTCCCAAAACTATGGAAGCACAGGTACTGTTTGTCACTTAAATTTCCCACTGCCGCAACAGCCGACACAGAAAAGGCAGCTCCTACGTGACTCCACTCCGCTCTGATGTCGGAAGACAAGATCACATGACTAGCAAAGATGAACTGCGCATCACTACAAGCACGTGTCCCCTGCCGAAGAAAGAAAAGCCATTTACAGCTCTCACTGTCTTAAAGAAACAGTAAACCCAAAAAAATCCTTTCATTATTTAGATAGAGAATACAATTTTTAAAAAGTTTCCAATTTACTTATACAGGGAGTGCAGAATTATTAGGCAAATGAGTATTTTGACCACATCATCCTCTTTATGCATGTTGTCTTACTCCAAGCTGTATAGGCTCGAAAGCCTACTACCAATTAAGCATATTAGGTGATGTGCATCTCTGTAATGAGAAGGGGTGTGGTCTAATGACATCAACACCCTATATCAGGTGTGCATAATTATTAGGCAACTTCCTTTCCTTTGGCAAAATGGGTCAAAAGAAGGACTTGACAGGCTCAGAAAAGTCAAAAATAGTGAGATATCTTGCAGAGGGATGCAGCACTCTTAAAATTTCAAAGCTTCTGAAGCGTGATCATCGAACAATCAAGCGTTTCATTCAAAATAGTCAACAGGGTCGCAAGAAGCGTTTGGAAAAACCAAGGCGCAAAATAACTGCCCATGAACTGAGAAAAGTCAAGCGTGCAGCTGCCAAGATGCCACTTGGCACCAGTTTGGCCATATTTCAGAGCTGCAACATCACTGGAGTGCCCAAAAGCACAAGGTGTGCAATACTCAGAGGCATGGCCAAGGTAAGAAAGGCTGAAAGACGACCACCACTGAACAAGACACACAAGCTGAAACGTAAAGACTGGGCCAAGAAATATCTCAAGACTGATTTTTCTAAGGTTTTATGGACTGATGAAATGAGAGTGAGTCTTGATGGGCCAGATGGATGGGCCCGTGGCTGGATTGGTAAAGGGCAGAGAGCTCCAGTCCGACTCAGACGCCAGCAAGGTGGAGGTGGAGTACTGGTTTGGGCTGGTATCATCAAAGATGAGCTTGTGGGGCCTTTTCGGGTTGAGGATGGAGTCAAGCTCAACTCCCAGTCCTACTGCCAGTTTCTGGAAGACACCTTCTTCAAGCAGTGGTACAGGAAGAAGTCTGCATCCTTCAAGAAAAACATGATTTTCATGCAGGACAATGCTCCATCACACGCGTCTAAGTACTCCACAGCGTGGCTGGCAAGAAAGGGTATAAAAGAAGAAAATCTAATGACATGGCCTCCTTGTTCACCTGATCTGAACCCCATTGAGAACCTGTGGTCCATCATCAAATGTGAGATTTACAAGGAGGGAAAACAGTACACCTCTCTGAACAGTGTCTGGGAGGCTGTGGTTGCTGCTGCACGCAATGTTGATGGTGAACAGATCAAAACACTGACAGAATCCATGAATGGCAGGCTTTTGAGTGTCCTTGCAAAGAAAGGTGGCTATATTGGTCACTGATTTGTTTTTGTTTTGTTTTTGAATGTCAGAAATGTATATTTGTGAATGTTGAGATGTTATATTGGTTTCACTGGTAAAAATAAATAATTGAAATGGGTATATATTTGTTTTTTGTTGAGTTGCCTAATAATTATGCACAGTAATAGTCACCTGCACACACAGATATCCCCCTAAAATAGCTATAACTAAAAACAAACTAAAAACTACTTCCAAAACTATTCAGCTTTGATATTAATGAGTTTTTTGGGTCCATTGAGAACATGGTTATTGTTCAATAATAAACTTAATCCTCAAAAATACAACTTGCCTAATAATTCTGCACTCCCTGTATTATCAAATTTGTTTTGTTCTCATGTTATTCTTTGTTGAAGGGATACTTAGGTACTGTAGGTAGCGTGCACATGCCTGAAGAACTACATGACAGGAAATAGTGCTGCCATCTAGTGCTCCTGCTAATGTATAACATTGTTGCGAAATTGCTGCCTTATAATGTTGTGGACACGTGCACACTCATGAGCTTACATCCCAGCTTTTCAACAAACTATAACAAGAAAATTTGATAACAGATGTAAATTGGAAAGCTGTTTAAAATGGTATGCTTTATCTGAATCATGAAAGAAAAAAATTGGGTTTTATGTCCCTTTAAAGGAACCGCCATTGAAAAATAAAAACAGACTTAAAAAATTAAATGTTTATCTCCACTTTACAGCCTTATACAACATGCCCCAATATAAACTTGCACACACAAAGTTTATTTTACCTAAGAGCCACATAAGTAAAAGCTTCCCCAATAAAGAATTAACCCATGTTTGTCCCCTTCACATACATAAGTGCCTGCCCACTGCCTCAGCAATCCTAAACATAAGGATTATCTTACTGTTACAATATTCTGCAAAGTTAACTCCTAAAGTGCAAGTCTCCAACACCTGCTAGAAGACAAAAAAGCACTTACCTGCAGTCTAGCTCTCCGGCAGGAAGACAGCTCACCAGGCGTGAAAGGACACATACTCCTTACAGAGACCTGTGGAAAAAGAAAGAACAGAGAAACCAACTCTGGCTTTCTGTGACTAGGGCAGCAAATATGTTAGGAAACAAAGTAAAGACCACCTCACCACTTCCTAACTGCTTAAAAGCCAGCACTACTCTTACTCAAGAGATTGATGTGGACACAGCTAAACCCAAATTCTTGCTTGCAGGGAAAAGTACCCAAAAAAGGAAAAATATCTCCAGACACTGAACTTCACCTCCTCCATTTGACAGAGGCAAAGATAATGACTGGGGGTTATGGGTAATGGAAGTGACACTTAACAGCTTTGCTGTGGTGCTCTTTGCCTCCTCCTGCTGGCCAGTAGTGAATATCCCACTAGTAATTGGAATGACATTGTGGACTCTCCATGTCTTAGGAAAGAAAATGAGTTACAAAGTCTGTAAGAAAAAAAGAGTGCTTTATCCCTACAATTTTATAGGCAAAATTCTCACTAAATAATACAGGAACGATTTTTTAACCATTCATACTTTATCTTTATTGGTTTAACTATTCAATCATACACATTTAAAAACACTTAATAGGACAGTAAACCTAAAAAATAATGTTATATAACATAGTGCAGAATTATATAACATTATTTTAGTGTTATCGTTATAAACCCTTTTATTGCCTTTGAATTTTTTTAAAATATGGCCGTTTTAAGAGCAGGAGCGAGCTGTACTTAGTGTTATGGCGCTGTTGGGCAGGGCTGTGAATATACAGCTGGCCTGATGCGCTGTGTAAAAAAAACAGACCCGCTCAGCAGAGTACAGAGAGCGGGTCTGAAAAACGGGCATATTTTAAAACAATTCAAAGGCAATAAAAGGGTTTATAACGATAACACTAAAATAATGTTATATATATATTTTTTAGGTTTACTGACACTTTAAACACTCTAGATATTATTATTTAGCATAGGTGTATGAATAATACCTCTGAGAATCATGTATCTAGATGTGAAACATTGTAATTGGTTTGTATAATATCAAGCAGTCAGATACAAACAATATCTTTTGTAGCCGGCTATTGATAAATTCAGAAATAACGCTGTAACAAGAGGACCTGTTAATATAGATTCTGTCTGCTTAAACTCTCTAGATATCAATATATGGCATAGGTGTGTGAATAATACCTCTATTATTCACACACCTATGCCATATATTGATATCTAGAGAGTTTAAGCAGACAGCATCTATTACACTGAACAGCTGTGCTAAAGTTAACTGTGCAAGCAAGGACTTTATAATTTCAGATAGAGTATTAGCTAGATAGCTTTAATCTCATAATCTGACATCTGACAGGTCCTCTTGTTACAGTATTATTTCTGAATTTATTAATAGCCGGTGTCCTGTTGTGTTTGCCTACCGCATTACGTTTGCCTACCTAAGTAACGCTTAAGGCCACGTCTACAATAAACTTGCTAATACCCTTTGCACGCATGCACTCACTGCCGCAGTCGGCAAATATTATACTACACCGTCCACAATTTTGGCACTAGCTGGGGACATCAACATACTGTATCAGTGCCAAAAAAGGCTTCTTACAACTGTGTTCTTTTATTCTGTATATTGAATATTATTATACTGATGTATTTGATTAAAGCAGTGAATGTATTTAAATAAAGCAAAAATAATATAAATAGTTAAAAAATGGGCATGTATTAGGGTTTCATTGAGAAAGGGAATGTTTGTAACTATTTATATTATGTCTGCTTTATTGAAATACATTGACTCCTTTAATCAAATACATTAGTATAATAATATTCAATATACTGAATAAAAGAACATATTGCCTTTTTTTTGCCACTGATGTCCCCAGCTAGTGCCAAAATTGTGGACGGTGTTCTGTAATATTTGCCGACTGCAGCAGTGAGCGCATGTGTTCACAGAGTATTTGCAAGTTTATTGTAGGCATGGCAGTAGGTAGGGAAACGTAACGTGGTAGGCAAACATAACAGAACACTGGCTACAAAACATATTGTTTATATCTGACTGCTTAATATTATACAAACCAATTACAATGTTTCACATCTAAATATATGATTCTCATAGGTATTATTCACACACCTATGCTAAATATTAATATCTAGAGAGTTTAAGCAGACATAATCTATTACACTGAACAGCTGTGCTAAAGTTAACTGTGCAAGCAAGGACTTATTAGCTAGATAGCTTTAATCTCATAACCTGACACTCCACATATTAACAGTTCTTTTTCTTATAGCGTTATTTCTGAATTTATTAATAGCCGGCTACAAAAGATATTGTTTGTATCTGACTGCTTGATATTATACAAACCAATTACGTTTCACATCTAGACGCATGATTCTAGGAGGTATTATTCACACATCTACAGTATGTTAAATATTAATATCTAGAGAGTTTGTGTTTTTAAACGTGTACGATTGAATAGTTAAACCAATAAAGATAAAGTATGAATGGTTAAAAAAGCGTTCCTGTATTATTCAGTGAGAATTTTTTCTATATAATTCTAGGGGTAAAGCACTCTTTTTTGTTACAGATTTTCTATGTACATTGCAAATACCAATGCAGTATTCTTCTTTCAGTAAAATAAGTAAAATGGTAAAAAAAAAATAGATCCTGTAAATGTGTCTGTAGAATAGAACAGTTAAATCACTGATTGTCTGAGACAGAGCAAGGGCATATACCTAGCTATACCATTACTCTACATAGAAATGCAGTGTATACATTTGCTCTTATTAGAATATTGCTTTCATGAATGTACCAGCTCTATAAGTAAAACAAGGGTTGTGGCACATTAGGTAAACTACTGAACATCCCTGGGTTATAGTCACAATGGGTTTTACATTATCACAATATTATGTTGTAGAGGACAGAATTACATTCTGATGGTTTTGCATCCCTTATGCTCTATCAGTTCATACAGAACCATTAAGGAGAAAGTATAATATTTAAAATCATGTACTTACCCCGTCCAGAGCAAGGCTGACTGGAACTTCCCTGACATTTTTTCTTGCTTTCTTCTATTGATAATGGACAAGAACGAGGGTGCTCACATTTTCTTCCTGTCCAACCTTCTTTACAATCACACCTACCACAGTTGCATTGGCCATGACCTGTATCAGAAATAATACTGTTACCATTTGACATTTAAATTAATTAATTAAATATATTAAGGTATCTATATTCTTTTAAGACTTGGTACATCAGCAGGCAGAGGAGCCAAAAACACTAGATAAAATTACATAATCAGATTTTTGGATTTTATTTATTTCTCTTGCATTAAAATTTCATGTCATAAATAATGACTTGAACTTACGATTACCTTTTGTACTGTAACACATCAAGAATTCACATTTTGACTCCACCACTTTGAAGAAATTAATTATTTTCATAAATTTAGTATAATTTAGGTAAACTGGTTACACTACAGACTGCTCTTTGTTTTCTTTTAATAAATTATATACATGGTATAAGCTAAGAAAAAACACAAGGACTTTTTTTAATGACATTAATTATTTAAATAATGGTGATACCTTCTCTCAGTGAAATTTTGTACCAAGCAAGTTACAAACAGGCTGCACATAATAAAAAAGACAAATCTTATTTAGAAAAAAATCTTAAGAAATTGGTATTTTCTTTTATATATCTTTTATTGAGGTTTTGCAAAAGAGAAAAGAGAAAAAGAGACCATACAATAAATGTCCTAAAACATAGCTGACAAAATTTCGATTGGACACAATACAATGATACATGTAAAGAGCAAGAAAATTTACAAAACATGGACTTCTGAAACCTCCATTTTGTAATTTGTAATCCCACGAAAATAGTGGTGGATAAAGTACTAATTGGAATTTACCAACCTTATATAAGGTAGAGTAGTGATGTATGTTGAGAAGGTATGCCACGTATGAGTGTAATTATAACCAGATTTATATAGTAAGTACCTATAAGCTGTTTGGAAGAGGTCCAATATGTAGATGCAGATATAATGAGATATCCTAGGAATATAAAGTAGATACAGATAGTCCTATATATCCAGTTCCAGGGCTAGAAACACATAGAAAAATATATTTCTTAAGATATTTTACACACGCTTACCCTCTAAAGTAGCTCTGAATACATGAAAATTATCTCACACATACAATTTTTTCTTATTATACAAGATTGCTTAATATGGTCATTTTAAATGAGGTTAGTAGTTTAAGGGTAATTAGACACTCCTAAGTTATTTCTATACAGAACACTGCTAGAAAAGTATGAAGAATATTATTTTAGTGGTAGTTTAAAAAGGCTGCAAACTAGTAACTAAGCTACATATATGATTAAAACTTTTAATGCAATTGATGAGGGATGTTATGAACCACAAAATGCAAGTCTGACCTCTATAGCAGGTCAGGTAGCGGTAAAACTATCTCATTGTATTATTGTAAATAATATGTAAGCTGTCTAGTAATACTAAAGAATATGTAAGCTGTCTAGTAACACCACCATATGAAATAGTCTTTTCCTGTGTATACAAAGGGGAAGTCCCTTAGACTCAAATTTATGCATGTCTGATGCTTGTGTGGCCACAGATCTTACAATAAGAATGATCCTCCGACGGGATCTCAGTACCATGCCTGCTTGTAGTTATGTGTTCCTGTTTTATTGGTGAAATAGGGTCCCCAGACTTACACATGAAGTGGGCTAACTCTGGGTGTCTAGCATAGGGGTCAAAAAATAACATTACAGATAGTCAAACTGTGTGCAGTAAAGATGGTTAAATTAAAGAGAATAGTTAGGCATACAATAGAAAGGGTAATCATCTTCTCGCCTGTCTTTAGAAGGTAGAAGTTTCCGCATATTTCCCTTTGAGTAACAGAGTCTTGAGAGTCCATTGTTTTCAGCCAACCACCAAGTCTGAAATCGGGGAACTGGGTCTTTGAATTCAAAGTGCTCCTGAAAATTCCTAGTGGAAAAGTGTCCGAGAGTATAGCCTCCCAGACTATCATCTCAAGGGCTGAACTGCAGGGAAAGGCTGCTTGAGAATCTGCAGCGTTATGATCTGTATCTCCCCTGTTTCTCCCAGCCTAAAGAGATGTCGCTGGTTCAAGTGCTGAGTAGCTATGGCCGCTCGGGCGACCCTCTAATGGATCGGCAGCATCCCTCCGAAGGATTGCCAATGAAAGGCCTCTACCCACTATCCAGGTACAATGATCAGGTGGAGATGTGTCTACATTTGAGGCTGGTATAGTAGTAAATAGCCTCTGATAGCAGCCCAGAGCCACCACGGCCAGATTTGGTATACCACGGGAAAATTAAGTACTGACCTGGGCGCCTCCGAATCTACACTACTTTCTGGAATGTGTAGAGATTCAAAATGGAGAGAGTCAGTTAGCAGGGCGTGCTGCAAGATTATGGTCTCCTTTTTCTGGGTGCCAGCGAAAACTCTAGGTTCCGATCTTGTGGTATTAAAAAGCTGGCTCTTTAAGTCTCCCCTTTGTACCATTAGGATCGGGTTGTCAAAGATGCAACATATTTGATGTTCCAAGTTAGTAAGCAGGGTGCATAAAGCTGTGTAAAATTCCTCCTTATTTTGGGTAGCCATGTTGAGCCTAATAAACCCTGAGCTTGGGGGGGGGGGGTGATATTTGCAGCAGGCCATCACCTAGCGTTTATTCGGCGTATATCCATGCCGATAGACACAAAAATGCTGCAATACATATATGGATCTAGTCGGCTTGGAACTGTTTAGCTTATGGTGACTTCAAAAATGAAGGATTCTGCAAATTCCAGGAGATATTTGACAGATTACTTAGGTATTTTTCAGCGCTTCTGTAAAATGCGTCCTATCATGGCTGCTGCTTAGCCACGCCCCAGAAATTGGTATTTTAATGCTTGTCACTCAAAATGTTTCAATACCACTTTATGAGAGGGCAAAGACTTGTTTTTGACATTCAGGGGAATGTTATAGCAGAGCTTCTTAACCTTTTTGTATCAAGTACCCATACAGTCATAAAAGTTCAAGGGACAGTAAACGTAAAAATTAATGTTACATAATTCTGTGCAGAATGTGCAGAAATGTGTAAAATTAACTTAGCGATACCTGCAAAAAGAGTTTTCTGAGATTTAAACCTGCAGACTTATACCAATAGGACAGCGTGTCCGTGATATGATTTTCAAAAAACACAGGATCAGGAGAGGCTGATAAGGAGTGCAAGGTCAGTGTAGCTTTGTGGGATTAAATCTCACAAAACCTTTTATTTTTTGCAGGCATCGTCAAGCTAATGTTACATAATTCTGCACATAGTGCGGAATTATGTAACATTCATTTTTACATTTGCTGTCCCTTTCAACCTAGATACCCCAACTGCAAGACATAAATAATAATTGGTTTTAAAAAAATTGTGCATACCTCAAAATGTGACAACTAAATATATATTTTTCTTTACTCAAGAATTTATTTTTAAAAATAAATCTAGTTCAACTGAATGCAAATGCATCAAGTCTTTGGATATTTTACAGTAAAAAATAACACAGAAATGTGATATACAAAAATATATATATATATATATATAAAGTTCTACTCTGTGAAAAGCATTACTGGGCTAAAAAGCTGCACCCAGGTGGTAAATCGCCATAGAACAGGCAAACAATGGTATCGAATGTCTTTAGTGAGCCATTTTCCACAATATTGAATAGAAAAATTGATAGTCTTTAGTGAGCCATTTCTTTATAAACACAGTCTTCTAACCCCAGGCTGCTTCATGTACAAAGAAGTTGCTATGCTTCTCAATCAGATTCTGCAATAAGAACAATACAAGGGTGCCTCATGGCCTAGTACATTCAGATATAAATGTAAATAAGAATAAACGGTTGCACTCACATGGAAAGAGCACCTCCAGGTGCTTAATATTACAGGCTGGAACTTCCAGCCCCCCAGCTGACTGATATCCACGTGTATCAGGAACCCAGTGTAAAAATATCAATTAATCCAGTAATTCTAGACAATATAATTCTCAAAGCAAATGTGTAAGGTTAAAAACATATTTATTAAGAACAGTGACGCGTTTCTCAGCCGTAACAAGACTGTTTCATCAGGCTATAACAATTTAAAAACACACTTGATATTTATACATCCTATATCAATATCTTATTGGAGCACACTGATTACAAATTAAATGAACCTGTAGGATTTTCTCAAGTGGCCAATACAGATCTAAAGAAAAGTCTAAAACACACAGGTTAAACCCTGATGAATCTTTAGGATACCGTTATGTACCAAAGGTACAAGTGATTAAAGCGTAACAGCACAACACGTAAATAAAACACACAGTGTCACAACCAAGCCAAATAGCCTTAATGCTCCAAACACTAAACAATATAGTGTATTACACACTTGATTGCTTTATGTGATATATTAATAATAATTGAACCTACACAGGGAATCCCCCACATAATTTGTGCCCGTCTGGAAATAAAATAAATATGATCTAGCCCTACTCTAAACAATTCTGTGATATTAATATGGCTCCTAATCCATAAACAACATAGCTCTGCCGCTAACCCAACATCAACAAAAATAAAATGCCCCCCTAAGATAAGTGATCCAATGAAAATAAACTACAAAACTACAAAATAGTACACCCTTCTCCTAATACATATAATACATAACTACACCTATAACCTGATGTCAATACTCACTCCCCTATAAAGTAATACTCTTAAGAATATGTGGTCTAATAAAGATAAATTAAATAAATGCAACTAATACATACTTAAACACGTCACGTAGACTGTGACTCCTCTATAAAATGAACACCCCTGAAAATATGTAACTCACTAATAATATATGAATAATATATAAATAGAAATCAGCACGATCAGCACAGCTGATCGCGCGCGCAGGGGAGGAGAGAGGGAGAGAGGGAGAGAGGGAGAGAGAGGGAGAGAGAGAGAGAGAGAGAGAGAGGGAGAGAGGGAGAGAGGGAGAGAGGAAGAGAGAGAGAGAGAGAGAGAGAGAGAGAGAGAGAGAGATTAGACCTTGAAGACTGCCTCTAATATGAATGCATTTTGACCATTAGAGGGCATTAGTTCATGTGTTTCATATAGATAACATTGAGCACATGCACGTGAAGTGACCTAGGAGTGAGCACTGATTGGCTAAAATGCAAGTCTGTCAAAATAACTGAAATAAGGGGGTAGTCAGCAGAAGCTTAGATACAAGGTAATCACAGAGGTAAAATGTGTATTATTATAACTGTGTTGGTTATGCAAAACTGGGAAATGGGTAATAAAGGGATTATCTTTCTTTTTAAACAACAAAAATTCTGGTGTTGACTGCCCCTTTAAATCAAAGGAGGTATTCACCAACAGTGGATTAGTTCTGATGTTAGCTCCTTGTATTCTAATATTATTTAGGGATAAAAGCTGTTGAAAAAAGTTTTAGCACAAGATTTTTACATGTCAGTTAAGCAAAAAGATTACATTATTAGATTAATAATATTTATATTGGAACAAAAGTATTTTAAATACCAGGGACAATTTATTTACAGATGAAGGGAAAGGCCATGGGCATCAGGTTTGCTCCTAGTTTGCAAATCTTTTTTTATGTTTTTGTTTAAGAGAAATACATAAATAATTCTAAATTTGGGGCAAGCCTGGTGTTCTATGGCCATTATATAGATAACCATTTATTTCTATTTAAGAGTTCAAATTATTAGCATAAAGTTTGTAATTGTATCTTTTCTGAATTATAATGCAGTTGGGATTAATTTCACACATTGTATAGATACAAATTAAATAGAATTCCTAGACTTGGAACTAACAATATCTACTGATGGAGTTATTACCTCCAAAACAGGTAGATTGCAAACATTTTCTTTCATACAGGTGTTGAGAGTCCACAATCCATTTCTCCTAAAAATTACTCTTCACTACCACTAGGAGGAGGCAAAGATTCCCAAATCCCAAGAGCCCTATAAAACCCACCCTCACACATATCCTAGTCTTTACTTTGCTTCCACTGGAGGTAGTTGAAGAATGAAGATGTGCATTTGATTCTTCAGGGAAAAGGGTTTGCAGTCTATGTTGAGGCCCAGCTTCCCCTCAGAGTACAGTACTTAAAGGGATGTATATGGAGTATGGTTTGTGATTCTTTTTTCACCTCATGGGAAATTTTTGGGCACGTCGGGTATTGGCACGCTATAATTCCTTTTAGCTATTAGTTTTTTCACACGCGTTATTTCTTACTGATGAGCGTTATCTGCCATTCAATGTTATGTTAATGTCTCCTGTTTTTTTTGCAGTTCTGCTTAGCACGCATTGTACCTGTAAGTTTATTTAAAAAGCTACTTAGGAGGGGCTCAGTAACTTTCATTCCTCAAGAGCTTTCTAAGGGAGTTATAGTGTTTATTGCATTGCTTTGCCATATGCTAACTTGAAGCAGTTTGATTTTCTCCCTATATCTACCCAAGAAACTGAGTCTACTGAACACCTTTCTACCATTATTAGGTGTGCTTATTGTAAAAAGCTAAAGTGCCTTCTCCAGCTTATCTATGTTTATGCAATCAGATCAACCTAATGCAGTTTATTTGGGTATTAACACACCTTTTGTTTGTTCATTACAGGAGAATACTGACATAGTTTCATCTAGTGTGAAACATTTTACCAAGACTGCAGCTTCTGATGCGCTGGCTGCTCTCCCGACTTCAAATCAGCGTAAAATTTTACCTTTCGCAAGTTCTATGTGCCCTGAAACCAGGGATACTGTTAAGTCTTCAGAGGGTGAAGTTTCCTCTGGTGATGAGAAATCTTTATCTTATGTTGAACCTGATATTTTCTCTTTTTTTGTTAGAAGTTGAACATATTCGTTCTCATTTAAAGAATATCTTAATTACTTAAGGTTTCTGATGATAAGTTTGTAATCATTTAAATTCAGTTTTTAATCTCCCAAGGTTTTCCCTATTCCTGATACTGTCTCTGACATAATTTCTAGGTAATGGTCTAAGGCAGGTGATTCATTTTCTCCTTCTGCAAGGTTTAAAAAATAAAATCCTTTTCCTGCTGCTAATATTAATTTATGTGAAACAGTTCCCAAGGTTGATTGGGCCATTTCTATTCTGGCATATTTTTGCTCATCATACCTGGACTGTGATCACTACAGATGCAAGTTTCTCAGGTTGGGGAGCTGTTTGGGGTCTCCAACAGCACAGAGAGTTTGGGATCCTCGGGAGGTTAGGTTACCAATCAACATTCTAGAACTCTGTGCAATATTCAGAGCTCTTAAAGCTTGGCCTCTGTTGAAAAGAGATTCTCATCTCCATTTCCAGACAGAAAATGTCACAGCCATAGATTATGTCAACCATCAGGGGGGAACTCACAGTTCCCTAGCTATGATAGAGGTGTCTCTAATTCTCTCATGGGCAGAAACCAATTCCTGTCCTGTCGCTGGAATTCATATTCCGGGGGTGAACAACTGGGAGGCAGACTTTCTCAGTTGTCAATCTCTACATCCAGGGGAGCGATCTCTTCACCAGGATGTGTTCAATAACATTGCAGATCTTTGGGGTCTCCCAGAGATAGATCTGATGGCCTCTTAATTGAAAAACAAACTTCCCAGTCACTTTGCAAGGTCCATGGATCCTCAGACAGAGTCAGTGGATGCTATAGTAGTTCAATGGTCTTTTCAGCTTGCTTATCAGTTTCCTCCTCTGGTACTTCTTCCCAGAGTAATTTCCAAGATAAGCCTAGTGAAGTTGTCAGTAGTCCTGATTGCCTCCCCATGGCCTTGCAGGATTTGGTATGCAGATCTGGTTCAGATGTCCAGATGTCCTCCATGACATCTGCCTCTACAGTCAGACCTTTTGTCTTAAGGTCTGTTTTTCCATCTGAATCTCAAGTCTCTGAACTTGACGGCACACAAGTTGAACGTTTAGTCCTTAGACATAGGGATTTCTCTGATTCTGTGATTAAAACCTTGATTCATGCTCCTAATCTTGTAACTAGGAGAAAGTACCACAAGGTCTGAAAGGCCTTTATTTCTTAGTGTTTCTTAGTGTTTCTTAGTGCATGGTTTTTCCTGGCATTCTCTCAGATCTCCCAGGATTTTGCAGTTCTTGCTGAATGGTCTGGATAAGGGTCTATCAGCCAGTTCTCTGAAGGGGAAGATTTCAGCTCTTTCAGTTTTGTTCCACAGAAAGATTGCTAAGCTTCCTGATTTTTATAGTTTTGTTCAGGCTCTGGTACATATTAAACCTGTAATCAAGCCAATTTCTCCTCCATGGAATCTTAACTTTGTGTTAAGGATTTTGTAGGCTCCTCCCTTTGAGCCTATGAATATTAAACTACTTTCTTGAAAAGTGTTATTCCTTTTGGCTATCTCTTCTGCTAGAAAAGCTTCTGAGTTATCTGCTCTTTTTTGTGATCCTCATCTGATTTTTTTTATCACGATAAGGCTGTTTTATGGACTACATTTTTATTTTTTGCCTAAGGTTGTTTCTTAGACAACTTTAGCAGAGAGATTGTTGTTCCTAATTTGTGTCCTAAGCCTAAGAATGTTTAAGAGAGATATTTGCTTTCTTTGGACATTGTTAGGGCATTGACATATTACATTGATGCCACTAACGACTTTAGACAAACTTCTAGTTTGTTCATTCATTTTTCTGGTCCTAGGAAGGGTCAGAAATTGTCTGCTGTTTCTTTGGCATCTTGGTTAAAACTTTTGATTCACAAAGCTTATTTGGAGCCAGGTTATACTCCCCCACAGCGGATTACTGCTCATTCTACTAGATCAGTTGGGCCTTCAAGAATGAGGCTTTTGAGATTTGCAATGCAGCTACTTGGACTTCTTTGCATAATATTACAAAACTCTACCATTTTGATGTTTTTGCTTGTTCTGAAGCAGCCTTAAAAACAACAACATTTGTATATATATATATATATATATATATATATATATATATATATATATATATATATATATATATATATATATATAAATTCATTATATTATTAGTGATTTACATATTTGCAGGGGTGTTCATTTTAGAGGTGTCACTGTCTATGTGATGTGTTTAGGTATATATTTATTTTGTTTATTTTTATTGGTCCACAAATTCTTAAAGGTATTACTTTATAGGGCGTAAGTATTGTCGTCAGGTTTTAGGTGTAGTTATGCATTATATGTATTAGAAGAAGGGCATACTATTTTGTAGTTTGGTAGTATATTTTCATTGGATCAATTATCTTTTGGGGCCTTTTTTTTTTATAATTGTGATCGTTCATGTGACGTTTGGTTATTGGCAGAGCTATGTTGTTTATGGATTAGGAGTGTCAGTTATATCTTTGATACTTACCATTATCATCCGGGTATAACCTGTGTGTTTTTATGAGGGGTGTGTGATAGTCTTTTCTTTCAATCTCTTTTGGCCACTTGAGAAAATCATACATGTTCATTTGATTTGTAATTAGTGTGCTCCAATAAGATGCTGGTATAGGATCTATATATAGTAAGTGTGTTTTAAAATTGATATATACTTGTGAAACAGTCTTCTTGTTATGGCTGAGAAACGCGTCACTGTTCTTAATAAATATGTTTTTAACCCTACACACTTGCTTTGAGAATTATATCATCTAGAACTACTGGATTGATTAATGTTTCTCCACTGGGTTCCAGATACACGTGGCTATCAGTCAGCTGGGTGGCTGTGAAGTTCCAGCTTGTGAGATTAAGCACCTGGAGGTGTGCTTTGCATGTGAGTGCAACCGTTCTGATCGATCTCCATATGTATCTGACTTTACTAGGCCATGTGGCACTCTTGTATTGTTCTTATTGTATTATTGAATAATACAGAATACATTTATTTAATATTGTGTCACTTAATTTAGGTCACTTTAGTTAGTAAAAAAACATACACAGTTTGTCAGGTTGATATAATTGTGGCATACTTTGGTATAAAACTCTTTACTTGGCACATTTAATCATGGCATGTTCTTCTTGTAATATTTCACTGTGCCTCTGTTCCTGGCACATGGCTCCATGACATCTTTTCACAGAAATACACACTTTACCTGGGATTTTTAAGTGACCCATTTTTTCTAAACTGCAGTCCTCAAATGTCACTAACTAGAGATTCTAAGGATTTACCTTCTTGTGTACAGGTGAGTAAATCACAGTAAGCGAGCAGCTGACCAGCCCCAGCAGGTAATTAGAGTCTTGCCTGTTAGAGATGCTTGATAGTAGAATGGAGAAACACAGATTTATGTGATAAAGTGAATAAGCTGCATCAAGGCAAAATATAATGAATGAGCAAGCCCCTGTGTAGCCCTTGACAAGGATTCCAGTATCCTCATGGGTACTTGTACCACTGGTAGCATAAAAAAAGGTGTTAGATGGGGTCTCTATTTTACATTGCACTTGATTAATTAATTAATTTATTTGCCGCAAGGTTAAAAAAGATTTGAGCATAATGAAGTGAGAAATTAGGCAAATGAATATTGAAGGCAAATGAATTTATTTATATATATATTGTACCAACCTTTGCATTGATTAATTCACTCTTTAAAAATAGGGTTTATTTCACCACACTTCTAGACTTTAAAAAAACACATGTCATTTTGCAATGGTCTTTCTGACTCAAACATACTTGGGAAGCATCAGATGAATCTATCCAATATTAAAAGGAATTTTCCTTTGATCAAAATAAACAGATTTTCCAGTTTGCTTATATCTAAGAGTCAGTGAAGTCATCAAATCGATGTTGTCAGGAGAGTGACCTTTGCAGTTATTATGAGGGACATTTATGTATTGGGAAGTATAAAAAGTTGTTGTATGTGCACTGGTAATTAGTGATGTCCCGATCTGTTCGCCCGCGAATGGTTCACGGCGAACATAGTATGTTCGCGATCGCGGTTGTGGGCGAACACATACGATGTTCGATCTGCCCCCTATGTGTCATCATTGAGGAAACTTTGACCCTGTATGTCACAGCCTTCTGACACATTAGAGCAAATCAACATCAGACACTCCCTTACAGACCCTCCCAGCTCCTTGGAAGACGCCATTTTAGACTCATAACGACCTTGCTTTCTTAGTGAGAGGACGTGTTGTTTTTGTGCTGCTGACATTATAGTGAAATAGATAGCTAGGCTAGTGTATTTAGGCCTAGATTTAGAGTTCGGCGTTATCCGTAAAAACCAGCGTTAGAGGCTCCTAACGCGGGTTTCTTACGCACTCCGGTATTTAGAGTTTATTTACCGCCACTCAAAATACACCTAACGCTCACCTTTCTACCGCCACCTCAGACCCAGTAGTAAACATATACCGCAAAAAAAAAAATCCACGAATCACAAAACAAATATTACACAAAGTACACTTACACTCATACAAACACAACACTATCTTTATTTTTCTTATTTTTTATTTTTTCATTAAAATACAAAGGATTAAAGTTGCGAGATCTCGGGTGTTTGAAAAAAATCCACACAAATCCATTTTCCCATTGACTTACATAGACACACGGGAAAAGACCCTCATATACCTACATCTAACTAATAACATTATCACAAACATACACTCATCGATGCATACAAACAATATACACCACATGACATACACAAAATTTTTATTTATTACAAAAAGAACACGATTTAGCGACTTTTTCACACAAGATCATGACGTCACTCACTTTACGAGGAAAACCAGTCTTAGAAAAAAAAAAGAGAAATATTTAGAGCCTCCATTGACTTCTATTGGGAAGACGTGCTCGTGCACGCGAAACCCTCATTTCCCTAACGCACGCAAATAGCGTAGACTGAAAAACTCCAAATACCAGCGCTAGAAAATACATGATTTCATGCGTTAGACCTAGCGATGATAAATAGATCAAGAAATGACTATTTCCCTATGGTGGACATATGGTTTTTAATATTAAATATTCACCACACCATAAATATTTTTAACACTTTTAGATTACATCAACTAAAAATCCCCATCACTAGTAACACATTATTATTTCAATAAAATTACATTTACAATTAAAATAAAATTCAATACACATTTCTGGATTCACAAACACTACACAATGGGAAACATCTCTCATTTACCTTTATTATTGCATTTCAGTTATTCAACTCATATGCTTGCAGCAACTGCATATCTACATAGGCTTAACACATAATCACTCATGGATGCACATACATTACGTTTAACATTCACTCATACATGTGCATTCAAATGATGGGGGACAAACACATTACATTCTCTACAGGAATCACAAAACACAACATATGGATTTGACTGTACTTGTAACATCATGATTCCATCACCAGAAACCATTAGGAATTACGTACAACAAGAACATCATTACACCAGATTACAGATGTCACTTTATGGGAAGGAACAACAATGCCAGACCGCTATATAGAAGTCAGCATATGTGGGACACAATCACAATATATACATACATGTACATAACACGCATCACCCATCACGCAACCACAAAGCACACATTTAGATTTTATTCAGCACACAATAACAATGTAGCACAATACAACAACACAATGAGGATTTCAGAACTACATAGGCAGGGTAATAATATCATGACGTCATTACAAGATTCAACCATACACATCACAGATTCACCACTGTACCGCCCCTTTAGGAACTTTAACACTCAATACTACAATACAACATATACGTAAACCACACTTTTGAACAGCATTATTATGGAGATTTCAATGGGACAATTAAGAAATATTGTCAGATCGCAAATCACTTATATATATAATACTACAGATGACAGCCGGAAGTTATTCAGTATTAGTGCCATTTGAATGGGACGCATACAATATTGACAGCTCGGCAATCACTTATATATACAATACTACAGATGGCAGACGGGAAGTTCGGAATTATTATTGCGATTTAAAAGGGACGCATACAATATTGACATCTCGGCAATCACTTATATATACAATACTACAGATGGCAGACGGGAAGTTCGGAATTATTATTGCGATTTGAATGGGACGCGTACAATATTGACAGCTCGGCAATCACTTATATATACAATACTACAGATGACAGCCGGAAGTTATTCAGTATTAGTGCGATTTGAAAGGGACGCATACAATATTTACATCTCGCAAATCACTTATATATGCAATACTACAGATGACAGCCGGAAGTTATTCAGTATTAGTGCCATTTGAAAGGGACGCATACAATATTGACAGCTCGGCAATCACTTATATATACAATACTACAGATGACAGCCGGAAGTTATTCAGTATTAGTGCGATTTGAAAGGGACGCATACAATATTGACATCTCGGCAATCACTTATATACACAATACTACAGATGACAGCCGGAAGTTATTCAGTATTAGTGCGATTTGAATGGGACGCATACAATATTGACAGCTCGGCAATCACTTATATATACAATACTACAGATGGCAGACGGGAAGTTCGGAATTATTATTGCGATTTAAAAGGGACGCATACAATATTGACATCTCGGCAATCACTTATATATACAATACTACAGATGACAGCCGGAAGTTATTCAGTATTAATGCGATTTGAAAGGGACGCATACAATATTGACAGCTCGGAAATCACTTATATATACAATACTACAGATGGCAGACGGGAAGTTCGGAATTATTATTGCGATTTAAAAGGGACGCATACAATATTGACAGCTCGGAAATCACTTATATATACAATACTACAGATGGCAGCCGGAAGTTATTCAGCATTAGTGCAATTTTAAAGGGACGCATACAATATTGACAGATCGACAATCACTTATATATTCAATACTACAGATGGCAGATGTTACTTTATCGTTTACAAACAATATTGCATCAACATTGATCGATCACATTCTATGCACATTATACACAACTATGCACTTTCATTCATGTTAGCCTGGACGTGTGCTTGTTACTATAAGATCGCGTTTAAGAAATATTGATTACGCATATGATCAAACATTACAAACATGCACTGTATGTGTGATATTGGACACTTTCACATTGAGAATCATTGTTTGAAACTAACATTTCAGCAAACAACAAATAAACGCCCACTGTGAAAGCATTCGCGCCGCTCACATACAAACAGGTGAATACAATTAGCAAACATTACAAACTCACTACCATTGGACTAATTGTACTATAAATCCCCCAAACAACATGGCCAATGCATCACTTGTGATCCACATCAGATCAAGTGCTTACCTTGTTACGCTGTGAAAGATGGATGACGATGACATGGTAGACGCTGCTGGTGGTGCTATTGGCGAACTAGCTGTTGGTCGAATCAGGCAGCCTCGGCGGCTCAGACCGAGACGAAGGGGTCGTCTGGTTCGAGGTCCTCGTGTCTACAGGGTGAGACCCACCTTGGAAAACATGAGTGACTTTGAGGTTTTTGATAAGTATCGGCTCGATCGCGAACAGCTCATTGGCCTTTACGAGCTTCTTAAACCTCATTTGGAGCCACGTATACAAATAAGGACTGCTGTTCCCCCCATGAGTAAGATGCTAAGCTGTCTATACGTCCTGGCCTCCGGGAGTTTTCAATCCGGAGAACTGTACATGCATGGCCTGGCTCAAGGTACATTCTCTGGGGTGTTTAATAACTTTCTGGACGCCATGGTACGTATCAGTAAGCAATACATAGGATTCCCACAGAATGATGGTGATTGGAGGCGCCTGAAGCGGGAATTCTTTGATATTGCTCAATTGCCCAATGTCTTGGGAGCCATTGATTGTACCCACATTGCGCTGCGTGCTCCAATTGATGACTTGCCCTTCAGAAATCGCAAACATTTTCATAGCCTCAACGTGCAGTATGTTTGTGACGCACGGATGAGGATTATGCATGTGTATGCGAATTTTGGAGGGGCTTGTCATGATGCCCGCATCCTCTCTCTGTCGTCCCTGTGGAGACAGTTTGAGGAAAGACAAATGCCCCCTGGTTATCTCGTTGGTGAGTATTTGTGCTCAACATGGTTAATTATTTTTACAATTGCCCCTGTATTTTTTAACTGTTAGCGTCATGTTCAGCTATAGGATTAAATTTAACCATTTGTTATTTACCGACGCTAATGTCTAGTTTTATTGAAAAGCAGATATGTAGCATGTCTTACCTTAAGTGTTCATATAGAGAATGCAATGTAACCATGTAGTTAGCATTTTACACAAGGTTTGGTTTAGTCAAAATACGCATATGTAGCATGTCTTAGATGAAATGGCAAGATATTATCTCATGCAATTTAACCCTGTCATTGTCTTTTTCCGCTAATGTCTAGTTTTATTGAAATGCAGATATGTAGCATGTCTTACCTTAAGTGTTCAGATAGAGAATGCAATGTAACCATGTAGTTAGCATTTTACACAAGGTTTGGTTTAGTCAAAATACGCATATGTAGCATGTCTTAGATGAAATGGCAAGATATTATCTCATGCAATTTAACCCTGTCATTGTCTTTTTCCGCTAATGTCTAGTTTTATTGAAATGCAGATATGTAGCATGTCTTACCTTAAGTGTTCAGATAGAGAATGCAATGTAACCATGTAGTTAGCATTTTACACAAGGTTTGGTTTAGGAGAAATACGCATATGTAGCATGTCTTAGATGAAATGGCAAGATATTATCTCATGCAATTTAACCCTGTCATTGTCTTTTTCCGCTAATGTCTAGTTTTATTGAAATGCAGATATGTAGCATGTCTTACCTTAAGTGTTCAGATAGAGAATGCAATGTAACCATGTAGTTAGCATTTTACACAAGGTTTGGTTTTGGAGAAATACGCATATGTAGCATGTCTTAGCTGAAATGGCAAGATATTATCTCATGCAATTTAACCCTGTCATTGTCTTTTTCCGCTAATGTCTAGTTTTATTGAAATGAAGATATGTAGCATGTCTTACCTTAAGTGTTCAGATAGAGAATGCAATGTAACCATGTAGTTAGCATTTTACACAAGGTTTGGTTTAGGAGAAATACGCATATGTAGCATGTCTTAGATGAAATGCCAAGATACAGATTTATATATAAATTTTTTTATTTTATTTTATCTTTCTGACAACTTTTAATATGGATTATGGTTTTTAACAAATATATTTATACAACAATATACTAGTTTAAGTATTCTGTTTGAATTATGTTCTGTTCTAAATTTATAGGTGATTCTGGGTACATGAGCCGGCCTTGGCTCATTACCCCCTTGCGTAGCCCAACTGATGTGTCTGAGGAGCGCTACAATAGGGCTCATAAGAGAACCAGGGCGGTGGTTGAAAGGATGTTCGGGCTCCTGAAGATGAGATTCAGGTGCCTGGACCGTTCTGGAGGAGCACTCCAGTACAACCCAAAGAAGGTGGCTAAGATCGTTGTAGCCTGTAGCGTCCTGCATAATATTGCACAGCGGGCTGGGATGCTGCAGGCCGTCCCGGTGGACAGAGACCTCCTCAGAGATGAGGAGGATGATCCTGTTCTAGAGGGGGAATTCCAGGACGAGGGACTTGATGTCAGAGCAGACGTCATCAACCGCCACTTTAGACGGTAAATAATAGAAGTTACACTGGAGTATTTTCAATAGATGTGAACTCTAGGGAAATGACAAGTAGAGAATTGTGCAAACATGTTAGTATTGATCAAATGTTAGAATAATCTTTATTTCTCATAATATAGGTGATGCTCTGGGCATTGGGTCCTATAGCGAGTCTTTGCCACCTGGTTTTTAAAGAGGACATCAGATGGTAAGTAGAAATGTATGGACTGTTGCTGGCATGATTTGTACACAAATACATCATATGGCATACATTTTAAAAAATATAACTTTGTTTACACATTACTTAAAATGTACATAATCAGAAAGGGATACTCTAGAATGACTATGGTTCAATGTCACACAGAGGTTTGTTCTGCTCAATATGACTCATCTTCACACTTGATAGAAAATAACACAGGTTCATACACAGGCTTAGTAAGCTAGTGATAGATATTTATTATGAAATGGGGGGTGGGAGAGGGGTACAGAACTTATTCACACACTTGTATGAAATCTTTATATATAATTTCTTACATTAGGGAGATGACTTAATCTAAAGACTGAAAGGGAACAATTTGAAGCCTGACAGTGAAGATTTCCAAGACTGACAGTGGGGAAAAAGCCAAGATTGAAATTGAAGTATACCAATGGGATCATGTCTGGCATTATATTTCAATTCTGCTGACCTTGAAAACCATACAAATACATGTTCACATGGTAAGTGCAAACTATTTGATAGAATAAGGCTGTGGAGACATCCTATTGGAGACACTTAGATGATTTTCTATTTTGTAGATGGTATTTCCCAGTCCTCTATTTAATGAACTGATGAATAATACACCTATTGAAGATCAACTGTTTACCCCTGAATTGACTTTCAAAGACCATGCATTGTCCAGGTTGGTGTACCAATGCATGCTAGTGAAGACTGTAGAATATTAGTAGCTTACATACATTAGTCATATTTAGTTCTTTATTAGATATTTAGGGATCACAATCAGACACTTAGATGATTGTACTTTTTTAGATGGTATTTCCCAGTCCTCTATTTAATGAACTGATGAATAAGACACCTATTGAAGATCAACTGTTTACCCCTGAATTGACTTTCAAAGACCATGCATTGTCCAGGTTGGTGTACCAATGCATGCTAGTGAAGACTGTAGAATATTAGTAGCTTACATACATTAGTCATATTTAGTTCTTTATTAGATATTTAGGGATCACAATCAGACACTTAGATGATTGTACTTTTTTAGATGGTATTTCCCAGTCCTCTATTTAATGAACTGATGAATAATACACCTATTGAAGATCAACTGTTTACCCCTGAATTGACTTTCAAAGACCATGCATTGTCCAGGTTGGTGTACCAATGCATGCTAGTGAAGACTGTAGAATATTAGTAGCTTACATACATTAGTCATATTTAGTTCTTAATTAGATATTTAGGGATCACAATCAGACACTTAGATGATTGTACTTTTTTAGATGGTATTTCCCAGTCCTCTATTTAATGAACTGATGAATAAGACACCTATTGAAGATCAACTGTTTACCCCTGAATTGACTTTCAAAGACCATGCATTGTCCAGGTTGGTGTACCAATGCATGCTAGTGAAGACTGTAGACTATTAGTAGCTTACATACATTAGTCATATTTAGTTCATAATTAGATATTTAGGGATCACAATCAGAAAAAGGAATACATATTATAGTTGATATAGAGGTATTTGAATGGACATGAAATATTACATTTATGTTCAGCATACATATATTGTTTACATGTGATATACATTATTATGTATAATTTTAATTTTTGATATTTAAATATAATTTTTAATCAACAATATAATGGTGTATGTATTTCATTAATTTAAAATCAATGTAATGATTATCTTTAAAAAATGTTGATCAAAGTTAGAGCATAGACACCATATGATTTTAAATGTATTTTATGAATATTTTACAACGTGTGTATTAACTTTGTTCCATTTTTATTATTTGTCATTTCAGATTGGCATCTGATGACTTCCTGGAATATTTAATTTTTTTCAATTAAATATATGTTTATTTTTAACAGATTCTAATATATATCAATATAATCTGTAAATAAATAAAACTTGGACTCCCATGACTGGTAGTTGGCTATTTGACAAGCACATGCATAAGAGAAAATAATGCATTAATAGTAGAAAATAAAAATCTTCAGAGAATATTAAAATATATTTTTTAACATTAATTGGGGAGTCAGATTCTTCAATGCTTTTATATTTAAAAAGTATATATTAAAAATATTTTGGATATGTATTAATATTATGATTGTTTTAACATTTAATAAGGTGAAGTGGTTCAATTACATGAAAGTGACAGTGTTGTTGAATGTAAAAAGAATTGTATAAGATCATGTATCTTCCTTAGGTATCTCAAAACATTATTAGAAAATATTTTACAATTATTACATTTATAAATGGTAGGTCATTTAACTTTATATTTTTACAAAATTAGTTATTGGATGCCAGGTTAATCTATGTAATTTTCTAGTGGAGTCATTTAACTATACTTAGTAATATTATGTATTTATTACAATCTTACCTCTTGGGTTAGACATCAAATATCTATATAGAATGTAATTTCCCCTTTAGTTTATTTTGTCAATCTTAAATCAAAATACAATATGTTTGTGTCCTTAAAGGGGTCATTCAAAATGTATATTTTGTATACATTGTAACAAATATCATACAAGAATTTAAACATATTTAGAATGTACTATAGAATTACATTCAGTCTTTAAATATACTTGTTAAAATACAAATAAATGCACATATCTTAGTCAATGATATAAGGCATCTATATGCAAACAACAATCAGCATCAAAATAGCCTATGTAGAGATGTATTTAATCCACGAATATATATATAATTACAATATAATGATTGAATAACAAAACATATTAAGTTGGTCAAATATAAGATTATTATACAAAATGCATACATAACATATAGCTTAATGTCCCTCTACGCTGAAGGCTAAAAAAGACATCATTTAATAAATATATTTCAGTCAGTGTGTAAAACAATCTAGAAGTTCATCTAAATTTGCTTTACTCATATGTTAGACTCATTTAGCAAAATGAAGGTGCCTAGGTTTATGATATATTAAGCATTATTGTTAAATGTTTATTTAAAGGGACATGAAATCAAAATATACTTAAAGGTAGCCATTTAAAAAAACAATGATTTATACATTCTGAATGAGTATTCTATTTTAATCAACTTTAAAACTTGTCTCATATTATGAATGCTCATTGTGATGTTGCTATCATTACTTTAGAAATAAGGCAGTAAATATCTAATTTATTTGCTTCAGTACTCTGGACAGAACTTGATTGTTTGGAATAATTGATGCAACAATCGTCAAGGACAACCCAGGTTTTTATTAAACAATTGTCCGTAATATAAAATATCATTATTGATTTGCAAAGAAACATAACAAGATAACTTAACATTTGATAATCGTATTAAATAATAAAGTTGATTAACATTTCATGCTCAATCACCAATGGTAAATTTGTTTGGACAGTGTCCCTTTAAGAGATTTAAAGAGTGTATTTACTTCTCTTCCTATCTTGACATACTTTGCTTGAAAAGCATATCGAGATAGGCTCAGTAGATGAAGATTGGTGGATGCACAGAGATGCCTTATGTGATTGTCTCAACCATGTGCATTTAAATTTCTTCTGTTGAGGATATATAAATACTAAGAGAAAATGATTTACAGTTTAAAGTCTAAACAATCTTCTATCTCTACAGATCATTTGATACAATTGTTTGTTTGTAATGTCTCTTTAAAACTAAAGACGCCATTGCACAATAACATATATGAGCACTTCAGAGAAATACAAGCTTGAGGTTTATTTGCGAATAACAAAGCTGTAGTTTAACATTTATAAACAGATTATCCAAGTTACTGACATTCTAACCGGAATTTTAACATTAATAAATATTGCGTGGGAAACGCATCTTCAAACACCAGATTAGCATATTTAAACATTAGTGTAATGTCACGCAATAGCACACAATCAATGTGCATTATAAATACATTTAATAGAGCAATGTCAATACTTCACAATCAATTTATTTAAAGAACAATAAAGACATACAATATTAAATGTGTATTTGTATTAAAGAAACAGACCGTTATTAAACCCAGAAATGTCTACAACATTAATAATGTGACAGGATTAGATTTTAAACAGTATTTAATCATTAATATTTCACGGATCCCGGATATTAAATCTGCGTCACACATATCCGCATGACAGGCCCATGAGTTACAAATAAGTCTACATGAAAAATGAAGTTACAGCACCACCAAGCGGTATGTGTAAGGAAGTTACTAAGATATGAAACATTAAGGAACGGCCAATCAGAGTTCATCACACAAACACAACTTGAGTCAGGATGGTCTCACAGACATTATAACAATATTTCAAACTTTTATCCAATCAGATGTACAGATAAATTGTCCCATGGTGCATCTCATGTTTACTTCACCATATAAAAGTCCATTACACGTTGCCATCTTTATCAGTTCTCTAATGCCTGCAGGCAGTTTATATTATTATAATATATTTATTGGACAACCCAGCAGGCATGTCAGTTCCCAGGTTCACCAAGGAGGAGAGCGCTGCACTGGTCCACGCCGTCAAGGACTTTTATCCCCAGCTGTTTGGGAACAAGAGGAGCTCGACAGATGCGCCTGTTAAGAAGGCCCTCTGGGAGTCTATCACCAATGCGGTTAGATTGGTGTGTGACGTCCAGAGGACCCAGGATCAGATCATGAGGAGATTCGGAGATATGAGGTTGCGTTTATCGAAAAAAGTCAACCTCATAAGGGACTGGGTACAAGCCCGTAAAAGAGGGGGCCAAAGAAAGGCCCCGCGGGAACTGTACCTACTCCCTTATGAGGTGACTTTATGCGAGCTCCTCAATCTCCGGGTCCCCAAAAGATTTAGATCCTCGCCATCCTCGGCCTCCTCTTCTTCCCTCCCAGCTGCGGGATCTCAAAGTCCTGACGCGGGGGACAGGGCAGATGCTTCTCCGTCCGGTGGCCTGGGAGGAGCCGATAGAGAATCTGAACCAGGTAATTATCCAACTTCATATAATATTTATAATTTTATAAATCAAAAATGTGTATTTAGTCAGATACTAAACCTATACAGATCTCACAACATACACTACATATGATGTTTAGATATCTGATTTTAGATTATTGACACATGAAATAGGAATGATGTTTCTTGCGCTCTACAGAATATGCATCACAGAGCGGAAATGTAATTTCGCATCCACGTTAACATGGGTTTGCGGAAATTGGCATTGCTTTATACATGTTGTTCAAATGACGGATGCGTAATTCCGCTTGGAATCATTGCGCAATGATCGCGAAAATGGCATTTCTCATCCACGTTAACATGGGTTTGCGGAAAGTGGCATTGCTTTATACATGTTGTTCAAATGACGGATGCGTAATTCCGCTTGGAATCATTGCGCAATGATCGCGAAAATGGCATTTCTCATCCACGTTAACATGGGTTTGCGGAAAGTGGCATTGCTTTATACATGTTGTTAAAAATTAAATGGAAATTCTTAGATTAGTGAAGAATACAGTATTCTTATTTTAAATATTATATCTAATAAAAAACGAATAATACTAATAAATTATAACATATTATATATATCAATTGATGATTATGTAATAACAAGCAGATATTCTTAAAGATACAGTAAACAACACAACTGATTGAAAATAAGAGTCCAGGATATATTTATCATTAATTTAATTGCGGAAACTATTAACTCATGGGACTACCAAAGGATTAATATTTTTCTATTGATTTGATATTAATGTAAATATTTTAAACATGGCATGATTAGTATTAATGATATGCAATCCTCATTTAATATATTACAGATATGGATGTGGCTGCTGGATCCTCAAGCCAGGGCTTGTCACAGTATGGTATGTCTCATTTTCATTGACATTTGTCTTAGAAACATGGAATGAACATTACATACTAAATACACATTGTTCAATATTTATATGTAATGTCTATTTAATAGATGAAAATTATATAATTATTCGGATATCCTTAAATAACATATTTGATTTTAATTGCATGCTCAATACCATTCATTACATCAACATATGGAGTAGATAATTCATTAACAAACAACAACATTGTGGAATCTATTTAATTTTAGATTAAAGGGATACTGAGCTACAATTATTAATATTGTCTTTCACATACAGTATGCAATATTAATAAACATAAAATATAATACTATCATCATATGTGACATATTCTATTGCTAAATGTAGTTTAAAATAAAGAAAGTACGTTTATGTGCATCTAAATATTTGTTGACCAACCTGGGTTTATATTGATGATTGGTGGATACCTTCAACAAACAATATTTATTGAATCCAATATTCCTTATCTGCCTTTAAGATTAATATCGAACAACATTCTAATTATAATAGGAGTCAATGTTAAATTATTTTTTACATTTTGAACATAGAAATCAATTATTTAAATTAATCATGTCAGTGTCCCTTTAAGACAAAATAGATTCATTCATCTTTACATTATTTTTATTAAAAACTATTGATATATAAATCTAATTATCTGTTGGAGTTACTTTATAGATATCTGCATACTCTAACAGCACCATGATTACATATTTGTAATAATCAAGTTTGTTATGTATTGTGATAAATATGTGTTGTGTCCTAAACAAGATTACTGTACATTGAAAAAATGGGTCGATGTGACACATGTTTGTTTAGATTTGTCAACAGATGCTCCTCAATATGTGGTTTGTGTGTATTCTTGTAACTTCTTAAGGACATATGACGGAATAATTCCGTCATAAAACAATTGAGCTAAGTGAAAGCTGTGTCCTTAAAGGGTTAAGAACATTGATCATTGGGTATATTTAGATATGCAATAGCAGCATCTGAGATGAATTTGATGTCTAATGTAGTCTGACATTAAACATATGTTCAATACAGATATGTTTACAGAATCCCCTTGATTCAATCAAGCATTTTCTGGTGTAATGACTGCTCTATTCTTCACAATTTAAAGTTGATTAATGTTAAAATTCTAGACAGATGTGATTTAGTGATATCCAAAATGTGTTTAATAATATATATCTATATCATTCATAGAGAGAGTTGGTGTGGGAAGCCCACAGGAATCCAGCAGTGACATAGAGCCGCCTTTGCGGTCTCCTGGTAAGTCCATTGACTCATTTATATGTAATTGAAGGTGTATTGCTAATCAATATTATGATAATGATTCCGATGAAGCATAACATTATAACAAAACATAGAATTTATCTTCTGTTTATATATTTATTTTTTATATTGAGCGATTAATAATTTCTACTTTATTAGTCTACACATTTGTTATTCATAAGATGTCTAACATATGTTTTTTTCTATTTGTTTTTTTGACAACAGTCATCAAGTGATACACACATGAGAAATCTTAAATGTTCTATGTACTATGCTTTTATGAATTTAACATTAAGACAAACAATACATTAATATTATGATTTATTGACAATAACAAATTTATTGTCATTTGTATGCTCCATCAAAATGATGTAAATCATAACTTTGTGTGTGTATATCTTTAATGCAACATTGATGTGCGTATTTGAGCAACAGTAACATATGTTATAATATCTGATCTTAAGGTGTACACAACATGTTATGTTTTACAGAGATTGATGTCACATGTGGGATGGAGGAGGAAGAGGCTGCCTTGGAGTCTGATGGTATGTGAAATATATCTATCATGTTTCCAACATGTTTCTTAGTTTGAAATCATTTTATTGAAGACATTCAAAGTCTACAGCTTTTTCCCTTTAAAAAGGAATATTATTTGTCTGTTCAAATACACTACTGCCCCCTTTCTATATCAGGCAGCATGAAAATCTGATTGTATATATTTTTTTAAGAATATATAATTCATGCCATCATTATGTCACATGCATATTCCATGCCAAAACACAATAATAAGTTTCACATTGTACAGACAGTCATTGAGATTCATCTGAGTGCCTATATAGATACCATATCCTCATTTCAGAATAGTTTACAGATTAAAACACACTTCGAAGTATATTGAAAACATAATCAATTTGAAATGCGTTGATTTGATGTCAGGATGTATGAGATGTTAATATATTTTCTTTACATTTTCAGATGGATCCACCACTTCTGGTCATCTGGATTCCGCCCCTGCCCAGTCACAGACCCCTCCCCGTGCACACACCCCTGACCATGGCCACACCTCTGCACACACCCAGAGCACTTCCCATCACCAAACTCATGTCCATGCCCCGACCACTGCCAGCCCTTCCCATATTTCATATCCTGTCCCTCCCAAAAAACGCCCATACACCCCCCTTCGCCGCTCTCCCCGTATTCTGGCCCGTACAGCTGTCCAGACCCAAACTCCCCACTCCCCAGCTGTACGGCCTACCCTGGAGCAGCAGCTCACCACTCCCCAAGCCATTCCCATCCCTCCCCAAGCCATTCCCATCCCTCCCCAAGCCATTCCCATCCCTCCCCAAGCCAATCCCATCCCTCACCCCTGTTTAAACCTTCATTGTCCTGGGTGTCAGATTGTCCTTCCCAGGCACAGCTGTAAGTATCATTCTAAATACACTTTATAAGATACTTAAAGGTACAGTGAAGTTAAATTGGTTAAATTGTGATTCAAATCCAGCATGCAATGTTAAGCCAATGTATAATAGAATACTCTTATGAATTATTCGTCATTCTCTTGATATATTTATGGAAAACAACTTATTCCTATAATTAGTTTAAAAAATAAAATAAATGTGGACATCATTTCTTTATTGTTGGATGAATGTATCCATCAACCAGCATGCACAAACAAAGTTCATCAACAAATATTGGCTTCCATAAAAACCAACATTCTTGCATTCAAAATATAGCTTGACAATTAAAACATATAATGAATATGTGTAATTTCTAAAGATTTGTCATGTCATGCTCTATCTGAATCAGTCCATTAAATATTTAGGTTCATTGTCCCTTTAATTGGATATCACTACATATACCAAACACCACTACTTGGATCCAAAATTGTATGTCCAAATGTGGATACATTATCTCTTGTCTAACCCAGTGGGAATTTAATTTCTTCTGGTTGCTATGTTTACACAGCTTGTCCTCAATGCCAAAATGTTTAAGGATAGGTGTGCCTACCACAGTCTAAATTGAATTTTTAAATTGCTGATGTAAGTACAATGTAAATCCTTTAACAAGATTTGATACACTCAAGCTGTATAAGTGGATCATCTAAAAACAATTAAAGGGGACAACATGTTTGAGTAACATGAGCCTTTAATGATTTCTGTCTGTCTGAATAACCTAATTCATGTGTAAAGAATATATGAAAAATAATTTATGTAAATAATTATTTTTCTTTATGATGACAATGTATGTATTAAAATATTTTATTCTGTTGTGTAATTATCCTTAATATTTAATTTTATTTTATTTTAGGCTGTGACTCAGCATGGCTCATGCTAGAAGGGATAGCAAGAGTCGAGCAGGCCGTGTTGAGGAACGCAGATGTCCTGAGAGGGATGAACAACACCATGCAGGCCCAGCTCCGGATTCAGGACTTGACTCTGCGTGAAATTATGCAATTACGTTCAAGGCCTGAATCTGGAGCTGGACATGCACAGGACAATGAAGATGATGACCAGTAAGTGGAGGATCTGGATATGCTCCATGGTGGCAGATAATAATCCTCCGTCCACATGTTGAATTAGTATTTATATTGTTGCCATTTGGCCTTTTTATCAGTTTATTGTTGTGCCTGTTGCACTCTTTTACCTTGTCATGTGTCTCCAATGAGGCTATGCTGGCCCTTGGCAACTCTCTTCATGGACTGTGATGCACTGTGTTACCTTGCCATGTGTCTCCAATGGGGCTATGCTGGCCCTTGGCAACTCTCTTCATGGACTGTGATGCACTGTGTTACCTTGCCATGTGTCTCCAATGGGGCTATGGTGGCCCTTGGCAACTCTCTTCATGGACTGTGATGCACTGTGTTACCTTGCCATGTGTCTCCAATGGGGCTATGCTGGCCCTTGGCAACTCTCTTCATGGACTGTGATGCACTGTGTTACCTTGCCATGTGTCTCCAATGGGGCTATGCTGGCCCTTGGCAACTCTCTTCATGGACTGTGATGCACTGTGTTACCTTGCCATGTGTCTCCAATGGGGCTATGGTGGCCCTTGGCAACTCTCTTCATGGACTGTGATGCACTGTGTTACCTTGCCATGTGTCTCCAATGGGGCTATGCTGGCCCTTGGCAACTCTCTTCATGGACTGTGATGCACTGTGTTACCTTGCCATGTGTCTCCAATGGGGCTATGCTGGCCCTTGGCAACTCTCTTCATGGACTGTGATGCACTGTGTTACCTTGCCATGTGTCTCCAATGGGGCTATGCTGGCCCTTGGCAACTCTCTTCATGGACTGTGATGCACTGTGTTACCTTGCCATGTGTCTCCAATGGGGCTATGCTGGCCCTTGGCAACTCTCTTCATGGACTGTGATGCACTGTGTTACCTTGCCATGTGTCTCCAATGGGGCTATGCTGGCCCTTGGCAACTCTCTTCATGGACTGTGATGCACTGTGTTACCTTGCCATGTGTCTCCAATGGGGCTATGCTGGCCCTTGGCAACTCTCTTCATGGACTGTGATGCACTGTGTTACCTTGCCATGTGTCTCCAATGGGGCTATGCTGGCCCTTGGCAACTCTCTTCATGGACTGTGATGCACTGTGTTACCTTGCCATGTGTCTCCAATGGGGCTATGCTGGCCCTTGGCAACTCTCTTCATGGACTGTGATGCACTGTGTTACCTTGCCATGTGTCTCCAATGGGGCTATGCTGGCCCTTGGCAACTCTCTTCATGGACTGTGATGCACTGTGTTACCTTGCCATGTGTCTCCAATGGGGCTATGCTGGCCCTTGGCAACTCTCTTCATGGACTGTGATGCACTGTGTTACCTTGCCATGTGTCTCCAATGGGGCTATGCTGGCCCTTGGCAACTCTCTTCATGGACTGTGATGCACTGTGTTACCTTGTCATATGGCTCATATATTCCTTATTTTTACAAGATTATTTATAAACGTTGTGTATGTTTTCTTACATACTAATAAAATACATTTTATTTCACAAATCTTTGTCCTCATTCTTCCTGTTATTTTTTGAAAGCTCTAGTTTATGTTGTTTATCCTTAAAGGGACCTAACAAATATATTTGTTATAATGAAATCATATATGTAAGACAATAGTAAATGACTTTAAGATTAACATCTCCAATGTAATCTTATTATTTGTGTTTATATTATTTTCTCTTAGCTCTATCATTGCCTGATTATGATTAGCAGAGTAATTTCTTTATATATGTATATATATTTTTGTATTTGTGTATATATGTATATTTAAATGTTCAGATCCATGTGTGTATTTATAAACTCTGCATGAATTGATGCACCTTTACCAAATGATCTGAGTATTGATACAATGATATAATCCCTGTAAAGTGTTAATTTTATTTAAATAGTATTGACTATGTGTATGCTCTTTTTAAAAACAAAATAATGTCCCTTTAAGTGATGTTGATCACTATTGTAAATGAATGTATTTCCATTTGTAAAGCGTTTTTGTCCTTTTTACAAGAACAAGGACATATAGTTTTATTAATAAACAATCTTATTGTAATGTTGACAGCACCTGTATTTCATTTTCAAATCTATATTATTGTCAAAGTATAACCAAATCAATCTCTGTGTGTAATGCAAATAATGTAGATGATGAATATTAGTTAACTAATATGTTAACAAAATACATCTCCTCCCATATATGGCTATCGGTAGGCTGACAATAATTAAACTTGAATAAATGACACGTTTAATCAATACATGTATAACTATTGTTATTCAACAACAATCCAAACATATCTTAAAACATCAATGGCATATGTATTTCTCATGTGTATCTTTTAAATGTTAAAGATATACACCATAGCTATAGTTCAAGGGACAGTCAAGTCCGAAAAGATGAATCATGATTTGGTGACATTCCTAGATAGCAATCTACACACATACTAGTTCCTAAAATATAAATACGTTTCTTAGTGATATGCCAAGATGTCACTGAGTCCTTGTATTGTCTGCGTTTTTTCAGCGATCTCGGATGCGCCATGTTGCTTAAGACGTCACCTGCCAGGCTGTCCAATGATTCCTTGTATTGACTGACGTTCTTACGTGATCAGGAATATGCCTTTTATTGGATTGCGTTTTGACGCGATCAAGGATGCGCCTTTTTTTTTGGGGCGTTCTTACGTGATCAATAATGTGCCTTTCATTGGATGGCGTTCTTACGTGATCAAGGAAGCGCCATGTTAAGACGGAACATGTAAAGGTAAAAAAACGTGTGATTGGATTGCGTAGTCCCGCAATATTTGTGCACGTTAAAAACGTTTGTGACTGCATGCAATTTTACAAAGCTTGCGAATATGTATTATTTGCATCATGTTACATTGTTGACCCGTAGCTGATAAAGACCAACACATTCTCTTTTGCTGGATGTCTGGTTGAATCAACGAACGAAAGCAAAATGTTTTCATGCATAGGATATTTATAGGCAAGTGCAAATCTCTCCAGTCCATGTTTAATATGTTTGTCAACAATGTTCCTTTTTCTGAAAAATTACTGTTGTGTTTAATGTTGAACATATCTAATTAATAAATATGCGCTATTGTGTTTGAATAAAGTAATCAATATGCATTTATCATATGCTAAATATATGATGCCGACTTCTTCTAAATGTAATTTCGTTGTATATTTTATGAAAGGTTCATTAGACACTCACATTATAAATAAAAATATTTGATTTTGTCTCTAGTTAGATAGTCCATTGTTTAACCAATCGGTTTATTTTGTCTTGTGTTGTAATAAAATGTAAGTAATTTTCTTAATCCTCGCAAAGCCAATGAGTTTCATGTGAGTACCATCTCCAGCTTTGTCCAGTTTGTGTAAAGGGTCTTTTCATATGTTAATGATGGGGTATTGTGTTGTTTTACGGTTGTAATGGTGGTTCATCTATATTTTCAATATAGCTAACCCTATTTTATTTTCAAGTGTTTGAAGCTTTTTAATATTGATATCAGTATATGTTAATCTTGTTGTTTGTAGTAGTGTCTATTACATACAGTTATGTAAAAAATATAGGATACTGTCCCTTGAATGCAAATGTTGTTTTTTGGATCATGTATGAGATCCACATAGTTTAATCTTAAAATTTATTTTTGTTAGCATATTTCCCCCCCCCCCACTCCTAAAAGGACTTTAAACCATATTCATTGTTAAAAAAAATTCTTTACAATAAAATATTAACACAATAATGTCTCTTAAAGAAAATAGACTTTATTTAACACGTCAATATAAATGTTATTTAAAAATTTTTTTTTTTACAAAGTACATGTAGATATACCAACAAGCTTAAAATATGTGTTAGCATATGTAATGTTGTTAAAGGGACAGTTTAGAAAAAAAAATTTAAAAACATTATTCGAAAAGTCAATTCTGTAATATCAAGGATATCAAATGTTTATCAACAATTGAACATTTGTCTGGGTTTATTTACATTTGCTCTCTAAACCTATGAGGTTGGTGTGCTCATTTCTTAAATCTTGAAGAGTGCTTGTAATCATTATACAATTTGAGCACTAGAGGGCATTTGGATAGCATTTGTATATGTAAAACCTTGTGCTCATACAGCATATTATTGACCATGTATTGATCATTGATATCTAAAATGTTGTTATGTCAGAACAACAAATAAGTGGTCATTTTTCATAGTCATAGATACAAGGGTAAGCACATAAGTCACACATGTATTTCTCCATGTTTTGTTGTTTCAAACTTTATAATGCGTAATACAGTGTTTTCTTTGTAATCAATAATTTTCTGACTGTCCCTTTAAGCTGTGTTATTGGCATTCAAACAGTAATATGCCATCATGGATAATTGTTATGGTAATTTAGTTAGCGATTCGGGAAACAGTTTGGACATCACATCACAGAAACCAATCAATATCATGAACAAGGATAGGTATGTGATGATGTGGTTTTCACACACTTATAACCCACACTCTGCAAAGAATCTTCCTCCATGGACCCGGTCCCATAGAAGTCGATTATATACAGAGTGTGGTCCACAAGTGTATGAAAACCACATCATCACATACCTATCCATTACACAAAAAAAATATTTTAAGATGGAAAAAAATACTTACTTCCTCTTCCTTCCCCTCTTCCCACGGGGCTGAGGCTCTGGGAGAGGCAACTGCCGACTCCGAAGAGTCCTCCTTGGAGCTGTTGTGGGAGGAGTGGAAGGAAGAGTACTGGGACGACCAAGGTGAGGAGTAGATGGCTGAGGAGGAGGAGAAGATGGATGAGGAGGAGAAGATGGCTGAGGAGGAGGAGGAGTAGATGGCTGAGGAGGAGGAGGAGTAGATGGCTGAGGAGGAGGATGACATGGGCCGGCAGGAGGAGATGGCCCAGCAGCAAGAGGCCCAGCAACAAGAGGCCCAGCAACAGGAGGTAGACCAGCATGCGCCTCCCGGAAAAATGTGAACATTTCCTGATGTAGATTAAACATTCTTGTTTGTCCTTCTTGTATTCTATTCAGTATATTGATTATTTCATTTTGGCCTTGAATTATTTGATTCTGCCCATCAAGTATTCTGCGTCGTCCTTCTATGTTTTCTATCCGGGAGGTACGCATCTGGTCTATGTACTCCAGTAGAACCCGCACCTCCGCTATTTCTTCTTGTTGTGCCTGTCGAACCCGTGCACGGCGGGGTGCCCGTGCACGGCGGAGTGCGGGTCTTTGAGGGACCTCGGGTTCCGCGGGTTCCGCGGGTTCAGCGGGATCCTCCTGTGCTTCCGGGGCCTCTTCATCATCTCCCGTGCGCTGTTCGTCACGGGGGGCCTCTTCCCTCCGAAGTGGGAATTCCTCACCACCACTCTCATCCCGGGGAGATGCAGGAGGCTGTGCTGCCTCGTCCCCAGACTCTGTATATAAAAAAAAAAAAAAAAAAAAAATATGTATATATTAGCATATTTGCAAATAAAGGTTTAAATGACTTAGCTTACGATACAATTACAAATGCAGAATCATTAATCCACTTTGAAATCTAACAAACAATCAATACGATTTCCGCTTTTTCTAAACCGTGTTTGTGATATCTGGTCAATGTGAATGTTTTAGCGTTTGTTTTCAGTCTGTTTAAATGCACACCTAACCTATAGCCTAGATACTGATGTAACCGCAAAGTAATAGAATGCATGTAAACAGCGTAATAGCATTAATCTGATCCTTAACACATGAAACCCAATGTTTTATCTTTCATGATTTAGAAGCATACATTTAGTATCAACTTTCGAATGTACTTTTCTTATCTAATTAGCTTCATTCTCTGGATATTCTTTGCTGAAAAGCATATCTAAATATGCTTATAAGATGCTGATTGTTAGCTGAATATAGCTGCCTCCTGTGATTGTTTCACCGTGTGCATGGCTATTTCTTCATTAAAATATATCTCAAGAATGAATCAAATTAGGTAATATAAGTACATTTGAATGTTTTGTCAATTTGTATTCGCTACCTCAATCATGAAAGTAAATGTTTGCGTATAGTGTCCATTGAAATACATTCGTATGTGAAATTATTGTTCAATGAGCTTACCGTCAGATGAGAGTGGCAGGTTCCCGGTATCGATTCCTCCGATACCGACTACTTCCACCTCGGAGATGCTGGGCCGCAACATTTCCTCCCATCTGCAGTACTCCATTTCAAGGGCAGGGCCGCCACCGGTCCCTGCGGCATGTCGGGCCTCCAGGCTTAACTTTTTTTTAAGTTCAAGTTTACAGTCCCGGTACCGATGTTTTATAGAATCCATATCCCGGTTCCGGCCACCCACTGCATTGACTGCATTCCTAATCTCGTTCCAGAGCCTCCTCCTGTCAGTCGGGGTAGTCTTCTGGTGCTGCAGCATCCTATGCCTGGCCATATAGGCCTCTACGAGGGCCTCCTTCTCCTCCATCGTAAACCTCGCCTCCCTAGTCGCCTTGGCCTTCCCCTGTGACGATGCCCTCTGTTTCCCGGACTGTGAAGCCCTACTCTGACCGCCACTGGGCCCAGCCACTTGGTCATCTTGAACCAAGTGGCTGGGTCCACCCACCACTTCCACCCCCGCTTCCTGCCCCCCTTCCTGCCCTGTTCCTCTCCCCCTCCCTCTACTCCCCCCTCTACCTGTCCCCTGCCTGGCCTCCATCTCCTCCCTAAACTAAACCCCAAATAATCAAACAAAAAGTGAGTGTGATGAAATAAAAGGGGGTCAAAATAAAGAACTAAAAAGACAAAAAAGGTGCTTAAAGTGTGAGGGATGTAAACAAAACAAAGAGGGTAAGGAGTATTTAAATAAACGAAAAGAAGAAGACTAAAAGGAGGATATGTAAACTAAATGTAACTAGGGGATGGGTATGGGATGGGTATGGGGTATGGGATAAGAGTAAATGGGATGAAAGGGAATGGGACTACAAGGAATGGGGTATGGAGTGTAGTATGAGGGGGTAGGGGGTATGGAGTGTATGTAGTGTTATTGATAAGTGTATGTATGTATTGAATGTGTTTGCGTGTAAATGTGTTAAGTGTACAGATAAATCACTCGCTCGCTAACTCACACTACTTCTAATTCTCAATAACAAACACTCCCACTAACGCTCACTAACTACCACTAACTGACGCTCACACTAACAACTATCACTAATAACTCCCACTAACTCACTCATGCTCCCACTAACAGACTCTCTCCCACTCCCACTAACTCCCACTAACTCACTGACTCTCTCACGCTAACACTACCAACTGACTCTCTCACGCTAACACTACCAACTGACTCTCTCACGCTAACACTACCAACTGACTCTCTCACGCTAACACTAACTCACTCTCAAAAAATCTCTAACTCTCTATTCTTAAATCTCAAAAGACCCACCAGCAACACAGTCAAAGAAGCCATGCTTGTGTGGTGCTTATATACCCTGTGTAAATGTTTAATGATGTCCCAATTTCCATTGAAATTAGTGTTCAGGTGTGCTTTATTAGCAATTAATATTATTGCAATGTGTATTAGGTGTGTTAATTTGCGCATGCTCATTTAGAGTTGGTATTTGTGGAATGTGTAGAATGCGATGATGTCATAGTGTTCGTTTTCGCTTTCATTGTCCAAAAGTATTCTTTTTAAATGTGAATTTGCGATGGTGTGTTCTTCGTGAAGTGTTGTATATGTATGTTTTTCATAATATATAATGATATTGAATGCGATTTTGTTTCTAGTGTATGTATATATTTTTTAATCCTTGTTGTTATTGTGCGATTTTCCGCATCTTAAAGTATATGCGTATTCCCCGTATAAATAGTATTAAAACTTCCCCCGCTTGTGAATGTGTAATGCTTGTGTGCTTTGTTGATTGATTGTTGTTGTGACATTTGCGGCGTGTTATTGTTGTGCATGATGTGGTATGCGTCATATGACCGAGCTGTGCGTATTCTCGCGAGATCGAGTGTTAGGTGAAAAAAGGCAATTTATTTGATTTCCCATTGATCTCTATGGGAGACTGTCTAACGCGGGCAGGATTACGCGTGTGACATACACGCGTTAGGAGCATCGTTAGATGGTCTTATCTTAACTCTAAATACCGGAGTCAAACAATGACGTGCGTTAGACATAAACACGCGTGGCGTTAACAGCCCATCTACCGCCGAACTCTAAATCTAGCCGTTAGTGTCCACTACAGTCCAGAAGGACTCATCTCATCTCTGCTGCAAGGACAGCACCCCAAAAAGCCCTTTTTAGGGCTATAATTCGAGCCGTTTTTTTGGGGGGGGGGGTTTCGTATTTTTATTAGCATTTGCCTGGCTTTCAGCCTGTGTGTGTAAGGCTCACAGCATATGCTGTGATTACTGCCACCACTGATATCTGCCTAACAACATTAGTTTAAATTTAACCAACAAAAATTTGAAATTATTTTGCTAGTGTAATTTATTTTCATTTTCTATCAGGCCTGTGTCACACAGCATATACTCTGGTTCATTGCTCTGTGCCAGCCACCAGTGTTAATATCCGTTTATAACATTATTTTAAATTTAAAAAAAATTTTTTAAATCATTTTGCTAGTGTAATCTAATTACGTTTTCTATCAGGCCTGTGTCTGTCAGGCTCACACAGCATTAATATACTTCAGTTTTTTTCAGTCTTTTGGTTAATTGCTCTGTGCCAGGCAGCCACCACTGATATCTGCTTCACCTTATTTTAAATTTAAAAAAAAAAATGTTTAAATTTTTTTGTTACTGTAATCTAATATCATTTTCTATCAGGCCTGTGTGTTTTGCTGACATACAGAGCATACTGTGTTTACTTGCTGCCCTCCCTAGTCTATGAGCCACAACTCATATGTGTTTAACCTTTTTTTTAATTTCCCCCCAAAAAAAAAATTTAAATCATTTTTCTAGTGTAAGGCGTGTGTGTATCTGACTTACAGAGCCTACTGTTTTTAATAGCTGCCCTTCCAAGGCTATCAGCCATGACTCATATGTGCTTAACCTTTTTCTTTAAATTCCCCAAAAAAATCTTTAAATCATTATGCTAGTGTAATCTAATTTTATTTTCTATCAGGCCTGTGTCTAACTGTCTATCTGACTTACACAGCATACTGTTGTTAATTGATGCCCTACGAGCAGCCAGCCAGTGTGACCACTCATATGTGCAGTGCACTTCTTAACATTATTTTAATATTAAAATATAAAATTTTAAATTATTTTGCTAGTGTAATCTAACTTAATTTTCTATCAGGCCTGTGTTTTTCTCACTTACACAGCATACTGTGTTAAATTGCTGCCCTACCTACCAGCCACGACTCATATCTGCCAGCCTGTGTGCCAGGCCCAACTAGCCAATTAGTGCCACCAATCATAGTTGTTGTAACAGTATTGTTAATCTTTAAAATTACAAATTGTTCGCTTGTGATTCATCAGTTTGCTCGTGCCATTGAATTGCACTTTCCTCCTGCCTGCCAGCATGTTTTCCAGGCCTAACTAGCCAATTAGTGCCACCAATCATATTTCTTGTAACAGTATATAAAAAATTTAAAATCATAATTTTTTTGACTGCAAATATTCAGTCTCCTAGTGCAATTGAATTGCAGTTTCCTCCTGCCTGCCAGCCTGTGTGCCAGGCCCAAACTAGCCAATTAGTGCCATCAATCATAGTTGTTGTAACAGTATTGTTAATATTTATATTAAACATTGTTCGATTGTGAATCATCATTTGGCTTGTTCCATTGAATTGCACTTTCCTCCTGCCTGCCAGCCTGTATGCCAGGCCCAACTAGCCAATTAGTGCCACCAATCATATTTCTTGTAACAGTATATAAAAAAATTTAAATCATAATTTTTTTGACTGCAAATCTTCAGTCTCCTAGTGCCATTGAATTGCAGTTTCCTCCTGCCTGGCAGCCTGTGTGCCAGTCCCAACTAGCCAATTAGTGCCACCAATTATAGTTGTTTAAACAGTATTGAAAAAATTGTAAATCATCACTTTTTTGACTGTGAATCTGTAGTCTAGTAGTGCCATTGAATTGCAGTTCCCTCCTGCCTGCCAGCCTGTGTGCCAGGCCGACTTGCCAACTAGTTACACCAATCATATTTGTTGTTACAGTATTGTTATTATTTAAAATAAAAAATTATTTGATTGTTATTCTGAATCCTCAGTTTTCTCATGCCATTGAATCGCACTTTCCTCCTGCCTGCCAGCCTGTGTGCCAGGCCCAACTAGCCAAGTAGTGCTAGCAATCATATTTCTTTTAACAGTCTTGAAAAAATTGTAAATCATCACTGTTTTGACTGTGAATCTGCAGTCTCCTAGTGCCCTTGAATTGCATTTTTCTCCTGCCTGCCAGCCTGTGTGCCAGGTCGATTTGCCAACTAGTTACACCAATCTTATTTGTTGTCACAGTATTGTTAATAATTAAAAATAAAAAAATTTGGATTGTTATTCTGAATCCTTAGTTTGCTCGTGCCATTGAATTGCACTTTCCTCCTGCCTGCCAGCCTGTGTGCCAGGCCGACTTGCCAACTATTTACAACAATCATATTTGTTGTCACAGTATTGTTAATAATTAAAATTTAAAATTTTTTGCTTGTTATTCTGAATCCTCAGTTTTCTCGTGCCATTGAATTGCACTTTCCTCCTGCCTGCCAGCCTGTGTGCCAGGCCCAACTAGCCAATTAGTGCCAGCAATCATATTTCTTTTAACACTATAGAAAAAATTGTCAATCATCACTGTTTTGACTGTCAATCTGCAGTCTACTAGTGTCCTCGAATTGCATTTTCCTCCTGCCTGCCAGCCTGTGTGCCAGGCCGACTTGCCAACTAGTTACACCAATCTTATTTGTTGTCACAGTATTGTTAATAATTCTAATTAAAAAAATTTTGATTGTTATTCTGAATCCTCAGTTTGCTCGTGCCATTGAATTGCACTTTCCTCCTGCCTGCCAGCCTGTGTGCCAGGCCATCTTGCCAACTATTTACACCAATCATAATTGTTGTCACAGTATTGTTAATAATTAAAATTAAAAAAATGTTTATTGTTGTTCTGAATCCTCAGTTCTCTTGTGCCATTGAATTGCACTTTCCTCCTGCCTGCCAGCCTGTGTGCCATGCCCAATTAGCCAATTAGTGCCAGCAATCATATTTCTTTTGACAGTATTGCAAAAATTGTCAATCATCACTGTTTTGACTGTCAATCTGCAGTCTACTAGTGTCCTTGAATTGCAGTTTCCTCCTGCTTGCCAGCCTGTGTGCCAGGCCGACTTGCCAACTAGTTACACCAATCTTATTAGTTGTCACAGTATTGTTAATAATTAAAATTAAATTTTTTTAGATTGTTATTCTGAATCCTCAGTTTGCTTGTGCCATTGAATTGCACTTTCCTCCTGCCTGCCAGCCAGTGTGCCAGGCCAACTTGCCAACTATTTACACCAATCATAAATGTTGTCACAGTATTGTTAATTATTAAAATTAAAAAAAATTTGATTGTTATTCTGAATCCTCAGTTTTCTCGTGCCATTGAATTGCATTTCCCTCCTGCCTGCCAGCCTGTGTGCCAGGCCCAACTAGCCAATTAGTTCCTGATGTTTTAAAGCACATTATTGCAAACAATTTGGGAATGTTAGGTGATTTAGGCCCATTATGGGTTAAAAGCAGACTCTGTTTAAACTATGTAATTTTTCATGGGAGTTTTGCCAGGGATCCCCCTCCAGCATGCCACAGTCCCGGTGTTAGTCCCCTTGAAACAACTTTTCCATCACTATTGTGGCCAGAAAGAGTCCTTGTAGGTTTTAAAGTTCGCCTGCCTATTGAATTCAATGGCGCGGTTTGCCGGTTCGCGAACAATACCGGAAGTTGGAGTCCGCCGTTCGCGAACTGAAATTTTTAAGTTCGCGACATCACTACTGGTAATTAGGTGAAGTGTTCAGTATATATTTTTTACTATATCTCTATAAGGAATCCATGCAATTATTCGATCTCTGCTTTGTATTTTGGTCTACATAATATGCTTATATTAAGAGAGTTGCTCACTGTACCTTTTTTCCATCACTGTTGTGTTGTAAAACCAATAATACATCAGCACAAAACATTTAATATACAATTAAATCTTTCAATATGTATTTTCTTGTTTGTAACTATAGGCAGCCCTGAATGAAAAGAATAGGAAGTAAGGGTTTTTGGAAGGAAGGCACGGCAACAATGTTATTTTGGATGGTGGTGGTGGGAGGTGTTAGAATTAAGGGTATTTAAGAAGAGGTTCCAGGAAGTAAAGTTCTCTTTGTTCTGGATCTGCAACTGGGAAAGAAGCTACCGCCATTCCTACCTAAGAATTTCTTCTAGGGTTCAGTTCATGTTGGCGGAGTGCTTGTCTGTTTTTAAGGGTAATGCTTGAAGTGGGTACCTCCTGGTGGGCCAGGAGAGGTTTAAGTAGATGTTTTTGTGGTAGCACTTCAAGCATTACCCTTAAAAACAGATAAATAATAATAATAATAATAATAATAATAATAAATAACTTTGTATTTATAAAGTTATTTATTATGTTGTAGCCAATAAAATAGCTGCAGCCTTTATAACCCACGTTATTAGTGTGTTTGTCTTTTAATATACAAAAGGTTTAAATGTGAAAGGTATTGCCTAATTAGGGGGTCAAATGTATTTGTATAACAAGCATGCTCCACTGCTGTCTTGGTCTTCAAGAGCTCATCTCTAACTACTAATCTGAATCAAATACAGTTATTTTGCGGTTTGACTAGTGTACGGAGCTCGTCAATATGTGATATCTTGGGATCATCCTTATTTACTATTAACTTCTGTCTTTGCATATCCTGATAAAATAACTGAAATTAGAGCAAATGGTGTTATGCTTGTGGAATATATGCAATTAAGCACTGCATTAAAAAAATGCTTTTAAAATAATTTACCCCTGTGAGTTTAGCATAAAAAAAGTCAAAAATAGTTTAGATATTTTTTTCTTGGTTGTGGTTATTCAGAGATAGGTGTAAATGATCCTGTGCTAACCAATCATTGTGTATGGGGTAGAATAAATATATCTTCCAGCAGGCTAAAGAAATAATTAATGTATATTGCAATGGTATTTTATTTTCGTTAAATAAACATGTCATAGAGTAATTACATCCCCATTTAAAGGTCAATACACTCAAAATATAATCCCCCATAAAATGATTATGTGTATAACAAATGCAATATAAATTTCATGATTTATTTTGATATTTGTTCTCTGCTATAAACCTCTGGCGCTCATGTTTTTTTCAAGTATAACTCCAGCATGGAATACATCCTCAACCTTATAAAATCAAACGCTGTGATTGGTTGCCAAGTGCAGGGGCTTGTTTAGCCCAAAAAAAGGAAATACGAGAAAAAGACAGTGTCTGTTCATCTTTTCACTATATGAACTAAATATCATGGTGTGCATAGGCATAACAGACCAAAGGTATATATTCTAGAAATGCAAAATGACTAAATCAAAGGAATGAAGAGCTCAATACTATCATATAAAATTAGTAAGACATATAGCGGCTAACAGACAAATCAAGCTGTATTACATTTAAGGGTATCAGCTGTGATTGAGTATTGTTCTTTGTAAGTTTTGCTTCCATCATTAAAAATATGAGATAAGTATATTTTTGTATTAATTTTATTTAATTGTATTTATGAATATGCTTTTTAGATTAACATGAATGCTGTACACACACAAAGTACTGTTTAAATGATTCCTAAAATCAATAGAAGACTTCAATAAAAAGAAGAATCTTGTCAAGAGAATTAGTGGGTCTGACAATACATAGACAGTGAGGTATCCAATAATACCTGAGAACAAAAACAAAACAAAACAAAAAAATCAATAAGCTTGGCATAAAATAAAAAGGAATGTGTTACTGGTCTACAGAACAATGCTTACCAGAGTTATGACATTTGTAATGGCTCACCATAAATCTGTGCACAGGGAATACTGATAAAAGCTACGTCTGCTCCAGTTTTCAAAATAAAACATAGGAAATGTCAACTGCCTTCAGATAAAAAGTATAAATATAATCTCCTGAAAGGTCTGCCAAGTTTAAATGGGGACATAAAAATGTAACTATTGTGTGAGAGACAGGTTTCAGTATGTAACAAAACTACAGAGCTAACGGAAACATACATAAACACATAAGATAGGTAGATAGATAATATGTAAAATAAGAGACAACCTAGGGCAGCACATACTCTCTAGCCTTAATCGATAAACATAATTAATATACTGATTGCTTAAATAACTAGTTAAACAATCTGTCTATTAAGTATGTTTAGAAATTAAACCCAGAGAGTGATGCCCTGTGTTTTCTTTTGTTTTACATAAAATCAATCTATGTAACTGTCTATTAAAGGGACATGAATACTCAAATGTTGAAGCAATTAAAAGTAAAAGAGTATAGCTGTATGTAAAAAAATTCAGTAGCCACATACCATTGTAAAAGGAATTTAAGCCTAACCTTATCAGGATGCTAGTCCCAGGACATTCTATGGAATGTGCAATCTGACATGCACAGGCACAGTCATGTTACTTGCTATGCAGTTTAAGGAAGTTTACTATGAAATCTTGCAAGATTTCAGTGAAATCTTTTAAGACCACAGTAAAGCAAAGTATGACATCAACACTGATAAGCTGATTTGCTGTTTTTACCCCAACATGCTGAGCTGACAGTAGCTGAAGGATAGTTATTCACAAAGCACTTACTATTGTTAGCTGAAGAAATTTTGAGGTAAAATATCTTCCTTTTTCTACATAGAGATGTTTAGGGGAAATTTCCTTTATAGCTTTTTTTTCAGTTTGCTGCATCAATTTCAAGTGATTTTGCATATGGGTATTATATCCCTTTAACCCCTTCACTACCGGGACTTTCAGAGAAGAACTTGCCCAAAATATTGGAGAATTAGTTTTTTGCATAATCTTTTTTATTGTGTTTTACATAATTCAAATTATTAGAGTTACAGGGTACACAACATTGATTTGTCATCAAGAATAAAAAGTGCCCGAAAAACAAAACAAAAAAAAAAACAGAGGCTTAGATTACGAGTTTTGCGTTAGCCTTAAAAAGCAGCATTGGCCGGTCCTAACGCTGCTTTTTAACGCCCGCAGGTATTACGAGTCTTGAAGTTACAGGTGTACCGCTCACTTTTTTAGCCAGACTCGGAAATACCGCAAATCCACTTACGTTAATTGCGTATCCTATATTTTCATTGGGACTTGCATAGCGCCGATATATTACGAGTCTTCCAAAAAGTGAGCGGTAGACCCTCTCCTGTCAAGCCTGGTACCGTATTTTAAAGTCAGTAGTTAAGAGTTTTACACTACAACACCGTAGCATAAAACTCTTAACTAAAGTGCTAAAAAGTACACCCCTAAACCGAGCCCCCCCCCCACATCGCAAACACTAAAATACATTTTTTAACCCCTAATCTGCCAAACCGGACATCGCCATCACTATACTAAATATATTAACCCCTAAACCGCTGCACTTCCGCATCACAAACATTAGTTAAATATTATTAACCCCTAATCTGCCATACCTAACATCACCGACACCTACCTACATTTATTAACCCCTAATCTGCCACCCCCAACGTCACTGCCACTATATTAAAGTTATTAACCTCTAAATCGAAGTCTAACCCTAACCCCCCCAACTTAAATATAATTAAATAAATCTAAATAAAATTCCTATCATTAACTAAATTATTCCTATTTAAAACTAAATACTTACCTGAAAAATAAACCCTAAGCTACCTACAACATATATAAGGCTGTGTTAGGCTCCAAAAAAGGAGCGTAGAGCATATTTAACGCAGCTTCAACTCTCGATACCAGAGTTGCTTACGCAAGCGGCCAGCCTCAAAAACGTGCTCATGCACGATTCCCCCATAGGAAACAATGGGGCTGTTTGAGCTGAAAAAAAACCTAACACCTGCAAAAAAGCCGCGTTCAGCTCCTAACGCAGCCCCATTGTTTGCTATGCGTAAACACTTCCTACGTCTGCACCTAACACCCTAACATGTACCCCGAGTCTAAACACCCCTAACCTTACACTTATTAACCCCTATTCTGCTGCCCCCGCTATCGCTGACCCCTGCATATTATTATTAACCCCTAATCTACAGCTCCGGACACCGTCGCTACTTACATTATCCCTATGTACCCCTAATCTGCTGCCCTAACATCGCCGACCCCTATATTATATTTATTAACCCCTAATCTGCCCCCCACAACATCGCCTCCACCTGCCTACACTTATTAACCCCTAATCTGCCGAGCGGACCTGAGCGCTACTATAATAAAGTTATTAACCCCTAATCCGCCTCACTAACCCTATAATAAATAGTATTAACCCATAATCTGCCCTCCCTAACATCGCCGACACCTAACTTCAATTATTAACCCCTAATCTGCCGACCGGAGCTCACCGCTATTCTAATAAATGTATTAACCCCTAAAGCTAAGTCTAACCCTAACACTAACACCCCCCTAAGTTAAATATAATTTACATCTAACGAAATTAATTAACTCTTATTAAATAAATTATTCCTATTTAAAGCTAAATACTTACCTGTAAAATAAATCCTAATATAGCTACAATATAAATTATAATTACATTGTAGCTATTTTAGGATTAATATTTATTTTACAGGCAACTTTGTAATTATTTTAACCAGGTACAATAGCTATTAAATAGTTAAGAACTATTTAATAGTTACCTAGTTAAAATAATTACAAAATTACCTGTCAAATAAATCCTAACCTAAGTTACAATTAAACCTAACACTATAATATCATTAAATTAATTAAATAAAATACCTACAATTACCTACAATTAAACCTAACACTACACTATCAATACATTAATTAAATACAATATCTATTTAATAGCTATTGTACCTGGTTAAAATAATTACAAAGTTGCCTGTAAAATAAATATAAATCCTAAAATAGCTACAATGTAATTATAATTTATTTTGTAGCTATATTAGGATTTATTTTACAGGTAAGTATTTAGCTTTAAATAGGAATAATTTATTTAATAAGAGTTAATTAATTTCGTTAGATGTAAATTATATTTAACTTAGGGGGGTGTTAGTGTTAGGGTTAGACTTAGCTTTAGGGGTTAATACATTTATTAGAATAGCGGTGAGCTCCGGTCGGCAGATTAGGGGTTAATAATTGAAGTTAGGTGTCGGCGATGTTAGGGAGGGCAGATTAGGGGTTAATACTATTTATTATAGGGTTAGTGAGGCGGATTAGGTGTTAATAACTTTTATTATAATAGCGGTGCGGTCCGGTCGGCAGATTAGGGGTTAATAAGTGTAGGCAGGTGGAGGCGACATTGTGGGGGGCAGATTAGGGGTTAATAAATATAATATAGGGGTCGGCGGTGTTAGGGGCAGCAGATTAGGGGTACATAAGGATAACGTAGATGGCGGCGCTTTGCGGTCGGCAGATTAGGGGTTAATAAGTGTAGGTAGCTGGCGGCGACGTTGTGGGGGGAAGGTTAGGGGTTACTAAATATAATATAGGGGTCGGCGGTGTTAGGGGCAGCAGATTAGGGGTATATAAGGATAACGTAGTTGGCGGTCGGCAGATTAGGGGTTAAAAAAATTTAATCGAGTGTCGGCGATGTGGGGGGACCTCGGTTTAGGGGTACATAGGTAGTTTATGGGTGTTAGTTTACTTTAGAGTTAGCCCAGAAAGCTCTTAACTACTGACTTTTTTCCTGCGGCTGGAGTTTTGTCGTTAGAGTTCTAACGCTCACTTCAGCCACGACTCTAAATACCGGAGTTAGAAAAATCCCATTGAAAAGATAGGATACGCAATTTACGTAAGGGGATCTGCGGTATGGAAAAGTCGCGGCTGAAAAGTGAGCGTTAGACCCTTTTTTGAGTGACTCCAAATACCAGAGTTAGCCTAAAACCAGCGTTAGGAGCCTCTAATGCTGGTTTTCACGGCTAACGCCAAACTCCAAATCTAGGCCTTAGGGTTTATTTTTATTTTACAGGCAATTTTGTATCTATTTTAACTAGGTACAATAGTTATTAAATAGTTATTAACTATTTAATAACTACCTAGTTAAAATAAAACAAATTTACCTGTAAAATAAAACCTAACCTAAGTTACAATTACACCTAACACTACACTACAATTAAATTAATTACCTAAATTAAATACAATTAATTACAATTAAATAAAATTATCTAAAGTACAAAAAAAACACTAAATTACAGAAAAAAATTACAAGATTTTTAAACTAATTACACCTAATCTCATCCCCCTAACAAAATAAAAATGCCCCCCGGAAATAAAAAAGCCCTACCCTACACTAAATTACAAAAAACCCTTAAAAGGGCCTTTTGCGGGGCATTGCCCCAAAGTAATCATCTCTTTTACCTGAAAAAAATTTTACAAATCCCCCCCCAACATTAAAACCCACTACCCACACAACCAACCCTACTCTAAAACCTACCCAATCCCCCTTTAAAAAAACCTAACACTAACCCCCTGTAGATCACCTTACCGGGAGACGTCTTCATCCAACCGGGCCGAAGTCCTCAACGAAGCCGGGAGAAGTCTTCATCCAAGCCGTCGTTTGAAGAGGATGCTCCGCGCCAGATGTCTTGAAGATTGACCCGCTTTGCGCCGGATGGATGAAGATAGAAGATGCCATCTGTATGAACACTTCTGCCCGTCTGGAGGACCACTTCGCCCGGCTTGGATGAAGACTTCTCCCGGCTTCGTTGAGGACTTCGGCCTGGTTGGGTGAAGATGTCTCCCGGGTAAGGTCATCTTCAGGGGGTTAGTGTTAGGTTTTTTTAAGGGGGGATTGGGTGGGTTTTAGAGTAGGGTTGGTTGTGTGGGTGGTGGGTTTTAATGTTGGGGGGGAATTGTAATTTTTTTTTCAGGTAAAAGAGCTGATTACTTTGGGGCAATGCCCCGCAAAAGGCCCTTTTAAGGGCTATTTGTAATTTAGTGTAGGGTAGGGCTTTTTTATTTTGGGGGGCTTTTTATTTTGTTAGGGGGATTAGATTATTTGTAATTAGTTTAAAAATCTTGTAATTTCTTTATTATTTTCTGTAATTTAGTGTTTATTTAATTGTAATTAATTGTATTTAATTTAGGTAATTAATTTAATTTCTTGAAAAAGCCCATAGAAGGGCGAAACTCGTCGCTGTGTTGGCAGTGTGACATTTGAGACACTAAGCTTATTTCATCATTGTTATAAAATATAACCCGGGTTATTGAAAAGTCTTGAACTTTTTATTGGATGACAAGTGCAATAATTATCTGCAGTTTGTGGTTGGAGGAAAATAAAGTATACCCACTACAGTCTGTTTAGACACATTTAGATATGGCAGACGAATCTGTCCGTTTCCTACTACCGGAACTCCTTAGGTGACGTCAGACGCCGGAAAATCTCCGTTTAAACACGCTCGAGGAAACATACCGAGCCAGAAAAGGACCTCACCTCAAGAATAAGAAGAAGGGTAACGTACCAAATATCTGTAAGGAATGCATCATTGCTGAAATTAATAGAGAGGAAAATATGTGCTAATAAGCAACTTAACAAACATCTGTTTCGACATTTGGAGTGTAAGAGTTATATGGAAAAAGCCAGTATAACTTGACTGATTGTCTGTTTGATTCCATCGCTTTCTTTAACCTCATCACGAATAAGGAACTTTGTTATCTTGAATATTCTAGATTTTAGTAACATTTAAGAAACAATAATTCTCTGCTGCAGAAATCAAGTAACAAGGTTTTTAGGAACATTTTAGCATTTCAATCAAAATATTTTTTATGCATAAATGATCTTTTTAACTATGTTTTAGAACAGAATTATAGTGATATTGTAAATTTTTTGTATTTGAACTGTATGCACTTTGTATTTTTGATTTTTTATCAATTGAAGAACAGGGAGACGTCCCTTAAATATATTTGTTATTTTTTTTAAATATTTGGGCTTATAAATACATATTTTATGCCTCACTTATAGTGGTGATATCTTTGGCTTTTTTGCGCCCTCCTTTAACCCCCTCTTCTCTATATAATTAATTTAATTGTAGTGCAGTGTTAGGTGTAATTGTAACTTAGGTTAGGTTTTATTTTACAGGTAAATTTGTCTTTATTTTAACTAGGTAGTTATTAAATAGTTAATAACTATTTAATAACTATTGTACCTAGTTAAAATAAATACAAAGTTGCCTGTAAAATAAAAATAAACCCTAAGCTAGATACAATGTAACTATTAGTTATATTGTAGCTAGCTTAGGGTTTATTTTATAGGTAAGTATTTAGTTTTAAATAGGAATTATTTAGTTAATTGTAGTAATTTTATTTAGATTTATTTAAATTATATTTAAGTTTGGGGGGGGTTAGGGTTAGATTTAGGATTAGGGGTTAATAACTTTATTATAGTGCTGGCGGCGTTGGGGGCGGCAGATTAGAGGTTAATAAACATAGTTAGGTTGCGGCGAGATTGGGGGCGGCAGATTTGGGGTTAATAAATATAATGTAGGGTTCGGCGATGTTGGGGGCAGCAGATTAGGGGTTCATAAGTATGATGTAGGTGGTGGCGGTGTCCGGAGCGGCAAATTAGGGGTTAATAATATAATGTAGGTGTCGGCGATGTCGGGGGGTGCAGATTAGGGGTTAATAAGTGTAAGATTATGGGTGTTTAGACTTGGGGTTCATGTTAGGGGGTTAGGTGTAGACATAACTTTTATTTCCCCATAGGAATCAATGGGGCTGTGTTAGGAGCTTTACACTGCTTTTTTGCAGGTGTTAGGTTTTTTTCAGCCGGCTCTCCCCCATTGATTCCTATGGGGAAATCGTGCACAAGCACGTTCAGCCAGCTCACCGCTAACGTAAGCAGCGCTGGTATTGAGGTGAGATGTGGAGCACAATTTTGCTCTTCACTCACTTTTTTGCGGATAACTCCGGGTTTCTAAAAACCCGTAATACCAGCACTGTCTGTGAGTGTTGAGCATAAACTGCTTGTTAGCACCGCACAGCTTCTAATGCAAAATTCGTAATCTAGGTGAGAGAATGCAAATCCAAACACATTGATATGTTACATTAAAGGGACAGTCTACACCAGAATTGTTATTGTTTTAAAAGATAGATAATCCCTTTATTACCCATTTCCCAGTTTTGCATAACCAACACAGTTATAATAATATACTTTTAACCTCTGTGATTATCTTGCATCTAAGCCTCTGCAAACTGCCCCTTTTTTCAGTTCTTTTGACAGACTTGCAGTCTAGCCAATCAGTGCCTGCTCCCAGATTACTTCACGTGCACGAGCATAGTGTTATCTATATGAAATATGTGAACTAACACCCTCTAGTGGTGAAAAACTGTTAAAATGCATTCTGAAAGAGGTGGGCTTCAAGGTCTAAGAAATTAGCATATGAACCTCCTAGGTTAAGCTTTCAACTAAGAATACCAAGAGAACAAAGCAAAATTGGTGATAAAATTAAATTGGAAAATTGTTTAAAATTACATGCTCTATCTGAATCATGAAAATGTATTTTGGCCTAGACTGTCCCTTTAAATAATTGAACATTTATATATTCTACTAAAAAACAAGCTGCACCTTCAATATTAATGTTCATATCTTAATAACCCTTAACATTAATTATCAGTATAATAATAACAAGCATGAAGTCTGCTGCCTTCTCTTTTACTTCAGTACCTTGTTGTTCTAAGGAGAATTGAGTAACATCCATGGTTTCCCTTCTCTCTCTCTCCTCCACCCTCTCTTCCCGCTTTCACCCTCTTGGGTATTATGTCATTATATACATTCTTTTGCCGGGCCTATTATGTTATAGTTTATGCTTCAACACTAGCCACATATCCTACTATTTCAGAACTCCCTCTCAAGCCTGCGTATATAGCCATTGTTGTGGAAGAAACTCTTCTACTATTAAAGTTATAAAGGGTAATGAATTTATTAAATGGGAAATAAATTGTAACTGTATTGGGAGAGGCCAGGACAGTATAACTGTCTTCCATTTAGAAAAAAAAAGATCTAAATTGTTTTTCTGAAGTTGGATTCAAATCTTGCAATTCAATGGTCATTTGGAATTTCATCATATTAGAAAATTCAGCCAAACCAGGGGCATCAGGAGACCTCCATCTCTTAAATATTAAAGTACGTGCCACGAGAATGGCCATATTTATCAGCCGTTGCTCTCCTGATTCTGTACTATCACTCAATAAGAAAAACTATGTTGTTATGTAATCCGGAATTTTTCATGTAATAATTTATTTAACCAAAAGTTTATCTTTCCTCAGTAATGATTATTTTTTGGGCATGACAACAAACAGTGTAACAGGTCTGCTTTCTCTTTACTGCATTTAACACATTTGCCCATTTGCTTTTCTTTTGACCATTTGCTCATTCTATATGGCGTTAGATAGTAATTATTAATTACGTTTACTTGCGTCTCTCTCCAGCTGATTAGTGGCGTGGCTTTTTCTGCCAGATCTATACTCTTTCGCAAAGCTTGAGTTTGAATTGTTGGAAAATATTTAACTAAATTATCCTTAAGTTTATTTATGTGTTTTGATCCTAGCATTATAAATAAAGTTTTATACCAGTATGAAATTTAACGTTTACCTGCTTTATACAGTTTAACACCTGCATCTATTTCTGGTTTATTCCAGTCATATCCAAATAGGGATAGTATTTGAAAAAAATAATTTCGAACTTGTAAGTATGCATAAAAGTCTTTTTTTGCAGAAAACCTATATATATGTGCCAATTCTTCAAAAGTATGTATTGATCTCATTACCTCTTGTTTCAGCTGGGCCAGATATATCAGTCCTCTATCCCGCCATTCCCTAAATACTTTGTTTTCTATACCTGGAGTAAAGTCAGGTATACCTGTAAAAGGCAGATATTGAGATATCTGATAGGTGTATCCCATTGCCTTAGAATATTTCTGCCAGGCTAGTACTATATTCGCAAAAGTGCATGACTTACTAATGTTACTTGGTAGCTTATTGTATGGGTAATGCAGTATAACTTTTAGATTAAATGTAGTTACTAGTTCTGTTTCCATCTCATAGTACGTAACATAATTAGCTTCCGATATCCAGTCTACCCCAAACTTATCCATTGTCACCCAGTTATAGTATTGTATATTGGGGAGCAAAAGTCCACCAAATTTTTTAAGTTGTGTAAGTTTCTCTATTGACAAACACAGTCTTTTTTCCCCTCAAATAAACTTAGCACATAATCTATTATATCTATTTATATCTTTCTTTGTAATAAATAGCAGCAAATTTTGGAGTAGGAACATTAGCAGAGGAAAGAAGATTGCTTCTACAAGCATAATTTTTGCCAATAGGGAGAGATAATGAATGTTACATCTTTTCAAGTCATTAGACAATTTGTCAAACAGTTTGTCGTAATTAAGATGGAACCAGTCCTTAGGATTTCTCCCTAAGCTAATTCCGAGGTAATTTATATATTCTACTTCTTTAAATGCATGTTTTAAAAAGCTCTTAGTTGTTTTATTTATCCACAATATCTCTGATTTATTTGAGTTGATTTTATATCCTGAAAATTAACTATAACATCAAATTATTTCTAGGGTCTTTGAAATACTTATATTGGTATCGTGGAGAAATATAATAATGTCATCTGCATATAAAGAAATAACCAGCTTTTGATTCCCCATCTTAATCCCTTTTACTTCCTTTCTTAAACTAATAGCTAAAGGCTCCAGTGCTATGTTAAATAACAGGGGTGACAATGGTCACCCTTGTCGTGTCCCCCTGTACAACGTATTGTGTAAGTTCTCCGTTAACTAAGAGTTGCGAGCACGGTTTATCATAAATTAGTTTTAAGAATTTGACCAAATTGCCTGTGAAACCGAAATTATTAAGTGAAGTAAACATATGATCCCATATGATAGAATTGAATGCTTTTTTGGCATTGATTGTTAAAAGGGCAAGATCTGTTTTTCTATTTTTGTTAAGGTGCTGTAATTTAATAAAATAATATTCTAATGTTAGTAATACCCTTTGTGTATTATGTACTGAATTCCTACCTGGCATAAAGCCTGATTGATCCTCATGAATTAAGTCGGCTTTGAGTGACATACAAATCTTATAATCATTATTCAATAAAGATATGGGTCGATATGACCCCATATCTTCTGAAGGTTTACCTTTTTTATTAATTAATGTTATTATTGAATCTGCAATATATGGTGAATTCAATTCATTTTGGATATAATAGGCATTAAACAACTTTGTTAATGTTGCTGCAATATCATCTTTAGTGATTTTATAAAATTCTGCTGTAAGGCCATCTGGGCCCGCCGCCTTATTTGTTTTTGCTTTTTTAATTGCAGCTTTTACCTCCACTTCTGTAATAGGTAGATTAATCTGTTGTACTGTTTCCGCTGATATTTGAGGTAACTTAATTTTTTGCCAGAAAGTCCTTTTCTCGCCTGTGTTAATATGTACCTCTGCAACCTCTGTACCGGACAGATAGCTCAGCATGCTAAGGCACTGTGGCTGAGCTCTGTAGAAACCCAAGGGTTGCAGGTTTGATCCCTGGCGAGGTACACTCAGCCTTTCATCCTTCCAAGGTCAATAAAATGTGCAGCGCCTTGAGACCGTTACGGGTGATTAGCCGCGCTTTACAAGTACCCAATACATACATATAATTTTTATAGAAATTATAAAAGGCATTGCAGATTTCCGTCGTTTTTGTATATGCTTTTGTTCCTGTTTTAATTAATGAGATCATATTTTTACTTTTTCTAAACTTGGAGATTTTTGCAAGATGTTTTGCTGATATCCCCTGATATCTCTGGTAAATGGCTCTCATTTTCAAATCTTCAAGGGACCATTTGTCTTTCAAGAAGATTTCCCTCTCAAGTTTGGCTTCAGTATATCTCTTCCATGTAATTATATTTGGATTTTTTAAATATCTGATATACATGTTCTTAATCTAATTTGCAAGTTGAATCTCTCTATATTTGCTTTTCTTTTTCATTTTTATCATGAACACTTTAATTTTGCCTCTAAGAACAGCTTTACCTGCCTCCCATAAGGTTTCTATTTTATTAATATATGTTTTGTTTAACAAATAATATTCTTTCCATTATCCACATAACCAATTTGCAAAGCTCTTATTATTTATCATATAACTTGGGAAACGGAATTAATTGATATTTTTTCCTATGGTATGTGATGTTTTAATTTGCAAAGTAATAATTGTGTGATCTGAAAGTATTATTTCCGCAATCTGTGTTTCGATATCTAAAGCCAACAACTTATCCTCTATCAGGAACATATCTATCCTTGAAAAATTTCTGTGTGATTTTGATTCACACGAAAAACTACGTGTATCTGGATTTTGCAATCGCCATATATCCTTTAAATTCAGTATCTTGCCCAGATCTCTCAATAGTTTTGCCTCCCTCTGATATGCATGCTTTTGTTTTAATCGAAACCTGTCCATCTCAGGATACATTGTCAAATTGAAATCACCTGCCAAGATTAGATTTTTCCCTAAATAGGAAACTAGTTTATTTTTAATTTTATCCCAGAACTCAATATCCAATTTGTTTGGGCCATATATATTACAAAATGACCAGATCTTCCTGTCGATTTCAACTTGAATTATTACATATCTGCCTGCTGGGTCTAATTCTTGTTTTCTTGTAGGAGATTTTATTATTAATCACTATTGCTACTCCACATTTTCTTTTATTACAAGGAGTCGCTATAATTTCTGAAACCCAGTTAGCTTTAGGTTTAGGCATTTCTATCTCTTTCAAGTGTAATTCCTGCACAAAGATAATGTCTGGACTATAACGTTTTAACATTTTTAATATATGTTTACTGTGACGAACCAAGGTTATCCAACCCTGCGCCAGTCACTTATTTGGCACAGATAGGGTTATCAGACCCCTTCTACTCTCACTAATAGGTCACAATCTAGCCACACCAGGCCAGCTTGTGATTTAGTTCAGTGGGTGCAAGGGTTAACAACACTCTCCAGTCTGTACTAGACATGAAAGAAATGCCCCAAAACTCCCCTTTAATGCCACCCACACTAAACTAACTACAATATCTAAGCTGCCACCACTTAGGATCTATTAAAGGGAAAATCCTAAGAAAAAACCCAGACTTACACATTAACTCTCTGAGTACAATTTAGCAGAAAAATAATCTAAATTATACAGTTCTAATATTCCAGTCTCTTTCAGTAACGTGGTTCAACTATTAGACAAAGGCCAAACTTAATAAAAGGATTATTTATTATGCCAAAAATATTATGCACAATGCATTATTAATAAAAAGTTGTTACAAATAAAATTACACAAGCAAACAGGTTAAAATAAAAAGGAAGAAAAACAGACTGAATACTTTTCTAGTTCCAAGATCTGTGCCAGGGGCTGGCATGAAAGCAATGGTCCTTACCCTGTAGAGCAGCTCCCCTTGTAAGAATGACCAATTTCAGTGTTAACACACAAGACCCTTATACCTTTTTTCCATAGATCAGGTTGCCTGACCACACCCTCCTGGGCGGGCTAAGAAACCCCCCTGTCTTTAAACACATATAGGCATTAGACCAATGTCCTTTTATTGACCTCATCAGGATATGGGACTGAGGCCCTGTTTTCTATCATGTATTCTACTGACAGTCTAAGCCATAAAACTCTATCCTGTTTACACTGCCAAGCATTTATGATGCTCCTGGCACTTCAAAGAAACACAAACTCGGGACACAATTCTTCTTGAAAAGCAGATAACTGTTTTTAGCTCACAAACTGAACAGAATTAACCCCTTCTCAGCTAAATCCTGAGGTGTTTGTGACACCTCCCCCAATAAGAGACACAAAAGGGGGTGGCTACAAGCCACTCCAGCTGCGTATCAAAGAGGACATTCCTCCTGGCGTGAAAGACCATCAGCGTTACCATGCATGCTGCCCTTTTTATGTTGTATGGTAAACTCATGTTGTTGTAGAGCTAGGCTCCACCTGAGGAGTTTACCATTTGAGCCAGCTACCCTATGTAACCAGTGTAAGGGTTGTGGTCAGTTATCACTGTAAACTGGCGTCCATACAGATAAGGCTGTAGCTTTTGCAAGACCCAAACTATAGCAAGGCACTCTTTTTCCACAGAGGCATATGCCACTTCTCGTGGAAGTAATTTCCTGCTGAGGTACACAATGGGGTGCTCCTCACCTTTCTTATCCACCTGACTCAGCACAGCCCCTAGCCCATAGTTGGAAGCATACGTTTGCACTACGAATCTCCTGTGGAAATCAGGGGCCTGTAGTATAGGGGAGTCCGTAAGGGCAATTTTTAATGAATTAAAAGCCCTATCACACTCAGGGGTCCATTTGACTGTTTGAGGTAGGCTTTTTTTTAAGGTCTGTTAGGGGTTTGGCTATGTTACTATAGTGTGGCTCAAACTTTCTATAGTACCCTGCGGTACCCAGGAAGGACATAACCTGTTTCTTTGTCTTAGGGGTGGGCCAGGCCATTATGGCTTCAGTTTTACTTGGCTCAGGGCGCAGTACCCCTCCTCCCACCAGGCGACCCAAGTACTGGACCTCCCCCATGCCCAGCTGACACTTATCTGGTTTTATAGTTAGCCCAGTAGTGGCTATTCGGTCCAATACACTGGCTAAATGTGTGAGGTGTTCCTCCCAGGTATCACTGAACACTGCAATATCATCCAGTTATGCAACAGCTTGCCCCTCTAGCCCCTCCAATAAGTGGTTAACTAGCCGTTGGAATGTGGCAGGGGCATTTTTCATCCCAAAGGGCATCACTTGGAATTCATACAACCCAAAAGGAGTGATAAAGGCAGACCTCTCTTGTGCTTCTGGGGTCATAGGGATCTGCCAGTATCCCCTGCTGAGATCCATGATACTAAGAAACTTGGCCCCTGCTAGCCTGTCCAGTAGCTCATCTATGCGAGGCATAGGATAGGCATCAAATTCAGTCACTAACTTTAGCTTTCTGTAATCTACACAGAACCTAGTGGTTTTGTCCTTTTTGGGGACTCGTACTACTGGGGAGGCCCAGGGGCTGTGGGACTCGCAAATCACTCCCAGCTCTAGCGTCTCCTCTATCTCCCTTTTTATGTCAGCACTGACCTGCAAGGATACCCTGTACGCTGTTTGTCTGAAGGGATGGTGATTCCCAGTATCTACATGATGTGATACTGAGTGTGTCCTGCCAGGCTTCCCTGTGAACATGCTATAGTAAAGCCTAAGCACCTCAGACAGCTGATGCCGCTGATCCCCAGTTAAGTGGGCACTAATCTGGGCAGAGGGTGTTGTTTTTTTTTGGTGGGGGCCAGTAAATCAACAAGGGGGTCAGTCTCATGCTCTTCTCCAGGCAAACTACACACATTTAACATGGTGGGTTCTCTGTCATAATAGTCTTTTATCATATTTACATGATAGATTTTTTGCCTTTTACCCTCCTCATCCAGAGACACCACATTCTCTTTAGGATAGTAAACTGACCCTCCCAGGCAGCCTGTAGTTTGTTCTGTCTCATGGGTATTAAAACAAGCACTTTCTGTCCCACATCATACACTCTCTCTCTCTGGCATTCCGGTCATACCACTGCTTCTGCTTAGACTGGGCAGCCTTTAGGTTTTCCTGTATCTCCCCCACTAGGCTATGCATTCTGTCCCTGAACCTTATTACATAGTCTACTACCGAGGTCTCTTGAGCACCCAATTTCCCTTCCCACTCCTCCCTGATCAGATCAAGGGGGCCACGCACTCTGCATCCATATAGGAGTTCAAAGGGGGAGAAACCAGTGGATTCCTGGGGCACCTCAATATAAGCAAATAGGAGGTGCGGCAGGTAATGCTCCCAGTCCTTCCCCTGTGACTACACAAAGGTTTTGAGCATCTGCTTCAGGGTCCCATTAAACCTTTCACATAAGCCATTGATCTGGGGGTGGTATGGGCTAGTCACTAGGTGTTCTACCTGCACTTTTTTTACATAGACTCTGCATCAGGCCAGACATAAATTGGGTGCCCTGATCAGTTAGCATTTCCTTAGGGAAACCTACCCTTGAAAAGATACCCAATAAAGCATCAGCCACTTTATCAGCCCTGATAGATGACAGGGCCACCGCCTCTGGGTAGCGAGTCGCATAATCCACTACCGTCAGAATGAATCTTTTCCCTGAAGTGCTTGGGATAGCTAGGGGCCCTACTATATCCACAGCCACCCTCTCAAAGGGCTCAGTCACTATGGGAAGGGGAATTAAAGGGGCATGACCCACCTCTTCAGGTTTCCCCACTTTCTGACATGCAGGACGGGAGAGACAATAATTAGCAACATCAGTACCCATCCCCAGCCAATAAAAGTGAAGGGACAACCGAGTTTTGGTTCTCTGTACCCCTAGATGTCCTGCCATAGGAATTTCATGGGCCACTCCCAACAGTTGCGCTCCAAACTGTTTAGGTACCACTAACTGTCTCTCAGCTAGCCAGGGATCCTGTCCCTCCACTGGAATGGACTCCCGGTACAACCTCCCTTTATCCCAGTACACTCTCTCTTTATCAGAGTCAGCAGTCAGCTGCCTAGCTAGGTCCCTGATCTTCTCTGCTGTGGGATCAGTCCCCTGGGCCTGCTGAAAATCCTGACTCTGGCCAATTATTAGTTTCTGAGCTGTGTGAGGCCCCCACCTTCCTTATCAGTGTTCTCCCCTGGGTCCTCGGGCTGAAGCACCCCCTGCTCCCTAATCTGGGCAGACTGCTGTCGGGTTATCACTGATACAGAGGGGCCCTCCCCCTCTGGCACTACTTTCACACACTTCAGGTACTGAGGGATAATTGGTTCACACACCAACAGACTGTCATTCTCATTCAGCTCTCTCTCTCACTCTCTGTCAGTGCATCCTTCCACATGTTCATAGGGCACTACAGACATGTCTGGTTCAGGTAAAGGCTGCATCACACACACACCCTGCCCCCCCTTCCCTTCAGCACATATCTGGGCATAGTTACCCCTAGTCTCTTGTACATTTGGGCCCCTATCTTGTTTATCTAGGTCACAGGTATCATAATCAGGTATATACTGTGACAATAATCTACCCAAATCAGTACCAAGCAATACATTTGTAGGAATATTATTTGACACTCCCACATCTCTTAACTCTATTCCTGCTCCCCAATCTAGATATACTTGTGCCATAGGCACTGCAGGCTGTACTCCCCCAATCCCTTTCACTGCTAGAGTCTTTCCAGGGATAATGTCCTCCGAGCTAACTAACTCTGGACGCACAATAGTCACTTCTGCACCCATGTCACGAAGCCCCAATGTTACCTTATCTCCAACAGTCACAGGTTGTAAGTTCTCATTGGTACTTTCCTCTGGCCGGGTTACAAACAAAATAGAAGAGGATAATCCTGAGGAGCGGCCTCCACCTGCTGATGCTGAAGGTTTCTTTCTCTCTGGGCAGTTAGTGCTGATGTGACCCATTTTTTGACAAGCATAACACTTGCGGGTATCTCCCTGCCCAGGTGCAGCACCTGCCCCTCCTTTCCCAGAGGGAGCAGATACACTAGACAAAGGCACAGCAGGTTTTGTGAAGGGGGGTCATGCAGCAGCTCCTTTCCAGGTGGATCCCCCTTAGAAAAGCATTTTCTCCCATTCCCTGGGGACCTGTTGGCTGTGTAAAAATCAGCCAGCTCACCAGCTTCCAAGTCTGTTATGGGTTTACGGTCCAAAACCCATTCTTGAACTTCTGCTGGGCACAGCTGCATGAATTGCTCCTTCACGATCAAATCATCCAGCTTTTCTATAGTGGCAAACTTTAGCCCTCTGACCCACTGTTTAAAGGCTGTCATCAAGTTCCCAACAGCTTCAGTATAGCTCTCTGACAAACCTTTCTGAAGAGAACAGAATTTCTTCCTGTACACCTCAGGAGTAAGATTATACCTCCTCTGCAGTGCAGCTTTAATGGAATCATAGTCCTGATCAAACTCTTCAGTTTAGTTCAGCAAAAGTCTCCAGTGCAGGACCTTTCAGACCAGGGGTAAGGTACTTGGCCCACTGTTCCCTTGGCAGCTGGAACTGTCTGCAAACTTTCTCAAAGCTACGCAGGAATATATCCACATCGCCATCTTTCTCCAGAGTGGGAAAATTCTCTGCACGCACTCTAGGAACAGGTGGGTCTCTAGGTTCACTAACAACAGGTGAGACCATCCCTCTCTCCAACCGTACAAGCTGTAGCTGATACTCTCTCTCAGCCTGTCATTCAGCAGCCTGTCTCTCATAAAATTTTGCAATCAGCTCCATGCCCAAACTGGCATTCACGGAGCCCATATGTTTCAGAGCAGTTTGCAAATAACAGTCCAATGGATCCTCAGATCCTGATGAATCATTGCCCACAGCTGCAGATACCTATCCTGAGGCAGCTTGGCTGTTATCATATTCCAAAAGAGCTTGTATTAGTCCATCTTTGTTCTTTCCACGTGTTGGAATATCACGCTCCTGGCATAACAGTGCCAACACTTCTTTAGTCTGCTGCTCGTATGACTCCATAGCAAAAATAAAATAGAAAAGAAAAACAGAGAATAGGGAAGGGGACTGTTTGCAATGTGTGACTATATAATGCACTGAGTTTTAGCCTTCGGAAATTGTGAGAGTCACAATTTCTTTTTAGTACCAGGATTTTCACACTAGCAAATCCACAAGCACTAAAATCTAATAAAAAAAAATGATCTACACCGCTGCCCACCAATTTGTGATGAACCAAGGTTATCCAACCCTGCGCCAGTCACTTATTTGGCACAGAAAGGGTTATCAGACCCCTTCTACTCTCACTTATAGGTCACAATCTAGCCACACCAGGCCAGCTTGTGATTTAGTTCAGTGGGTGCAAAGGTTAACAACACTCTCCAGTCTGTACTAGACGTAAAAGAAATGCCCCAAAACTCCCCTTTAATGCCACCCACACTAAACTAACTACAATATCTAAGCTGCCACCACAAATCCTAAGAAAAAACCCAGACTTACACATTAACTCTCTGAGTACAATTTAGCAGAAAAATAACCTAAATTATACAGTTCTAATATTCCAGTCTCTTTCAGTAACGTGGTTCAACTATTAGACAAAGGCCAAACTTAATAAAAGGATTATTTATTATGCCAAAAATATTATGCACAATGCATTATTAATAAAAAATTGTTACAAATAAAATTACACACGCAAACAGGTTAAAATAAAAAGGGAGAAAAACAGACTGAATACTTTTCTAGTTCCAAGATCTGTGCCAGGGGCTGGCATGAAAGCAATGGTCCTTACCATGTAGAGCAGCTCCCCTTGTAAGAATGACCAATTTCAGTGTTAACACACAAGACCCTTATACCTTTTTTCCATAGATCAGGTTGCCTGACCACACCCTCCTGGGCGGGCTAAGAAACCCCCCTGTTTTTAAACACATATAGGCATTAGACCAATGTCCTTTTCTTGACCTCATCAGGATATGGGACTGAGGCCCTGTTTTCTATCATGTATTCTACTGACAGTCTAAGCCATAAAACTCTATCCTGTTTACACTGCCAAGCATTTATGATGCTCCTGGCACTTCAAAGAAACACAAACCAAGGACATAATTCTTCTTGAAAAGCAGACAACTGTTTTTAGCTCACAAACTGAACAGAATTAACCCCTTCTCAGCTAAATCCTGAGGTATTCGTGACATTTACGTTTAAATGGGGGAGGAGATACCTCCCACGTTCCATGAAACTAGATTGAGAATTGACTGCATTTTATTAAAATCACACTAATAAAGAGTAAAAAGTACAGAACCATCTAAATTCCTAAAGACCGTGCCAGGCCAGTGTTGTCGAGAGGAAAGAGAGAGGAAAAAAGAACGGACAAACCAGCAAACCATAAACAAGTTTTCCAAAATCCTGTAACAGAGTATCACAAATAGGAGTATTTTCCATTTAGACTCTCTAATATCAGGCATAGTTACCTGCCTTAAAAACATGAAATAATAAAAAAAGAAGAAACTGTACATTATTACCAATTACACTTTAGTTGGTAATATATTTTATGAAACACTCTAAACACTCTAAAATATATCTAACATTATCTAATATTAACCTTAATGTTCCTTTTTTACATAGTAGGATTCGGCCTCCTCTGTGGTATTTAAAGTGATGATACCCTCTGCCTCGGCTATTATTATTTTAGTAGGGTATCTTAAAGTAGCTTTTATACCCGCTATTATTAAGCTTGTGCAGTATGGTGCCATCACTTTTCTTTTTGCCGATGTATCTGAAGAAAAATCTTGGAAGATGTGAATTTGTTTTGAACCTATAATTAGAGGTTGTTTTTTCCTGTGCTGTCTCATTAGATTAATTTTATCATGGAAGTTTAAATATTTTATTATAACCATCCGTGATCTTATATTCTCGTCCGGATATTTTCTACTATTCCCAGTTCTATGTGCTCTTTCAACCTGTAGTTTGTCTAATGGTGCCTGAAGCCCCAATAGTTGAGGTAATATACTTGCCCCAAATGTTAATAGGTCAGTGAATTCTGGACTCTCAGGTAGGCCAACAATTCTAATATTATTACGACGTGATCTGTCTTCAAGATCATCAATTTTAGCTTGCAGAATTTGAATCTTGTCCGCCTGATTTATATTAATCTCTTCTTGTAAATTGTATTTATCTTCTAAGTCAGAGACCCTTGATTCAACCTCTATTATTCTTTTTGAAAATTGTTTCATCTCAAGTGAGAGTCCAGCAATCTCTTTTTTTACTGAGTCAAATTGTGGTAACAATAGTTCAGCTAACTGGTTAAGTGTCAGTTGTTTTTTTGGGCTGATTAGTGTGTGTGGTTGCATTTCTAAAGACGAGTCTGGGCCTGTATCATATACCATTTTGTTTTTTTTTATCTTTCTTCAATAGCATAGCGGGAGATCTGGGTTTTGTGCTTGTGATATACTTTTCCATAAATTATATATATCTCTTAGATAACGTGAAGCAATTGTGAAGTGTGTATGTTTATAAGTATATATATACACATATATATATGAATATAGTTATATGTCCCTATCTATTAGGTATCTTGTCAATCTCTCAGTACCCAACAACACAAGAGTGAGAGAAAAGAAAAAAAAAATGAAAAGGAGCTGTGCGTCAGTGAATAAGAAAGTTGTGTGTGTTCTGTGACATGTGAAGTGAAAAAAGAAAAAGAAAAACTAAAAAGTGTAAAAAACATATGTGCAAATGTATGCAACTTAGTGCTTCCACTCTCTACCCTTCCTTCTCTTTTCTCTTTCATTTCTTATCAGGAAAATCTACTTCAGGGCCCAGTTAATACAAAGCGAGTATCATAAGCCAGACACTAATGTCTATAACATCACAAGATTATGAGTTTTGCGTTAAAAGGGGTGCGGTGCTAACGAGTAGTTTTCCCTCACCGCTCACTTACAGACAGCGCTGGTATTACGGGTTTTTAGAAACCCGGCGTTAAAAGACAAAAAGTGAGCGTAGAGCAAAATTTAGCTCCACATCTCACCTCAATACCAGCGCTGCTTACGGTAGCGGTGAGCAGGTAAAACGTGCTCGTGCACGATTTCCCCATAGGAATCAATGGGGGAGAGTCGTCTGAAAAAAAACCTAACACCTGCAAAAAAGCTGCGTAAAGCTCCTATTGCAGCCCCATTGATTCCTATGGGGAAATACTTTTTATGTCTACACCTAACACCCTAACATGAACCCCGAGTCTAAACACCCCTAATCTTACACTTATTAACCCCTAATCTGCCGCCCCCGACATCGCCGACATCTACATTATAATATTAAGCCCTAATCTGCCTCTCCGGACACCGTCGCCACCTACATTATACTTATAAACCCCTAATCTGATGCCCCCAACATCGCCAAACCCTACATTATATTTATTAACCCCTAATCTGCGCCCCCAATGTCGCCGCAACCTAACTACATTTATTAACCCCTAATCTGCCGCCCACAACGTTGCTGCCACTATATTAAATATATTAACCCCTAAACCTAAGTCTAACCCTAAACCTAACCCCCCTAACTGAAATATAATTTTAATAAATCTAAATAAAATTACTATCATTAACTAAATTATTCCTATTTAAAACTAAATACTTACCTGTACCAGCAATGGGACTCTCAGGAACTCCAGGGAAATTGGTTCCCTTGGAAACGTTATTTGTTCAGAGCAGAAATTCGTCCCACTCTAGCCAGGTTCATGGAACTGGTTTCAGCCAACTCCTGAACTGCTCGGCTGGCTTATCCCCTTATCAGGGAAACATGTCCCCAGACTCTAAGGTGCCACTAAGCCTATTGTTCCCTGAGTGAGTTAATTATTGTGTATTCCCATTGTTCCCTTGAGTGAGTTGATTACCCAGTTCAAGGGGGATGTCCCTGAAAGTATATAAAATGTATGTACTCCCTTCAATAAATGTTATTCCTTTTGGTTTTACCTGAACTGAAATCCTGTCTCCTGTTTTGGGTCTGATTATTATTATTCTATATTTATAAAGTGCCAACAGATTCTGCAGCGCTGCCCATGGGTACAAAGATAAAAGTACAGTACAATACAATATAAAAGAAACCAGACAAAGTTTAACAAACAAATACAGGGGGAATTGAGGGCCCTGTCCCCATGGGAACTTACAATCTAGAGGGGTAGGAGGGTGAGAAACAGGAGGTGGGGACTGCAAAGGTGAGAATGATGTTAGTGTGGAGTTAGAAGAGGGCAGGTATTAGGCAAGTGGAATTCATTTGTTACTGATTTGGAGATAGGCTTCCCTGAACAAAAAGGTCTTAAGGTAGCGTTTAAAGGAGGAAAGGTTAGGGGGAGGTCTGACAGCTCTAGGAAGTGTGTTCCAGATGGTTGGTGCTGCACAAGAGAAGTCCTGTAGTCTAGCATGGGAGGAGGTGATGGTAGAAGATGCAAGGAGCAGGTCATTGTTGGATCTTAGAGGGTGGGCTGGAGTATATTTGTTGATGAGTGAGGACAGGTGGGGGGGGCTGCGTTGGTAAGGGCTTTGTAGGTCAGGATGAGAATTTTGAATTAAATTCTGCTGTGAATGGGGAGCCAGTGAAGGGACTTGCAGAGAGGTGAAGCAGATACATATTGTCGGGAGAGGTAGATTAGCCTAGCAGAGGCATTTAGGATGGATTGAAGAGGGGAGAGGTGGGAGAGAGGGAGGCCAGTTAGTAGGTTATTACAGTAGTCAAGTCGGGAAATTACCAGGGAGTTGATTAGCTGTTTATTAGTTTCAGCACTCAGAAACAGACAAATTTTGGAGATATTGCGTAGGTGGCTGCGACAGGATGAAGAGAGCAATTGGATGTGGGGAATGAAGGACAGATTGGAGTAAAGTGTAACTCCTAGGCAGCGGACTTGGGGTGATGGGGAGATAGTGGTGTCACCAACAGTGATTGAAAAGTTAGAAACAAGGGTAGAAAAGAGGGGGGGGGGATAAAAAAGGAGCTCAGTCTTGGACATGTTGATTTTTAGGTGGTTAGAGGCCATCCAATAAGAAATGCCACATTAGCAGAGACTGATGTGAGAAAGGACAGAAGGAGAGAGTGAAGGAGTGGATAGGTAGAGCTGAGTATCATCAGCATAGAGGTGATAGTTGAAGCCATAGCTACTGATAAGTTTACCAAGTGAGGAAGTATAAATAGAGATGAGTAGAGGACCCAGAACAGAGCCTTGAGGTACTCCAACAGACAGAGGCAATGGAGAGGAGTCGCCGCCAGCAAAGGAGACAGAAGGAAGAAGAAGAAGACCTATTAGAGAGATAAGAGTGGATCCAGGAGAGGGCAGTGTCAGAGAGCCCAAGGGAGCTGAGAGTCCATAGGAGAAGGGGATGGTTAATAGTGTCAAAGGCAGCAGGTCAAGTAAGATAAGTATTGAGTAGTGGTTGTTGTTTTTAGCAGAAAGAAGATTGTTAGTAACCTTGGCAAGGGCAGTCTTAGTTGAGTGTTGGGGACAGAAGCCAGATTGCAAGGGGTCAAGCAATGAGTTGGAGGACAAGAAGTGGGTTAGGTAATTGAAAACTAGTTTTTCCAAGACTTTTGAAGCTAGCGGAAGCAGTGATATTGGGCGGTAGTTTTCAGGAGAATTGGGGTCAAGGGAAGGTTTTTTGAGGATGGGGGTTACCTTTGCATGTTTAAAGGAAGATGGGAATGAACCGGTAGTAAGGGATAGGTTGAATATGTGAGTTAGAGCTGGAGTAAGGGTAGAAGACAGAGAAGGCATTAGATGTGAAGGGATAGGGTCAAGTGGGCAGGTAGTGAGGTGTGAAGAAGACAATAGGGAACTCACTTCATTGTCAGTGGTTGGGGGGGAAGGTGCTGAGAGTGGTGGAGGGGGTGGCCGGGGGCTGAGATGGAAGGTTGCAGTTGGGATATTACTTTGGATGGTAAGTGTTTTGTTGAAAAAGTAGTCTGCCAGATCTTGTGCACTAAAGGCAGATGAAGGGGTTGGTGCAGGTGGATAAAGGAGAGAGTTGAAAATGGAGAAGAGACGTTTAGGGTTTAAGGAGTGAGTAGATATAAGAGAAGAGAAGTAGGTTTGCTTGGCTAAGTGAAGGGCAGATGAGTAAGAATAAAGAATGAACTTATAGTGGAGGAAATCTGGTTCAGAGAGGGATTTCCTCCAGGCACGTTCAGCAGCACGGGAGCATTTTTGCAGGTAGAGTGTTTGCTTAGAGTGCCAGGGTTGGTTGACGACATTGGGTTTTGCCTATTTGGGGAGGAGCAGAACCCAAGTGCAGAGAAGAGAGTATTGTTATAGTGGGTTTTAGCAAGGTCAGGGCAGGATATCGTGGAAGTGTGGGGGAGGTGTTTTTGAATAAGGTTGGAGCATTGGAGAGGATCCACAGTGTGCAGATTTCTACAGGTGCGGGGGCGAGGGGGAGAAGTAGGTTTAGCAGTAACTATACTACTAGTATACTTATTATACTAAAAGTGACTATTCTTAAAAGGGACATGAAACGCATTGTTTTCATTCATGATTCAGAGAGTGCATGCACTGTAAAAAAAAAAAATTCCACTTTACTTATTTTATATAATTTGCTTCTTCTTCTTAGTATCATTTGTTGAAAAGTTTACCTACAGGTAGGCTGAGGCTCAGAAGCAGGAAAGGAGCTTGTTAATTATTGGTAGCTGCACATATATGACTCTTCTCATTGGCTTTTAACAATGTGTTCAGCTAGTTCCCTCCACGTAGTGACAAGTGGCTTATAAATGTATGCTCTGGTTGCATTTCTCAAGGCCTTCTCTGCTGGTATGGTCAGGTTTTTGTTAAAGGTACATGAAACACAAAATGTTTTTGCACTATAAGTTTTATTGTACTGTTTGTTCTGAAACTGCACTGATATTTTTTATAGTTTTATTTTAATTTAATAAGGTTTCTGCTGACAGCAACCATTTCTTTGTAATAAAAAAAAATGCAGATCAATAATCTCTGTGTTTGTTGTTAGTAAAGCTGAGGGCCTATGATCAGTAGTACACTACATTAGGCAGTTTGAATACGTCCCCATAGATAAGTTCTCCACTGCTCACTTTACATTTCCACTGCTCACTTTACTGCTCTTTCTTGTCCTGCTTAACTGATATGTATTTTTTATGAGCCTGCCTTCCTTTTTATTAGCCTCAATAAAGTTTTTCATATTTTTATCTTATGGGGCCATTGTGGATTTATCATACATGTTCTGAGCTCACTCACTGAAATGGAGAGGGAATATTTTTGCTATTTTCATGTGGAGTACAGGGACTCCACCCCACCTATATATCTCCGTTTCTAGTTAGAGTGAGCCGTGACCAGAGAGAGAGCCACAAATCACTGGAGGAGATTCCGGAGGCCGGACCTATGGAGCTATACACGTAGAGTGGAATGACGTAGAACGTCCAGGAGCGGAGCTGTACATTCTCATCTGGACATACTGAATACCAGACAGGCTGTAGCCTGTTGTGCTGTAGCGAATACAATTGGAAACACACAGACGACACGCTGCTGCATTCGGCAAACAGTTTACCCGGAGAGCCGCAGTGGATAACATACAAGCAGATATCGGCCACGGAAGAGATGGTTTGCCGAGGATAGTGCAGTAAGTAACTCTTTATCTTGTTTTGACACACATCTGTTGCGCCAACTTATTTGCGCTCTCTTGTTACAAATTGTCTGTGGTAATTTTGACCAACGCTTGTGCGGACCTTTTATTACTACAGCACACAGACAATTAAGCCCACTATCCTTTGGCACTAAACTCAGGTTTTCATATTACCCGGGGTCTCTAACAGTATTATTATCTCTATAAGTTGATTCCGGATGGGATTATTAACCTGATTGTTTCTATACAGCCGTTCCGTGGTGACTTACGTGGACAGAACATTTTTGACAGATTTCATGGTACATGACTAAGCTTACTATATGTTGGCACCTATAGCCATGCACAGGTCTTACATATTACCCGGTGCTTTCTCTGGCAGTATCTCTGTTGCAGAGACTGTATCTGGATGGGATGGTTAAACTGATAACACTCTTGCAGCTATTCTGAAACCTATATCTGTCAAGCTCAGCCTCCTACTTACTAACAGTATCTACCTACATGACATATGCAGCACTTCCTATATTTACTATAGAACATATTCTGTATGCATACACCTGGAGCATATGAACATTTGGATCTGGATTTAAAATACTGCATAGCTTCCATAGGTCCTGGTCCAGCTATATACTGGTACTTTGTTTCATTTGTTTCTACAGCTCTGAAATATGTTGAATATGCCCTTTGACTTCCCTCCCTCCCCCTCAGAATGCTGGTTGACTTGAAAACATTACATGCTTCCACTGACAGACTGTGAGAAACTGTCAATGTATTCTGCTGCTCCTTCTTGGTTTGCATTCATCTGATAATGCCTCAGAACAGTATCCACCAACCAAAAATTAAAAATGAAAGTTTTAAAAGAAAATAAAGTTTTTGTTTTGTTTTTTTCCATTTTCACACGTTTTAGTTTTCCGCAAAGCAAATACAACAAAAATGCTATTTTGGTTGTTTTCTTTGATTCTTCCGAAAATGTGTGTGTGTGTGTTTTATTGCAATACATGTTATAAATCTTTTAACAGAGATATGGTATATGACAAGATGTTGCACTGAGAGAGGCTCAAAGTGTACATGCATGGGTGTACAAATAAACACACATACATCTACCTTCCCCCATTCCAGTCCATCACCTTCTTGATAATATATGTGTGTGTGTATCTATGTATATATTATAAATGTGTTTTGTTATGCATATATCTTAGACTTATTACTTCAGGTTTCCAAGAGCTCTAAATTTTGTTCAAAAGCAATTACAAAGTGAAGAAGTCAGCACAGAATTAAAAGTTCATCTTTAATTTAACTCAAATAAAATCATGTACAGAAAATAGACTGGCCAAACGCACCTAACGCATTTCGGCAAAGGGCCTTATTCATAGATGCTTTAATTCACTCTCAACTATATCCATATTTAAAAAACAGACCAGGTCGTGATTGGATAATACAATTCATGTGAACTAACGTGTCTTATTATTAAGATGGACATCAATTATTACTGCAGTACTCCTATTTTCATTTTACACTTAGTGTTTTCAACATATAATAAAACTGCAGAATGATATTGTTAAGGACATACCTAAAATAAAATAAAAATATCAACACTCGATATGAGATTACAATATCAAATGACATAATAAGTGAAACTGCATAATTACAATGTTGGACAACTCTATAAAAGTTTCACAAAGATCTATCTTTTGTAGACATTTATGAAACTATTAATACCAGAACATCAAATTATTAGTTAATTCTATAATACAGATTAGCATATAAAAAACAAATCTATATTTGCACCATCAAACCGCCAACACCCAGCTCATCTAATTTAAAGGCACCAACTATGGACCTTATTACCAGGGAAAATAAAGGGGCAATATATAATTAATATAAGCTACATGATTAACTCTCAAATACTCTAGAGTGCAGAGTTTAACTATTCCCAAAAAATAATTAAATCAAAATGCCTTAGAGACCCTAGTTTCAAAAGACTTCTCACTCAAGGAGCAACCTCAGTTTGTCTCCACCCCATTGGAGAGGACAACCTTCTCAATTGCTTGGCATTTAAAAAATTGTGTATTACAACTGTGTCGTCCATTTAAAAAATTGTCTGTTACAAGAGTTGGTTGGTTGCACCACCCGCGAGCACGGGTTACCATGATGCCGGGTTGCTATGACGCCGGGTTGCCTTGTCGCGATTGTTATGATGCAGTTTCTCTTTTGATGCAGTCCATCTCACGTCATGTTTGATGCCTTGTGCTGGTTTACGTACGTTGCATCATTCTCAACACATCATTCTCACATCATCTTTGGCGCCCCTTTTCCTTTAAATTCCATTCAGTTTCCCTGTTTTATTGCCCTAGTATTATCTATCTCGTGGGTGTGCTTTGTTCTTATATTTTGGAAATCAAATTCTGGCTTCTGACTCGGACCTCCTTTGACCATTCTTGTGATTTCACTCTGTTTGTTGCCCGATTGGTTTTGATCTTGGATCTCCCTGACTAAGCTTTTGGACTCTGATTCTGTTTACTGTGACCATTTTGGTTTGACCCCCTGGCTTGTCGACTCTGCCTTGACCTTTCCGGTCATTTCCTGGTACATAGCTCCTTGCTGTTTTCCTGGTGCTCAGTCATCCTCCTCCTGTGTTCTTTCACTACTATCCCTAAGATTTTTCGTTATCACTCCCCTTGATGCCGGGATAACAAGACTACTGACCAGGATTGGTTTGATAGCAAACTATCCGAAATATCCTAACAGCACATTAGGGAGCAACTTTCTGACATACGTATACTGGATAAATGTTCAGCTTTGGCCAAGCATTTTAAACAATTTCTATGAAATGCCTAGGTATAGTATATAAGATCAGAATGAAATAAGATAATTTCAAACTTTCTCAAAAACATGCTAGACCTAGACAGGCATTCTATGTAATGCATGAATTTCAAACTTTGCTGTAACATACACACACAGTAGTGTGCAGAGGTTTTACGCAGGTATGAAAAAATGCTGTAAGGTAAGAATGCTTTTAAACATAGAAATGTTAATATTTTTTTATCAATAAAGAAAATGCAAAGTGAGTGAACAGAAGAAAAATTTTAATCAAATAGTTTGTGCGACTACCCTTTGCCTTCAAAACAGCATAAATTCTTCTAGGTACACTTGAGCAAAGTCAGGGATTAGGCATAACATTAGGTGCATGGATTAAACAATGATTCCAAGCAGGTGCTGATGATCATCAATTTAATATGTAAATTGAAATAAAATTATTTACTGAAATAGAAAACAGCTGTGCAGGAGGAATAAAACTGGGTGAGAACATCCCAACTTTGTTAACAAGGTGAGGTTACTGAAGACAGTTTAATGTCAAAAGTCATACACCATGGCAAGACTGAGCATGAGCACAGCAACAAGACACAATGTAGCGACATACACTACATCAGCAAGGTCTCTCACAGGCAGACATTTCAAGGTAGACAGGGGTTTTCAGATCTGCTGTCCAAGCTCTTCTGAAGAAGCACAAAGAAATAGTCAACATTGAGGATCATAGACACAGTGGTCAGCCGAGATAACTTGTGCAGCAAATGAAAGACACATCATGCTTACTTCCTATCACAATCAGAAGATGTCCAGCAGTGCCATCAGATCAGAATTGGCAGAGACCAGTGGGACCCTGGTATACCAATCTACTGAGAAGTCTGGTGTTAATTGAAGATTTTGAGGCCAAAAAGCCACACATCTGATGTGGAAAGAAAGCTAAGCAACTTAACTATGCACAAAAACACAGGAAAAGGGCTGTACAAAATGTGGCCGCAGGTTCTCTGGACTGATGAGTCAAAAGATGAATTATTAGGTTGTAGAAGAAGGCAGTTTGTTTTCCAAACAGATAGAGAATTGTACAGGAGTGAGTATCTGCAGGCAAAAGTGAAGCATGGCAGAGGTTCCTTGCAGGTTTGGGGCTGCATTTCTGCAAATGGTGTTTGTTAGAATTGTATTTTCAATGCTGAGAAGTACAGGCAGATACTAACCCATCATACAGTACCATCAGTTTGACTCCAAATATATTCTGCAACATGAAAATGACCCTAAACATACAGCCAAAGTAATTAAGAACTATCATCAGTGTAAAGAAGAACAAGGAGTTGTGGAACTGATGGTTTGGTCCCTACAGAGCCCTAATCTCAACATCATTGTGTCTGTCTGGGATTACATGAAGAGACAGAAGCACATAAGACTGCTTAAATCCACAGAAGAACTATGCTTAGTTCTCCAAGATGTTTGAAATTACCTACCTGCCGATTTACTTAAAAACCGGTGTGTATGTATACCTAGAAGAACTGATGCTGCTTTGAAGGCAAAGTGTAGTAAAGCAAAATATTGATTTAAATTTTTCTTTTGTTCACTAATGGCTAAATTATAACTTTTGCGTTATGGTGCGGTACAGCTATACCGCTAAAAAATTGGCCATTACGAGTGGAATGGCCGGTAACGCATATTACAAGTCGCTGCGGTACGGCTATATCACAAGCATTTTAGCCTTAATGCAACCCTCCATTCCACACTCAAAAATGAGGTTTGAGTACGGGATTTTCCATAGCGCCGTATTACAGTTTGTCCGGGCCAGCTAAAATGCTTGTGTTATAGCCTATACTGACACAAGCCATTCCGCGATCTGAGACCAGTAGTTATGGATTTTGCGAAACAAAATTGTTTCACAAAACTCATAACTAAAATGTTACAAAGTACACCAACACCCATAAACTACCTATTAACCCCTAAACTGCCAACCTCCTGCATCCCAAATACTATATTAGATTTATTAACCCCTAATCTGCCTCCCACCCACATCGCCGACACTAAAATTAAACTATTAAACCCTAAACCGCCGACGCCCCCACATTGTCAACACTAAATAAATCTAGTAACCCCTAAACCATCGACCTCCCACATTGCCAACACTATAATAAAGTATCAACCCTTAACCTCCAGACCCCCACATTGTAACTAATAAACTAAACCTATTAACCCCTAAACCGCTGCCCCCCACATCACAAAACACTAAATTAAACTATTTAACCCCTAAACCTAAACACCCTCTAACTTTAAATTAAAAATTACAATATAACTATATTAAAATAAATAAAAACTTACCTGTGAAATAAAAAAAACTAAGATTAAACAATAAATTAACCTAACCTAACATAACTATTCTAATAAAATAAATAATAATAAAAAAACTTAACACTACAAAAAATAAAAAAACCTAAATTACAAATTTAAATAAACCTAATACTACGAAAACATTTTAAAAATCTTACATTACAAAAAATAATAAACACTAAAAATACGAAAAATAAAACCTGCGCTGGATGTCATCGCCGGTCATGGACAGCTCCGTGCCACCGGGATGAAGATAGAAGATGGTACCGCGATGGAGGAAGATGTTGCCCCCCTGGATGAAGAGTTCTCGCCGCCTGGATGAGGATGGATGACCTGACTTGAGGAACCATGAGTAGATATTCTGGGGGGGGTGTTTTCATTTTTTTAGGTGTTTTTTTTTTAGATTAGGGCTTTGAGCAGTAAACAAGCTTAATGCCCTTTTAAGGGCAATGTCCATACAAATGCCCCTTTATCGGCAATTGTTTGCTTAGGATTTTTTTAGACTTAGGTTTTTTTAATTTTGGGGGGTTGGTTGGGTGCAAGGTTTTACTGTTGGGGGGACTTTGTAATTCTCTGTGGGTAAAAGAGCTGTTTAACTTACAGCAATGCCCTACAAAAGGCCCTTTTAAAGGACCAGTCAACACTGTAGATTTGCATAATCAACAAATGCATGATAATAAGACAATCGAATAGCACTTAGTCTGAACTTCAAATGAGTAGTAGAGTTTTGTTAAATAAATTGCAAAGTTATGTTTATTTCCACTCCCCCTGTATCATGTGACAGCCATCAGCCAATCACAAATGCATATACGTATATGCTGTGAATTCTTGCACATGCTCAGTAGGAGTTGGTGACTCAAAAAGTGTAAATATAAAAGACTGTGCACATTTTGTTAATGGAAGTAAATTGGAAAGTTGTTTAAAATTGCATGCTGCATCTGAATCATGAAGTTTAATTTTGACTTGAGTGTCCCTTTAAGGACTATTGGTAGTTTATTGTTAGGTAAGGGGGTGTTTTTATTGGGGGGGGGGGCTTTTTATTTTTATAGTGCTATTAGATTAAGCATACTTGTTTTTATTTTTGATAATTTCGTTTAATTTTTTTGTAAACTTAGAATTTTTTATTTTTCATATTTTTAGTGTTTATTATTTTTTGTAATGTTAGATTATTAAAATGTTTTCGTAGTATTAGGTTTATTTAAAATTGTAATTTATGTTTTTTATTTTTTCGTAGTGTTAGTTTTTTTTAATCATGTAATTTAGGATTTTTAATTGTTAGTTTTTTTATTTTATTAGAATAGTTATTTCAGGTTAATTCATAGTTTAATCTTAGTTTTTTTTATTTCACAGGTAAGTTTTTATTTATTTTAAGATAGTTATATTGTAAGTTTTAATTTAAAGTTAGGGGGGTGTTAGGTTTAGGGGTTAATAGTTTAATGAAGTGTTTTGCTATGTGGGGGCTGGCGGTTTAGGAGTTAAAAGGTTTAGTTTATTAGTTGCGATGTGGGGGGGGGCTGGAGGTTTAAGAGTTAATACTTTATTACAGTGTTTGCGATTTGGGGGGCTGGCAGTTTAGGGGTTAATAGGTTTATTTAGTGTCAGCAATGTCAGGGGGTGGCGGATTAGGGATTAATCGTTTTATTTAGTGTCAGCGATGTTGGGGAGAGGCAGTTTAGGGGTTAATAACTTTAGTGTCGGCGATGTCTGAGGCAGCGGATTAGAGGTGTTTAGACTAGGGGTTTATGTTAGGGTGTTAGGTTTAAACGTAATTTTCTTTTCCCCATAGACATCAATGGGGTTGCGTTACGGCGATCTCCATTCCGCGATCGCAGGTGTTAGTGTTTTTTTTAATTTTTTATTTTGAAAAAGCTTTATTTAAGTTATAGCAGGCAGTATAAACATGTTACTGTGATCATACAAATGAAAAGTTCAGCATGATTGAGACCACCCAAAAGAGGGTCCCATTACAAACTTGTCTGCAAAAATTCAACATGTAACCATAAAATAACGGAAACAACATAAGTTAAACAGAATGCAATATTGTCTTTGCAGGAAGACGTGAAAATATCTGTAGAAGAGTTGAAATGTTTCACTCGATCTAAAGTGGTTGGGAATGCGGAGAGGATTCTAAGGAAGGAGAGGTGTGGTCATGTTGTTGGTGATACTTGATTTAGATATTCTTCCCAAAGGAAACAAATGGATTGATAGTCATTCAGACGTTTACTGTGTGTGTAGTGGTATTTTTCCAGCTGTAGGGAGTGGGAAGTTATCTCTTTCCAAGTGTTAATTGATGGGAGGTGTGATGATTTCCAATTTTTTAGGATAAGTCTTTTTGCTGAGTTTACCATAATAGTCAGCAATGTGAGTCCCAATTTACACTTTATTTTAGTGAATTTATTGAAAAGGAAAAAACAAATATTTAGGTCTAAGGTAATTGAGAGTGCCTTTTCTATTTCGGCCTTGATCATTAGCCAGTAGGATTGAGCGATGGGGCAAGTCCACCAAATATGAGTGGGAATACCTTCTATGTTGCAGCTTCTCCAACAGGTTGGGGAGGTTGTGGGAAAAATTATATGTAGACGGGAAGGAGTGTAATACCATCGGCATAGGAAATTAACATTCATCTCAAGTGTGTATATAGAAGAATACGATTTGGTCATATGTTGCCATGTTTTTAGAGTCTGATGTGCACCTATCTCTTTTTCCCATTTATCTGCGTAAGGAGGGAGTGAGGTGGTATAAGGTTGCATGAGAATTTGATATGAGGTTGATAGGAGACCCTTATTTAAGGTTTCTCTGATGCAGATGTTTTCAAAATTAGTTAAGCTGCGCGTGAGTTGGGTTGTGAGCAGGTTTCTCATGAGGAAATCTGATATCTGGGTGTAGCGAAACCAATTTTCATATGCAGGGCCTAAATGAGGGATAATCTCGATTTGGGGTTTGGGTTTGCCATTGTCTATGAGGACATGGCAAGGGATAGATTTGATAATATGAGGTTGCGGTATTGTTTGCTCTGGCTGTTGGAAGGGGAAATCTACATTTTCTGAGATAGGGATCAGGGATGAGGGTATTGTGGATATGTAGCTATGTTTTTTAATTGATTTATCCCATAAGTGAAAAGTTTCTGCAATAATTGACGAAAGATAGGTGGGTAGGTTCCTCGATTTCAGGGAAAGCAACACTTGCTTACAAGATGGTTTGTGCTGGACAGATGGTGTTCTAAAAGAACCCATTCTTTGTGTGATGAGTGTCTGCACCAGTTGATGATTCTGGTGAGAAAAGTGGCCAAATCTGTACTGCTGCAGGTCTGGGATTCCCAGGCCTCCTAGATCTTTTGGGCGATAAAGTGTTGCGGTTGCGATTCGGGGTCGTTTATGCTGCCAGATATATTTTGTGATCAGTTTTTGTATATTATGCATTAGTGACAACGGTAAAGGGATGGGGAGAGTCTGGAAGAGGTACAGTATCTTGGGAAGAAGGATCATTTTGACAGCATTGATCCTGCCTACCCATGACAAGGGTTTGTTGCTCTAAAAGCTTAGGAGAGCTTATGTCGTTGTGGTTATGGCTTTAAAATTTGCGTCTATTAATGTGGTCTTGTAAGGAGATATATGTATTCCTAAATATTTGATAGATAGTTGCTGCGTGCGAAAAGGAATTAGTGTTTGCATTATTTTCAGTTCGTCCGTCAGAAGTCCGATAGGAAGAAGTTCTGATGTGGAAATATTTATTTTGAAATCGGAGAAGGAACCATAGGTATGTAGGGTGTGGAGGAGGGGGGGAATCAAGGAGACTGGTTGTGTAAGTGTTAAGAAAATGTCATCCGCCTATATAGAGAAGTTTTATATTCATAGTGGTCGAATTTGAATCCTTGGATAGTGGGATTATTCCGTATATGGGAGGCCAAGACCTCCATGGCAAGGATAAATAGTATTGGAGAGAGGGGGCACCCCTGTCTTGAACCGTCAGATATCCGAAATGGGGAAGATAGTGTATTGTTTAGTTTGACTTTGGCTATTGGTTGATTGTATAGTGAAATTACTTTTCCCTATGAAGGTCTGGTCAAAACCACATTTTGTAAGTGACGTCCGTAAAAATTGCCAATTTAGCCTATACAAGGCTTTCTCTGCGTCCATAGAAATCAACGCAGAGGAGATTTTGTGGTTGTGGGCAAATTCCATAAGGTGCAAAATCTTGGTAGTGTTATCCTTTGTTTCCCTATAGGGAGTAAAGCCTGCTTGATTTAAATGAATTAAAGATGATAGTATAGTGTTAATGCGGGTAGCGAGTATTTTTGCGTACAGTTTAATATCTGTGTTGAGAAGAGATATTGGGCGAAAATTCACCGGTATGGTAGGTGGTTTCCCTGGCTTGTGGATAACTACCACATGTGCCTCTAGCATGGATTGGGGAAAGGGATTGTTGTGAGATACTTTGTTAAATAGGCATGTGAGGTGCGGTGTAAGTGCTGATGAGAATGTATAGTAGTACTTGCCTGACAGTCCATCAGGACCTGGACTTTTCCCATTATTTCAAGATTTAATGGCTGCAAGCATTTTGTGATTTGAAATAGGTTTGTTAAGGTCTTTAAGCTGGTCAGATGATAGTATGGGTAATTGTGCGCTGGAAACGTATTCAGTCATGGACAAGGGCATTGATTGTGTTGGCGTGTCCGTGTGGAGGTTATAGAGGGCGGAGTAGTAGTCATGAAAAGATTGAAGGATATCCTTAGTAGTTTTAAAGGTGATTGAGGAGTTAGGTTGATGGATTTCGTATATGTGTGACTTTAATCTTTTCTTTTTCAGTGCCCTGGCCAGTAATTTGCCTGATCTGTTATTTTCGTAATAGAACATACTCTTTGTTTTGATGCGTAGTGCTTGATATTCAATTTGTAAAAAACTATCTAGTGTGAGTCTAGCCTTATGCAGGTCATTTTTTATAAGGGGGTCAGTTGGGGATAATTTATGGGCATGGTCTAGTCTAGCAAATGAGTCTGTCAAGTTTTTGTAGGATTGTCTTTGTGCTTTTAAATGTTGGGCTTTGAGCTTTATCAGTTCCCCGCGAAGCACACATTTGTGTGCCTCCCATAAGGTGTATTTGCTGTTGACAGAATGCTGGTTAAGAGTGAAGTATTTGGCAATGGTTTTGCTAAGTTGTGTAACTGTGTCAGAGTTGTTGAGAAGGGTTTCATCAAGTCTCCATTGATATGGTGTTAGGGGTGTGTTATGCCAGGATATTTGAAGTTTTACAGCGGAGTGGTCGACCAAAATATAGGAGAAATATCACACCTATTAACTAAGGCTAGTGCCGCTTGATTTGAAAGTATATAATCAAGACGACTGTAAGATTTGTTGGGATGAGAAAAAAATGTGTAATCGTGTGTGTCTTGGTGAATGAAACTCCAAGTATCATAAAGGTTAAGGTCTCTCATACCTTTCCATAGAGTGTTTGTAATTTTTTTTTTGATATTTTGATGTTGGGATTTGAGCTATCCTTAGAAGGGTGTAAGGGGATATTGAAATCTCCTGCTATAAAGGTAGGTCCTTTAGTGATATCTGTAATTTTGTTAAGGATGTTTTTAAAGAATGCTTTTTGATTGGTGTTCGGGGCGTATATATTTATAAAGTAAGCCTAGCAGGGCCAAATATCTGCCTTCAGAGTCTTTAGCAGATTGTATTAGCATGAAAGGGATTGATTTATTGATAAGGATGCTAACTCCACCTCTTTTAGAACTGTTTGAACTATGGTAGTGGGTGGTATAAATCTTACCAAAATAGGCTCTTTATTACGTTTAAAGTGTGTCTCCTGGAGAAACAGGATATCCACCTGTCTTCTGGATAGATCTAGCAGGGCTTTTGATCGTTTCTGGGGTGAATTTAGACCTTTTGCATTTTGGGACAGAAGGGTTAACTTCTGCACTGCTTGTTTGGTATCGTTAGCCATTAATGTAGTTGGGGAGGTAAAGAGATATCTGACAATTAAGGAAGGGGGGCCTCACTGTGATGCAGAGTATGTGTAAGAGTGAATGGTTTCCTGTGAATAGGAACAATATTTTTAATGTACGTTTCAGTAATGAAAACATCATGATAAACAATGAAATATTAACGACAATACAGAACATGAAGTTGCCAACAAGGTAAACAAAAGGAAAAGAAAGAAAAAGAGGAAAGAAAACTCTCTTTCTATGATAGGGCATAAATGAGAGTAAGTAGGGGGTATGACCACTACTAGCCCTATAGTGTATAGATCTAGTTATATTGGTAGAGCAGAACATCCTGGCCAAGGGGAGTTTAGGACGGGAGGGGTAGGGGGATAGAGGGGTTGGAAGGGTGGGGAGGCTGGGGCAGGGGTGAGATGGGAGGTTGGAAGAACGGGAGTTATTGTACGGGAGTACAAGTAAATAAATAAATACAGAGACCTGTAAAATGCAAAAGGGTTACAAACACATGGTACATTTACTTGCCCGATCTTGCGGGGAGCTTTAATCATGAGTCCATACAATATACCAAGTCTTTACAAACTAATGGTGAAGGAGTTGCTAGGTGGAGAGATTTGGTTTATTCTTTTTCTGTAGGATGGTATGCCATGATTCGGCTGGTGGGTGTTGTCTCTTGGGTAAAGAAGACGTGGTGTGAGCAAGTGAGGAGGACCCAGAAAGGGAGTCTAGGTCCAGTGTGGAACAAAAATTTGAGATATCTTCTGGAGTCCTACATATGTGGCAGGAATTGTTCCTGATGGTCCAGATGTGCGTCAGGAATCCCCAGCGGCATGGAATCTTTTTATTCCGTAATAAGGTGGTGATTGGAGCGAACTCTTTCCTTTTCTGTAGTGTCCGTGTCGAGAGATCCTGGAAGAATTGCAAAACATTTCCTCTATATCTCACGGGTTGATTCTTTCTGGATTGTGATAAGAGCATCTCTTTTTCTTGGAAATTTTTTAAGCGAATTACGATGTCTCTGGGTGGCGCTGAGTCCAGTGGTTTAGGCCTTAGAGTTCTATGCGCTCTGACCAAAAGGATCTCTGTTGTGTAAGAGGGATCCTTAAGATGTTAAAACAAGGCTGGGAGATAGAACGGAAAGTCCCTTGGAGATTCAGGTACGCCTCTAATGCGCATGTTTTTGCACCTGCTGCGGTTTTCCAAGTCATCTAGTTTTTCCTGGAGTGACTCTATGGTTTCTTGTTGTGAAGTAAGCTGTTCCGTGAGATGCTGAATATCCTCTTTCATGGTGTCTTGGTTGCCTTCTAAGGTTTCCAACTGAAAGCCAAGTGTATGTATATCTTGCTTCATCTCGGCTAATTCTTCTCTGATGCATGACCGCACTATGTCTGCAATATCTTGTTTCGTGGGGAGATTTTGCAAGAGTGTTGTTGGCAATTGTGTGTCTGTTACTTGGGGCCTGCAATGTTGCAAATCCTGAGCAGCGTCTGTCACAGGATTTTCTTTCTGCTTATGATTTGTGGGAGACATATCTGCTGTGTCTGAACATTGTAAAACAGAGGACATTGTGAGAAGTTTACCTGTCGTGGGTATCACCAGCTTGTCTTGTTTTAAGGTACGTCTAGTTGACATGTTAAATGACATGTGCGTATAGCAAAACAGGTGTGACTGATATTTAAGGACTCCAATCCTAGAAAAATAGTGATGAAAATTTCAAGGCAGGTGAAAAAAGCAGCTTTTGTTGGTCTTAATATACTGACAGTCTCTGTAGCAGTGAGCAGATGTCACAGTAATTAAGATTTGAAGTATCCTTCTCTTCTTTACAAGAACTGGTTAGACTCTGTAATGTACTACTTTATAGGCCTTTAATATCTTAAAAGCTGGGAACTAGTAGCTAGTGGGATTTATGGCCTCTTTGTTAGTTCTTTTGTCCCCCTTTTTTTTCTATTTTTTCCTATCTGCCCCTTGCAAAAAACCACACCAGGCTGAGCTAGGTAAGGAGTAGGGCAAGCTATTACCTCTAGTACTGTGTATGTACAGAGTGTGGAGCTTTAAATGCAGATGGCTTACCCTCTCCAGTCCGTTGTAGGCCCAAGCCGGGGACTAAATTTAATCTATCGGTTTGGGTGTCCTTAATTTGTCGTGGCGGTTTCCATTGCAGGCTGGAGGGTCCTGGTAGGCCTAAATAGGCCGGATTCAAAAGCAAGCGATTTTCCTCCCAATCTTCACAGGAGATGGAGTTGGGTAACAGGGGAGCTGGATTGGGGTGGTTTGGAGGTGATTGGGGGCAGGATGACCAGGATAATCGGCTGGATAAAGGGATTAAGTGGCAGAACTCCGGTGTTCTTCTATTACTGCATCACTGTCTCTCCAGCTGTCACTCCTCATCTCTCTCTTCTTCTATTACTTCATCGCTGTCTCTCCAGCTATCACTTCTCATCTCTCTTCCTCAATTACTGCATCCCTGTCTCTCCAGCTATCACTCCTCATCTCTCTCTTCTTCTATTACTGCATCCCTCTCTCTCCAGCTATCACTCCTCATCTTCTTCTATTACTGCATCCCTCTCTCTCCAGCTATCACTCCTCATCTCTCTTCTTCTATTACTGCTTCCCTGTCTCTCCAGCTATCACTCCTCATCTCTCTATTCTTCTATTACTGCATCCCTCTCTCTCTCTCCAGTTATCTCTTCTCATCTCTCTTCTTCTATTTACTGCATCCCTCTCTCTCCAGTTATCTCTTCTCATCTCTCTCTATTACTGCATCCCTGTCTCTCCAGCTATCACTCCTCATCTCTCTCTTCTATTACTGCATCCCTGTCTATCCAGTTATCACTCCTCATCTCTCTCTCTTCTTCTATTACTGCATCCCTGTCTCTCCAGCTATCACTCCCCATCTTTCGCTTCTATTACTGCATCCCTCTCTCTCCAGCTATCACTCCTCATCTCTCTCTCTTCTATTACTGCATCCCTCTCTCTCCAGCTATCGCTCCTCATTTCTCTTTTTCTATTTACTGCATCCCTCTCTCTCCAGTTATCACTCCTCCCCTCTCGTCTTCTATTACTGTGTCAAGGTATATGTAAAGATTAATAAATATATATATTTATTTTAATCATATATTTGGCTAGTCAGTAGCAAATAATTAATTCATTCATAAAAATTAACTTCACTCATGTTCAGCTCTCCCCCCCCCCAACTTAGAATGCAAAGTTATTCTAAACACACAAGTGAGGACAATAGAACATTTGGTTTATTTAACTTTAACAGCCATTTCAAGAGACCATACGCTTAACTACCTGGAAATGTGTGATAAAATATCCTACCCTTTTACAACGTTGCCTGATAGTCTAGGTTAAGTGAGATATTTTGTGAGAAAGTAACCATTTACATTTCACATGCAAATTGACCCCATGCTATGTAAGTGGGGCAATGAAAACTTGGACAGCAAAGACAGATGTTATAGTGTAACTTTGGAATTTACTAAAAATACAGCAAATAAACATATTTGAATGTATGCCTCAGAATGTATTGAATATAGAAATTTGGGAGATTCTCTAAATTTCTAATATTACATGAGTAGTTGCTAAGCTTGATAGGTGACTATTTTAGTCGATCTACAATGTTTAACTGTGCCAGAATAAATAACCTCTGTATTTATTTTTTTTATTTTTCAAAGATGATAAATAGAAGATGCTGCATAGAAATGAATGTATATATATATATATATATATATATATATATATATATATATATTTTATTTTTTTTTAAAGTATAAAATATCTTAGCATCTGTATTTTTAAAAAATATTTGTGAACCTAAAAAGAAATGATCAATAACACTTATTTTTATTTCAGATGGATCATAGACAAAATTCATGCATGCAGAATTTGTTGGAGATGTAGAACATGCTGTATTTGTGTGAATACATATATAACAGATGTATAAATGCCATTCATTTCAGAATAATTAGCAGTATTAATTTGCTTTAATATAGTATAATGCTAATGGCACATGATGTTTCATATCAAAATAATCAGAAAATTGATATGATACTACCCAATCTACAATTAATATTGTAATTTATTGATGCAATGTTATAGTATTGTTTCAAATAATCGTTGTATGGGATAACTGTTAGAAATGAGTAAATGTATTGCTGTGTTTGTCTGTCACACTGCCCCCGGTGTTATGATGCGAGAACTACAGCCAGAAGGCTTTTTAGGCTGTTAAAAATGAAATTCCCAGGTAACCAATGGGATGATCAGATCTGAAAGGGCCAATAACAAAGCAGGTTTTCCGAAAAGGGCCTCCCATATTCTCACCCATGATGGAAACACATATAAGCTTAAGGCAAGATAGGAGAGGGACAGATTCTGCTGAGCTGACTTGTAACTGGTTGTTGGGCATGAAATACTATTTACTCTAGCAAAGCTGGTCTACCTTTTCTCATTGATTGCAAAAATATACTTATTGGTCTTCTGAGGTGAGATTAAGCCTGCTGAGTGATATTGGATATCGATTGGTGTTCATCCTGGTAAAGTATTAAAAGATTGTTGGTAGTAGATGCATATTGATTGAGGGTTTATTTTTAAAGGATAATAATTAAATATATTGTATTATAACCCTGCCATAGACTGACATATTATTTGGAGAGCACTACTGAGATTCTTATAAATATACTGACATATTATATGGAGGCACTTGCATGAGATATTATTAATATTTATAATGTTGATATAATATATTTGTAGTAAATAGAAATTATTATAAAAGAGAGAAAAAAATTCATATTTCGAAAATAATATTTTGAAAATAAATGGGGGTTTTTTGAAGATTGAAATATTGATGTTCATATTTCGAGATTAATATTGATATTTTAAAATATTGTTAAAGATTAACTTTTGAAAAATTAATAAAAATATTAATTTTATTAATTTTTGAAAAATTAATAAAAATATTAATTTTTCATATTTAAAAATTCATAAAAATATAAATTTTTCATATTTAAAAATTCATAAAAATATTGATTTTTCATATTTCAAAATTCATAAAAATATTAATTTTTCATATTTCAAAATTAATATTATTATTTTTTTTTTTAAATATTAATTTTTTTTCTTCTCTCTTTTTATTGGTAAAAAGTGTATTAGTGTTTTAATTTAACTAAATACTAAACCAATATAATAATGTCTGTAGCCAGAAGTGAATCATTTAATTCTGTACATAGCATTGAAAATGGTCCCATCACAATACCCCTTACAAGAAGTCAGGTCCTGAAAAAGGACATTATAGGGCACATTAAAGAGAAGTTTAATATTGCGGGTGAATTAAATTATTTTATGGATATGCTTGAAATTAGGGCTAAAAATATTACCGTTGATAATAATATGTGGAATGAAAAAAAAGAATTCTTCCAAGAATTATTAATGATTGATCAATGCAAGACTTTCAAAAAACAAGACAAACTAATACTAAAATCTTGGCCCCTTGTGATATGCGTTATTGACGAAATGTCGCTTAGTGTCATAGACAAAAAATTGCAAATACAGGAGCTAGAAAGTAGTATTCGTTCCGCACGCAGATGCGAGGAGGATTTAAAAATAGCCAAAAATAAAATGGATGAGTTTGCCCAAAACCTAACCACCTTAGATAAGCATAACATAGACTTACACGGATACAAGAGTTAAATAAACAGCTTGCACAAAGCCAGAGAGAACTAAGTGATTTAAAAAGATCATATCACCATAATGAAAACCCCTATGTTAACAGTGAAAATAATGCAGATAATGCTAACTCCCTTAGAGAACGCGTCAGGGACGAGGTGGAGAAATATATGGAAGAGTGTAGACAAATGACCCCTATTGGGTCAGAAATAGATTTCCCAAATAAGCAATCACCTCATGATGTAAATCCAGGGAACTGCTGTAACTCAGCTGGTGCGGGTGAGGGAAATTCTAATAAGGAGTCCCAAAATAAGTCTAATAAAATATATGACTCCCATAAAATAGTTACTTTCCTAAAGGGCGCAGTACCTGTATTCTCCAACAAACTCTATAATTGATCACTTAGAGGCTTTTGAAAATGTATTAGCTATAATGAATGTTACATGTGAGAAATTAAAAATTGAATTTCTGCCCTGGGTATTTGACGGTAAACATCACAAATTCTTTACTTCACTAAAGGATATGAATATTCATTCCTGGAGTGACATAAAACGACAATGCAGAAAAGAATTCGGGCAACATTGCACTAAAACAGCCGCAAAAATAGCTGTATATGGTTTAAAATGTAGTGCGAATCAAAGTCCCATCGAGTTCCTTTCTGTATTGAAAAATGTGTACAGTATGGCTGAAGATAATCCCATATTTTATTGCTCAGAATTTGTAAATTTATTTTTTGAAGCACTGCCTACACCCATCAAAATTAATTTAGCTAGAGATTTTGATGAGAACTGTTCCTTGGAGTGGCTGATCAAAGAGAGTACAAAGTTATACTCTATTCAGCAGTCCAGTGAACAGGGGGTTAAAAAGGAATCAAAACCCAAAATTGTGGCAGAAACTAGGGTGTCACCTAGCCCCTTCAGTTTGGAGTCTAAAAAGAAAACCTATACAGAGGTGGCCAGACAAAACAGACCATCTCCACAGAGGTTTAACTCTGCCCCTCCCCCAACACGGGCTGAGGTGCAGAGAGACTATATCCAAAGGGGGGGACATAATCAGGTGAATAATTACTCACAAAGAGAATACTCACCAAATAATTGGTATCCGCGCAAAGGGTAGATACAATAGATGGCAGAGATATTCCCAGGGTAACCAGACACCCCAGGTATATAATGCTCCCCAAAGTACTAATACTGAACAAGCTGAACCCCAGGGGCAACCATGCCGGAATAGACGTAGCGGCCCTGATTCTGAGGGAACCCAATGGTCAAGGAATCATTATTATGGGGCACCAAGAAATAGGCCTAGGGGTAGAGGTAACTTGTACAATCAGGTAGATATCCTTTTTACCCAGTTAAATCGGTTGAGCAAACAATTCGTTAATATGAGTCAACCTTCTACGGCTCAGCAACCGAACAATACTTTTTTAGGGGTACAGCCAGTGGTCAGCAGTGAACCACAGGCACAGTCAAAAATACTGCAGTATCACCTGAAAGGGAGGGGAGAGATATACAAAGTGTAATGATAAATGTAAATGGTAATAATCATGTTCTCTCCCCACAGACCGGAAACGGACGGTTTAGCTGTGATGACAAGCAACCTCATCCGGGGAAAATTAACAAATCTCTTCCTTTGCAGTGTTCTCTTAACCTTATTTCCACAGATGCAGTACACAAGAATCCAGCCGACCCTGTCATGGAGGAGACCGGTAGGTATGAAGTTTTCCTCTGCACGGGAAAGCATGGCGGATTCAGGTAACACGTGATGAACCCCACAGATGTACAATAATGCAAATTTTATGTGTGAAACGGTAGAAACTGCAGGAAGATATTATGTATTAGCTGAGCTGCAAGATTCAGTCTCCAACCCTATCATGGGATTAATTGATACTGGGTCTCAGGCAACTATTTTATCCCACAGGTACTACACACAGCTAAATGAGCTAACACCCCACAAACCTAAAATAAAAGAATTTGATGGTTCTCTAATAGGAGTTGGGGGTGACTACCTAAAAGTTTACGGTACTGCCTGGTTAAAATTTAAATTGGGGAACAGGGTCATAAGACACCCTGTCATTATAGTGGATCTGCCAACTGATCGTTTAATTATTGATAGTGATTTCCTGAAGCGATTAAGCACCATAATTGATTGCATAAATAATGTAATTTGGTCACAAGTTAAAAGGCCTATCAATTATGAGAAATCTGGTATCTCGCCCCCGACATAACTGTCACGTGGTGGAAGAGAAACCAGATGATGTGGAGATGCATTTCAAGAATAACTCTATACCTGAAATCACTATTTTACAAATAGATGATCAGGCTCCTTTAAGTGGCTCTGATGGTAATACTTTTAAAATTTCGCCTGGAAAGATTGCAAATATTTCTTTAGACGGCGATGTATTAACCATATCTCTCCACAAGGGGGGTCATAAAATCCCTAAGGGGGAGGCCACGCTCAATACCTCACAGGAATTGAGAGAGTTAAAGAGGATCTATTTATCCCTATACAAGTGCATGACCTTGGTAAAACCAAGTATGCTAAATTAAACTTAAAACAGGAAGCTAGCTATATAAGCGAAGGTTTATTAGCGCAGATAGCTGAACCTAAAGTTATTAAATATCTTTCTCCCCAAGACCTCTGTGTCAACGGCCTGGATGACAGGTTTGAAAGCTATAACATCACAGCTAAGTGCTTATTATCTGTCTATATAGGTAATAAGTCAGTGAAGCACCTGTTTTTAGTTTTAAATACTCCCCATAATCAAATGTACATTGGTAATGATATCTTACATAGATATGCCATACAAATAGATTTGATTAACTCTTGTCTCTGGAGCAGGTTAAAGGGGGACCCTGAAGTATTTCAGGATGAAAATGCAGCCCTGAAATCAAACCAGCAATTGCCATATGCTGTGAATATGCAGGTGTCTAGCGATGTTATAATTCCTGTTGGGGTTGATAAATTTCTTTTACCATTACAGGTAAAGAGAAGCCAGAAATTAAAAACTTCTGAAACACTAATTTGCCTCTCCCATAGAATACAAAATCTGGGTGCTACTATGGCCCACACTCCTTTGGTAAATATTGGAACTATTCCAATACATATTATTGTGCATAACATGACCCCACAGGATATAACCTTATCTAAGGGAACCACCATAGGATATGCGCTGGAATCAAGTTATTACACTTTTGGATTATAGAATAATATAATTGGGCTAATACTTGAAGGATACTTAACTGAAGAAAAGTTAATAGAACAATCCTTTGCATCTATGCCAGAGGGTCTATTTACAATTCAGTCTATTTATCCCTTCAGCTCAGAGGAAGGCATCTGTAAAATTGAAGAAGCCTCTCTAGTATTTGATCAACCGATCAAACAGCAAGATTACACCAATACCCAGAGTCATGGGGGCAATGTAAATTATAATCAAGGGGATCTCACCTCTAGGTTGGAAGAAGCCTATGAAATATGACAGCCTGAAATCTTTCCAGGATTTCAGCAAATAGTCGAAGAGCAAATATCCTTAGCTAATGGCGGTTCCAGCGATGATGAACGCCAACAGCTGCGAGAATTCCTGATGGAGTACAAGGATATTTTTGCTATGGATTCTTATGACTGTGGTACTACAGACTTGCACATTGCAAGAATACAAACAGATCCCGATGCACCACCTGTCTTTGTTAAACAATACAGACTTCCTTTAGCCTCATATGATTCTCTTGCAGAAATCATAAGTAACTTGGAAGAAAGAGGTATTATCAGACAGGTGCACAGCTCTTACAACAATCCTATTCTAGGTTTTCTTAAGCCCAATGGACAATGGCGTTTGTGTGCTGATTTAAGACAACTAAACAAATGAGGGTACATGTCTGGCTGGCCTGTACCATACATTGACCAATGCCTAGCACAAATGCAGGGATCCAAAATATTCACTGCCATTGATTGTGCACAGGGATATTGGACCATAAAAGTACACGAGGAAGACCAGCATAAGCTGGCATTCTCATTCCAAAAGGTCCAATATGCATTTCAGAGACTCCCTTTTGGATACATAAATTCTGGACATGAATTTGCTGTATTCATGCATAAGGCTATGCCTGATGCACTGGAAAGGGGGACCTTATCTTATGTTGATGGTATTTTAATCAAAAGCACAGACTTTGAAAAACACATTGCAGAGCTTAAACACGTCCTCACCCAACTTAAAAGGGCAGGTGTCAAATTATCCCTACAAAAAGCTCAATGGTGTCGCACTCGTGTAAACTTCTTAGGACATGAAGTTACTTATGAAGGGTTAAATCCTCAGAAGAAAAAGGTGGAAGCTATAGTAAATCCTAAAAACCCAACTAACTTAAAGGAATTGAGATCCTTCCTGGGTATGACGAATTATTATCGCAAATTCATTGATAATTATGCAGAATTAGCTAAACCACTACTACTTCTTCTAAAGAAGGATGTGAAATGGCACTGGAGTGAGACTCAAGAAACAGCCATTAGAGAGCTGAAGAGAAAACTCACACAAGCACCTTGTTTGGCATACCCTGAAGGTGGTAAACCTTTCTTCTTAGAGACAGGTTACACAGATGTAAGCATGAGTGCTGTTTTATACCAAAAGCATGATAATGTAAGCAAAGCCATTGCTTATGCAAGCAAAACTCTATCCCCAGTAGAAATAAAATTTAGCAATTGCGAAAAAGCCCTCTTATCTACTGTATGGGCTCTAAAAAATTTCCGCAGCTATATACAGGGCAAGAAAATTATTGTAGAAATGGCCCACCAGCCTTTGCTATATTTGCAAAGTGAGAGAATAAGAGATGGGAATTTTTCAAATAGCCGCATAACAGCATGGACTCTTTCCTTACAAGGCTGGCCCTTAGAAATTCGCTACAAGCAGAATAAAAAGAATCCAGTCGAACAGGGGCTTGCTGAGCTCCATGACTGTACTGCTAAGGATCCTGGGGAAGGATTATCAGAAGATGATTTCCTGGAGGAACAATTGTTTTCCGCATATAAAATATACAATGAGGACCATTGTCAAACATTACCTTGGGTATATGTTGATGGTTGTTCTTACTATGCCACTATTGATAATGAGTGCAGACTAGTCGCTGGCATTGGTATAACTTGGGCAAATGGATTCCCAAATATATCTATAGGTTTCAACATTGGACCAAGATCCAGTCAAGTTGCAGAACTCACTGCTGTTCTAAAAACCATTGAAATGGCTATTGAACATGATATTCATGAATTTGTGATCATAACTGACTCAAATTATGTGCGTGACAGTTTTGTTGAATACCTGCCAACTTGGAAAAGAAATGGCATGCAGAAAAGTAATAACAAACCAGTCAAGCATGGCAAGTTGTTCTGCGAGATTGATAATCTGGTGGTATCCAATAATTTAACCATAAACTGGAAAAAGACCAAGGGTCATTCCAAAATTCTAGGTCCTGATAAGGAAGGCAATGATCTTGCGGATTCATTAGCCAAACAAGGAGCCATAACTGGGGAACTCCTTAATATTGACCACTTAATTGGTGCAATTCAGGTAGAAGCCATTACCAGAAACCAGGCTAAACAACAGAGTGAACCTAACTTGGTACAATGGAGTCAGGATTCTCCTAGTGAGGACCTGATCACTAGTCAAAAAGAAGACCCCATTGTAGGCATCTTCTATAAACACATAAAAGATCCTGAAAGCAACCCCATCTCAAAAGATGATTGTATTGGCAAAGAAGATCTTAGAATCTTAATGAAGTCCAGATCACAATTCAAGTTACAGGATGGTTTGTTAATTAGAACCTCCAAAACTGGCATCCAGAAGTGGGTAGTACCCACTAAATTCAGAGGTCTAATGCTTCAACATGCCCATGATGCTCCCACATCTGGTCATCGTGGTGCCAAACTCACGTATGAAATATTGCGTGACTACGATTTTTGGCCACACATGTTGAAAGATGTTCAAACCTACTGTCAAGGGTGTTTAATATGTCCACAGTTCCAACCCACTGCACCAACGCATAGAGCGCCATTGCAGAAAAGGGGGATGGTAATGCCATGGTCAGATATACAAATTGATTTTATTGGTTTAGTAACAAGGTCATCAAGAGGTAACAAATACATGTTAACCGTGACATGCCTGTTCACTAAATGGGTAGAGTGCATCAGTGCACCTAACAATAGTGCTGAAACATGTGCAGCATTGCTCATCAAATACGTGTTTTCCAGATTTGGTTTGCCCCAAAGAATCGAATCCAATCGGGGAACCCACTTCACTAGCGAAGTGATGACCAAAATGTGGAAAATACTAGGGGTAAAAAGAAAGTTCCATATTGCTTATAGAGCTGCCTCAAGTGGTGGTATAGAGCGTTACAACCAGTCCATTGTTAAAATCCTCAAAAAGTTTGTGAGTGAAACGGGTAAAGACTGGGATGTAAAATTACCTCTAGTCCTAATGGCATTAAGAGCAACTCCAAGTAGTGCTACCAAGATGTCACCTTTTGAACTGATGACTAGTAGAAGAATGGTTCTACCTCAGCATCTGCTGTACCGTACATCAGACCAAAATTTGATAAACGCTGCCAATACCTATCAATATGTGGAGAACCTAAGAAAGCCTTTGCATTTGCTCAAAGGAATTTAGAGAAAACTGCAACTGCCACTAAAACCTATTATGATCTCAAGACGTCCAAAAAGGAACATGAAATAAATGATGAAGTTTATCTTTAAACTTTGGAAGAGATCAGGTTAGGGAGAAGAAATTTCTTCCCTCATGGAAAGGTCCTTTTGTCATTACTGACAAAATATCTCCAGTAGCCTATAAAATAAGGATCCCCAAAAAGGAAAGTTTCATAGTGATAAATGGGTCCATATCAATCAGCTGCGAGCGTGTCATCCTAGGTCCCAACTACAAGTCATAGAGGGAGAATGAAGTGTCATATCCCCAAATGCGCTAAAGACATACTGTATTTTAAAGATGCCAAGCTGATGAACATGAAGGCTCAAAAATGACAGACTTTCTACATAGAAGACTGTCTATGATGTGTACGGTCAACATCCTTTACAAATACCATTGACTTTAAGCCAATTTAAATATATGTGTCCTACATCTATTTAAAATTGGAAGGGGGATTTATGTCAAGGTATATGTAAAAATTAATAAATATATATATTTATTTTAATCATATATTTGGCTAGTCAGTAGCAAATAATTCATTCATTCAGAAAAATTGACTTCACTCATGTTCAGCTCTCCCCCCACTTAGTATGCAAAGGTATTCTAAACACACAAGTGAGGACAATAGAACATTTGGTTTATTTAACTTTAACAGCCATTTCAAGAGACCATATGCTTTACTACCTGGAAATGTGTGATAAAATCTCCTACCCTTTTACAACGTTGCCTGATAGTCTAGGTTAAGTGAGATATTTTGTGAGAAAGTAACCATTTACATGCAAATTGACCCCATGCTATGTAAGTGGGGCAATGAAAACTTGGCCAGCAAAAACAGATGTTATAGTGTAATTTTGGAATTTACTAAAAATACAGCAAATAAACATATTTGAATGTATGCCTCAGAATGTATTGAATATAGAAATTTGGGAGATTGTCTAATTTTCTAATATTACATGAGTAGTTGCTAAGCTTGATAAGTGACTATTTTAGTCAATCTAAAATGTTTAACTGTGCCAGAATAATAACCTCTGTATTTTTATATTTTTATTTTTCAAAGATGATAAATACAAGATACTGCATAGAATTGAATGTGTGTGTGTATATATATATATATATATATATATATATATATAAATATATATATATATATATATTGAAAGTATAAAATGTCTTAGCATCTGTATTTTTAAAAAAATATTTGTGAACCTAAAAAGAAATGATCAATAACACATTTTTATTTCAGATGGACCATAGACAAAATTCATGCATGCAGAATTTGTTGGAGATGTAGAACATGCCGTATTTGTGTGAATACATATATAACAGATGTATAAATGCCATTAATTTCAGAATAATTAGCAGTATTAATTTGCTTTAATATAGTATAATGCTAAAGGCACATGATGTTTCATATCAAAATAATCAGAAAATTGATATGATACTACCCAATCTACAATTAATATTGTAATTTATTGATGCAATGTTATAGTATTGTTTCAAATAATCGTTGTATGGGATAACTGTTAGAAATGAGTAAATGTATTGCTGTGTTTGTCTGTCACACTGCCCCCGGTGTTATGATGCGAGAACTACAGCCAGAAGGCTTTTTAGGCTGTTAAAAATGAAATTCCCAGGTAATCAATGGGATGATCAGATCCGTAAGGGCCAATAACAAAGCAGGTTTTCCCGAAAAGGGCCTCCCATATTCTCACCCATGATGGAAACACATATAAGCTTAAGGCAAGATAGCTGACTTGTAACTGGTTGTTGGAATTGAAATACCATTTACTCTAGCAAAGCTGGTCTACCTTTTCTCATTGATTGCAAAATATACTTATTGGTCTTCTGAGGTGAGATTAAACCTGCTGAGTGATATTGGATATTGATTGGTGTTCATCCTGGTAAAGTATTAAAAGATTGTTGGTAGATTAAAGAGAGCAATTTGTGTTTTAAACTGTATTTCATAGTCTTGAATAGCTCTTAGCTTGCCTTTTGTATGCAAAACATTTAAAACAAACATTCATTGTTGCTGTATGTAGCAGACATAAAGAAATAAATTGTATTTTAAAACTGGTATCCATAGCCCTGTATAGTGTCAAATTTGTATCTTGTAGGCTAAGTAATTTATCTGTGCAATTTCTGATGTTTTAAATTAGAATTGTGTTAGAATAAAGCATGGGTAAATAGCTGAGTATATTACTTGGAATCTCAGTGTGTTAATTGAATGAAAGGCTATTGTAAATAAGGCTAGTGTTAAAGGTAAACTTTTATGAGCTTTGTAAGAAATATAGCATATCTTAATAGTTTTTAAACGTGTAAAATATTGTTTCATATTCTGGTATTACAAATATATTCCAATGTGTGCATAGATATTAACTAATAAAAATAATTCAGGTATTTATATTAATTTTATGGTTTCTAGTAAATGCATATTGATTGAGGGTTTATTTTTAAAGGATAATAATTAAATTTATTGAATTATAACCCTGCCATAGACTGACATTTTATTTGGAAAACACTACTGAGATTCTTATAAATATACTGACAACTGCATCCCTGTCTCTCCAGCTATCACTCCTCTCTCTCTTCTTCTATTACTGCATCCCTCTCTCTCCAGCTATCACTCCTCATCTCTCTCTCTTCTATTACTGCATCCCTCTCTCTCCAGCCATCACTCCTCATCTCTCTCTTCTTCTATTACTGCATCCCTCTCTCTCCAGCTATCGCTCCTCTTCTCTCTCTTCTTCTATTACTGAATCCCTCTCTCTCCAGCTATCACTCTTCATCTCTCCCTTCTTCTATTACTGCATCCCTCTCTCTCCAGCTATTACTCCTCATCTCTCTTCTTCTATTACTGCATCCATCTTTCTCCAGCTATCATTCCTCATCTCTCTCTTCTTCTATTACTGCATCCCTCTCTCTCCAGCTATCACTCCTCATCTCTCTTCTTCTATTACTGCATCCCTCTCTCTCCAGCTATCACTTACTCCACTCTCTTTTCTTCTATTGCGGCATCCCTGTCTCTCCAGCTATCACTCCTCCTCTCTCTTCTTCTATAACTGCATCCCTCCCTCTCCAGCTATCATTCCTCATCTCTCTCTTCTTCTATTACTGCATCCCTGTCTTTCCAGCTATCACTCCTCATCTCTCTCTTCTTCCATTACTGCACCCCTCTCTCTCCAGCTATCACTCCTCATCTCTCTTCTTCTATTACTGCATCCCTGTCTCTCCAGCTATCACTCCTCACCTCTTTCTTCTTCTATTACTGCATCCCTCTCTCTCCAGCTATCACTCCTCATCTCTCTTCTTCTATTACTGCATCCCTCTCTCTCCATCTATCACTCCTCATCTCTCCTTTTATTACTGCATCCCTGTCTCTCCAGCTATCACTACTCTCTCTTCTTCTATTACTGCATCCCTGTCTCTCCAGCTATCACTCCTCATCTCTCTCTTCTTCTATTACTGCATCCCTGTCTTTCCAGCTATCACTCCTCATCTCTCTCTTCTTCTATTACTGCATCCCTGTCTCTCCAGCTATCACTCCTCATCTCTCTCTTCCTCTATTACTGCATCCCTGTCTCTCCAGCTATCACTCCTCATCTCTCTCTTCTTCTATTACTGCATCCCTCTCTCTCCAGCTATCACTCCTCATATCTCTCTTCTTCTATTACTGCATCCCTGTCTCTCCAGCTATCTCTTCTCATCTCTCTCTCTTCTTCTATTACTGCATCACTGTCTCTCCAGCTATCACTCGTCCTCTCCCTTCTTCTATTACTGCATCCCTCTCTCTCCAGCTATCACTCCTCATCTCTCTTCTTCTATTACTGCATCCCTCTCTCTCCAGCTATCACTCCTCAGCTCTCTCTTCTTCTATTACTGAATCCCTCTCTCTCCAGCTATCACTCCTCATCTCTCTTCTTCTATTACTGCATCCCTCTCTCTCGAGCTATCACTTACTCCTCTCTCTCTTCTTCTATTGCGGCATCCCTGTCTCTTCAGCTATCACTCCTCCTCTCTCTCTTCTTCTATTACTGCATCCCTCTCTCTCCAGCTATCTTCTTCTATTACTGCATCCCTCTCTCTCCAGCTATCACTCCTCATCTCTCTTCTTCTATTACTGCATCCCTCTCTCTCGAGCTATCACTTACTCCTCTCTCTCTTCTTCTATTGCGGCATCCCTGTCTCTTCAGCTATCACTCCTCCTCTCTCTCTTCTTCTATTACTGCATCCCTCTCTCTCCAGCTATCACTCCTCATCTCTTTCTTCTTCTATTACTGCATCCCTCTCTCTCCAGCTATCACTCCTCATCTCTCTCTTCTTCTATTACTGCATCCCTTTCTCTCCAGCTATCATTCCTTATCTATCTCTTCTTCTATTACTGCATCCCTGTCTCTCTAGCTATCACTCCTCATCTCTCTTCTTCTATTACTGCATCCCTGTCTCTCCAGCTATCACTGCTCATCTCTCTCTTCTTCTATTACTGTATCCCTCTCTCTCCAGCTATCACTCCTCATCTCTCCTTTTATTACTGCATCCCTGTCTCTCCAGCTATCACTCCTCCTCTCTCTTCTTCTATTACTGCATCCCTGTCTCTCCAGCTATCACTCCTCATCTCTCTCTTCTTCTATTACTGGATCCCTGTCTCTCCAGCTATCACTCCTCATCTCTCTTTTCTTCTATTACTGCATCCCTGTCTCTCCAGCTATCACTCCTCATCTCTATCTTCTTCTATTACTGCATCCCTGTCTCTCCAGCTATCACTCCTCATATCTCTCTTCTTCTATTATTGCATCCCTGTCTCTCCAGCTATCTCTTCTCATCTCTCTCTCTTCTTCTATTACTGCATCACTGTCTCTCCAGCTATCACTCCTCCTCTCTCTTCTTCTATTACTGCATCCCTCTCTCTCCAGCTATCACTCCTCATCTCTCTATCTTCTATTACTGCATCCCTCTCTCTCCAGCTATCACTCCTCATATCTCTCTTCTTCTATTATTGCATCCCTGTCTCTCCAGCTATCTCTTCTCATCTCTCTCTCTTCTTCTATTACTGCATCACTGTCTCTCCAGCTATCACTCCTCCTCTCTCTTCTTCTATTACTGCATCCCTCTCTCTCCAGCTATCACTCCTCATCTCCCTTCTTCTATTACTGCATCCCTCTCTCTCCAGCTATCACTCCTCATCTCTCTCTTCTTCTATTACTGCATCCCTCTCTCTCCAGCTATCACTCCTCATCTCTCTTCTTCTATTACTGCATCCCTGTCTCTCCAGCTATCACTCCTCATCTCTCTTTTTCTATTACTGCATCGCTGTCTCTCCAGCTATCACTCCTCATCTCTCTCTTCTTCTATTACTGCATCCCTCTCTCTCCAGCTATCACTCCTCATCTCTCTTCTTCTATTACTGCATCCCTGTCTCTCCAGCTATTACTCCTCATCTCTCTCTTCTTCTATTACTGCATCCCTGTCTCTCCAGCTATCACTCCTTATCTCTCTCTTCTTCTATTACTGCATCCCTGTCTCTCTAATTATCACTTCATCCTCCCTCTTCATCTATCACTGCATCCCTATCTACAGGTATCTCTCAGTATTGATGCTATACTGTATATTTGTTTCTAGGTATATGTGAAATGCTAGATATACTGATTTCCTGTTTGCTTAACCCCTTAATGACCGGACCATTTTTCAATTTTCTTACCCTTAATGACAATGGCTATTTTTACATTTCTGCAGTGTTTGTGTTTAGCTGTAATTTTCCTCTTACTCATTTACTGTACCCACACATATTATATACCATTTTTCTCGCCATTAAATGGACTTTCTAAAGATACCATTATTTTCATCATATCTTATAATTTACTATAAAAAAAATTATAAAATATGAGGAAAAAATTGAAAAAAACACACTTTTTCTAACTTTGACCCCAAAAATCTGTTACACATCTATGACCACCAAAAAACACGCATGCTAAATAGTTTCTAAATTTTGTCCTGAGTTTAGAAATACCCAATGTTTACATGATCTTTGCTTTTTTTGCAAGTTATAGGGCAATAAATACAAGTAGCACTTTGCTATTTCCAAACCACTTTTTTTCAAAATTAGCGCTAGTTACATTGGAACACTGATATCTGTCCGGAATCTCTGAATATCCCTTGACATGTATATATTTTTTTTTAGAAGACAACCCAAAGTATTGATTTATGCCCATTTTGGTATATTTTATGCCACCATTTCACTGCCAAATGCGAGCAAATAAAAAAAAATCGTTCACTTTTTCACAAATTTTTTCACAAACTTTAGGTTTCTCACTGAAATTATTTACAAACAGTTTGTGCAATTATGGCACAAATGGTTTTAAATGCTTCTCTGGGATCCTCTTTGTTCATAAATAGCAGACATATATGGCTTTGGCATTGCTTTTTGGTAATTAGAAGGCCACTAAATGCCGCTGTGCACCACACGTGTATTATGCCCAGCAGTGAAGGGGTTAATTAGGGAGCTTGTAGAGACCTTGAAGGGTTAATTTTAGCTTTAGTGTAGAGTAGTAGACAACCCAAAGTATTGATCTAGGCCCATTTTGGTACATTTCATGCCACCATTTCACCGCCAAATGCGAGCAAATAAAAAAAAAAGATAAATTTTTCACAATTTTAGGTTTCTCACTGAAATGATTTACAAACAGCTTGAAAAATTATGTCACAAATGGTTGTAAATGCTTCTCTGGGATCTCCTTTGTTCAGAAATAGCAGACATATATGGCTTTGGCGTTGCTTTTTGGCAATTAGGAGGCCACTAAATGCTGCTGCGCACCACACTTGTATTATGCCCAGCAGTTAAGGGGTTAATTAGGTAGCTTGTAGTGAAGCTAGCAGGGTTAATTTTAGCTTTAGTGTAGAGATCAGCCTCCCACCTGGCACATCCCACCCCCTGATCCCTCCCAAACAGCTCCCTTCCCTCCTCCACCCCACAATTGTCCCCGCCATCTTAAGTACTGGCAGAAAGTCTGCCAGTACTAAAATAAAAGGTGTTTTTTTTTTTTTTTGTTTTTTTTTAATTATTCATCTGTGATGGACCCCTGCCTTAGCCCCCAACCTCCCTGATCCCCCCCAAACAGCTCTCTAACCCTCCCAACCTACCTATTTGCCACCATCTTGGGTACTGGCAGCTGTCTGCCAGTACCCAGTTTTCCCCAAAAAAGAAAGGTTGATTTTTTTTGTTTTTATTTTCTTAAACAGCGGTTTTCTGTAGTGTAGCTGCCCCCCCCCACCTAACCCCATCCCCCTACCCTAGCAGATCCTATAAAAAATTTTTTTTAAAAAAAACGTTTTCTGCCCCCCTCTCTCTTCTCATTAGTCATTGGTGGCAGTGGTTGCTGCGCGCGCGCACACACACACATGCACGTGCGCAGGCCCCCCTCCTCACGCTCCCAGCATCCGGTGTGCACAAAGCACTTGAAGGAACCGGATGCCGGGGAGCGATGGGCCGCCCAACCGCCTCCCTTGTAAGCGACCACCCACCAACGGCACCATCGCTACCGGTGCAGAGAGGGCCACAGAGTGGCTCTCTCTGCATTGGATGCTTTTTAAAGGGTATTGCAGGATGCCTCAATATCGAGGCATCACTGCAATACCCTGAGAGCTGCTGGAAGCGATTGCGATCGCTTCCAGCACTCTCTTAGACAACTGACGTACCAGGTACGTCCATTGTCACTAACTGTCAGTTTTTGCAGGACGTACCTGGTACGTCAGTTGTCATTAAGGGGTTAAACAGAATTATATTTTTTTCTACTTTAAAAAAATATGAAGTCTGTATACTAGGTCTTTTAATAGAAAAAAAAACATTTAAAGTTGTAACAGAATTTTTTGTTAAACAAACAAGCAAACAATAATAACAAAAAATGACATGTTTTTCAGATTATAGATTTAATTCTGAATCCTATATATTACAAGAAATATGTATATAAAAGGAAATTATGTATGTAAACACAATAATATATTTAACTATTGGGGAATTATTTAAATCATACAACATCAATATTTTACATAATTTTGCCAAATGTTGCCAAAATGATCAAGTCAACAAAAACTGTAATGAAACACACATTAACCAAACATTGGTTTAAAAAGTAAAGACAACTAGTGTATAACTCATACAGAATGCTGCACATCCAAAGTATTAATCTGGGTCCCATCTAGCAATGTATCATGAACATATGAATCTAGCATTTTAATCTCAAATGCATTTTAATTTTTTAGCATAATTTTAGAAAGGGATATTTTTTTTTTTGTAAGGGAAACACACGCGTGATTGATGGATATTTATATATGCATACAATTTTAAACAGCTTTCCAATTTACTTCTTTTATACCATTTGCTTTATTCTCTTGGTATCCTTTGTTAAAAATAATACCTACAGTAAGTAGGCTTAGGAGCAGCAATGTATTACTGGAAGCTAGCTGACAATTGATGGTTGTACACATTCACCTGATGTGTTCAGCTAAATCCCAGTAGTGCATTGCAGCTATTGCAACAAAGATTACCAAGAGAACAAAGCAAATTTGATAATAGATGTCAATTAAAAAGATGTTTAAAACCACTTGCTCTGTCTGAGTCATGAAAGAAAACAATTGTGTTTCATATCCCTTTAAAAGAAAAGAGTGACCATTTAAGAGCAAACTAATTTGGTCATAGCTTTGTAAATATTTCTTACCAGAACAGAAGTCATCAGAATATCTGTCATATACCGCTTTGCAGTTCCTTTCATCGCATTCACAGGTGTCACCGTGAATATCTCCCCAGTCGCCCGTTGGGTCTACATCATGACATGTGCACTCACCGCACACACATGTTCCTTAGAAAATAGAAAAACAATGACAAGGTTAATTTTTAAATGAAAACAGGTGGCATGTGATGCTTATGCATGAACTATATCTGAACTTGGAAACATTTTGTTGCCCTTAAATGCTAAAGAGATAAATCCTGCGAAATCTCTAAAGACACAGATTACTGTAGCAGTCTGCCAGTAAACTCAAAATTCCTCGTGTGAAAAAGGGATTATATATTTTGCTGTCTCTAAGAAATTTACCAAGATAAGAAAGACAAATGTGGGCCAAAGTAAACAAGTATGGATAATAAAGCGTTAGCTAACAGATTGTGGAATCACAAAACAGTTGGTGTAAAAAGCAGTATGCTCAGTCTAAACACTATACTCAAAAATGATTTTGTTTTACAGCTTAAAATAAAGATATATCAAATTTACTTTATACCAAAAACCACTTACTTCCCATATTGAAAAGTTTAAAATTATATATATATATATATATATATATATATATATATATATATATATATATATATATATATATATAAACTATCCCCTAACGGGCATATTCCCCCATTGCAAACTACCCCTTAACCTAATAATGCCCTAACCATCCATCACAACCTCTCATTGCAATATACCCCCTAACAGCTAACTTCCCCAATAACCTTAACCTAAGTTACAAAAAATAGAAAAACATTAGCATTACTAAAAAAATAAAAAATAAACATTCAGTACAAGCCCTATCCTAAAACTATAGTCCCCTTTAAAATAACCCCCCCCCACACAAAAAAAAAAAACCTATATTAGAACTAGGTGAAGTAATCAACTCTTTTGCATAAAAAAATCATATACTAAAAATCGCCTTTGCCCTGAACTGATCAAACCTCTTTTGCTCAAAAACTATCTTTAAAAAATACACATGATCCCGGAAAGGACAAAGGAGATCCTGTGCGGCCGCCTACTGAAGGCCCAAGTCGTACGGAAAGAACACCAATAAGCAAGAACACCCACGTGCAGCACAGAAATTTAGAAGCACCACCGCTGCAGGAACACTATAACACTGGCATTGTAAAGATATTTATTATCATAGGGATAAAAAAAAAAATTATTAATGAAAATGAGATGAATATGTAAAATAAGTAAATATTAACACCATTCAAGTATGGTATTTATAAAATTAAATATAACAAATATTAAGGAGAAAATCCCAATGAAAGAGACAAACAATCAGATGTGGCAAGAAAGTTTGGCACAATTTATTTTAGAGAGAAAGTTTGCAAAGTCAAACACATTGTCTGCTATCTGGAAGGCAGCAAAGAAAAGAGGAAATTATTTTCTGTAGCTATGTGGTTATAATTTATGCTCTCTGCTGATTGGTTGTTTTTTTATTTTCTTTGCTGCTGTTTTGGAAGTCAGTAAAGATAAAATGCAAAATATGAAGCATCCTGTCTTGCCATAAAATCCTAATCTAAAAACCCTATCTTAAACAAATGCCCTGAAAAAAAACCAAAAAAACCTTATAGTGTACTTAAAAAAAACTATTGTAAAAAGGGCATCAGTGATTAAGATCTTTTGCAAAAAAAATTAAAACCCTATACTAAAAAAAAAAAGAGTTAAAAAAAAAACACAATCTTAAAAAAATGCCTTGAAAAGGGCATGTCACGGATACCGGGCTGCAAGAGTTAAACCCCTACCCCCTACTGCCTCACCCCATCTCGATTTTTGGCGGTTTTGGGCTCCTCAGAGCAACAGCGATCCACCAGACCTTTCCTTTTGTGAGAATTTGTGTGTGAAAGAGCTGGTCTGTGACCGACCTATCCCTCTCTGGCTGGCTGGGCCCCTGAATCTACCAGCCAGCCACCGCACCCAGCATTCTAAGGAGATCTTTACCTCCGGCTGCTTCAGAGACCCCTTGCCCCAGAGCTCTGCTTTTTTGGGGACTGGTATTCTGTGGGGAGCGTAAGGTGTGGGCCAATTGCCGGAGGTGAGCTCCATAGGGAACCAGGGTTTCCGAGCCCTACTTAGCAGACTGCCCTTCGGCTGGGCCACAGCAGCTCCAGCGACCCCTTGTTCTAGAGTTCCGCTCTTTTGGGGATTGATACCTCTCAGGAAGGACTAGAGGTGGGGTGGTTTCCAGGGGTGAGGGGGTTTCAAACCCCCCTCAATACCCATTTCCAAGAGGTCTTCCCGGTGTACACTGGGTAGCCCATAACTCTGACCCCCAGTCATGGATCAAGGTGCTTTTTGAACTGAAGTAATTTGGGGCCAAGGTATTTCCGACAACACCCTGGAAGTGCCACCGCTCCCCCGGGATCACCCCGAATGCACCCTCCCTGTACCACTGGACACTGGGGGCCATTGAACATTATGAAGGCGCCAGCCTGTCTGGTGAGGGAGGAATGGAGGGAGATTTGGGGAACTGATAAGGCTCTTTTCAAGATCAGTTTTTGTATAAATGTTGTGTGTTTTTCCCATTAAAGGGTACTTCTTGTTTCACCTGATTGCTTGTCTGTCTAGTTATTTGGGAAAGAACTGCTATAATCACTCTTCTCTGCTACATAGTGGCAGGTTCCAGGTTTTGGAAGGATCCTTTGGTGGAGCTACCCAGTTGGGGTAGCCGGTAATCTGTCACATTGGTGGCAGCAGTGGGATGCTTCCATCTACCTGGAATGTCCAAACCACCACCTGAAAACATAATCGGATGAAGCGGTATGAGAGGCTCCGGAAGAAAGAACTAAATAGCCTGCTGGAGGCCCGAGGGAAAAATGCTGGGAACAAGTCTAAGGCAGTGATCATCGAAGGAGGTGATGGAGGACAATCAGGCTAGTGCATCTGCTAGTAAGGCCTGTGGTAGCCAAGAGGGAGAATGGAGCAGTGGGGCCTCCTCCCAGGGGACCACAATGTTTGACATTGAGAGGCAGGTCCAGTTGTGGCTGGCCCTCTATGGACCTAACCCACCTGAGGAGATTATTACTCAGGTAGTTGCTGACGCAGGGTCTATCTGATTGAGCTCCAGAAGTCAATGGGGGAACGTTGCCATATCCCTTGGACCCATCTCCTCGGCCAAATAAGTTACCTCATGAGGCATTTTCGGGCCTTCAAGGAAGAGGAGGGAGAGGGTATTGACCGCTTCCTCCAGCTGTTTGAAACCCAGTGCAGGTTGCAGGGAGTTGCCACTACAGACAGGGCTACCATCCTGATCGGGAAGCTATCCGGTAGGGCCCTGGAGGCTTTTCATACTATTCCCTCTGAAGATCAAGCCAACTATGACTGGGTGAAAGAGCGCATCCTTGCTCGCTATGGACTCGATGCGGAGGGGCACCAACTAAAGTTTCGAGAGCTGCAAAGACAAGAGGGAGAGCCATACACAGAGTGAGCTCACCGGTTAGCCTGGGACTTGGATTCCTGGGTCACTGGCTGCCGCATAACCACCTAAGATTAAGCATCTTACTAAAAATATTTTACAACCGCACCCGGCAGAGATACGGGACTGGGTGAAAGACAAGAGACCCATGACAGCAGACCAAGCCACTACCTTGGCAGATCAGTATGTGGATGACTGGTGCCAGGCTGCGCCAGAACCCCAGCCAGCAACCCGCTCCACTTCAACCCCGGCTTGTCTCCCAGCAGCTCCTTGGCAACCCCAGGCCTAACGGCCCCTGTTTCCCTGGCCGGGGCCAGCAATCACCGGGGTGCTATGGGTGTGGGCAACCCAGCCACATCCGATGTTACTGTCTGGCATGGCCAAGAAACCCCCAGCACAGCAGCCTAGGAGCCCCTGACCGGCCCAGTGGGTGAGCACCCCTGCCAGGACCTACCCAGCCGCTGCCCACTGCCTGTATGCAGTGGGTCCTGCAAACTATGCCAACTGGAAAGATGAAGAACTTGGCATCCTACATGAAGTTAGCTTTGTGACCAAAGATAACTGCCAGCACCATCGACAGGATGCCTGGGTCATTGGGCAGGGGGCCCAGGGATTAAGGGACACTGGAGCCACAGTCTCCCTGATCCAACCCCACCTGGCCCCCATATTGGAGATCCCCACAGCCTGGATGCACCTGAACTGGGGAGCCGGCTTCCGTGATGTGGAGGTGGCCATCATGAAACAGCTACCTGCCGAGGTCTTGTTGGGGAATGACCTCGGCCACCTTGCCTCAGCCTTTGTGGGGAATAACTCCCCAGATACCTGCCACTGCACCAGATCTGGGGACACAGGTGACACATTCTGCCCTGACTCATACATAACCCGGACATTCTACCCTGACTACTACTTTGCCCCAACCTTCCGCTCCAACTCCAACCCCAACCCTACCCCCTGACCAACCCTCCTGGGGGCTCCCTCTGATTTTTCCCAGGAGACCTTGAGCGACCGACTTAGCGCCTTACCGAGACTAAGTAGGTACTGACCCCCAAGGACCCGGGGAGGAACATTTCCAGTGGGAGAGAGGGCTCCTGTCCTGGATCTCCAAGAGGGGAAAAGGGCTGGTGCCCAAATGTCAGCTGGTTGTGCCGAAGAAGTTTCTCAGCTGGTTGTGCCGAAGAAGTTTCGGTCTGACCTACTGTGGATAGGGCATGATATTCCCCTAGCAGAACATTTAGGAAAATGCAGGACCCACCACCACCTGATCCAGACCTTCTTTTGGCCAGGGATTACAGCAGACATTAAGGACTACTGTTAAACTTCCCCAGTATGTCAGAAGGTAGGGAAGACCGGAGATCACACTAAAGCTCCCCTGCATCCCATTACCATTATTGACGAGCCCTTCAGTAGAGTGGCAGTAGATATAACTAGCCCCACTGGTAAGAAGTATATACTTACAGTGGTTGACTATGCCACCTGATACCCAGAGGCAATACCCCTGGCCAATATCCCAGCAAAGACAGTTGCAGATGCAATGCTCAGGATATTCACCAGGGTAGGCTTCCCCCAGGAAGTGATCTCCGACCAGGGAGCCCAGTTTACTGCAAAGATCACCCAGCAGTTGTGGAGGCTATTCGGGATCAAACCCCTGCACAGTGCTCCAAATCACCCTCAGACTAATTCGCGATGTGAGCAGTTTAACGGGACCTTAAAGCAGTTGCTTAGCCTATTCTCATCCACTCACAAGGACTGGGAGAGGGTTCTGCCACACCTCCTCTTTGCATACAGAGAGGTGCCCCAGGAATCCACCGGTTTCTCCCCATTTGAATTAGTGTATGGCCGGAAGATAAGGGGACCCCTACACCTAGTGAGAGCCCATTGGGAGGGGGCCACAGAAGAGGAAGGACCATCCATTGGGGAGTAGGTCCTCCAACTCAGGGACCGACTGAAGGACCTCACCGACTGGGTGCAAGGGAACCTTCAGGTCGCCCAAAGAAAACAGAAATGATGGTACGACTGAAATGCTCATACTTTGACCTTGACAGTAAGGCAGAAGGTCCTAGCTCTGAAGCCTGTCAAAACAAACAAGCTACAGGCCTCCTGGCAGGGACCCTACTGGGTGGTGGAACAGCTGAATGACATCACCTACCTGGTAGCCAAATGTTCAGATGACCGAGTCTACCGGACCTTTCATGTCAACATGTTAAAGGCATACCTAGAAAGGACCAAGGATGTGGCAGTTATCTGTGCTCTGGCTGGGGAGGACTCTGAGAGTCTTCCCATGGCCAAGCTCCCCAGGCAAAGTGAGACCCCCAAGGAGTAGCTGACATACCCCTAGACAAGAGGTTAGGGACTGGACAGAGAGAGCAAGTCAGGCAACTTCTTGACGGCAGACGAGATATGTTCTCTACTGTCCCTGGGTACACCACAGCAGCCATACACCAAGTGGAGACCCTTGGGACAGGCCCTCATATGACAGGCAGCCTACAGGGTCCCAGAGGCACTCAGGGACAGTATGCACCACAAGTTCAGGGGAATGTTGGACCTAGGTGCCCCTGGGCCTCCCCGGTGGTGCTGGTACCCAAGAAGGATGGTACTACCTGGTTCTGCATCAACTACCATAAGCTCTATGACAGAACCACAACTGACGACTACCCAATGCCCTGAGTCAATGACCTATTAGACAGAATCGCCTGCGGCCACTTCCTAAACACCTTCGACCTCTGAAAGGGATACTAGCAGATCCTCTTAGACCCTGAGTCTGTCCCCAAGTCCGCCTTTATCACCCCCTTCAGCCTCTACCAGTTCAAGGTCATGTCGTTTGGGATGAGGAATGCTCCAGTCACCTTCCAAAGGATGGTGGATCACCTTCTGGACGGCCTCCAGGACTATGCCTGTGCATACCTGGATGACATCGCCATCTATAGCGACACCTGTGAGGACTATTTGGTCCACTTAGTAGTCATTCTAGACTGCCTCAGAGCTGCCGGGCTAACCTTGAAGCCTGACAAATGCACCATAGGGAGCTCGGAGGTCCAGTACCTGGGCCGCCGAGTGGGCTGTGGAAAGCAGTGGCCAGAGCCAGCTAAGGTTGAGGCAGTGGCAAACTGGCCCACTCCCAAGACCAAAACCCAAGTCCTGGCTTTCCTAGGAACCGCAGGGTACTACCGGAAATTTGACCCTAATTACAGTGATCTCGCCAAACCCCTGAACGACCTGACCCGTAAACGACTTCCCCGACAGGTCCTGTGGCCCCCAGAATGTGAAACTGCCTTCCAGAGCCTTAAGTCTGCCTTAATCTATGCTCCTGTCCTGGCCGCTCCTACCCAACTTTTTTTGTCCACACAGTTGCCTCCATGTTCTGGTTGGGAGAAGTGTTAAGTCAGGTGGATGAAGAAGGACAAGACCACCCCGTAGCCTACATCAGTAAGAAGCTGTTGCCCAGAGAGGTAGGCTACGTGGCGGTGGAGGAGTGTCTGGCCCTGGTATGTGCCCTGAAGAAACTGCAGGCCTAACCCTATGGGAGACCTTTCACTATCCTCACAGACCGCAACCCTCTTGTATGGCTTAACAGAGTTTCTGTGGACAAGGGAAGATTGCTGCAGTGGAGTTTAACCCCTTTAGCTTTGACATTCAGTACAAGCTGGGAAAAAGCAATGAAAATGCTGATGGACTTTCTCGGCAGACCGAAGTGGCATAAGCTCCTCGGACAGCCCCAGGCCAACCCGTGTGTGGATCTAGCCGGGTCTGCCGAACTGGAAGAGGGGAGCTTTCATGGATACCGTCCTGCAAGGGTTAAACCCCTACCCCCCTACTACCTCACCCCTCTCGTTTCTTGGCGGTTTGGGGCTCCTCAGAGCAACCACGATCCCCTAGACCTTTCCCTTGGTAAGAATTTGTGTGTGAACCTAATCTTGAAAGAGCTGGTCTCTGACCAACCTATCTCTCTCCGGCCAGCCAGGCCCCTTGATCTACCGGCCGGCCGCTGCACCCAGCATTCTCTGGAGATCTTTACCTCCGGCCGCTTCAGAGGCCCCTTGCCCCAGAGCTCCACTCTTTTGGAGACTGATACCCCGTGGGGATGGAAAGATGTGAGCCAATTGCCAGAGGTGAGCTCCATAGGGAACCAAGGTTTCCGAGCCCTACTCAGCAGACCGCCCTTTGGCTGGCCAGCTCTATGGAACTGCCAGCCACAGCAGCTCGGATTCCCAGTCCCCTTTACCTCAGGTTGCTCCAGCAGCCCCTTGTTCTAGAGCTCCGCTCTTTTGGGGATTGATACCTCTCAGGGAGGACTAGAGGTGGAGTGATTTCCAGGGGTGAGCCCTCTTAGGAACCGGGGGTTTTGGACCTCCCCTTAATACCCATTTCCCAGAGGTCTTCCCGGTGAACGCTGGGTAGCCCTAACTCCGACCCCCAGTCATGGATCAAGGCGCTTTTTGGACTAAAGTACCTGGGGGCCAAGGGCTTTCCAATTACACCCTGGAAGTGCCACCACTCCCCCGGGATCACCCTGAATGCCTCCCTGTACCGCTGGACACTGGGGGCCATTGGACATTATGGAGGCACCAGCCTGTCTGGTGGGGCGGGAATGGCGGGAGATTTGGGGAACTGATAAGGCTCTTATGAAGATCAGTTTTTGTATAAATGTTGTGTGTTTTTCCCAATAAATGGTACTTCTTGTTTCACCTGAATGCCAGTCTGGGGGAATTGGTATAATCACTCTTCTGCAGCAGGTTCCAGGTGTTGGCAGGATCCTTTGGCGGAGATACCCAGTCAGGGTAGCCAGTAATCCATCACAGGGCATCAGTGATTAGGCTCTTTTGTAACAATAAAATAAACATATTAAAAAAACCTCACATTTAATCTATTGTGTGCTGTGGTGACAGCATGAAGGAGGATCATGTGGAAGATGTAAGAAGACACATCGGATTGAAGAAGAAGACAGCCCCAGAGGAGCGCCTTTGTGGAACCGTCGCTGCCCCCTAAGGAGCCAGATTCAAGTTGGTGAGTACCAACTTTTGGTATTTAGCTGTTGTTTTTTTTTGGTTTGGTTTTTTTAGAATATTTTTTTTATTTATTTATTTATTTATTTTACAATAAAGCTTAATCACTGATGTCCTTTTCAGGGATTTTTTTTAGCATAGGGTTTTATATTAGGATTTTTTTTTAAATCAAAAGAGCTACGACTACCTTCAGGGCAATGACTGACAAATGCCCTTCTCATGGCAATTTGTAGGATAGTGTTTTTTGGGGGGTTACTTTGATTTTAGTATATTATTACTTCACCTAGGGCATTGCCCGACAAATGCCCTTTTCAGGGCAATTTTTAGAGTGGGTTTTAGTATTGTTTTTTTTTTGGGGGGGGGACTTTTTTAAGGGGACTTTACTTTTAGGATAAAGCTTGTACTGGTTGGGTTTTTTTCGGTAATGCTAGTGTTTATTTGTTGTAACTTAGGGGTTCTTAGGATAGGGGTCTTGGAATGTTAGTTGTTGTTGTAGTGTAGGGAGTTTACAGTGGTAGGGTGTGTGGTGGTATAGAAGTTAATAGTGTAGGGAGTTTATTGCAATGGGGGGGTGTTGAGGTTTAGGGGTCAATAGTGTAGGGGTGGATACTGTAGGTGGAAAACCTTTTTATTGTGTTTAGTGCAACTTTTTTCTCAGCCCAAACTCTTTACGCAAGCTTTTAAGTTGCGTAAAAAGTTTGAGTGCAAAATGCGATAGAACTTATTATATATATATATATATATATATATATATATATATATATATATAGTGAGCGCAACCCTAATAAATGCTAGACATAAGGATGTATTCAAAGCATATATAAAAGCATATATCAGCTGGCTGTGAATACCATTCAGATGAAAGTTTTAAAATAATTTTAGTTGTTTAAATATTGAAGAAATAAGTTTCAATCTCCATTGATTAATGGATGCCATAATGTTGTCATCTAGCTTTCTCTATGGACAGTCTACTTGAAAATTGTTTAAAAAGATAGATAATCCCTTTATTACATATTCCCCAGTTTTGCATAACCAACACTGTTATTTAATATCCTTTTCTTTCATGTAATTGGCAAGAGTTCATGAGCTAATGACGTATGGGATATACATTCCTACCAGGAGGGGCAAAGTTTCCCAAACCTCAAAATGCCTATAAATACATCCCTCACCACACCCACAATTCAGTTTTACAAACTTTGCCTCCTATGGAGGTGGTGAAGTAAGTGTGTGCTAAGATTTCTACGTTGATTTGCGCTTCTCATCATTTTGAAGCCCAATTCCTCTCAAAGTACAGTGAATGTCAGAAGGATGTGAAGGGATTATTACCTATTGAATGCAATGGTTTCCTCACGGGAGATCTATTTCATAGGTTCTCTGTTATCGGTCGTAGAGATTCATCTCCTACCTCCCTTTTCAGATCGACGATATACTCTCATATTCCATTACCTCTACTGATAACCATTTCAGCTATCTGCTATATGTGGATGGGTGTCTTTTGGTAAGTATGTTTTCATTACTTAAGACACTCTCAGCTATGGTTTGGCACTTTATGTATTAATATAAATCTCTAAATATATGTATTGTACTTATATTTCCCATGATTCAGGTTTTCAGTATATTTACTTTTGCAGACTGTCAGTTTCATATCTGGGAAATGCTTTTTTTAGGAAAAAAATATTTCTTACCTGGGGTATAGTCTCTTTTTCAAATTGACTGTCTTTTAAATTTGCGGGCAGAATTTGGCTCGCAAGGGTGCAAAATGCCAAAGTTTATTGCGTCATTTTTGGCGCGAGATTTTTTTGGCGCGAAGTTACGTTTGCAAATTCTTAATTTCCGGCGTTGACTAAGTTTGCGTCATCTGTGAAGTGAGTGTGTCATTTCCGGACGTTTTTGGTGCCAAAAAATATTTTTCTGTTTGTTGTGCATCATACTTGGTGCCAAATATTTTCATTATTTAAGACCCCATTCCTATATGCCACTTGCCTTTTTTCTCTTTTAGAGGGCTATGCTGTTTGCATTTTTTCCTATTCCTGAAACTGCCATATATGTTGTTTTTTTCTCTTACATTTGCAAGATGTCTCAATCTGATCCTGTCTCAGAAATCACTGTTGGAATCATGTTGCCTGATAACAGTTCTACCAAAGCTAAGTGCATTTGTTGTAAACTTGTGGAGGTTATATCTCATGCTGTGGTTTGTAATAGTTGGCATGATAAACTTTTACATACAGAGAATGTATCCATCAGTAGTAGTTAATTACCTGTTGCTGTCCTCAAAATTTAATGCACAAGATATACCTGTAGATTTAAAATAATTTATTTATGATTCTATTCAGAAGGCTTTGTCTGCCATCCTGCCTTCTAATAAACGTAAAAGGTCTTTTAAAACTTCTCATAAAGTTGATGAAATTTCAAATGACCGGCAACATGCTGAATTATCCTTCTCTGATGGGGATCTATCTCTTTCAGAAGATCCTGCCTCAGATATTGACACTGACAAATCTTCTTATTTATTTAAAAAGGAGTATATTCGTTCTTTGTTAAATAAAGTGTTGATTACATTGGATATGGAGGAAATTAGTCCTCTTGATATTAAAACTAGTAAACATTTAAATTCTGTTTATAAACCTCCTGTGGTTATTCCAGAGGTTTTTTCAGTTCCTGATGCTATTTCTGATATGATTTCTAAGGAATGGAATAGGCCTGGTACTTCTTTTATTCCTTCTTCAAGGTTAAAAAAATTATATCCTTTGCCAGCAGTTACTTTCGAGTTTTGGGAAAAAATATGCAAAGTTGATGGGGCTATCTCTACTCTTGCTAAACGTACTACTATTCCTAAAGAAGATAGTACTTCTTTTAAAGATCCTTTAGATAGGAAACTTGAATCTTATCTAAGGAAAGCCTATTTATATTCAGGTCATCTTCTCAGGCCTGCAATTTCTTTGACTGATGTTGCAGCTGCTTCAACTTTTTGGTTGGAACTTTAGCGCAACAAGTATTGGATCATGATTTGTCTAGCATTGTTAACTTGATTCAACATGCTAATAATTTTATTTGTGATGCCATTTTTGATATCATTAAAATTGATGTTAAATCTATGTCTTTAGCTATTTTAGCTAGAAGAGCTTTGTGGCTTAAATCTTGGAATGCTGACATGACTTCTAAGTCCAGATTGCTATCTCTTTCTTTCCAAGGTAATAAGTTATTTGGTTCTCAGTTAGATTCAATAATTGGGGGGAAGGGAGTTTTTTTTTGCCTCAGGATAAAAGACCTAAGGGTAAATCTAAAGCTTCTAACCGTTTTTGTTCCTTTCGACAAAATAAAGAACAGAAACCTAATCCCTCCCCCAAGGAATCTGTTTCCAATTGGAAGCCTTCCTTGAATTGGAATAAATCCAAGCCATTTAAGAGATCAAAGCCAGCCCCCAAGTCCACATGAAGGTGCGGCCCTCATTCCAGCTCAGCTGGTAGGGGGCAGTTTAAGATTTTTCAAAGATGTTTGGACCAATTTGGTCCAAAATCAATGGATTCAGAGTAATGTCTCTCAGGGGTACAGAATAGGATTCAGAGTAAGACCACCTGTGAGAAGATTTTTTCTCTCATGCATCCCTGCAAACCCAGTAAAGGCTCAGGCTTTCCTGAAGTGTGTTTTAGACCTGGAGTTATCAGGGGTAATCATGACAGTTCCGTTTCAGGAACAGGGTCTGGGGTTTTATTCAAATCTATTCATTGTCCCAAAGAGACGAAAATTCATTCAGACCAGTTTTGGATCTAAAAATGTTGAAACGATATGTAAGAGTACCAACTTTCAAAATGGTGACTATAAGGACTATTCTGCAAGGGCATTATATGTCCACAATAGACTTTCAGGATGCATATCTTCATATTCCGATTCATACAGATCCAATTTGTTGCTCTTCCTTTTGGCCTAGCGACAGCTCCAAGAATCTTTTCAAATATTCTCGGTGCCATAATCACTGTAATCAGAGAGCGGGGTATTGCGGTGTTTCCTTATTTGGACAATATCTTGGTACTTGTGCAGTCTTTACGTTCTGCAGAATCTCACACGAATCAACTAGTGTTGTTACTTCAAAAACATGGGAGGATCAATTTACCAAAAAGTTATTTGATTTCTCAGACAAGGGTAACCTTTTTAGGTTTCCAGATAGATTCAGTGTCCATGACTTTGTCTCTAACGGACAAGAGACATTTGAAATTGGTTGCAGCCTGTTAGAACCTTCAGTCTCAGTCATTCCCTTCAGTAGCTATGTGCATGGAAGTTTTAGGTCTCATAACTGCAGCATCGGACGCGATCCCCTTTGCTCATTTTCATATGAGACCTCTCCAGCTTTGTATGCTGAACCAGTGGTGCAGGGATAATACAAGGATATCACAATTAATATCCTTAAATCCCAATGTTCGACTATCTCTGACTTGGTGGTTAGATCACCATCTTATTGTTCTAGGGGCTTCTTTCGTTCGTCCAACCTGGACTGTGATCACAACAGATGCGAGTCTTTCAGGTTGGGGAGCTGTTTGGGGATCTATGACAGGACAAGGAGTTTGGAAATCTCAAGAGGCGAGATTACCAATAAATATTTTGGAACTCCGTGCAATTCTCAGGGCTCTTCAGCTTTGGCCTCTATTGAAGAGAGAACCGTTCATTTGTTTTCAGACAGACAATATCACAACTGTGGCATATGTCAATCATCAGGGTGGGACTCACAGTCCTCAAGCTATGAAAGAAGTATCTTGGATACTTGTTTGGGTGGAATCCAGCTCCTGTCTAATTTCTGTGGTTCATATCCCAGGTATAGACAATTGGGAAGTGGATTATCTCAGTCGTCAGACTTTACATCCGGGAGAGTGGTCTCTCTACCCAGATGTGTTTTCTCAAATTGTTCAGATGTGGAGTCTTCCAGAAATAGATTTGATGGCATCTCATCTAAACAAGAAACTTCCCAGGTAGCTGTCCAGGTCCAGGGATCCTCAGGTGGAAGCAGTGGATGCGTTGACACTTCCTTGGTGTTATCAACCTGCTTATATTTTCCTGCCTCTAGTTCTTTTTCCAAGAGTGATCTCCAAAATCATATTGGAACAATCATTTGTGTTGTTGGTGGCTCCAGCATGGCCTCACAGGTTTTGGTATGCGGATCCTGTTCAGATGTCCAGTTGCCAACTTTGGCCACTTCCATTAAGACTGGACCTTCTGTCTCAAGGTCTGTTTTTCCATCAGGATCTCAAATAATTAAATTTGAATGTATAGAAATTGAATGCCTAGTGCTTAGTCATAGAGGTTTCTCTGATTCAGTGATTAATTTTATGTTACAGGCTCATAAATCTGTTTCTAGGAAGATTTATTATCGAGTTTGGAAGACTTACATTTCATTGTGTTCCTTTCATAATTTCTTTAGGCATTCTTTTAGAATTCCTAGAATTTTACAGTTTCTTCAGGATGGTTTGGATAAAGGTTTGTCTGCAAGTTCCTTGAAAGGACAAATCTCTGCTCATTCTGTTTTATTCCACAGAAAAATTGCTAAACTTCCTGAAATTCACTTTTTGTACAGGCTTTGGTTCGTATCAAGCCTGTCATTAAATCAATCTCTCCTCCTTGGAGTCTTAATTTGGTTTTGAAGGCTTTACAGGCTCCTCCATTTGAGCCTATGCATTCTTTGGACATTAAACTACTTTCTTGGAAAGTGTTGTTCCTTTTGGCCATCTCTTCTGCTAGAAGAGTTTCTAAATTATCTGCTCTCTCTTGTGAATTTCCTTTTCTGTTTTTTCCTCAGGATAAGGCAGTTGTGCGGACTTCATTTTAATTTTTACCTAAGGTTGTGAATTCTAACAACATTAATAGAGAAATTGTTGTCCCTTCTTTGTGTCCTAATCCTAAGAATTCTTTGGAGAGATCTTTACATTCTTTGGATGTGGTGAGAGCTCTGAAATATTATGCTGAAGCTACTAAAGATTTCAGGAAGACTTCTAGTCTGTTATCTTTTCTGGTTCCAGGAAAGGTCAGAAGGCTTCTGCCGTTTCTTTGGCATTGTGGTTAAAGCTTTTGATTCATCAAGCTTATTTGGAGTCAGGTAAAGCCCCACCTCAGAGAATTACAGCTCATTCTACTAGATCAGTTTCCACTTCTTGGGCTTTTAAGAATGAAGCTTCAGTCAGTTAATCAGATTTGCAAAGCAGCAACTTGGTCTTCTTTGCATACATTTACTAAATTCTACCATTTTGATGTATTTGCTTCTTCAGAAGCAGTTTTTGGTAGCAAAGTTCTTCAGGCAGCTGTTTCAGTTTGATTCTTCTGCTTATGATTTAAGTTTTTTCTTTTATTTATGAGAATAAACTTATAGTTGGGTTGTGGATTAATTTTTTTCAGCGAAATGGCTGTTTTTATTTTGTCCCTCCCTCTCTAGTGACTCTTGCGTGGAGTTCCACTTCTTGGGTATTGCTATCCCATACGTCACTAGCTCATGGACTCTTGAAAATGACATGAAAGAAAACATAATTTATGTAGGAACTTGCCTGATAAATTCATTTCTTTCATATTGGCAAAAGTCCATGAGGCCCACCTCTTTTTTATGGTGGTTATGATTTTTTTGTATAAAGCACAATTATTTCAAAATTTCTTTGTTGATGCTTTTTACTCCTTTAATCACCCCACTACTTGGCTATTCGTTAAACTGAATTGTGGGTGTGGTGAGGGGTGTATTTATAGGCATTTTGAGGTTTGGGAAACTTTGCCCATCCTGGTAGGATTGTAAATCCCATTCGTCACTAGCTCTTGGACTCTTGCCAATATGAAATAAATGAATTTATCAGGCAAGTTCCTACATAAATTATGGTTTTAGCTTTATGATTACCTGTATCTAAGGCTCTGTAGAATGTCCCCTTATCTCAGTGCTTTTTACAAACTTGCATTTTAGCCCAATAGTGCTGACTCATGAATACCTGTACAGGAGTGAGTACAATGTTATCCATATGGCACACATGAACTAGCAGTGTCTGGGTGTGAAAAGCTAATAAAATGAACTAAAATACAGGTGCTAAGAAACAGGCAGAGATTTAAAGGTTTTAATGTATTAATATAACAATGTTGGTTATACAAAGCTTCGGAATGGGTAGTAAAGCTGTAATCTATTTTTTGAAACAATAAAAAAAATTAAGTAGACTGTCCCTTTAAGAACTTGACCATTAAACAGAAGAATATTTTAAAAACAGGCAAACATATTTCTGTTAATAATAAATGTTATAATTTAGCTGATCCTAGCTTTATTATAATTATGATTTTATTAAGGAAACAAACATATTTTGTTTACCTTTCCTTTCTATTCACTACAGCAGCAATAGATAATATAGCTATTATTACCAATAAAACATGAAGAAGATACCAAAAAGAACAGCAACATCTATTAATATGAATCAGTTATAGAAAAAACAATCAATAGGAAGATGAATGTTCATCCAACCAAAACTATTCCAATCGACCAAACAAAAAATGCCTCTCTGAAGTACAGTAACTTCTACAAACCTTTGCATAAACAACTGAGAAGAATAGCAGGTAAGAAAAAGCAAACACAACTACAGAAATGATCAAATACAGTTCAATAGGTATGTTGGTAAACCAAACACTGATGTCATTGGTTGGAAAAAAAGGAGAAGAAACATTTTCAATGTAGTTTATCTTCCAATAAATTGTGTATTCTTTCATTGTTATGGCAGAAGGTTTGCAATTAAAACTGGTACTAAACTAACTTTAAAGAGGTAGTAGTTTCAAACTATATCATAAATAAATAGGATTATAAAATTGGCATCAAGCTATATAATATAAATAGTGATGTCGCGAACCTAAAAATTTGGATTGGCGAACGCGAACTTCCGCAAATGTTCGCGAACGGGCGAACCGGGCGAGCCGCCATAGACTTCAATAGGCAGGCGAATTTTAAAACCCACAGGGACTCTTTCTGGCCACAATAGTGATGGAAAAGTTGTTTCAAGGGGACTAACACCTGGACTGTGGCATGCCGGAGGGGGATCCATGGCAAAACTCCCATGGAAAATTACATAGTTGATGCACAGTCTGGTTTTAATCCATAAAGGGCATAAATCACCTAACATTCCTAAATTGTTTGGAATAACGTGCTTTAAAACATCAGGTATGATGTTGTATCGATCAGGTAGTGTAAGGGTTACGCCCGCTTCACAGTGCGCAGTGTAGGTGATATACCTGCCCTGACCATGCTTTGCAGACCAGGTATCAGTGGTCAGATGGACCCTTGCCCCAACACTGTGTGCCAGACATGCCATTATAGCAGACTTATATGGCTTTGGCGTTGCTTTTTGGTAATTAGAAGGCTGCTAAATGCCACTGCGCACCACACGTGTTTTATGCCCAGCAGTGAAGGGGTTAATTAGGGAGCATGTAGGCAGCTTGTAGAGTTAATTTTAGCTTAAGTGTAGTGTAGTAGACAACCCAAAGTATTGATCTAGGCCCATTTTGGTATATTTCATGCAACCATTTCATGCGATCAAATAAAAAAAAAAATTGTTCACTTTTTCACAAACTTTAGGTTTCTCACAGAAATTATTTACAAACAACTTATGCAATTATGGCATAAATGGTTGTAAATGCTTCTCTGGGATCCCCTTTGTTCAGAAATAGCAGACTTATATGGCTTTGGCGTTGCTTTTTGGTAATTAGAAGGCTGCTAAATGCCACTGCGCACCACATGTGTTTTATGCCCAGCAGTGAAGGGGTTAATTAGGGAGCATGTAGGCAGCTTGTAGAGTTAATTTTAGCTTAAGTGTAGTGTAGTAGACAACCCAAAGTATTGACCTAGGCCCATTTAAATTTTTTCGCAATTTTAGGTTTCTCATTGAAATTATTTACAAACAGCTTGTGCAATTATGGCACAAATGGTTGTAAATGCTTCTCTGGGATCCCCTTTGTTCAGAAATAGCAGACATATATGACTTTGACATTGCTTTCTGGTAATTAGAAGGCCGCTAAATGCTGCTGCGCATCACACGTGTATTATGGCTAGCAGTGAAGGGGTTAATTAGGTAGTTTGTAGGGAGCTTGCAGGGTTAATTTTAGCTTTAGTGTAGATATCAGCCTCCCACCTGACACATCAGACCCCCTGATCCCTCCCAAACAGCTCCCTTCCCTCCCCCACCCCACAATTGTCCCGGCAATCTTAAGTACTGGCAGAAAGTCTGCCAGTACTAAAATAAAAGGTGTGGTGTAGCATCCCTCCTTAGCCCCCAACCTCCCTGATCCCCCCCAAAACAGCTCTCTAACCCTCTCCATCTGCCTTATTGGCGGCCATCTTGGGTAGTGGCAGCTGTCTGCTATTATTTCACAGTCAAAAAAGTGTTGTTTTTTTTAAATGTACACTACTGTTACACCAGATATGAGTGGTGGCACTGGGCAACTGGGCACAGTATACACTGTGAGCCTGACATACATGCTGGCAGGCAGGCAACTGCAATTAGATTATACAGAAAAATAAAAGGAGCAGACTGATGTTCTAGCCCTAAAAAGGGCTTTTTGGGGTGCTCTCCTTACAGCAGAGATCAGATGAGTCCTTCAGGACTGTAGTGGACACTGAATACACTAGCCTAGCTATAGATTTCCCTACTAAATCAGCAGCAGCTACACTGTCCCTCCTCTCACTAACAATGCAGCTTCCGAATGAATCTAAAATGGATGCTGTCCAGGAGGTAGGAGGGTCTGGGAGGGAGGGTCTGCTGCTGATTGGCTGTAATGTGTCTTCTGACTGTGAGGTACAGGGTCAAAGTTTACTCAATGATGACGAATAGGGGGCGGATCGAACATCGCATATGTTCACCGTCCGTGGCGAACGCGAACATGCTATGTTTGCCGGGAACTATTCGCCAGCGAACTATTCGCAACATCACTAAATATAAATGCACAGAGTGAAATGCCAAGATGGGGAAAATATTTACTTTTGTGTATTTATTAAAATGACGACTATAGTATCACAAAACTGGATAATTTAAAATGTATTACAAGCTCAGACTCATAGATTGTTAATTTAGCATTAAATAATGTATCTAGTTAGTGTAATATATGTCTGAAGTAACACTGTCTAAAAGTAGAAGCTGAAGACTAATGACCTACCTTATAAATGTCTTGTAGGAAAAAAATTGTTTTGAAGCAGCCCCATCAAAATGAATATGTATTCAGGACATAAAGGCCATTTTTTTTCTTTTATGATTAAGATAGAGCAACATATTAAACAACTTCCCAATTTATGTCTTATCAAATTTGATTAATTATTTTGCGGCCAGATTACGAGTTTTGCGTTATGAGTGGCTCGATAATAACTTCCACTTATTTCCACCGCTCACCTTTAATAGTGCTGCTATTACAGGTTTTCCAAAAACCTGTGTTTGCAGGCAATACGTTGAGTTCCATACCGCACACAAATACCAGCGCTGCTTTGAGCTGGTTTTACTTGCTTGTGCATGATTTCCCCATAGACATCAATGGGGAGAGCCGGCTAAAAAAAGCCTAACACCTGCAATAACGGAGCGTAAAGCTCAGTAACACAACCCCATTGATTCCTATGGGGAAAGAACATTTATGTTTAAACCTAACACCCTAACATAAACCCCAAGTCTAAACACCCCTAATCTGCTGCCCCTGACATTGCCGACACCTACATTACAACTTATTAACCCCTAATCTCCCGCCCCAACATTGCCGCCACCTACCTACACTTATTAACCCCTAATCTGCTGCCCCCAATGTCGCCGCAGCCACTATACTAAAATTATTAACCCCTAAACCTCTGGCCTACCACATCACTAACACTAAATAAATATATTAACCCCTAAACCTAACCCTAAATCTAACCCTAACCCTAACACCCCTAACTTTAATATAATTAAAAAAAAACTAAATACAAATTACTATTATTACCTAAATAATACCTATTTAAGACTAAATACTTACCTGTAAAATAAACCCTAAGCTAGCTACAATATAACTAATAATTACATTGTAGCTATCTTAGATTTTATTTTTATTTTACAGGTAAGTTTGTATTTATTTTAACTAGGTAGACTAGTTAGTAAATAGTTATTAACTATTTACTAGCTACCTAGTTAAAATAAATGCAAACTTACCTGTAAAATAAAACCTAACATTACACTAAAATTAAAAAAATTTAATTAACAAAATACATTTATCTAAATTACAAAAAATAATAAAAACTAAATTACACAAAATAAAAAAAATATCAAATATTTAAACTAATTATACCTAATCTAATAGCCCTATCAAAATAAAAAAGCCCTCCCCCCAAAAATAAAAAACCCCTAGCTTACACTAAACTGCCAATGGCCCTTAAAAGGGCCTTTTGCGGGGCATTGCCCCAAAGAAATCAGCTTTTTTACCTGTAAAAAGAAAATAAAACAACCCACCAACAGTAAAACCCACCACTCACACAACCAACCCTCCAAAAAAAAACTACCTAGAAAACCTAAGCTCCCCATTGTCCTGAAAAGGGCATTTGGATGGGCATTGCCCTCAAAAGTGCATTTAGCTCTTTTACGTTGCCCAAAGTCCCTAATCTAAAAATAAAACCCACCCAATAAACCCTTAAAAAACCTAGCACTAACCACCGAAGATCTACTTACAGTTTTTGAAGATTGGACATTCATCCTCATCCAGCCGGGAGAAGTCTTCATCCAAGCGGCAAGAAGTCCTCAACGAGGCAGGGAGAAGTCTTCATCCAAGCGGCAAGAAGTCGTCCTCCAGGCGGGCAGAAGTCTTCATTCTTCCAACGTGGAGCGGCTCCATCTTCAAGACATCCGGCGCGGAGCATCCTGTTCTTTCGATGGCTCTTGAAGAATTAAATTTCCCTTTAAATTACGTCATCCATGCAATCAGCCAATAGGATTGAGCTTGCATTCTATTGGCTGATTGGTACAGTCAATAGAATGCAAGCTTAATTCTATTGGCTGATTGGATAGGCAAATAGGATTAAAGCTCAATCCTTTTTTACCCTTTAATTCTGATTGGCTGATAGAATTCTATCAGCCAATCGGAATTCAAAGGACGCCATCTTGGATGACGTCATTTAAAGGAAACTTAATTCTTCAAGAGCCATCGAAAGAAGAGGATGCTCCACGCCGGATGTCTTGAAGATGGAGCCGCTCCGTGTCGGAAGGATGAAGATAGAAGATGCCATCTGGATGAAGACTTCTGCAGCCTTAAGGACGACTTCTTGCCGTTTGGATGAAGATTTCTCCCGGCTTCATTGAGGACTTCTGACCGCTTGGATGAAGACTTCTCCCGGCTGGATGAGGATGGATGTCCGGTCTTCAAAAACTGTAAGTGGATCTTTCGGGGGTTAGTGTTAGGTTTTATTAAGGGTTTATTGGGTGGGTTTTATTTTTAGCTTAGGGGTTTGGGCATAGTTAAAGAGCTAAATGCCCTTTTACGGGCAATGCCCATCCAAATGCCCTTTTCAGGACAATGAGGAGCTTAGGATTTTTAGATTTATAGGATTTTATTTGGGAGGTTTTGTTGTGTGGATGGTGGGTTTTACTGTTGGGGGGTTGTTTGTATTTTTTTACAGGTAAAAGAGCTGATTTCTTTGGGGCAATTTCCAGCAAAAGGCCCTTTTAAGGGCTATTGGCAGTTTAGTGTAGGCTAGGGTTTTTTTTTTATTTTGGGGGGCTTTTTTATTTTGATAGGGCTATTAGATTATTATTATTATCAGGTATTTGTAGAGCGCCAACAGATTAGGTGTAATTAGTTTAAATATTTGATAATTTCTTTTTTATTTTGTGTAATTTTGTGTTTATTTAGTTTTAAATTTAGTTAATTCTATTTAATTAATGTAATTTATTTAATTTTAGTGTAATGTTAGGTGTTAGTGTAACTCAGGTAATTTAGATAAATGTATTTTGTTAATTTAATTTTTTTAATTTTAGTGTCATGCTAGGTTTTATTTAACAGGTAAATTTGTATTTATTTTAACTAGGTAGTTAGCAAATAGTTAATAACTATTTACTAACTAGTCTACCTATTTAAAATAAATACAAACTTAGCTGTGAAATAAAAATAAAACCTAAGATAGCTACAATGTAGCTATTAGTAATATTGTAGCTAGTTTAGGGTTTATTTTACAGGTATTTTACAAGTATTTAGTTTTAAATAGGAATTAGTTAGGTAATGATAGTAATTTTTATTTAGATTTATTTTAATTATATTAAAGTTAGGGGTGTTAGGGTTAGACTTAGGGTTAGGTTTAGGGGTTAATAACTTTAGTATAGTGGCGGCTGCGGTGACTGTGGGGGCGGCAGATTAGTGGTTAATAAGTGTAGGTAAGTGGCGGCAACGTTGGGGGCGGCAGATTAGGGGTTAATAAATTTATGTAGATGGCGGCGACATTGGGGGCAGCAGATTAGGGGTTAATAATATTTAAATAGTGTTTGCGATGCGGGAGTGCGGCCTTTAGGGGTTAATATGTTTATTATAGTGGTGGCGATGTCCGGAGCAGCAGATTAGGGGTTAATATTTTTATTATAGTGTTTGCGATGCAGGAGGGCCTCGTTTAGGGGTTAATAGATAGTTTATGGATGTTAGTGTACTTTGTAACACTTTAGTTATGAGTTTTATGCTACAGCTTTGTAGCGCAAAACCCATAACTACTGACTTTAGATGGCGGTATGAATCTTGTCGGAATAGGCTGTACCGCTCACTTTTTGGCCGGACAGGCAAAACTCGTAATACCGGCGCTATGGAAGTCCCATTGAAAAAGGACTTTTTGAAAGGTGCGGTAGTTATGTTGCATTACAGCCAAAAAGGTGTGCGGTACAGCTATACCTACAAGACTTGTAATAGTAGCGGTAGTGAAAAAGCAGCGTTATGAGCCATAACACAAAACTCGTAATCTAGCCGTTGGTTTCTTCTGTTGAAGGAGCAGCATTGCACTACTAGCAGCTAGCTGAACACACTGGGTGAGCCAATGACAAAATCGTATACGTCTAAATATGTGTATGTATACAGGGAGTTCAGAATTATTAGGCAAGTTGTATTTTTGAGGATTAATTTTATTATTGAACAACAACCATGTTCTCAATGAACCCAAAAAACTCATTAATATCAAAGCTGAATAGTTTTGGAAGTAGTTTTTAGTTTGTTTTTAGTTATAGCTATTTTAGGGGGATATCTGTGTGTGCAGGTGACTATTACTGTGCATAATTATTAGGCAACTTAACAAAAAACAAATATATACCCATTTCAATTATTTATTTTTACCAGTGAAACCAATATAACATCTCAACATTCACAAATATACATTTCTGACATTCAAAAACAAAACAAAAACAAATCAGTGACCAATATAGCCACCTTTCTTTGCAAGGACACTCAAAAGCCTGCCATCCATGGATTATGTCAGTGTTTTGATCTGTTCACCATCAACATTGCGTGCAGCAGCAACCACAGCCTCCCAGACACTGTTCAGAGAGGTGTACTGTTCTCCCTCCTTGTAAATCTCACATTTGATGATGGACCACAGGTTCTCAATGGGGTTCAGATCAGGTGAACAAGGAGGCCATGTCATTAGATTTTCTTCTTTTATACCCTTTCTTGCCAGCCACGCTGTGGAGTACTTGGACGCGTGTGATGGAGCATTGTCCTGCATGAAAATCATGTTTTTCTTGAAGGATGCAGACTTCTTCCTGTACCACTGCTTGAAGAAGGTGTCTTCCAGAAACTGGCAGTAGGACTGGGAGTTGAGCTTGACTCCATCCTCAACCCGAAAAGGCCCCACAAGCTCATCTTTGATGATACCAGCCCAAACCAGTACTCCACCTCCACCTTGCTGGCGTCTGAGTCGGACTGGAGCTCTCTGCCCTTTACTAATCCAGCCACGGGCCCATCCATCTGGCCCATCAAGACTCACTCTCATTTTATTAGTCCATAAAGCCTTAGAAAAATCAGTCTTGAGATATTTCTTGGCCCAGTCTTGACGTTTCAGCTTGTGTGTCTTGTTCAGTGGTGGTCATCTTTCAGCCTTTCTTACCTTGGCCATGTCTCTGAGTATTGCACACCTTGTGCTTTTGGGCACTCCAGTGATGTTGCAGCTCTGAAATATGGCCAAACTGGTGGCAAGTGGCATCTTGGCAGCTGCACGCTTGACTTTTCTCAGTTCATGGGCAGTTATTTTGCGCCTTGGTTTTTCCACACGCTTCTTGCGACCCTGTTGACTATTTTGAATGAAACGCTTGATTGTTCGAAGATCACGCTTCAGAAGCTTTGCAATTTTAAGAGTGCTGCATCCCTCTGCAAGATATCTCACTATTTTTGACTTTTCTGAGCCTGTCAAGTCCTTCTTTTGACCCATTTTGCCAAAGGAAAGGAAGTTGCCTAATAATTACGCACACCTGATATAGGGTGTTGATGTCATTAGACCACACTCCTTCTCATTACAGAGATGCACATCACCTAATATGCTTAATTGGTAGTAGGCTTTCGAGCCTATACAGCTTGGAATAAGACAACATGCATAAAGAGGATGATGTGGTCAAAATACTAATTTGCCTAATAATTCTGCACTCCCTGTATACAGTATATAAATATATATATATATATATATATATATATATATATATATATATATATATATATATATATATATATATATATATACATATTCACAAAGTGGCCGGTGAGTGTATGTGTGTGTATATATATATATATATATATATATATATATTATTTCTTTAGTAAAATGATGATGGTCCACAGTCCTCCTTAAAGAAAATAGAAGAGAAGAGAAACTTCACAGCAGCTGAATGTTACAGAAACACAGTTATACCCTGATATGTGCTCAGCATTTCCATAACAGGACTTCAGCCATAACAACCGTCTGGCGTGGCAGGGACTCATGAGGTTTTAAACCATTTCTTATCTTTAGTATAACCTAATAGAGGAACCAATGGGAGACATTTTTAAACAAACTAGAGCATAAGAGCCCATACCATTAACTGGATTATCTCTAGAAGATATCAGGAAAAAATGGATAATATTAAGGTAAATAAAACTCCAGGCCCAGAGGGAATACACCCAAGGATTTTATGGACATTTAGCACTGTTATAGACAAACCTCTATTCTTAATTTTTCAAGACACATTATCCTCAAGCATAGTACCCCAAGACTGGCGTAAAACTGATGTGGTGCCACTTTTTAAAAAGGGTAGCAGGGATGAATCAGGATGCTATAGACCAGTTAGTCTGACATAAATAGTGGGGAAGATACTTGAAGGGATAATAAGGGATTATATTGATGAGTATATTCGTGTAAACAAGATTATGAGTTCAAATCAGCATAGTTTTATGAGAAAACGATCATGTCAAACTAATCTAATTAGATTCTACGAGAAAGTAAGTAAAAATAAATATAAAAGGGAATCAGTTGATGTGATATACTTGGATTTTGCAAAGGCATTTGATACAGTGCCACATGAGAAATTAATGTACAAAATTAAAGGACTGAAAAAGACAGGGAGCAACAAGAAGTAGTAAACATATCATACTCAGATTGGACAAAGGTAATCAGTGGAGTCCCCCAGGGATCAGTACTGGGCCCTGTTCTTTTCGGAATAAATAGCAACATCTCAAAGTTGTGTAAGGTCATTAAGGTCAGGGCAGAATGAACTTGCTTTACAAGGGGATCTACACAAATTAGAAGAATGGGCAGGCAAATGGAAAATGAGATTTAATACTAGAAAATGCTAGGTTCTAGATTTTGGAAGTAAGCAGGCAATCTATTATTTAAATGGGACTAGATTTAGCCAAACAGAGGAGGAAAGGGATTTGGGAGTAGTAATAGATAACTAGCTAAAGATGGGTGCACAATGCAATGCACAAATTGCTATTGTTTAAAAAGATATATAATCCATTTATTACCCACTCCCTGTTTTTGCACAGCCAACATGGTTATATTAATATAATTTTAACCTCTGTGATTACCTTGTATCTAAGCCTCTTTTGACAGCTCCCTGATGACATGGCTATTTATTTATTATCTATTGACTTGCATTTTAGCTAATTAGTGCTGTGCCCTGCACAACTCCATGGGAGAGAGCACAATATTATCTATATGGCACACATGAATTACCAGTCTCTTGTTGTGAAAAGCAAATAAAAAAAGCATGTGACAAGAGGCTGTCTGTAGTGACTTAGAAACAGGAATTTAGAGGTATAAATGTACAAAGCTGGGGAATGGGTAGTAAAGTCATGATCTATATTTTTAAACAATAACAATTTTTGGTGTTTACTGTCCCTTTAAGATTTGTATATGTTGAACTCAATGAACTTTTGTCTTTTTTTCAACCTCATCTACTATGTTACTATTTAAAATGTGTTCCCCAGCCTAATCAGAGCCTGCACTACTGAACCAGATCATGCACTAAACTATGGCCGGTTCTCTTAAAGGGCCATACACATATTTTTTTTAAGCGTTAAAATAATAATCCCCAAATCAGACAGAGGATTAAAAAGGTTCAGAGGCTTCACTAATAATGTTCCCAATGTTAGTAGAACTGTTAGGGACATGATATGGAGAAAAATTTGTATCATGAGGGGAGCAGGTTAAGTCCCCTGGCTATGTTGCACCTGTGTCCGAGTATCAACAAATAACCTTTGGGCTGTATGTGTGTTGTGTAAAGTCATTTAACTTATGCGGCATCCCTCCACTGGATTACCAGGCATATCATTGTTAATACAGCTGCAGCAGTATCCAGTAGAAAGCCCATCCAGTGAAGATATTAAGTAACACACAGGATTGCAGTATGAAATACCAAAGTTCCTCACGGAGAGGCTAGGGATGAGTCCCTGTGATGCCTGAGGGTAGTTATGGCTGAAGTCCCGTTAGGGAAATTATGAGCACATAACAGGGTATTCCTGTGTCCCTGTATCACTCAGCTGCTGTGAACAGCCTTTTCTCACATACATCTGAGCTCCCAATTTGTAATCCATTAGCAAGTAGCTGGAACAATCTCTATTCTCAACATCTCCTACGAGGCCAAGAACAGAACTAAGAGATATGGGAGGAATTTTAAGCTATGTTGTGGGTTCTTGACCTCCTCCTTGTGGCGGGAAATATAACCCATAAGTTATGGAGGACTATGGACGATCATCATTTTCTGAAATAAATATATATATATATATATATATATACACTGTATATATATATATTTATATATATATATATAAATACATACAGAGATAGATAGATAGATAAATAGAGTATATACACATACATATAGAAATATCTATTTAAAAATAAGAACAGGAATTTTAAGCATTTCTATTCAAAACACATTCAAACATATTAAAAATGTATAAAAATGCTATTGCATGTTTAAACATATTTGACTGTGAAGGTCTTAGAAATGTGTATTTATGGGTTTAAGTTTGTATATGTATGTATGTGTGCACATATATATTTACACATATAAACACATATATATCAATGTATACACATATGTATACACACACACATTTTTATCAATATTTAAATTATATTTTTTATTAAAAAGTGCATAAATGAGTGTAATGCTTTATTTTAATATGTTTTTTGTGAACATTTTTTAAACTTTACTTCAGTTCTCAAGTCACAATAAATATTCTAGCTCAGCTTTGGCTTTTGCTCAATTGCAACCTATATATATAATATGAGCACTATTTAACTTATGGACTTAATAACAAGTTGCACACTAATATTAGCGCAGTCCAGCGATATTGCTTATTGCGTCTGACGCTCTCATTAGTGCAACACTTGTAATCTGGCCCAATATAATTTGTTCTACTGTTCTTCCAGCTTAGCCTTCCACTGAAACAAGTGGCCAGGTCAAGGCCCCTATCGTTTCCTATAGAGAGTTATATGTAACAGATATAATTTGATCTGCAAGTTTAGAGATAATATACATTGTTAGCATCACTATCACAAACAACTGAAAGCTATATAAGATTCTAATAATCATGAATGGTTTAAGGTGGAAATAGTTCAGTCTAATTGAGCACCATTCAGCCTGTTGGCTGAGCTGTAGCTATAATTTACACCACAAATGCCTTTGACTATGAAATCCAGTAATACAACTGAGGTAGAACTTTTCAAGAATTTATTCAAGCATAGCATTATTAGACATTTGTATGGGAATTACTGCTACAGATCTGCTGTTTTAAGGATAAAAAACGGATGTAGCAGGATTTATGTTCCTCAGCATTTTAATTTCTTTCATGCTGAGTTAATCTCTAGTGCCACAGGAAACTGATATTACAAGCTCCTTACTTCCCATGACACCAGGAACTGTGCATATAGTTATATTTCTATCTCAACCATTCCTGTTGGCCTGCAGTCCGTTGCAAGCAGTCAAGAAGAAAATTACAAACACCTAGATTATGAAACGAATGCGTTATTTCACCCTCCATAGCGCTACCATTACGAGTTACTGAAAAGCCTCCTTTTGCGTACGATATGGTGGCGTTAAGCTCCATACCGCACAAAAACCAAGGGCTGCTTTGACGTGCTCGTGCACGCTTTCCCCCATAGACATCAATAGGGAGAGAGTGTTAGAAAAAAACCTAACACCTGAAGTGAGGATTGGAATAGTGATCGTGTAACGCAACCCCATTGATGTCTATGGGGAAAAAAAAGTTCCATTAAACCTAACACCCTAACATAAACCCCAAGTCTAAACACCCCTAATCTGTTGCCCCCTACATCGCCGCCACTAAAATAAAGTTATTAACCCCTAATATGCTGCCCTCGACATCACCAATATTAATAAAAGTTATTAACCCCTATTCTGCCGCTCCCGACATCGCTGACACTATAATAAAAGATATTAACCCCTATTCCGACGCTCCCCAACATCTCAGATGGCGGGTTGGAATGTGTCAGTATAGGCTGTAACGCAAGCATTTTATCCTCACCACATAACCTGTAATACCGGCGCTATGGAAATCCCACACAAAAACATAATTTTTTTGAGTGCGGGATTGACGTTACGTTACAGGCTAAAATGCTTGCAGTATAGCTATACCTACACAACTTCCAATAGCAATAGTGCGTTACCGCTTTTACACTGAAATTGCCATTTTTTCAGCGTTAAAAGCCACAACGCAAAACTCATAATCTAGGTGTTAGTTAATAGACAATATATTTATTAATTTCGTTCACAGTCACTTAACCTGTGTTACTGAGGTTAAAGTGTTTGTTGTACAGATCTACATTATGCAACCATTTATTCCATCTTTCTTTCTGTTAACTTTTATTAGTTAAAAACAGTAAATCAACCACTCCCTACAAACTGAGCCTGCCTTATATACTTTTTATTCTATTTATTTATATTTCTTTTAACTATTTCTTAGTGGTTTGCCCCCATCGGAATAATATGTAATCACTAAAACTTGAAGGCATAGTAGTCCTGATATGACACTTTAAACTCTGACCACCTAAGCTTTCTAATTGAAAATTTAAAAAAAACTGCTGAATAGTTTTTTTGCTTTATTTAATTTTTTTTTTTTTTCAACCTACCAAATGTAATTCAAGTTCAACAAGTAGTTTTTTGTTGTGCTGACTAGTAGTTTTCCTGTGCAAACCTGAATAAAAAGCCGTTAAAAAGGCTCATTGTGAATAAGAATTTGCATTTTTACCCAAAGCAAATGTAAGAAACACAGATATCACTGACATTTATTTGTGGCATAATGTTTAAAAAAAAAAAATTTCTTTCGTGATTCAGATTTTTTGTGTGCAATTTTAAGCAACTTTCTTCATTCTCTTGGAATCTTTATTTGAAAAGCAAGAATGTTTAGATGCCGGCACATTTTTGGTGAACAACCTGGGTTGTTCTTGCTGATTGGTAGATAAATTCACCCACCAATAAACAAGTGCTGTCCAGTGTACTGAACCAAAAATTGTCTGGCTCCTTAGCTTAGATGCCATCTTTTTCAAATAAAGATAGCAAGAGAACGAAGAAAAAATGATAATAGGAGAAAATTAGAAAGATGCTTAAAATTGCATGCTCTATCTGAATCACGAAAGAAAAAAAAAATGGGTTTGGTTTCCCTTTAAGTTTATTTGTTGATATACTGCGTTGAACATTTCACCTCTTAGAAGTGGTGAAGTAAAACAAAAACAAAATACTTGGAAGATAAAGATTAATTAAAACTATGTTTCATGATAGAAATATGGACTGATTAGATAAACCTTCTGATTATAAAAATCTAAGTGCCTATGCTTCTATTTAATGAACAAAGTAATGGTTTCTAGACCATATGGGCCCTATGTTATCATAATACTCAGATTAGACACATGGATGTCTAATGACACCAACATCTGGATTCCTAATTATTTTAGAAGACCTCAGCTGTGCAGGTGGAGTTGAGCGTGCATGATATGAACAAGCACTTTGTGAGACTACTTACTTGATAAAAAGCAAACATCCAAAAATAAAACATTACAAGTGGTGCAGTATATTTTTTTTGTGATTGCAAATACTCCACTAGAGTTACTGTAAGCTTTTTGCGCTAGTCAGGGTGCGTTCATATTACAAGTTAAAAAAATATATATATATTTTGTGCTAGCAGTAACCCGAATAGCGGAAAAATCCTAACAAGTTTTCGCGTGCATCTATCTACTTATAGAAATCAATGGAGAAAAAAACCTAACACCCGAATATCATGCAAACACCATCACATTTTTGCATTCCCTATAGACGTCAATGGAGAATAGCATATTTGCATGGGCAAATGTGAAATATTTACAGTAAATACATAGTTAAAATTGTTATTAAATTTGAATATTGCATATATATGTTTTTACATATTTTCATCTACTTAATGGCAAAGGGTTCTAATGCACTTATATATGTTTATATGTGTGTACATATATATTTATGTGTTTCTATGTGCATATATGTCTGTCAATACATATATACACATATCAATACATTCATATATATGTACACATAAACATATCTATATACATATAAATACATCTTTAGCAATGAATCTGTATGTAGCTCTATGTTTTTTTTTCTAACACCCAAGAGCTCATATCTTTGAGCCTTTATAACTTTTGTGTGCATTTTTTTTTTTAAATAATGTTTATTAAACAGTGTTAATATGAGTGTAACTGTATTTTGTAATGTATTTTTGACATGTTTTGGGCAAAAAATTTATTTCGGAAAACAGTTAACCACAGCTCTGAGATTGCAGTAAGGATTTAAGCGTAAATGGCGATTGTGCCCAACTTGTAATATCAGCGCAATGAAAAATGGCTTGTGCACCTCCTTTGTAATCTAGCCCTAAAGGTGATGTTGACATGATTAGGCTGAAAACATATGAATATTAAAGAAGAAATATTTCTAATGTATCAGTTTTACTTCATAAAATGCTAAATTTTAATGATTGTGAATAAATGTTAATTTTACTAAAAATTGCTGTTTTATTACAATAAACTGTTGAAAAATATTACGGCTAGATTTAGAGTTCTGCGGCCAAAGGGGTGCGTTAGCTACGCATGCTTTTTCCCCCGCACCTTTTAAATACCGCTGGTATTTAGAGTTCACAGAAGGGCTGCGTTAGGCTCCAAAAAAGGAGCGTATAGCATATTTACCGCAACTGCAACTCTAAATACCAGCGGTGCTTACGGACGCGGCCAGCTTCAAAAACGTGCTCGTGCACGATTCCCCCATAGGAAACAATGGGACAGTTTGAGCTGAAAAAAAACTAACACCTGCAAAAAAGCAGCGTTCAGCTCCTAACGCAGTCCCATTGTTTCCTATGGGGAAACACTTCCTATGTCTGCACCTAACACCCTAACATGTACCCCGAGTCTAAACACCCCTAACCTTACACTTATTAACCCCTAATCTGCCGCCCCCGCTATCACTTACCCCTGCATATTATTATTAACCCCTAATCTGCCGCTCCGTACACCGACGCCACCTACGTTATCCCTATGTACCCCTAATCTGCTGCCCCTAACACCGCCGACCCCTATATTATATTTATTAACCCCTAATCTGCCGCCCCCAACGTCGCCGCTACCTACCTACACTTATTAACCCCTAATCTGCCGACCGCACCTCACCGCTACTATAATAAAGTTATTAACCCCTAATCCGCCTCACTCCCGCCTCAATAACCCTATAAGAAATAGTATTAACCCCTAATCTGCCCTCCCTAACATCGCTGACACCTAACTTCAATTATTAACCCCTAATCTGCCAACCGGATCTCGCCGCTACTCTAATAAATGGATTAACCCCTAAAGCTAAGTCTAACTCTAACACTAACACCCCCCTAAGTTAAATATAATTTAAATCTAACGAAATAAATTAACTCTTATTAAATAAATTATTCCTATTTAAAGCTAAATACTTACCTGTAAAATAAACCCTAATATAGCTACAATATAAATTATAATTACATTGTAGCTATTTTAGGATTAATATTTATTTTACAGACAACTTTGTATTTATTTTAACCAGGTACAATAGCTATTAAATAGTTAAAGGGACACTGTACCCAAAAAATTTCTTTCGTGATTCAGATTGAGCATGAAATTTTAAGCAACTTTCTAATTTACTCCTATTATCAAATTTTCTTCATTCTCTTGGTATCTTTATTTGAAATGCAAGAATGTAAGTTTAGATGCCGGCCCATTTTTTGTGAACAACCTGGGTTGTCCTTGCTGATTGGTGGATAAATTCATCCACCAATAAAAAAGTGCTGTCCAGAGTACTGAAACCAAAAAAAGCTTAGACGCCTTCTTTTTCAAATAATTATAGCAAGAGAACGAAGAAAAATTGATAATAGGAGTAAATTAGAAAGTTGCTTAAAATTGCATGCTCTATCTGAATTACAGAAGAAAAATTTTGGGTACAGTGTCCCTTTAAGAACTATTTAATAGCTAAAATAGTTAAAATAATTACAAAATTACCTGTAAATAAATCCTAACCTAAGTTACAATTAAACCTAACACTACACTATCAATAAATTAATTAAATACAATACCTACAAATAACTATAATTAAATAAACTAACTAAATTATAACAAATAAAAAAGAAATAAGTAACAAAAAATAAAAAAATATTTACAAACATTAGAAAAATATTACAACAATTTTAAACTAATTACACCTACTCTAAGCCGTCCTCAGATTGAGCTCGCATTCTATTGCCTGTTTCGATAAGCCAATAGAATGCAAGCTCAATATGATTGGCTGATCCAATCAGCCAATCGGATTGAACTTGAATCTGATTGGCTGATTCCATCAGCCAATCAGAATTTTCCTACCTTAATTCCGATTGGCTGATAGAATCCTATCAGCCAATCGGAATTCGAGGGACGCCATCTTGGATGACGTCCCTTAAAGGAAGCTTCATTCTTCAGTTGGACATCGGAAGAAGAGGATGGATCCACGCTGGAGGTCTTCAAGATGGAGCCGTTCGTCATCGGATGAAGATAGAAGATGCCGCTTGGATCAAGATGGTTGCCGGTCCGGATCTCCTCTTCTTCCCAGATAGGATGAAGACTTTGGAGCCTCTTCTGGACCTCTTCAGCCGCCGCTTGATAGAAGACTTCAGCCGGATTATGGATTGCCAGCCCCCGCTTGGGCTTGGATGAAGACTTTGGAGGCTTGGATCAAGACTTCGGAGGACGGATCGGTGAACCTGGCATGGTGAAGATAAGGTAGGAAGATCTTCAGGGGCTTAGTGTTAGGTTTATTTAAGGGGGGTTTGGGTTAGATTAGGGGTATGTGGGTGGTGGGTTGTAATGTTGGGGGGGGTATTGTATGTTTTTTTTTACAGGCAAAAGAGCTGAATTATTTGGGGCATGCCTCGCAAATGGCCCTTTTCAGGGCTGGTAAGGTAAAAGAGCTTTGAACTTTTTTAATTTAGAATAGGGTAGGGCATTTTTTTATTTTGGGGGTCTTTGTTATTTTATTAGGGGGCTTAGAGTAGGTGTAATTAGTTTAAAATTGTTGTAATATTTTTTATTTTTTGTAACTTAGTTCTTTTTTATTTTTTGTACTTTAGTTAGTTTATTTAATTGTAGTTATTTGTAGGTATTGTATTTAATTAATTTATTGATAGTGTAGTGTTAGGTTTAATTGTAACTAAAAGGTTAGGATTTATTTTACAGGTAATTTTGTAATTATTTTAACTAGGTAGCTATTAAATAGTTCTTAACTATTTAATAGCTATTGTACCTGGTTAAAATAAATACAAAGTTGCCTGTAAAATAAATATAAATCCTAAAATAGCTACAATATAATTATTTGTTATATTGTAGCTATATTAGGGTTTATTTTACAGGTAAGTATTTAGTTTAAAATAGGAATAATTTATTTAATAATAGTTAATTTATTTAGTTAGATTTAAATTATATTTAACTTAGGGGGGTGTTAGTGTTAGGGTTAGACTTAGCTTTAGGGGTTAATACATTTATTATTGTAGCGTTGAGGTGCGGTTGTCAGATTAGGGGTTAATTATTGTAGGTAGCTGGCGGCGACGTTGTGGGGGCAGATTAGGGGTTAATAAATATAATATAGGGGTCGGCGGTGTTAGGGGCAGCAGATTAGGGGTACATAAGGATAACGTAGGTGGCGGCGCTGTGCGGTCGGCAGATTAGGGGTTAATTATTGTAGGTATCTGGCGGCGACGTTGTGGGGGGCAGATTAGGGGTTAATAAATATAATATAGGGGTCAGCGGTGCTAGGGGCAGCAGATTAGGGGTACATAAGTATAACGTAGGTGGCGGCACTGTGCGGTCGGCAGATTAGGGATTAAAAAAATGGGTGGCGGCGATGTTGGGGGGCCTCGGTTTAGGGGTACATAGGTAGTTTATGGGTGTTAGTGTACTGTAGAGCACAGTAGTTAAGAGCTTTATGAACCGGCGTTAGCCCAGAAAGCTCTTAACTCCTGTTTTTTTTCTGCGGCTGGAGTTTTGTCGTTAGATTTCTAACGCTCACTTCAGCCAAGACTCTAAATACCGGCCTTAGAAAGATCCCATTGAAAAGATAGGCTACGCAGATGGCGTAGGGGGATCTGCGGTATGGAAAAGTCGCGGCTGGAAAGTGAGCGTTAGACCCTTTCCTGACTGACTCTAAATACCAGCAGTAGCCCAAAACCAGCGTTAGGAGCCTCTAATGCTGGTTTTGACGGCTAACACCAAACTCTAAATCTAGGCATTACTGTTTTAATGTCTTCTACACACAAAATGGAAAATAAAGTGTTTATATTGCATCAGCAAAAAGTTTGTGGGAAGAGATTGGAATACTCAATTACCAATAAAAAATGTTTACATAAAAAAACTATTTTTTATCCTTTAGGTTTACAAAATAACTTGTGAATAAATGTATAATTTTACATGCAATAATTACTGTTATTATTATTACTATTATTATTTAGTGTTGCTGTTTTTATTTATTTTAAAAGATAAATAACAGCTAGATTACAAGTGTGGTGGTACGGCTATATCGCTGAAAAATTGGCCATTGCACGGTTACACATATTACGAGTCGCGGCTGTATAGCTATACCTCAAGCATTTTAGCCTGTAACACAACATCCATTCCGCACTCAAAAAATGACGTTTGAGTGCAGGATTTTCCATAGCGCCCTATTACAGGTTGTACGGTCCAGCTAAAATGCTTGCGTTACAGCCTATACCAACACGATCCATTCCGCCATCTGAGAGCAGTAGTTATGGATTTTGCTTAACAAAAATGTTCCACAAAACTCATAACTAAAATGTCACAAAGTACACTAACACCCATAAACTACCTATTAACCCCTAAACCGCCGCCCTCCAGCATTGCAAACACTGTATTAAACGTATTAACCCCTAATCCGCCGCCCACTCACATTGCGACTAATAAACCTATTAACCCCTAAACTGCCGGCCCCCCACATCACCAACACTATAATAATATATTAACCCCAAAACCTCAAGCCCCCCACATCGTAACTAATAAACTAAACCTATTAACCCCTAAACCTCCAGCCCTCCACATTGTAACTACTAAACTAAACCAATTAACCACTAAACCGCTGCCCCCTACATCGCAAAACACTAGATTAAACTATTAACCCCAAAACCTAACACCCCCCTAACTTTCAATTAAAATTACAATATAACTATCTTTAAATAAATAAAAAATTACCTGTGAAATTAAAAAAAATAAGTTTAGACTATAAATTAACCTAACATAACTATTCTAATAAAATAAAAATAAAAACTACCAATTAAAAATCTTAAATTACATGATTAAAAAAACCTAATAAGAAAAAATTAAAAACCTAAATTACAAATTAAAAAAAAACCTAATACTACGAAAAAATTAAAAAAAATCTAACATTACAAAAAATAATAAACACTAAAATTACGGGAAATAAAAGTTCTAATATTACAAAAAATAATAAATGAAATTATCAAAAATAAAAACAATTACACCTTATCTAATAGCACTATAAAAATAAAAATGGCCCCCCCAATAAAAACACCCCCTAACCTACAATAAACTATCAATAGCCCTTAAAAGGGTGTTTTGTAGGGCTTTGCCCTAAGTTAAACAGCTCTTTACTAGAAAAAAAATGCAAAGTCCCCCAACAGTAAAACCCACCACCGAACCAACCCTCCAAAATAAAAAAACTAAGTCTAAAATAATCTTCTTAGCTACCCATTGCCCCTAAAGGGGCATTTGTATGGGCATTGCCCTTAAAGGGACATTCAGCTCTTTTACACTGCCCTTAAAAGGGCATTCAGCTCTTTTACACTGCCCATTAAAGCCCTAACCTAACAAAAAAAACACCCCAGGGGGCGGAGCTAGCTGCCTAAGAGAATGGTCGCCTTTTTGCAGAGCTCCTGTTTCTGGTCTTATTATATGGGGCTTATTTGCTTATTCTGTAGCTAAATGTTACCCAGAGACAGATATTAAGCTTATGTGATTCTCAAGAACGTGTTCGGGAGCAAAACAGCTTTTAATAACCTGATTCACTGCGTGCCAAAGCAAACCCATGGCTACTCAGCGGACTGAGTTACTCAAGATGGCGCTGACCTCGTGGGGTGAGGAACTTAGAGCCATGATAAATTCTCACTTTTCTAATCTGTCGAAAGCGCTTACAGTTGCAACTGGGCATGATTTGCCAGCCATGTTTGAACTGAGCCATCAGGAGAAGTCGCAGAGCCCTCCAGATGACAGTCCCCGCAACTGCCTTACATCATATGTGCCAGAGGTGAGCTGTCTCGGAGCGATCTCTACACAGGAGGATAAGCTCTTATCTTTATGGCACACACAGATCCCGGACACCGCAGCTGTTTCTTCAAACACCGAGGCGGCATACTGCATGTTGCAGTCCACTAAATCGTACCCTAGAAATGAAAAGTTTTGCTCATCCTCCCCCTCCCTTCTGATGTGGGAGTCCTGCGATGCTGTAGTTTCATCAAACAGAGATGATTTATCTGTGCTTCTAAGCCGAGACCTTAATCTGCAGCTGCTGGAGCGGGGAGGAGGATTTGGCCTTGTTCGAGGCGACCTTTCTAGTCTTGGGACCTGGAGTAAGGACATTACCGAACAATACGCTACTGAAGCAGTCTGGCTTACGACGATACCTGCCACACTACCTCGCCTCAAATCTGGCATTGGTTGAGGGCTGTCTGTGTTTATACAGATACCGGACATATAATGGATATGTCGGCTGAGCTACGCATCAAAGTTTCATAGGGACATTGGTTACCTGGCGAATTGTGTTCTGACTATGATATACCATGTGTTTTTAAGGGTATCTCAACTCTGCAAACACTGCAAGCATGACGGCCTTAAACCTGGCCCCACTATAACTTTGCATTATTACGAAGCAGGATAAGTGTATTAGTAATTTACCAGATATTATATATGTGCAGTTTGCTGTTTATTTTTTCCTGGATGCTGATTTTATGAATGTGTTTTCTCCCTTGGTTCTGCATAGATTGAACTATATTCATTCATACTGTCCTCTGTGGGACATAATTTTGTTTTGTTGGTTAAACCTAAGATATATTTATATGTGCCATATAACTATATAACCCTATAAAAAGGCTCTACGATATGATATTTGCTGTGCAATTGTTATAAGAATGTGGGCTTAGAGCCTGTCACGTAGCATTGAATTGTACTGAGTTAATATATTTTGAGCACTATGAGTTCCTGATATGGCATCTATCAAACCTTTTTTGCCTACATATTAGCTTACTGCGATTAATGTCAGTTACACATGCTTAAATATTTTACTGAAATGTTATGTTACTCAACTGAGTGTTACATAGGGAGTAGTATCTTTGTTCTTTTTATATATAAAGATATAGAAACACAGGCGCTTGATCTCCACTCATATGTATAAACACTTAATTACTTACCTGAGAGTAACTAAGATATTAGTTTTATGGTATCACTTTGAGACCTCTAACTTATTTGAGTGAGCTAAGGCAGATTTATATAGAATAGAGATGTGAGGCACTTTGTTATTATCCTATACCAGGGTGAACTAAGGAAGTCATTCTTAATGCTTTGATTGCTAAGATTTATTATGCTTTCAAAAATAACTCCTGAACCTAACTTAACTGGCATTAATAGTATTATCTCAGTACCTCGGGGAGGCTAAGTAGAATTACACATCTATACATATGAGGGTTTTGCCTGCAGTTTGGACATAGGGCCCATGTCTAGACAGCATAATTTATGAGTACGAGTTTGTGGAACAGCCATACCCACTATTTTCACTTTCACTTTTCACTCCCACTATAATACCTGATTAATAGCAATACTTTATACTCTATAATGTGTTTATTATGAGCCTAAAGGTGATGTATCTATTGAGTTTTATTATCACATATGCCCATTTTAATTGCCCATACAAGCCATTCATTCATAGACCCATAGAGTCCACTTACAAAGTCCTATGGTTGTATCCTCCCCGCCCACCTCTAAACTCTGGGATTTGTAATCTGTCCCAGTGGTTTGCGCGGTTTTCCTTGTTAAAGACCGCAAACAGAATTATTTAGGTGCAAGATTTATATACAGACAGTTTAAACTTGAAATCCTATCTGACTATGTTCAAATTTATAGGTAACAGCTCATTAGTTGTTGGAAAAGCATTATAAAACAAAAAATTACGAGGCTTTCATTTGATTTGGGACTCTAACTATGACTTTACAACCGATTGTTTTTGCATCTTCTGTTTTTTATGCTGGAAATCAGTATTATTTATGTTACAGTCTCGCTTATATTGTGATGTTATTTTGTTTCTTTATTATGTCTGTATGTCATAACCTTATTTGCCTCAATAAAAATTATTTAAAAAAAAAAAAACACCCCAAAAAATAAAAAATAAACCTAACCACTAACCCCAGAAGTCCGGTCATCCATTCTCATCCAGGCAGTGAGAAGACTTCATCCAGGCGGCGACACCTTCATCCATCTTGGGGATGTATTCTATCTTCTTCCTGGCGGCTCGGAGCAGAGCTATCCTGGACGGCGATGACATCCTGCGCGGAGCATCCTCTTCATACAATCACCGCCGTACACTGAAGTTGAATGCAAGGTACCTGTTTCAAAATGGTGAAACTTGCATTCCTATTGGCTGATTTGATTCTTCAAATTCAAATCAGCCAATAGGATGAGAGCTTCTGAAATCCTATTGGCTGTTCAAAACAGCCAATATAATGAGAGCTACTGAAATCCTATTGGTTGATTTGAGTTTTATATTTTTCGTCATTTTAGTGTTTATTTTTTTTTTGTAATGTTAGATTTTTTTAATTTTTTCGTAGTGTTAGGTTTTTTTAATCATGTAATTTAGGATTTTTAATTGGTAGTTTTTTTATTTTATTAGAATAGTTATGTTAAGTTAATTTATAGTTTAAAGTGAAGGTCCATTTTGATGAATTAGTGCCCCGGTTTTTAATAAACCTATTAAAAACAAGGGCACTTTAATTCATCAAAATTGACATTTCACACGTTTTCTTCAAAAACGTACCTTTTAATCCTGAATGCCGTTCCAGGGATTCCCCCGGCCGTCGGAAGCCTCTGCAGACGTCAGAAATGATGAATCAGGCTTCCTCCAATCCCAGCTTCCCCCCGGGGTAATCTTGGCCTGATGCAACGCTGTGATTGGAGCAAGCCCGATTCGTCATTTTGGACCCGCGAAGACGGCCTGTGACGGGCGGAGGAAGTGCTGGAGCGGCTGCCAAGATTAAAACCGGGCACTAATTCATCAAAATGGACCTTCACTTTAATCTTATTTTTTTTTATTTTACAGTTAAGTTTTTATTTATTTAAAGATAGTTATCTTGTAATTTAAATTTAAAGTAAGGGGGTGTTAGGTTTAGGGGTTAATAGTTTAATTTAGTTTTTTGCTGTGTGTGGGGTTGGTGGTTTAGGGGTTAATAGGTTTATTTGGTGTCGGTGATGTCGGGGAGCAGCGGATTAGGGGTTAATAACTTTATTTTGCGTTGGGAGCGGCAAATTAGGGGTTAATAATTTTATTTACTATCAGCAATGTCTGGGGCGGCAAATTAGGGGTGTTTAGACTTAGGGTTTATGTTAGAGTGTTAGGTTTAAACATAACTTTCATTAGTGGGGTTGGGTTGCGTCAATTTGCCATTCCGCGATCGTAGGTGTTAGTTTTTTTTCTAACACTTTCTCCACATTGATGTCTATGAGGGAAAGCATGCACGAGCACGTAAACTCAGCCCTTGGCTTTTGTGCAATATGGAGCTTATCGCACCATAACGCACAGCACAAGGAGGTTTTTCAGTAACTCGTATTGGCAGCGCTATGGAAAGTGCAATTAGGCAAATTTTTCGGCGTTATTTTCGCACCCTGTTTAGTGCAAAACTTCTAATCTAGGTGTATATGAACTAAGGAATCCCGTATAAAGGGTAAAAAAAAAATAATGGAATCTGCTTATTAAATAAGAAGCCCAAGTTGCTTCCTAACCAGCGGATCGCTCACACTCTATCAGATGAGGCCTCTTTTCAATTCAACATGATCACAATATTGCGTTTTCACCAATTTCCCACACCTACAATCATTTTTTCCTCGATAAAACCCCTATTTTACTAAGGAGCCAAAAAAGCTCTCAGTGATCCCAATTCATTTCAAGAGACTTTTCAACACCTTTTTGATACCTTTTTTTACTTTTCAAAATTCGACACCTCAAAGCACTTGATAAAGCCCTGAATTTGCATTTTTGACATACTTGCAAGTATTCAAAGACTAATTGTTATCATTCTATTGTATTGCACATGTGCAAGACACTCTCAAATGGGAGACATGTTTGCGTATTAGCATACATGGCATTGATTCATTAAAGCTCTATTCATTGATATGGTATAGTCCTTTAGCAGAGGATACACATTTATATCTGGTACAGCTTAAGGGATATACAGAAAAAGTGAAATCAGAACTCCAACATCTACAAATAGTGTGTAGCAATAGCTTTCTGTTACTTTTAAATGAAGTGATTGTCACTAACAGTACAGGTGTCTTTATAACCGGCCTTAAAATAGTATCATGTTATTGTCAGTTCAAAAGGAACCTATTGAAATCTGAATCTATTCTCAACACTGCTAAACAATCTGAATGCCATTTGTATCTTGGCATAATAGGCATATGTGGAATGATTGCTCAATCACTCTATTACAAAAAAATATCAAAAGAAGCCTTACATAAATCTATCTGTGACTATTAAGTACTCCACACTGGAGCCAGAAACGAGTAGCAATCTGCTAACACTTTCGTGACACCCCATCGCAATTATTTAAAAAGGACTGGGTGTTCCCGTGCTACTATCCCTGAAGACGTCAAAAAAACATTATCACAATTAAGAAAAATCAATAAACTGGCCTAAAGGGCACTGGACTCACCAGGAAAGCCTGACCCACGTTTTGCATACAGCTTTATCACCCAGTCCTTTTTAAATAATGCGGTGGGGTGTCGCGAAAGTGTTGGCAGATTGACACCCCTTTCTGGCTCCAGTGCGCAGTATTTAATAGTCACAGCTAGATTTATGCAAGAGACTTTTTTGTGTTTCGCGCCATACATTGTAATGGGGATAGTTACCCCATTTGTACTTTTTCCCGTGATATTTATTATATATTGATTTTTTTATCTTTTGCTGGACCCACCAGTATTTCCATTTTTATTTTATTTTTCCTTTTTACATGTTTTTACCTATGTTTTTTACTTTTTACTAATAAAGGTTACGTTTTTATGAGAATAATTATGTTATATTTTGGTGACTTTGTAATTCTCTAAATTTGTTTTTTTTTCTACCATTGAGTGCTTAGGGGACGCTTCTTTTCTGTCTCTCATATTTTTTTGTATTACATTTCCTTGCATATTTTAATTTCCACCAGTCTCTCTTTTGCTATTCAATCACTATATTGTCACTTTTAATATTTTACAAGTATTGTATTTAACAATATTTAAATCTATTGATTGTAAAAGTACTGTTTCTGATTGGGCATGATCTTAAAACGAGATAAACTCTACAGGTTTCTATTACATGGACTTATGATATTTTCTTACACTGGATTTTAACAGTACTGCAACTGTAAATTGTGAACCTGTTCCCTCACTACATGGTATCTGCATAGAAAATGTTCAAACAAGATCACTCCTTCATAAACAGGGTTTATAGGGGGCTGATAGGGGGGCTGAGTCTAAACACGGTCACAACAGTGCTTGCCAAAAAACTGGTTAGCAAAGGGGATGATGGATTTGGATTATAAAAAGAATAATCTCACACATCTAAATGAGCATTTCCTTCCACTATGAACTAATTCAAAAGCCCTATACTTTAAAAGAACATGAAACCCATTTTTTCTTTCATAATTCAGATAGAACATGCAATTTTAAACAATCTTCCAATTTATTTCGTTTATCCACTTTGTTTTATTCTCTTGGTATCCTTTGTTGAAAAGAATACCAAGGCAGGCTAAGGAGCATTAATGCACTACTGGGAGCTAGCTGCTTATTGGTGGCTGTAAATATGTCTCTTGTCATTTTCTATATTACTAGATTACTGTAGTGTATTGATGCTCTTTCAACAAAGGATTCAAAGCAATGAAGCAAATTTGAAATTAAGGGACACTAAATACTTATGCAACTCCCTTTTTCTCATGGGTGCTGCCATTATGGAACTTCAGTTACACTAAAGGTATCTGAGTTACAGCACATGTGCAAACATGTCAGCACTGTAGTGAAGGATAAATATCAACATGGCGGCGCCTATGACTAGAGGGAGGCGGGGTTTAACCTCAATAATATGCATATAAAATTAATTTACTGTTTAACGTTCCTTTGGAATTAAATTGACACAATGTTTAAAAAGGTATGCCCCATCTTAATCATGTCCTTTTTATCTTTAGATGTGTGAACGCTCTATTGTATATGTCAGTTTCCAGTGACCGCCCAGTTTCTATCCTGATAGCAGGTACTTAACACACAAAAAGGCCCTTTTTTGGAGTATTTTCTGTTGAAAATGTGTTTGCAGCTGCATGCTACCTTTGTCTTTGGGCTACATCCTTTTAGAGAGGCCACACGCTCAACATTATCTAAACATGCCCCTCCAGGAGTTACCGTACACTGCAGTGTACATGTTTATCTAGATATAAGGACAAATTCTAAGCAACCCTCTTTCACGGTTATAGGGACATGCTTCCAAAACTTAAATAAAGCAAGGACAATGCATTTTAAAAAAGCAATGCAATATATTTTTAAATGCCCTTTTAAACAGTTAATGGTTAGTCAGTTTTAAGAAAATAAAGGCAGTGTCTATTTTAGTGCAAGTTTTCACTATCCCATAGGTGCCCGATGATGGAAGCTTTTTTGTCATCCACAATTAGGAGAGTGGCACAGCCAATCATAGGCATTTTTTAGGGCTATGTGCTCTATATGCTCTATTTATATGCTCTATATGCTCATTTTTTAGGGCTATATGCTCTATTGTGGCGAAATGAAATCTCCTCGGTCGAGTCCGACCGAGGAGATTGACAGCTCCTGCCCGCGCGTGATTGGCTGTGCGCGGGCAGGGGGCGGGATTGCACGCGAGCGCAAAATTGCGCTCGTGTGCAATGTTAATTACCTGTGGGTAATTTCGCCCCGCCACAGGTGAGCTGAGGCGTACAGGGGCGCGTATACGCGCCCCTGTACGCCTCAGCATTCATAAATCTAGCCCTTAGTACATAGCTTCTTATTTTTATTGTTTACTGACACTTTCATTTCCATTTAACTTGTATGAATGTTCTATTCCAGAAAATGTATTTGAAAGAGCTGCTTGAAAGAATAAGCCAACAACACTTTTTTATATAAAATTTTGAATACAGTGGAAGGGAAAAGCATACAGATAAAAAAAAGTTTATAAACTTAAAAGTGTAACCTAATTAAACAACACAACCCTTTAGCTTTTTTACGTTCTTTTCTCTGTTACACAGATTCAAAATGCAAACACATTTTGCAGGCTTCATTTTGTCCCCTTTCCTGTAATTTAACTAGAAATCTCGGTGATTCTCTGATTCCTCCGAAAACCATAAGTGCATCCTCAATACTTCACAAGCCTAATCCTGATACATTCTTCAAAGGGATAGTTTAACCACTCTAGTAGAGCATTTATATCTGTACATAAGTGGTCTCAGCAGAGGAGAAAGATAATAGGCTTTTAAAGGGTGGACTGGAAAACAATGCAACCTTTGAAATATTGTTATTATTTAATTATATATAAAAACGAGTTTCATTATTATTATTTTATTTATAATCAATAAAACAAGACTTCCTTATACTGTAATGACTTTTTCTCTGTGTAGCCTTCTCTGAATAATAGGCAAATGTGTTGTTAGTTAATATGGTAGAGGGGCAGAAGGAATTCTGATATGATCTTAAAAGGAGGGTGACACAGAGCTGAAAAAAATGAAAAGATCTACATTGAAGCCTTGAATTTATAGCCTTCGGTACTGCTCAATTTACTGTAACTAATTACACCAATCATTTTACAGTTAGATTGATTGCTGTCTGCAAAAAAACTCTTAATATTTATCGATCTGTTTATATTTGGTCATTTCGATAGCAAGATATCTAGGTTCAATTTTACAATCCAGATATTAAATATAGTTTTGTCTGTTAAATCTGTACTGAAGCCAAGCTTTTCTCATAATTAAGATAGGAGAGAGCTTTTAAATGTTCCCTGGATAATTAGAAGCTCATCATTGTCAGTGCAGATGTATTTAAAACACAGTACTTTAGAGGCTCTCGCTTCTACCATACAGTTATTTTGTGCTGAATAGCAGCCAAAGGTAAGTGCGTGCTGTTTAACTATTTAATTCTTAAATTACTAATGTGCATACTTTAGTAGGTATACTATGTAAATGATCTACAGGGGAACATAAAGAGGCAAACGTATACCTTTTTAATATAAATATGACTATAAATAGAGGTTTAGTTAAAGGGATAGCAAACACCTTATAATTAACAAGATTTTTTTGCACTCCTGCAATAAATTAACATACTATGCACATGTGAAATTATATGGAAAGCATGAATACCTTGTTTGCTACAGTTGTTACAAAATAGCCAAACTCCTCTCACCACTTGCCTTATTTTGAAAAGCCAATCCTGTTACTGGATTAACCAAGGCTTGTCCCCGGCTTTTTGTTAGCACAATCTCAATTGTGTTGTAGCTCCTTATCAGATCAGCACTGCTGAGGCAAATCAGGTTTAGGCATGTGAAGTCTTCCATGTGCATTTCCAAATATCAGAATTGTAAAAACAAAATGTATGCTTACCTGATAAATGTATTTATTTCCGGGTATGAAGAGTCACAACGTCATTCAATTACTAGTGGGAATATCACTCCTGGCCAGCAGGAGGAGGCAAAGAGCACCACAGCAAAGCTATTAAGTGTCACTCCCCAGCCCATAATCCCCAGTCATTCAACCGAAGGGAAATGGAAAAGGAATAACACAAAGGTGTAGAGGTGTCTGAGTTTTAGTCAAAAATAACTGTCTTAATAAAGGGTGGGGTTGTGGACTCTCCATATCCGTAAAGAAATAAATTTATCAGGTAAGCATACATTTTGTTTTCCTTCCTAAGATATGGAGAGTCCACAATGTCATTCAATTACTAGTGGGAACCAATACCCAAGCTAGAAGACACAGAATTAACAGGGAGGGAGAACAAGACAGGCAGACCTAAACAGAAGGCACCACCGCTTGAAGAACTTTTCTCCCAAAAGAGGCCTCAGTCGAGGCAAAAGTATCAAATTTGGAAAATTTGGAAAAAGTATGCAGAGAGGACCAAGTTGCAGCCTTGCAAATCTGTTCCACAGAAGCTTCATTTTTGAAAGCCTAAGAAGAGGAGACAGTCCTAGTGGAATGAGCTGTAATTCTCTCAGGAGGCTGCTGTTCAGCAGTCTCATAAGCAAAACAAATCATACTTCTCAACCAGAGGGAAAGAGAAGTAGAAGTAGCCTTCTGACCCTTACGCTTTCCTGAAAAAACAAACAAACAGGGCTGAAGACTGGTGAAAATCCTTAGTCACCTGTAGGTAGAATTTTAGAGCACGCACAACATCCAAGTTGTGCAACAGACGTTCTTTATGAGAAGAAGGATTGGGACAGAGAGAAGGAACAGCAATTTCCTGATTAATATTTCAATCTGAAACCACTTTAGGAAGAAACCCCAATTTAGTATGAAGAACCGCCTTATCTGCATGAAAGATAAGGTAAGGCGAATCACACTGCAAAGCCGAGAGTTCCGAAACTCTCCGAGCAGAAGAGATAGCAATAAGAAACAAAATCTTCCAAGATAGCAACTTAGTATCTATGGAATGTATTGGCTCAAATGGAGCCTGCTGCAAAACTTTAAGAACAAGATTAAGGCTCCAAGGAGGAACAACAGGTTTAAACACAGGCCTGATTCTGACCAGGGCCTGACAAAAAGATTGAACATCTGACAACCCTTTCTCCAGAACTTCCTGAAGAAAAGACAAATTCTAAGAATCCTGTCCCTACTCTAAGAGTAGCCCTTAGATTCACACCAAAAAAGGTATTTACGCCATACCTTATGGTAAATTTTTCGAGTAACAGGCTTGGGAGCTTGGATCATGGTCTCAATGACCAGACTCAAAAAATCCACACTTAGACAGAACTAAGTGTTCAATCTTCAAGCAGTCAGCTTCAGAGAAATGAGATTTGGATGGAGGAATGGACCCTGAGTTAGAAGGTCCTTCTTCAGTGGCAATCTCTAAGGCTATCGAAATGAGATCTTCACTAGGTCTGCATACCAGATCCAGCGAGGCCATGCAGGAGATATTAGAATTATCAATACTCTCTCTTGTTTGAAACGAGCAATAACTTATGGAAGGAGTGCAAATGGAGGAAACAGGTATGCTAGACCGAAATCCCAAGGAACCGCCAGAGCATCTATCAGAGCTGCCTGAGGATTTCTTGACCTTGAACCATACCTTGGAAGCTTGGCGTTCTGCCGAGACACCAACTCCAGCACCCCCCATTTGAGGGTCTGTCTGCTCAGGAAATATGCTTCCCAGTTGTCCACTCCAGGAATGTGGATTGCAGAAAGACAATAATTGTGAGCTTCCCCCCACTAAATAATTTGTGCCACCTCCTTCATGGCTAAGGAACTCCGAGTTCCTCCCTGGTGGTTGATGTAAGCCACTGAGGGGATGTTGTCCGACTGAAACCTGATAAACCGGGCAAAAGACAATTGAGGCCAAGTCATCGGAGCATTGTAAATCGCTCTCAACTCCAAGATGTTTATTGGGAGAGCAGACTCCTCCCGAGTCCATAGTCCATGCACCTTTAACCAGTCCCAGACTGCTCCCCAGCCTAGCAGGCTGGCATCCATGGTTACAATCACCAAGGAAGATCTCTGGAAGCATGTGTCCTGAGACAGATGCTCCTGAGCAAGCCACCACAGGAGAGAGTCTCTTCTCGACTGTTATAGATCTATTCTCTGAGACAGATCCGAATGGTCTCTGTTCCATTGTCTGAACATGCATAACTGCAGAGCTCTCAAATGTAATCAAGCAAAGGGAATGATGTCCATAGAAGCGACCATCAGACCAATTAACTCCATACATTGAGCTACTGACGGCCGAACAGTAGACTGAAGAGAGAGGCAAGAGGAAAGAATCTTGGATTTTCTGACCTCTGTCAGAAAAATTTTCATAGATAGGGAATCTATTATGGTTCCTAAGAAAACCACCCTTGTAGCTGGAACAAGGGAACTCTTCTCCAGATTCACTTTCCATTTGTGGGAATGTAGAAAAGACAACAGGATCTCTGTATGAGAGTTTGCTTGTTGAAAAGATGGCGCCTGAACCAATATGTCATCCAGGAAGGGTGCCACTGCAATTCCCCTGAGACCTGATGTCACGAACAGTTCGCCGGAGAACAGTTCCCGGCGAACATAGCTTGTTCGCGTTCGCCACTGCGGGCGAACATATGTGATGTTCGATCCGCCCCCTATTCGTCATCATTGAGGAAACTTTGACCCTGTATCGCACAGCCTTCTGACACATTTGAGCCAATCAGCAGCAGACACTCCCTCACAGACCCTCCCAGCTCCTGGGCAGCATCCATTTTAGATTCATTATGATCTTGCTTTCTTAGTGAGAGGAGCTTTAGTTGCTGCTGCTGACATTACAGAGAAATAGATAGCTAGGCTAGTGTATTTAGTGTCCACTACAGTCCTGAAGGACTCATCTAATCTCTGCTGTAAGGACAGCACCCCAAAAAGCCCTTTTTAGGGCTAGAACTTCAGTTGTTGTTTTTTTATTTGTAATTTTATTTGCATTTGCCTGCCTTTCAGCCTGTGTGTGAGGATCACAGCATATACTGTGATTAGTGCCACCACTGATATCTGCTTAACATTAGTGTAAATTTAAACAACAAAACTTTTAAATCATTTTGCTAGTGTAATCTAATTTCATTTTCTATCAGGCCTGTGTGTCAGGATTACACAGCATATACTGTGGTTAATTGCTGTGCCAGCAGTCACCACTCATATCTGCTTAACATTATTGTAAATTTAAAAAAAAAAACTTTTAAATCATTTTGCTAGTGTAATCTAATTTCATTTTCTATCAGGCCTGTGTCTCAGGCTCACACAGCATATACTGTGGTTAATTTTTCTGTGCCAGCCACCACTCATATGTGCTTAACATTAGTGTAAATTTAAACAACAAAACTTTTAAATCATTTTGCTAGTGTAATTTAATTTCATTTTCTATCAGGCCTGTGTGTCAGGCTTACACAGCATATACTGTGGTTAATTGCTGTGCCAGCAGCCACCACTCATATCTGCTTAACATTATTGTAATTTTTTTAAAAAACATTTTTAAATCATTTTGCTAGTGTAATCTAATTTCATTTTCTATCAGGCCTGTGTCTCAGGCTCACACAGCATATACTGTGGTTAATTGCTCTGTGCCAGCCACCACTCATATCTGCTTAACTTTATTGTAAATTAAAAAATAAAAAAACCTTTTAAATAATTTTGCTAGTGTAATCTAATTTCATTTTCTATCAGGCCTGTGTCTCAGGCTCACACAGGGTAATCATGCAGGCCATATAGACCTCCCCCGATAGGGGGAGTAACAGGGATTAAAGTGCTAAGAATAGTACTACTTTACACAACCTAGTTACCATGGGTCCTAGACCGCATGTCTTATTATTATATTTTGTCAGGGTAATCATGCAGGCCATATAGACCTCCCCGGATAGGGGGAGTAACAGGGATTAAAGTGCTAAGAATAGCACTACTTAACACAACCTAGTTACCATGGGTCCCAGACCGCATGTTTTATTATTATACTTTGTCAGGGTAATTATATATCTATCAAATCTATCTATTTATCTTCTATCGATTCTATCTAACTATCAATCTATGTATATCTATCTATCAAATCTATCTATCTCGTGGCCGGACTGTTTTGAGACAGCTACTTGTGTTTAGGCCAAATTTGAAGTAGGAGGACAGACCAATCATCTTCTTCCATCTCCCTGTTCCAAAAATGCAGCCCATATAGACCTCCCCCGATAGGGGGAGTAACAGGTAGTAAACTGCTAAGAATAATACTACTTAACACACCACGGGTCCCAGACCGCATGTCTTATTGTTATACTCTGTCAGGGAAATCATATATCTATCAAATCTATCTATTTATCTATCAAATCTATCTAACTATCAATCGTATCTATCAAATATAAATTGCATCTATTGATCGATGTAATTCGTATCTATCAAATGTATATTGCATCTTTTTTTTTTTTTTATTAAATTTTTTATTGAAGTTTCAGAAAGCAAAAAGAATATATAATACAACATTTGCCCGTTCATAAGAATAACAGAGTACAACATCAAAGATTGTGACTTACATTCTACCCTTGTAGCTAGTCAAGAGATTACAATTCTAGGTATCAAGCTGAGTTACAAATTCAAGGTCTCGACTAGCTAAGCATGACCACAAAGATACAAAAATATAAAGAGGTCCGTCTTTACAAGTGGTAACCTATGTAGTATCTAAAGAGGTGTCAGGAGTGAGCTTGGGCAGGCTGAAATGAAACTTCATTTTATATTGTGGCAATTGAGATCTGGTCTAATCCCCACCCCACTAACAAAGATATATATATATATATATATATATATATATATATATATATATATATATAAAGAATGTCAGCGGTGATGTGGGGGGGGTTATCTTTTAGAATGGCCTCAAGTAGGCCATGCAGAACCGGAAAGAAGAGGGATTACAGTGGGCAAGAGCCACTCAAATTGTGGAGGGGAGGGGGAGGGAAAAAGCGAGGGGGGAACAGAGCCAGCTTTAATAGGGCCAGAGTATGGGTTCTTTAATAGGACTATGTATGTCATAGATGTGTGAATGTTTCTGGAGGAAGGGATGGTGGTTGCGTAAAAGAAGTGCATGGTTAGCATTGAATTAAGAGTGTATACCTATGGGGATTATTTATGAGAAAACAGAAGGTGGCCAAGAGCAATAATACAGTGAAAACAGAGAATAAGAAGGAAAGCCCCTAGTGGCATAAATGCAAATAACTACAATAATGTATCCCTCTTTGAACAGTATATATATATAAATAATAGCAGCTGAAACATTGGGGAAATCTTGATATGTGTCTGCATAGGGTAGGGGGAGGTGAAGGAAGTGTCAACTACGTTTTAATGTAGCTAAGGAACCACTGTTGCTGGTGTAAGGAGGGGGGGAATTGGAACAAGGAGGACAGCAATAGTTTAATAGTAGTCTGAGAGGTGTCAGTCCCCTTATGTAGGGCAGCTTGTGCTGTACAGAAATCCCCTAGGTAAACCCCCCAATGATCCAGTATGTTTTACCATAAAAGATTTGTAAGAGAGATCTGAGTGCTGACCTGCTGTGTATCCTATCCCACTCTAATAAACAAATGTGCTTTCACAACATATACTTGAAATTCCGGGCATTATGTATACCTGGGTTTATCTCACAATAGTTCAAATAAACTGTGATACAAAAGGAATAGCAGTAGGAGCGTGTTTTTCCCTGTAAGGGTCTAATATAAATAGCCTGTACTAATATACATGTAATAAGCACTGAAAAACTGAGGCATATAAAATAGGGCACATTGTCTTGCAAAACCTGAACTAAACATTTGAGCATTACAGAACCAAGACAGCATAACATAATTAAACGATAACCCAATACATTTGCAGGTATGTGGTAAGTCCCGACGAGGGTAGACCCCGAATGTAGCAGAACCAGCACTCCTGCAGAAGTGTGTTATTTAGCCAATACCACTTCTCAAAGCTAGTGTGTTATGTCCATCAGTTTGCTTTTTGCATAGTAGGTGCTCTATCATGAATGCACCATGTGGACTGCTGAGCTGAATCGCGGGCCATTGGTAAGGCCCCCCTCTGTTATCTAGGTACTGGTCTCTCTGAGCTACATGGAATCTCTTCGCAGGAGGGGAAGGATGCGTGGCATAAAATGACAAGTGATCCAACGGACCATCTCTAGAGCGACAAAGCAGAAGCATGTCTACCTCATCTCCTGCCCCGGCCGGCCGCCTCGAGACAGGGATCGGGTAAGTTGCGGTGGATTCAGAGGTAGAGTCAGGCGATTGAAGTGGTATGAAGAGGACCTTTCTGGTTTCAGTTGCCACCTGGGCCCGTTGGTAAGGGTGAGGAACCGGGGGGGCAAGGTAACAAGATCCCCCTCCGGAGCATCAGAAAAAGCGTCTCGGCTGAGAGACAGACTCTGGGAGAGGATGTTAAATTGGATGGTCATGCGGTGTCCTAACCTCTTCAGAGCCTGTATGATTGGCGAATCCATTTTCCCGGAACAGAGTGAGACCATGTCCGTCCACCAAAGGTGAGCCTCAGCAGAGAGACCAGGAGCGAAGGCTGACAGATCGGGAGGTTGAGAGCTCAGATAAAGAGGTAGCTGGCTTTTCTTTGTTGGAGCGGTCTCTATGTCTTTATCTCCGGTATCTCTAGAGGTGTATTCTTGCTTATCCGTTTATAGTTAGAACTTGCCATACTCATCCACGGACCGTTCTCCTAAAGTGCTAAGCTCCATGCGGTCCGCAAGATGGCCGCCTCTGAGCTGGGCTGTATGTAGGTTATAGACGATAAAGGAGAGTTCCGTGCATGAAAGGCCAGATCTCCTCAGAGCTACCGGGTCTTGTAGCGCTGGTCTCCAGAGCATTAAAGAGATGTTTTGGGTATTTTCGGGCAACATTGAGCAGTCTAGTTGATAGTTGAAGGTAACATGGGAGCAGAGCTCCTGCAAAGTGCGACTGCTCTGATGCCTAGCTGGCTCCGCCCCCCGTATATTGCATCTTTTGATCTATGTAATTCGTATCTATCAAATGTATATTGCATAGATTGATCTATGTAATTCGTATCTATCATCAAATGTATATTGCATCTATTGATCTATGTAATTTGTATCTATCATATGTATATTGCATCTATTGATCTGTTATCTATGTATCTAGCTATCAAATCTATCTAACTCGTGGTTGTGCAAATGGACTATTTGCAGTTGTTTGCGGTTCGTTACACGGGGAGTTTGGTCTGTCACTGTGAAGCAGGCGTAACCCTTACACTACCTGATCGATGCTACATCATACCTGATGTTTTAAAGCACGTTATTCAAAAAAAATTTAGGAATGTTAGGTGATTAAGGCACTTTATGGCTTAAAACCAGGCAACTATGTAATTTTCCGTGGGAGTTTTGCCATGGATCCCCATCCGGCATGCCACAGTCCAGGTGTTAGTCCCCTTGAAACAAATTTTCCATCACTATTGTGGCCAGAAAGAGTCCTTGTGGGTTTTAAAGTTTGCCTGCCTATTGAAGTCAATGGCGGTTCGCGCAGTTCGCCGGTTCGCAAACAGTAACGGAAGTTCGAGTCCGCCGTTCGCGAACCAAAATTTTAAGGTTCGCGACATCACTACTGATCACTGCCAAGAGAGCCCCCAGAACCTTTCAAAAATTCTGGGAGCTGTGGCAAGGCCAAACGGAAGACCCACAAACTGAAAGTGTTTGTCTAGAAAGGCAAATCTCAGAAACTTGTGAGGATCCCTGTGGATGGGAACAGGAATTTACGCATCCTTCATGTCTATGGTCGTCATTAACTGACCCTCTTGGACCAAAGGAAGAATAGAACAAATAGTTTCCATTTTGAAGGATGGTACCCTGAGAAACTTGTTGAGACAATTTAGGTCTTAAATGGGTCAAAAGTTTCCCTCTTTTTGGGAACCACAAACAGATTTGAATAGAATCCTAGAACCTGTTCTCTTTTTTTTTATATATATATATTTTTATTGATAGTCCAACAGCATAAAGAAACACTACAAAAAACATATGCTTTTTCTCGCACACAGGGTGTCATTCGCAATAAGAAAAAAAAAAAGAAAGAAAAAAAAACTGTAAGCATACATTATGCATATCATTGTACAGGTACATCATAAATCAAAGCATATCTGATACAGAATCAAGAAGCTAAAAACAAATACAATGTAATCAAATAATTCCTTGATTAACCATTTATCATTGAAGAATAACTAAAGGGCTATTCACAAAAGATTTCTGTAAAAAGCCAATACCTGTAATTTATACTTATACGCTATTGGGATATTTTTAAAGCGGACATAACAAACAAACAACAATCAAGACAAAGACAACAACAAAAGAAGAAAAAAACTCCATCCCTAGACTTTTAGTATACTATTTGTCTCCAATGTAAAGGGTAAGAATCTGATTGGATAAGCAATAAAAAGAGAGGAGAGACCCTGTTCTCTTAATGGAACTGGAAGAATCACTCCCAGGGAGGAAAGGTCCTGAACCCAGTTCAAGAATGCCTCTCTTTTTTCCTGGTCTGTAGATAATCTTGAGAGGAGGAATCTGATCGGAACAGCCAATAGAATGCGAGCTCAATCTGATTGGCTGATTGGATCAGCCAATCGGATTGAACTTGATTCTGATTGGCTGATTCCATCAGCCAATCAGAAAATTCCTACCTTAATTCCGATTGGCTGATAGAATCCTATCAGCCAATCGGAATTCGAGGGACGCCATCTTGGATGACGTCCCTTAAAGGAACCGTCATTCGTCGGGAGACAACGGAAGAAGAGGATGGATCCGCGTCGCCTGCTTCAAGATGGACCCGCTCCGCACCGGATGGAAGAAGATTGAAGATGCCGCTTGGAGAAGATGTTTGCCGGTCCGGATGTCCTCTTCTTGCCGGATAGGAGGAAGACTTTGGAGCCTCTTCTGGACCTCTTCAGCACCGGATGATGGATCGCCAACCCCCGCTTGGGTTGGATGAAGATGTTGGAGCCAGGACGGATCGGTGAACCTGGTATGGTGAAGACAAGGTAGGAAGATCTTCAGGGGCTTAGTGTTAGGTTTATTTAAGGGGGGTTTGGGTTAGATTAGGGGTATGTGGGTGGTGGGTTGTAATGTTGGGGGGGGGTATGGTATGTTTTTTTTTACAGGCAAAAGAGCTGAAATCCTTGGGGCATGCCCCGCAAAGGGCCCTGTTCAGGGCTGGTAAGGTAAAAGAGTTGTAACTTTTTTAATTTAGAATAGGGTAGGGAATTTTTTATTTTGGGGGGCTTTGTTATTTTATTAGGGGGCTTAGAGTAGGTGTAATTATTTTAAAATTGTTGTAATATTTTTCTTATGTTTGTAAATATTTTATTATTTTTTGTAACTTAGTTCTTTTTTATTTTTTGTACTTTAGCTAGTTTATTTAATTGTATTTATTTGTAGCAATTGTGTTTAATTAATTTATTGATAGTGTAGTGTTAGGTTAATTGTAGGTAATTGTAGGTAGTTTATTTAATTAATTTATTGATAGGGTAGTGTTAGGTTTAATTATATCTTAGGTTAGGATTTATTTTACAGGTAAATTTGTTATTATTTTAACTAGGTAACTATTAAATAGTTCTTAACTATTTAATAGCTATTGTACCTGGTTAAAATAAATACCAAGTTGCCTGTAAAATAAATATTAATCCTAAAATAGCTATAATATAATTATAATTTATATTGTAGCTATATTAGGATTTATTTTACAGGTAAGTATTTAGCTTTAAATAGGAATCATTTATTTAATAAGAGTTAATTTATTTCGTTAGATGTAAATTATATTTAAGTTAGGGGGGTGTTAGTGTTAGGGTTAGACTTAGCTTTAGGGGTTAATCAATTTATTAGAATAGCGGTGAGCTCCGGTCGTCAGATTAGGGGTTAATAATTGAAGTTAGGTGTCGGCGATGTTAGGGAGGGCAGATTAGGGGTTAATACTATTTATGATAGGGTTAGTAAGGCGGGTTAGGGGTTAATAACTTTATTATAGTAGCGCTCAGGTCCGCTCGGCAGATTAGGGGTTAATAAGTGTAGGCAGGTGTCGGCGACGTTGAGGGGGGCAGATTAGGGGTTAATAAATATAATATAGGGGTCGGCGGTGTTAGGGGCAGCAGATTAGGGGTACATAAGGATAACGTAGGTGGCGGCGCTTTGCGGTCGGAAGATTAGGGGTTAATTATTTTAAGTAGCTGGCGGCGACGTTGTGGGGGGCAGGTTAGGGGTTAATAAATGTAATATAGGGGTCGGCGGGGTTAGGGGCAGCAGATTAGGGGTACATAAGTATAACGTAGGTGGCGGTCGGCAGATTAGGGGTTAAAAATTTAAATCGAGTGGCGGCGATGTGGGGGGACCTCGGTTTAGGGGTACATAGGTAGTTTATGGGTGTTAGTGTACTTTAGGGTACAGTAGTTAAGAGCTTTATAAACCGGCGTTAGCCAGAAAGCTCTTAACTCCTGCTATTTTCAGGCGGCTGGAATTTTGTCGTTAGAGCTCTAACGCTCACTTCAGAAACGACTCTAAATACCGGCGTTAGAAAGATCCCATTGAAAAGATAGGCTACGCAAATGGCGTAGGGGGATCTGCGGTATGGAAAAGTCGCGGCTGAAAAGTGAGCGTTAGACCCTTTAATCACTGACTCCAAATACCAGCGGGCGGCCAAAACCAGCGTTAGGAGCCTCTAACGCTGGTTTTGACGGCTACCGCCGAACTCCAAATCTAGGCCTAAGTCAGAGAAGAAATAGCCCTTTCTACTTAAGGCACCATGCGCCATGAATCTTTAATGGAGTCAGCAACAGCAAACATCTTTTTAAAAATGGGAGATGGGGGAAAGGTATCCATGGCTTCTCCCATTCCTGTGAAATAATCTCCATCACACAGTCTGGAACAGGAAACACTTCCACAGAGGAAGGAACATCATAGTATTTATTAAGTTTACTAGACTTCTTAGGGTTGACAAAGACAGAAGTATGGGAGTCATCCAAAGTAGACAATACCTCCTTTAACAGTACACAAAGGTGTTCAAGCTTAAATCTGAAGTTTACTTCTTCAATATCAGATGAAGAAATAATACTGTCCAAATCTCACCCTCAGAGGCTACCAACGTATCCTCCTCATCAGACTTATGAGGGAGGGCAACCTGTGTAGCAGTAGGTGGAACAGAAACCGTACTATCTGAATGTCTAATTTTCCTCAGCATAGGAAAAGCAGATAATGCCGCAGATACCGCAGAAGATACCTGTGCAGCAAAATCTGCAGGCAAATAAACTCCTCCAGGAGGCTGAGAGGAACTGCTGGGCACTGTATGTAATGCCATAGAGGCTTGCGATGCTTGAGAAGAAAGCTGTGACATTGCCTGAACAGCATCATCCTGAGAGACATTGGGCTCAGAGGGCAACAATTTACCTTTAAATTGAAGTGTTCTAGCTAAGCATGCAGCACAGAATTGCATAGGCAAAACAATGTGTGCCTCAAGGCATAACAAGCATTTGTCAAAAGACACAGAGTCTTGGTCCATGTCCATAATACTAAATAAAAAAATCCCCAAATTGTAGAAATATTTTAAATACACTCTCACTTTAAGAATTTTTATTATCACAGTCGCTTAATGTTATGCAATAATTCTTTAAAATAATAAACCAATCAGGCCCCTACACCTCAGGCAGGCTGAGGTGCCTTACCGTAACACTTATACATAATTTGGCTGCCAGAAGTCTCTAAGACGATCATATAGTAAATCGACACTAAAAAAAATTAAATTCTGAAGTGCAAGTCTCCAAAAACTAGAAGACAAAAGCACTTATCTGCTGTCTAGCTGTCCGGCAGGAAGACAGCTCACAAGGCATGAAAGGACACGTACTCCTTACAGAGACCTGTAGAAAAAGAAAGAACAGAGTAGCCAACTCTAGCTTTCTGTACCATGGGCAGCAATTTTGTTAGGAAACAAAGCAAGGACTACCTCACAACTTCCTAACTGCTTAAAAGCCACCACTACTCTACTGAAGAAATTGATGTGGACTCAGCTAAACCCAAATCCTTGCTTGAGGAGAAAAGTACCCAAAAAAGGAATTAATTTCTTCAGCCACCAAACTTCACCTCCTCCATTGACAGAGGCAAATAGAATGACTGGGGATTATGGGTAGGGGAGTGACACTTAACAGCTTTGCTGTGGTGCTCTTTGCCTCCTCCTGCTGGCCAAGAGTGATATTCCCACTAGTAATTGAATGACGTTGTGGACTCTCCATATCTTAGGAAAGAAAAATAGTTTTCAGACTCAAATTACCGGAAAGAGGTGTAAATAAATAATGAAATCATTCTGCTTTTTATTTTTACCATTACAATTATCAAATAAACACAAACATACAATATAATTCAGGCATTGATTAGGTATGGTTCTTCACAGCAAACTAATTATTATACTGATAATAAGTGCAAAGCTTTGCTCTACTGCTGAGAGGTTTAGGCACCCGAAAAACAAACATCAGCTTGCTTAATGCGAAACTGAACAGTAAAAACATAAAACATTATATAGTTGGAAGGTACATTAACTTTCAAACACCGCTGAGACTTTAATGATCGTACAAGAAAGAAGATCCAAAGTTAGACAGAGAGGGAAAGAGAGAAAGAGAAGGGAAAAAAGAGAGAGGCGCCAAACATAAAACAGTATCGTGGATCCAACCAAATTTGGCACGCAGACCTCCCTCCCATAGTTCCAAATACTCGCAAGCGGGGCGGCACAAGTTACGTGCCTCTATTAGCAGATCGGGACTGTTCTGAGTCGCCCGATAGACACACCGGGGCTGGTACACGTCACACGGTGACCTCCAATCGGCAGCAGGTAGTTCCATTAGGCTCCGTCTGGCAAAGATCCACTGTGAGTACTGATGGCAGATGTCAAAGTGGGGAACTGGAATTCCCACTTGGAGAAATATTTGTTAAATGTGATCGAATCACAGGACAAGTAAGGTATATATAAAATCCGTAGTTTATTACAAGAAAAACAACAGCAATGCGTTTCTCGGCTGGAAGGCCGTTTCATCAGGCTGTACAATACAAAGCATTTGCTCTCATTATATACCTTACAAGCGCCTGTCTATGGGAGGTCTTACAAAAAGTACCTGTCTTTCTGTTCACAGGTTAACTCTTTCATTACCAACAATTAATTTGTTAAAAACACTGAACTGGAAAAATTCATATATGTATCTTAATGATAGTTAAACATACTAATAACAGAGAATACAATATTCTAAGACCTACAATATAAGATAAATAAAATCGCTGCTTAAATATACAAAAAATATATCAATATACAAGTTTAAAATAATGAAAGCTACAATAATATCATTTCTAAAAACATTATATTAATAATAAAATATAATAATTGATGAAGATGCGATTAAACATCAATAAGACCAAGTATTATTAAAATATGGCTACTGTCAAGTAATAAATCACAATGTATAATGATCAGTGGTAAGTATCAGTTAATAATCCAAATTCACACTGTAAAATGTAAAGCCTCAAATCGGTAATTGGAAGAACAAAAATACATAGATTTAATACAAATTCCCATAAATGTATCAGAATATACAGTATCTAGTAAACCGCTAACATATGTAAGTGATACTAGCATATAGAAAATTGTTAATATTAATAATGTTGGTGTATCGGTTTTTAATCTGAAATTTCACCGTGGGATATACTATATAGCCTAGCACTAGCACATACACTATGGTGGAATGTATGAGCAATTGTGGAAGAGCCATATACAGGATATAATCATACTCTAATTAGAAGATGACCTAGTCCTAGATAATCTAAAAGTCATAGGCCTAGATTTGGAGTTCGGCGGTAGCCGTCAAAACCAGCGTTAGAGGCTCCTAACGCTGGTTTTGGCCGCCCGCTGGTATTTGGAGTCAGTGATTAAAGGGTCTAACGCTCACTTTGCAGCCGCGACTTTTCCATACCGCAGATCCCCCTACGCCATTTGCGTAGCCTATATTTTCAATGGGATCTTTCTAACGCTGGTATTTAGAGTCGTTTCTGAAGTGAGCGTTAGAGCTCTAACGACAAGATTCCAGCCGCCTGAAAATAGCAGGAGTTAAGAGCTTTCTGGCTAACGCCGGTTTATAAAGCTCTTAACTACTGTACCCTAAAGTACACTAACACCCATAAACTACCTATGTACCCCTAAACCGAGGTCCCCCCACACCGCCGCCACTCGATTTAAATTTTTAACCCCTAATCTGCCGACCGCCACCTACGTTATATTTATGTACCCCTAATCTGCTGCCCCTAACCCCGCCGACCCCTGTATTATATTTATTCACCCCTAACCTGCCCCCCACAACGTCGCCGCCAGCTACTTACAATAATTAACCCCTAATCTTCCGACCGCAAATCGCCGCCACCTACGTTATCCCTATGTACCCCTAATCTGCTGCCCCTAACATCGCCGACCCCTATATTATATTTATTAACCCCTAATCTGCCCCCCTCAACGTCGCCGACACCTGCCTACACTTATTAACCCCTAATCTGCCGAGAGGACCACACCGCTATTCTAATAAATGTATTAACCCCTAAAGCTAAGTCTAACCCTAACACTAACACCCCCCTAAGTTAAATATAATTTTTATCTAACGAAATAAATTAACTCTTATTAAATAACTTATTCCTATTTAAAGCTAAATACTTACCTGTAAAATAAATCCTAATATAGCTACAATATAAATTATAATTATATTATAGCTATTTTAGGATTAATATTTATTTTACAGGCAACTTTGTAATTATTTTAACCAGGTACAATAGCTATTAAATAGTTAAGAACTATTTAATAGTTACCTAGTTAAAATAATAACAAATTTACCTGTAAAATAAATCCTAACCTAAGTTATAATTAAACCTAACACTACCCTATCAATAAAATAATTAAATAAACTACCTACAATTACCTACAATTAACCTAACACTACACTATCAATAAATTAATTAAACACAATTGCTACAAATAAATACAATTAAATAAACTAGCTAAAGTACAAAAAATAAAAAAGAACTAAGTTACAGAAAATAAAAAAATATTTACAAACATTAGAAAAATATTACAACAATTTTAAACTAATTACACCTACTCTAAGCCCCCTAATAAAATAACAAAGCCCCCCAAAATAAAAAATTCCCTACCCTATTCTAAATTAAAAAAGTTACAAGCTCTTTTACCTTACCAGCCCTGAACAGGGCCCTTTGCGGGGCATGCCCCAAGAATTTCAGCTCTTTTGCCTGTAAAAAAAAACATACAATACCCCCCCCCAACATTACAACCCACCACCCACATACCCCTAATCTAACCCAAACCCCCCTTAAATAAACCTAACACTAATCCCCTGAAGATCTTCCTACCTTGTCAGGCGACGCGGATCCATCCTCTTCTTCCGTTGTCTCCCGACTAATGACGGTTCCTTTAAGGGACGTCATCCAAGATGGCGTCAATCGAATTCCGATTGGCTGATAGGATTCTATCAGCCAATCGGAATTAAGGTAGGAATTTTCTGATTGGCTGATGGAATCAGCCAATCAGAATCAAGTTCAATCCGATTGGCTGATCCAATCAGCCAATCAGATTGAGCTCGCATTCTATTGGCTGTTCCGATCAGCCAATAGAATGCGAGCTCAATCTGATTGGCTGATGGGATCGGCCAATCGGATTGAACTTGATTCTGATTGGCTGATTCCATCAGCCAATCAGAAAATTCCTACCTTAATTCCGATTGGCTGATAGAATCCTATCAGCCAATCGGAATTCGAGGGACGCCATCTTGGATGACGTCCCTTAAAGGAACCGTCATTAGTCGGGAGACATCGGAAGAAGAGGATGGATCCGCGTCGCCTGCTTCAAGATGGACCCGCTCCGCACCGGATGGAAGAAGATCGAAGATGCCGCTTGGAGAAGATGTTTGCCGGTCCGGATGTCCTCTTCTTGCCGGATAGGAGGAAGACTTTGGAGCACCGGATTATGGATCGCCAACCCCCGCTTGGGTTGGATGAAGATCTTGGAGCCAGGACGGATCGGTGATACCTGGATGGTGAAGACAAGGTAGGAAGATCTTCAGGGGATTAGTGTTAGGTTTATTTAAGGGGGGTTTGGGTTAGATTAGGGGTATGTGGGTGGTGGGTTGTAATGTTGGGGGGGGGTATTGTATGTTTTTTTTTACAGGCAAAAGAGCTGAAATTCTTGGGGCATGCCCCGCAAAGGGCCCTGTTCAGGGCTGGTAAGGTAAAACAGCTTGTAACTTTTTTAATTTAGAATAGGGTAGGGAATTTTTTATTTTGGGGGGCTTTGTTATTTTATTAGGGGGCTTAGAGTAGGTGTAATTAGTTTAAAATTGTTGTAATATTTTTCTTATGTTTGTAAATATTTTTTTATTTTCTGTAACTTAGTTCTTTTTTATTTTTTGTACTTTAGCTAGTTTATTTAATTGTATTTATTTGTAGCAATTGTGTTTAATTAATTTATTGATAGTGTAGTGTTAGGTTAATTGTAGGTAATTGTAGGTAGTTTTTTTTATTATTTTATTGATAGGGTAGTGTTAGGTTTAATTATATCTTAGGTTAGGATTTATTTTACAGGTAAATTTGTTATTATTTTAACTAGGTAACTATTAAATAGTTCTTAACTATTTAATAGCTATTGTACCTGGTTAAAATAATTACAAAGTTGCCTGTAAAATAAATATTAATCCTAAAATAGCTATAATATAATTATAATTTATATTGTAGCTATATTAGGATTTATTTTACAGGTAAGTATTTAGCTTTAAATAGGAATAAGTTATTTAATAAGAGTTAATTTATTTCGTTAGATAAAAATTATATTTAACTTAGGGGGGTGTTAGTGTTAGGGTTAGACTTAGCTTTAGGGGTTAATCCATTTATTAGAATAGCGGTGAGCTCCGATCGGAAGTTTAGGGGTTAATAATTGAAGGTAGGTGTCGGCGATGTTAGGGAGGGCAGATTAGGGGTTAATACTATTTATTATAGGGTTAGTAAGGCGGATTAAGGGTTAATAACTTTATTATAGTAGCGCTCAGGTCCGGTCAGCAGATTAGGGGTTAATAAGTGTAGGCAGGTGTCGGCGACGTTGTGGGGGGCAGATTAGGGGTTAATAAATATAACATAGGGGTCGGCGATGTTAGGGCAGCAGATTAGGGGTACATAGGGATAACGTAGGTGGCGGCGTTTTACGGAGCGGAAGATTAGGGGTTAAAAGTGTAATGCAGGGGTCAGCGATAGCGGGGGCGGCAGATTAGGGGTTAATAAGTGTAAGGGTAGGGGTGTTTAGACTCGGGGTACATGTTAGGGTGTTAGGTGCAGACGTAGGAAGTGTTTCCCCATAGGAAACAATGGGGCTGCGTTAGGAGCTGAACGCTGCTTTTTTGCAGGTGTTAGGTTTTTTTTCAGCTCAAACAGTCCCATTGTTTCCTATGGGAGAATCGTGCACGAGCACGTTTTTGAGGCCGGCCGCGTCCGTAAGCAACTCTGGTATCGAGAGTTGCATTTGCGGTAAAAATGCTCTACGCTCCTTTTTTGGAGCCTAACGCAGCATTTGTTTTAACTCTCGATACCAGAGTTAAATTTATGGTGCGGCCAGAAAAAAGCCTGCGGAGCGTTAACAGCCCTTTTACCGCCGAACTCCAAATCTAGGCCATAATTAATAAATGATATCAGTAATAAATACAAGGTATCATTGTTAAAAATATCATGACGTGTAAAGGACACTGAGATGGGATGGATATATAAACATATATTAATATTATTGAAAAAACATAATTTATGCTTACCTGATAAATTTATTTCTCTTGTAGTGTATCCAGTCCACGGATCATCCATTACTTGTGGGATATTCTCCTTCCCAACAGGAAGTTGCAAGAGGATCACCCACAGCAGAGCTGCTATATAGCTCCTCCCCTAACTGCCATATCCAATCATTCGACCGAAACAAGCCGAGAAAGGAGAAACCATAGGGTGCAGTGGTGACTGAAGTTTAATTAAAATTTAGACCTGCCTTAAAAGGACAGGGCGGGCCGTGGACTGGATACACTACAAGAGAAATAAATTTATCAGGTAAGCATAAATTATGTTTTCTCTTGTTAAGTGTATCCAGTCCACGGATCATCCATTACTTGTGGGATACCAATACCAAAGCTTAAGTACACGGATGATGGGAGGGACAAGGCAGGAACTTAAACGGAAGGAACCACTGCCTGTAGAACCTTTCTCCCAAAAACAGCCTCCGAAGAAGCAAAAGTATCAAATTTGTAAAATTTTGAAAAGGTATGAAGCGAAGACCAAGTCGCAGCCTTGCAAATCTGTTCAACAGAGGCCTCATTTTTAAAGGCCCAGGTGGAAACCACAGCTCTAGTAGAATGAGCTGTAATTCTTTCAGGGGGCTGCTGTCCAGCAGTCTCATATGCTAAACGGATTATACTCTGAAGCCAAAAAGAAAGAGAGGTTGCCGAGGCCTTTTGACCTCTCCTCTGACCAGAGTAAATAACAAACAGGTGAGATGTTTGGCGAAAATCTTTAGTAGCCTGCAAGTAAAACTTCAATGCACGGACTACGTCTAGATTATGCAAAAGACGTTCCTTCTTTGAAAAAGGATTAGGGCATAATGATGGAACAACAATCTCTTGATTGAAACCACCTTAGGTAAAAACCCAGGTTTTGTACGCAGAACTACTTTATCTGAATGAAAGATCAGATAAGGAGAATCACAATGTAAGGCAAATTACTCCGAGACTCTTCGAGCCGAGGAAATAGCCATCAGAAAAAGAACTTTCCATGATAGAAGTTTGATATCAATAGAATGAAGGGGTTCAAACGGAACCCCTTGAAGAACTTTAAGAACCAAGTTTAATCTCCATGGGGGAGCAACAGGTTTAAACACAGGCTTAATTCTAACTGAAGCCTGACAAAATGTCTGAAAGTCTGGAACTTCTGCCAGACGCTTGTGTAAAAGAATAGACAGAGCAGAAATCTGTCCCTTTAAAGAACTAGCTGATAGTCCTTTGTCCAAACCCTCTTGGAGGAAGGACAATATCCTAGGAATCCTAACCCTACTCCATGAGTAATTCTTGGATTCACACCAATGAAGATATTTACGCCAAATCTTGTGGTACATTTTGCTGGTGACAGGCTTTCGTGCCTGTATTAAGGTATCAATTACTGACTCGGAGAAGCCACGCTTTGATAGGATCAAGCGTTCAATATCCATGCAGTCAGTCTCAGAGAAAGTAGATTCGGATGATTGAAAGGACCTTGTATTAGAAGGTCTTGTCTCAGAGGCAGAGTCCATGGTGGAAAGGATGACATGTCCACTAGGTCTGCATACCAGGTCCTGCATGGCCACGCAGGTGCTATCAATATCACTGATGCTCACTCCTGTTTGATTTTGGCAATCAGACGAGGGAGCAGAGGAAACGGTGGAAACACATAGGCCAGGTTGAAGAACCAAGGCGCTGCTAGAGCATCTATCAGTGCCGCTTCTGGGTCCCTGGACCTGGATCCGTAACAAGGAAGCTTGGCGTTCTGGCGAGACGCCATGAGATCCAGTTCTGATTTGCCCCAACGGAGAACCAATTGAGCAAACACCTCCGGATGGAGTTCCCACTCCCCCGGATGAAAAGTCTGACGACTTAGAAAATCCGCCTCCCAGTTTTCTACCCCTGGGATATGAATCGCTGATAGGTGGCAAGAGTGAGTCTCTGCCCAGCGAATTATCTTGGAGACTTCTGACATCGCTAGGGAACTCCTGGTCCCCCCTTGATGGATGATGTAAGCCACAGTCGTGATGTTGTCCGACTGAAATCTGATGAACCTCAGTGTTGCTAACTGAGGCCAAGCTAGAAGAGCATTGAATATTGCTCTTAACTCCAGAATATTTATTGGAAGGAGTTTATCCTCCTGAGTCCATGAACCCTGAGCCTTCAGGGAGTTCCAGACTGCACCCCAACCTAGAAGGCTGGCGTCTGTTGTTACAATGGTCCAATATGGCCTGCGAAAGGTCATACCTTTGGACAGATGGACCCGAGATAACCACCAGAGAAGAGTATCTCTGGTTTCCTGATCCAGATTTAGTAGAGGGGACAAATCTGTGTAATCCCCATTCCACTGACTGAGCATGCATAATTGCAGCGGTCTGAGATGCAGGCGCGCAAATGACACTATGTCCATCGCCGCTACCATTAAGCCGATTACTTCCATGCACTGAGCCACCGTGGGGCGCGGAATGGAGTGAAGAACCCGGCAAGCATTTAGAAGTTTTGATAACCTGGACTCTGTCAGGTAAATTTTCATTTCTATAGAATCTATCAGAGTCCCTAGGAAGGAAACCCTTGTGAGAGGAGATAGAGAACTCTTTTCTTCGTTCACTTTCCACCCATGCGACCTCAGAAATGCCAGAACTATCTCTGTATGAGACTTGGCAATTTGAAAGCTTGACGCCTGTATCAGGATGTCGTCTAGGTAAGGAGCCACCGCTATGCCTCGCGGTCTTAGAACCGCCAGAAGTGAGCCCAGAACCTTTGTAAAAATTCTTGGGGCTGTAGCCAACCCGAATGGAAGAGCTACAAACTGGTAATGCCTGTCTAGAAAGGCAAACCTCAGGAACCGATGATGATTCTTGTGGATCGGAATGTGAAGGTAGGCATCCTTTAAGTCCACTGTGGTCATGTACTGACCCTCTTGGATCATGGGTAAAATGGTTCGAATAGTTTCCATCTTGAATGATGGAACTCTGAGGAATTTGTTTAGGATCTTTAGATCCAAAATTGGTCTGAAGGTTCCCTCTTTTTTGGGAACCACAAACAGATTTGAATAAAACCCCTGTCCTTGTTCCGTCCGCGGAACTGGATGGATCACTCCCATTACAAGGAGGTCTTGCACGCAGCTTAGGAATGCCTCTTTCTTTATCTGGTTTGCAGATAATCTTGAAAGGTGAAATCTCCCTTGTGGGGGAGAAGCTTTGAAGTCCAGAAGATATCCCTGAGATATGATCTCCAACGCCCAGGGATCCTGAACATCTCTTGCCCACGCCTGGGCGAAGAGAGAGAGTCTGCCCCCTACTAGATCCGTTGTTGGATAGGGGGCCGCTCCTTCATGCTGTCTTGGAGGCAGCAGCAGGCTTTCGGCCTGCTTGCCCTTGTTCCAGGACTGGGTAGGTTTCCAGGCCTGCTTAGATTGAGGAAAAGTTCCCTCTTGTTTTGAAGTAGAGGGAGCTGATCCTGCACCTGCCTTGAAATTTCGAAAGGCACGAAAATTAGACTGTTTGGCCCTTGATTTGGCCCTGTCCTGAGGAAGGGTATGACCCTTACCTCCAGTAATGTCAGCAATAATTTCTTTCAAACCAGGCCCGAATAAGGTCTGCCCCTTGAAAGGAATTTTAAGTAATTTAGACTTTGAAGTCACATCAGCTGACCAGGAATTAAGCCATAGCGCCCTACGCGCCTGGATGGCGAATCCGGAATTCTTAGCCGTTAGTTTAGTCAAATGAACAATGGCATCAGAAACAAATGAGTTAGTTAGCTTAAGTGTTCTAAGCTTGTCAATAATTTCAGTCAATGGAGCTGTATGGATGGCCTCTTCCAGGGCCTCAAACCAGAATGCCGCCGCAGCAGTGACAGGCGCAATGCATGCAAGGGGCTGTAAAATAAAAACCTTGTTGAATAAACATTTTCTTAAGGTAACCCTCTAATTTTTTTATCCATTGGATCTGAAAAAGCACAACTGTCCTCAACCGGGATAGTGGTACGCTTTGCTAAAGTAGAAACTGCTCCCTCCACCTTAGGGACTGTCTGCCATAAGTCCTGTGTAGTGGCATCTATTGGAAACATTTTTCTAAATATAGGAGGTGGGGAAAAGGGCACACCGGGTCTATCCCACTCCTTACTAATAATTTCTGTAAGCCTTTTAGGTATTGGAAAAACATCAGTACTCACCGGCACTGCATAGTATTTATCCAGCCTACACAATTTCTCTGGCACTGCAATTGTGTCACAGTCATTCAGAGCAGCTAATACCTCCCCAAGTAACACACGGAGGTTCTCAAGCTTAAATTTAAAATTAGAAATCTCTGAATCAGGTCTCCCCGATTCAGAGACGTCACCCACAGACTGAAGCTCTCCGTCCTCAGGTTCTGCATATTGTGACGCAGTATCAGACATGGCTCTTACAGCATCTACGCGCTCTGTATCTCGTCTAACCCCAGAGCTATCGCGCTTGCCTCTCAATTCAGGCAATCTGGCTAATACCTGTGACAGGGTATTATTCATGATTGCAGCCATGTCCTGCAAAGTAATCGCTATGGGCATCCCTGATGTACTTGGCGACATATTAGCGTGAGTCCCTCGAGCGGGAGGCGAAGGGTCTGACACGTGGGGAGAGTTAGTCGGCATAACTTCCCCCTCGACAGACCCCTCTGGTGACAATTCTTTTATAGATAAAGATTGATTTTTACTGTTTAAGGTGAAATCAATACATTTAGTACACATTCTCCTATGGGGCTCCACAATGGCTTTTAAACATAATGAACAAGTAGTTTCCTCTGTGTCAGACATGTTTGTACAGACTAGCAATGAGACTAGCAAGCTTGGAAAACACTTTAAACAAAGTTAACAAGCAATATAAAAAACGTTACTGTGCCTTTAAGAGAAACAAATTTTGGCAAAATTTGAAATAACAGTGAAAAAAGGCAGTTACACTAACAAAGTTTTTACAGTGTATGTAACAAGTTAGCAGAGCATTGCACCCACTTGCAAATGGATGATTAACCCCTTAATACAAAAAACAGATTAACAAAATGAAAAATATGTTTTTTAAACAGTCATAACAACTGCCACAGCTCCTACTTTTGAAGCCTTTTGAGCCCATCAGAGATGTCCTATAGCATGCAGGGGACTGCTGAGGGAAGCTGAATGTCACAGTTTGTAATTTTAAGTGCACCAACTGTAACTTTTATACTATAACAGTGGAAAGCCTCTGTTTCTAGGCAAAAATAAAGCCAGCCATGTGGAAAAAACTAGGCCCCAATAAGTTTTATCACCAAAGCATATATAAAAACGATTAAACATGCCAGCAAACGTTTTATATTACACTTTTATAAGAGTATGTATCTCTGTTAATAAGCCTGATACCAGTCGCTATTAAATCACTGCATTTAGGATTAACTTACATTAATCCGGTATCAGCAGCATTTTTCTAGCAAGTTCCATCCCTAGAAATATGTTTACTGCACATACCTTATTGCAAGAAAACCTGCACGCCATTCCCTCTCTGAAGTTACCTCACTCCTCAGAATATGTGAGAACGGCAATGGATCTTAGTTACTTCTGCTAAGATCATAGAAATCACAGGCAGATTCTTCTTCTAATGCTGCCTTTGATAAAACAGTACACTCCGGTACCATTTAAAAATAACAAACTTTTGATTGAAGTTAAGAAACTAACTATAATACACCACTCTCCTCTTACTACGTCCATCTTTGTTGAGACTTGCAAGAGAATGACTGGATATGGCAGTTAGGGGAGGAGCTATATAGCAGCTCTGCTGTGGGTGATCCTCTTGCAACTTCCTGTTGGGAAGGAGAATATCCCACAAGTAATGGATGATCCGTGGACTGGATACACTTAACAAGAGAAAATGGGTATAACAGGTTGTACAATACAAATGGCCTGATGGTGAATGTATAGTGTAAAGGGAGACTCACTGGACACCACATTAGTCTCAAAAAGCCTGTGGTTTCCCTCACAACCCCCCAAAAAAGGGAAAAGACCTCACGGCCAAGAGGACATAGAGGACGGGGAACAGCCCTCAAAGAGGCAAAACTACAGGCACTGAGTAAGGGGATATACAATCTCTCATCACATAGACTCAGCGATGATGAAGTGAGAATTTGGGTAGAGGTTTGTCATTTAGTTCCACAAATGAGCATAATATTTTTTAATATTTGTGGACTTAAATCGTTTCACGCAAAAATTATCTTTGCAAAAATATTTTGCAGAGAAAAAAACTCAAAAACGATAGTGGCATTCCAATAATAACTGATTCTATGGATTCAAGACTTAGGGAATTACAACTTCCGATATATGAACCAGATTCTCTAGCTGACCAATTATACGAAGGTTATATACAAACCAATTTTAGAAATAAATTGAATTTCACACCACACCTACAGAACAATGCCCACATAGAAATTTTTAGGCAGTTAGTGAGTGAGGAGATGGAACAAATCCCGAAAAATAAGACTAAAAATAAAAATAATAATAAAGATAAAATCAAATATAATCTATTTGCAAATGAGCGAAGAGCTATAGAAAGTTTGAAGAATGACAAATCCATAATTCTAAGGCAGGCAGATAAGGGGGGCGCTATCATCCTCCAAAACTTAGAAGATTATCTTATGGAGGCCCGTAAAATCCTTTACAGATACCACCTATTATCAAAAACTCAACCATGACCCCACGACACAGTTTAAAATGGTATTAAAAGATATAGTGGACCATTCATTTAAGGAAAATATAATACTCAAGAAAGAAAGAGATTTTCTATTACCTAAAGAGCCCAATTTGGCTTTTTATTATCATTTACCGAAATTGCATACAAATCTCACTTGCCCCCCGGGAAGGCCCATCATCGCGGGCATTGGGAGTCTCACTGATAATGTGTCCTCTTATGTGGATTTTTTCTTACAAAAACATGTATTGGGCCTCGAATCATATATTCGGGACTCCAGCGATTTGATTGAAAAATTTGAAAAAATCACCATTACTCCAGATTTACTATGGATAACATGTGATGTTCAATCTTTATATTCAAATATATTACATCATTTGGGTATATCAGCAATATCAGAATACCTACAGAATGACATCTATTTGCCCAGTGTCCAATGCGATTTCATTTTACAACTTATTTCATTCATCCTGAGGCATAACTATTTTTTGTTCCAGGATTATTTTTCCTCCAGGTCAAAGGTACCACCATGGGCACCAGGTTCGCCCCAAAAGCACCCAGTCTGAAATCAATGTTGGCTCCCAGTGAAACATAAAATTCTGAATAATCGCCATCGGGTTGGAATATCACCAATAGGATCATACAGATGTAAGGCTAGAAGATGCAAACTTTGTGCCAAAATTACACACAAACAAACGACATTTAAATCAAATATAAAGGGGAAACATTTATCAATAATTGGCCACATTTCTTGAGCCTCCAGATATGTAATATATCTTTTGTCCTGTGTCTGTGGGGTACAGTACGTGGGTAGGACCTGTAGAAGGTTGAGCATCAGATGGTCAGAACATCTAAGGAACATGAAAAATAATTATAGGAACCATAGTATCCCCAGACACTGCAACCATCTCGACAATGGCCATACTGATTGCTTTAGCATTTGCCCCATCAAATTTGTTCCAACATCACACTTATATAATAGACTGTCCAGACTTAGACAAAGGGAGACTTACTGGATACACACACTTAAGAGTCTTCATCTGAATGGTCTAAATCTCAATATAGATCTGGCAGCCTTTTGAGACTAATGTGGTGTCCAGTGAGTCTCCCTTTACACTATACATTCACCATCAGGCCATTTGTATTGTACAACCTGTTGTACCCCTTTTGTCAATAATATTAATATATTTTTATATATCCAGCCCATCTCAGTGTCCTTTACACGTCATGATATTTTTAACAATGATACCTTGTATTTATTACTGATATCATTTATTAATTATGACTTTTAGATTATCTAGGACTAGGTCATCTTCTAATTAGAGTATGATTATATCCTGTATATGGCTCTTCCACAATTGCAATAATACCCTAATGAAAGGGAGACCCCTAAAAACACCCGTAGGTACCACTTTTGAGCAGTGAAGAGTAATACTCCGTGAAATGTTCACTGGTTTGTAATGGCCACACACAAATCCTAGATGTATGAATAAACAAGGCTGTCCTGGTAATCACCTTTAAGAAAAGGGAAGTGAGAAGGTGGATAGGAAGCTATGAGTACGGCAACTAAGCTGAAACGCATAAGCTTGCACTGAGGGCATATGTTTGTCTTTTGTACATGTACACTTTTAAAAGGATAATAAAGCATTGAAAACTTTTACTGCAAATTCCGGACTTTGTACTTTCTTTCAAGTCTTCCACAATTGCTCATATATTCCACCATAGTGTATGTGCTAGTGCTAGGCTATATAGTATATCTCACAGTGAAATTTCAGATTAAAAACCGAGACACTAACATTATTAATATTAACAATTTTCTATATGCTAGTATCCCTGACATATGTTAGAGGTTTACTAGATACCGTATATTCTGATACATTTATGGGAATTTGTATTAAATCCATGTATTTTTGTTCTTCCAATTACCGATTTGAGGCTTTACATTTTACTGTATGAATTTGGATTATTAACTGATACTTACCACTGATCATTATACATTGTGATTCATTACTTGACAGTAGCCATAGTTTTATAATACTTGGTCTTATTGATGTTTAATCGCATCTTCATCAATTATTATATTTTATTATTAGTATAATGTTTTTAGAAATGATATTATTGTAGCTTTCGTTATTTTAAACCTGTATATTGATTTATTTTTTTGTATATTTAAGCAGCAATTTTATTTATCTTATATTGTAGGTCTTAGAATATTGTATTCTCTGTTATTAGTAATCCATAATGTGTATATGTTTAACTATCATTAAGATACATATATGAATTTTTCCAGTTCAGTGTTTTTAACAAATTAATTGTTGGTAATGAAAGAGTTAACCTGTGAACAGAAAGACAGGTACTTTTTGTAAGACCGCCCATAGACAGGTGCTTGTAAGGTATATAATGAGAGCAAATGCTTTGTATTGTACAGCCTGATGAAACGACCTTCCAGCCGAGAAACGCATTGCTGTTGTTTTTCTTGTAATAAACTACGGATTTTATATATACCTTACTTGTCCTGTGATTCGATCACATTTAACCAATATTTCTCCAAGTGGGAATTCCTGTTCCCCACTTTGACATCTGCCATCAGTACTCACAGCGGATCTTCGCCAGTCGGAGCCTAACGGAACTACCTGCTGCCGATTGAAGGTCACTGTGTGACGTGTATCAGCCCTGGTGTGTCTGTCGGGCGACTCAGAACAGTCCCGATCTGCTAATAGAGGCATGTAACTTGTGCCGCCCCGCTTGTGAGTATTTGGAACTACGGGGGGGAGGTCTGCGTGCCAAATTTGGTTGGATCCACAATACTGTTTTATGTTTGGCGCCTCTCTCTTTTTTCCCTTTTCTACAGCCAGGAATCCATTACTTTTGGGAGTGCTGCCACTAATCTGGTGTCTCAGAACTGAAGTCAATATTAAAGCACCAGCATACCCTCTGGGGATTGTTGATCCTATCTTTCAAAGAGAGAAAGAGAAGCAAAGGTAAGACAAAGAGGGCAAGGGGCCAGGTCAATAACAAGGGCTCCCTTCTCTGCAACTGATAATGCTTAATTAATAATTTAGTTCCTGAGAGTTCAAGTTCCTTTCTCCTCTAAATATCGCTGCAGTGATTCCATAGAACATGGTCATTTTATTTCTCCTAAGAGAACTGTATTCTTATAGAGAAAGTATTTTTAGTTCCAGTTCTTCAGGAGGACAAGGATGGGACCCACGTGGATTTCCAATTTCTTGTTCTCAGGGAGCGTGTGCTATTAATGCCATTTTGTAAAAGATATGACTTGAGGTTTAACAGGGCTATTGTGGGTTAAATTGAAAACATCACCTAGAAGATTGCCAATATAAGTGAAGCTCATCCCAGGAGAGGACATAACCACCACAACTGAATATTTTGTACTATAATCTCAAAATTTGTACTGTCTTTTTAAGAGTTATACAGATTGGCACATTTAATAAATGTAATTAAATAAAATAACTAGACTGGGGCTGGTGGTTTAAGGTGACATAAACGTTTGTATACTACTTAAAAAGGACATGAAACTCAAAAAAAAAATTTCCGATTCAGATAGAGAAAACAGTTTTTGACAATTTATTAGTTTACTTCTATTATCTAATTTGTTTATTCTTTTTTGAAAAAGCAGCCATGCAATACTGGGAGCTAGTTAACACATTAGGGTAGATTTATCATAGTGCGAGCGAACATGATACGATGTAGTGTATCATGTCCGCTGCACATTGATAAATGCCGACAGCATACATCACCCCTAATTATGTCAATTTGCTAATGAACATGTTTGAAGAAAAATTAGTTTTTCCTAATTTGGATTTCATTCGGTGTTGGGTCTGCTGATGACGCTACATCAATGATGTCTTTGAAATTTGGTTGGGCGTCGTTGGAACCCTAATTGCTTTTGTTAATTATCTGAATAGTTCCACTACTCACCTTAAAGGGACAGTCTACACCAGAATTTTTATTGTTTTAAAAGATAGATAATCCCTTTATTACCCATTTCCCAGTTTTGCATAACCAACACAGTTATCATAATATACTTTTAACCTCTGTGATTATCTTGTATCTAAGCCTCTGCAAACTGCCCCTTTTTTCAGTTCTTTTGACAGACTTGCAGTCTAGCCAATCAGTGCCTGCTCACAGATTACTTCACGTGCACAAGCACAGTGTTATCTATATGAAATATGTGAACTAACACCCTCTAGTGGTGAAAAACTGTTAAAATGCAATCTGAAAGAGGTGGGCTTCAAGGTCTAAGAAATTAGCATATGAACCTCCTAGGTTAAGCTTTCAACTAAGAATACCAAGAGAACAAAGCAAAATTGGTGATAAAAGTAAATTGGAAAATTGTTTAAAATGACATGCTCTATCTGAATCATGAAAGTTTATTTTGGCCTAGACTGTCCCTTTAAGTTTAAACTCACTTACAGGGAGGAGGATTTGTTTTTTCTTGACACTAGGGTTATTAAATCTGGTAACTCATTGAAAGTGGATCTTTTTAAGAAATCCACTGCTCGCAATAGTATTTTACACTTTAATAGCACACACCCTTTGGCACTTTTTAAAGCTTTACCCCATAGTCAACTACTTAGGGTACGCAGAATTGTTACTGATGAGACGCTGTTTGATATAAGACTTAGGGAAATGAGAGATTGCTTTGTAAAGAGAGGCTATCCGCTGACTATTATTGAAAATGAGATGAGCTTAGTCTCAGCTATCCCTAGAGAGACCTTATGGGGTCCGAAGAAGTATTCAGTTAAAAAACAGAATAGTCAGCGGATGGTCTTTGTATCTGAGTTTAATTACCTAAGCCACTTGATTCAAAACACATACCTGATGAAGCAGTCATAACAACCAGGAAAAGCGTTGTCTGTTTTGCACATTTTAATAAAACGCTATATTGTTTTTAGACCCCTGGATCACAACTTTTATTAGATCACAACTTTTATTATCCATTTTGAATCCTGATTTGACTAGCAGTGTTTAGCTTTCACCCTCTACATATGCCATTTCTCAGCACACTCAGGTGGAATCTATACCGAGCCTTCAGAGTCTGGAGCATTGGACATACAGGTATTATCCATAGACCCCACAGGAGTCTTCCTACGATTGGGTTACTGCACAACAAGAGGTTAGCTATCTGGACAGCTACTTAAGGTCCAGTAGGCATTTGTGGCACTTATCAAGTGCTTTATACTTTGTAAGTATAACTTGTACTGCTTGTTTGGAGACCAAATATCACTGATTGTGCACTATTGTGGCGCCCTCTTCTGTTCTACTCCTATACTTAATTAAAAATAATCGGCCGCTAGCAGGGGGGTGTCAATCAACCCGATCGTATTTGATCAGGTTGATTTCTGTCCGCGGCCTCAGAGCAGGCGAGAAGTTATGGAGCAGTGGTCTTTAGACAGCTGCGTCATAACTTCTGTTTCCAGTGAGCCTGAAGGCTCATGCAGAAACAGGGGCATCAAGCTCCATACGGATAAATCTGTCCCATTGAGTGAGTTAATAAAATGAGGAATATAAGTGCAGCCACCCATCATCTAAGCTCCTAGGTATTTATTCAACAAATTATTTTTATTATTATTATCAAGAAAATCACATATTTTATAACTGTCCCTTTATTAGTACTTTGAAACATCTTCAGTTTATTTAACAAGACAAATATTTTCTTTCCTGAAATCAAAGCCACAAGGCAGTTCTGCTTCTACCTTCCAATGTCCTCAAAATTCCCACTTCAGTGAATCATGGTCATATCAGCCCTGAATTGGCTGTAAGATTGCCCACAGCTTATCCAGAGCTCACACAAGAATAAATCACAGGAGTGAAAATTTGAAGGGCAGTTGAAAGCTATGGGAGAGCAATAGCTTAATTTTTCAGAAGAAGCAAAAAAGAAGATTGTAGGCGTCTTTTTTTTTAATTCACTGTATTAAATTGCTATTAAAGGAACATTAAAGGCAAAATTAAACTTTCATGATTCCAACAGAGCATATCATTTTAAGAGACTCTTTCTTATTAAGAAATTGACTTCCTTCGCTTGATGTCCTTTGTTAAATCAAAACAAAAAGAGAAAACAGGGGGAAATGGTTTGTGCACAGCTCCTGTTTTATAAAATGTATCTTTTATTACTCATATAAATAAAAATGCTCAGAGGTGTAAGGGACTAAAAAATCTATACCCTGTATGTGCAGAGATAAGTGACTGTTAGGTAATAGAAAAAAAGATAGACCGCTCCAAACACCCCCTCAAGTTCCTGGCCGATAACTGGAACCTCGGCATCAGGTGAGGGGGGAAAGAGGGCGGTGACAGAAAAGATAGGAATAAGAAAAGACAGGCAAGCGTGTTTCGGGCCTATGTGGCCTTTATCAATATCCAAATTTCAAACAGAGTTGGCAAAAATAACCGCTTTAAATACCTTACTAATCCATCATGTTTGCCGTTAAGTCTGCCCCTAATGACATCATGTCCGATGTACATCGGATCCACGTCATAGGGGATTGATTGTTCAGCACAACATGTGTAAGGTAAACAGAAGAAAATGCACTACCCTTAAGTGTAAGTAGTTTGTAAGAAATAAAGATTAATTGCAATTACAAATAGGTCCAACATTCCATTGGGAAAAACAGCATTCATTAGGAATATCCATCTGGTTTCTTTCTGAAATAAGATTGGTTCTATGTTGCCACCTCTGATACCTATTTTCACTTTTTCTAAACCCCAACATTGAAAACTGTTGGGATTTGCATTGTGGCATTCTAAAAAGTGTTTTGCCACTGTTGTAATGTTTTTTTCACCTTTCTCTAAGTTTCTCTTGGCATTACATATGTTACCAATATGTTCAAGCATTCTGGTACCCATTAGAAATCTGGAATCTAATTTCCCCTATGGGGCGCTAATAGTGAAAAGGGATACACAATAAGAATTGCACAAAAGTTATTTAAAAATAAATTGATCTCACATTGTCCTTATGGTGTGTGCCCCTAAAGGAAAATTAGAAAACATAGTTATGGTGAGCAAAAAACTTATCTTGGGTAAAATAGTCCTACAATGTCCATATAGGATATGTCCAAACCAGATGGATGGCAGTGAATGGATCTTTGTGCCACAGTGGGCTCTTTTCTTTTCTTGAAAAATACACTGCTCCTCTCCACCAGTTCACAAAAAGGTGCAAAAGATATTATATATACGAAACAGAGGGCGCTTCATGTGCACATCAATAAAGCAGTGAAAATCAAGTGGTATAGAATCACAAAGTATCACACAGCGTGACAGCTCTCTATTGTGCTGTTGGGGGCAGCCTGGAGACTCTCAGTGCTCCAGCTCACTGGGTCCCGGCTAACAGATCCCTCCAGAAGGTATGATTAGGCAAGTTTTGTGGTAGCTGTCAAATAAAGCACTAAGGTTTAAATTATAGTTAAAAACATATGTTTAGTAAAACCTTAACAAAGTGCACAAATGCAGGGGTTAAAATTGGCATTCAAAACTCCAATAATGCAACATGTTTCTCTGCTGTCCAAGCAGTTTCCTCAGGCATAACTAACAATCTAACAATAAAAACATGCTACCTTTTATACAAGTTCCAATGACATCTATTGATTAAAAAGCACACCTGTACAACAGTGATTAGATGCACTCCCACTGGAGTTTACAATATGCAGATCATAATTCTGTATTAACAATACCAACCTGGTGACAATAACTTGTCACCACTCAAGGGGGCGCAAATGAACCCAATGGTCTAATAACACCACACAAATAAAACAGTAATCACAATATATACATATGATTAAAATGCATATATAATGCTAAAACGTATCAGTCCATAGGATAAACAGTCTCTGTTAGTATAATCCACACTTGGATCTGTTCCCCTTGGTAACACTGTCCTACAGTGACGGCCGCTCCTTCCAATAAGATGACGAGACAGATTTGTGAGAGTGCAAACAAAACACAGAAGGGCGCCTCCTAGTGTGATATAGTACAGACTATATGTATATACACAGTGCAATCGACACAAACACCCCTCAACAGTAAAACCCATCACCCAACCAACCAACCCCCCCCCCCAAAAAAAAGAACTATCTAAAATATCCTAAGCTCTCCATTGCCTTAAAAGGTCATTTAGCTCTTTTACATGCCCAGACCTTAATCTAAAAATAAAACCCCCAAAAACCTTAAATAAACCTAAAACTAACCCCCAACGATCCACTTACAGTTATTGAAGTCCCGCTTGAAGGATCCATCCAACCGGCAAGAAGTCTTCATCCAGACGGCAAGAAGTCTTCATCCAGGGCGGACTCTTCCATCTTCATCCAGCCGAAGAAGTCCTCATCCAATCGGCAAGAAGTCTTGTTCCAGATGGCATCTTCTATCTTCAACCATCCGGCACGGAGCGGGTCCATCCTGAAGACATTCGGCATCCTCTTCATACGGTCGCCGCAATAAACTGGAACTTCACTGTAAGTGACGTCATCCAAGATGGCGTCCCTTGCATTCTTATTGGTTGAAAGATTTCAATCAGCCAATAGGATTAGATCTGCTAAAATCTTATTGGCTGCTACAATCATCCAATAGGATTAGAGCTGCTAAAATCCTATTAATTGTTCCAATCAGCCAATAGAATGGAGCTCTCATCCTATTGGCTGATTAGAACAGCCAATAGGATTTTAGCAGCTCTAATCCTATTGGCTGATTGAAATCTTTCAGCCAATAGGAATGCAAGGGATGCCATCTTGGATGACGTCACTTGCATTGAAATCACAGTTTACGGCGGCGACCGTATGAAGAGGCTGCTCCATGCCAGATGTCTTCAGGATGGACCCGCTCAGCGCCGGACGGATGAAGATTTCTTGCCGGCTGAATGGATCCTTCAAGCGGGACTTCAATAACTGTAAGTAGATCGTCAGGGTTAGTGTTAGGTTTATTTAAGGGTTTTAAGGGTGGGTTTTATTTTTAGATTAGGGTCTGGGCATGTTAAAGAGCTAAATGACCTTTTAAGGGAAATGCCAATACAAATGCCCTTTTCGGGGTAATGGGGAGCTTAGGTTATTTTAGATAGTTCTTTTTTGGGGGGGGTTGGTTGGTTGGGTGATGGGTTTTACTGTTGAGGGGTGTTTGTATTTTTCTTTTTACAGGTAAAGAGCTGATTTCTTTGGGGCAATGCCCCACAAAAGGCCCTTTTAAGGGCCATTGGTAGTTTATTGTAGGCTAGGGCTTTTTTATTTTGGGGGGGCTTTTTTATTTTGATAAGGCTATTAGATTAGGTGTAATTCTTTTCTTTATTTTTGATAATGTGCTTTTTATTTTTCGTAATTTAGTGGGGGGGGGTTGTAACTTACGGGTAGATTTAGAGTTTGGCGTTAGCCGTCAAAAGCAGCGTTAAGGGGTCCTAACGCTGCTTTTTGCTGCCCGCTGGTATTTAGAGTCAGCCAGGAAAGGGTATAATGCTCACTTCCTTACCTCGACTCCAGGCTACCGCAGATCCCCTTACGCCAATTGCGTATCTTTTCTATGGGATCTGCCTAATGCCGGTATTTGGAGTCTTGGAAGAAGTGAGCTTTAGAACCTCTACTGACAAGACTCCTACCGACAAAAAAAGTAAATAGTTATGAGCTTTATGGGCTAACGCCGGAATATAAAGCTCTTAACTACTGTGGTACAAAGTACACTAACACCCATAAACTACCTATGTACCCCTAAACCGAGGCCCCCCCACATCGCCGCCACTATAATAAAAAATTTTAACCCCTAATCTGCCTACCGGACACCGCCGCCACCTACATTATACCTATGAACCCCTAATCTGCTGCCCCTAACATCGCAGACACCTAGATTATATTTATTAACCCCTAATCTGCCCCCCTCAACGTCGCCGCTACCTAACTACAAGTATTAACCCCTAATCTGCCGACCGGACCTCGCCGCCACTATAATAAATGTATTAACCTCTAAACCACCGCACTCCCGCCTCGCAAACATTATAATAAATATTATTAACCCCTAATCTGCCCTCTTTAACATCGCCGCCACCTACCTACAATTATTATCCAATCAGCCAATCAGATTGAGCTCGCATTCTATTGGCTGTTCCGATCAGCCAATAGAATGCAAGCTCAATCTGATTGGCTGATTGAATCAGCCAATCAGATGTTTCCTACCTTAATTCCGATTGGCTGATAGAATCCTATCAGCCAATCGGAATTTGAGGGACGCCATCTTGGATGACGTCCCTTAAAGGAACCTTCATTCGCCGCTAGTCCGTCGGGGAAGGAGGATGTTCCGCGTCAGCGGGATGAAGATGGATCCGGAAGACAGAAGATAGAAGATGCCGCTTGGAAGAAGACATCGCCCGGATGGAAGACCTCTTCTTTGCCACTTGGATCAAGACTTCTACCGGATGGAGGACCACATCGCCCGGATTGGATGAAGACTTCGGCTCGGCTGAGTGAAGACGACTCAAGGTAGGGAGATCTTCACGGGGTTAGTGATAGTTTTTTTTAAGGGGGGTTTGGGTGGGTTAGAATAGGGGTATGTGGGTGGTGGGTTGTAATGTTGGGGGGGTATTGTATTTTCTTTTACAGGTAAAAGAGCTGATTACTTTGGGGCAATGCCCCGCCAAAAGCCCTTTTAAGGGCTGGTAATAGAGCTGATTACTTTTGTAATTTAGAATAGGGTAGGGAATTTTTTATTTTGGGGGGCTTTTTTATTTTATTAGGGGGCTTAAATTAGGTGAAATTAGATTAAAATTCTTGTAATATTTTTTTATTTTTTGTAATTTAGTGGTTTTTTTGCATTATAGATTAGTTTATTTAATTGTATTTTAGTTTAGCTAATTGTAGGTAATTTATTTAATTAATTTAATGATAGTGTAGTGTTAGGTTTAATTGTAACTTAGGTTAGGATTTATTTTACATGTAATTTTGTAATTATTTTAACTAGGTAGCTATTAAATAGTTAATAACTATTTAATAGCTATTGTACCTAGTTAAAATAAATACAAAGTTGCCTGTAAAATAAATATAAATCCTAAAATAGCTACAATGTAATTATTATTTATATTGTAGCTATATTAGGGTTTATTTTATAGGTAAGTATTTAGTTTTAAATAGGAATAATTTATTTAATTATAGGAATATTATTTCGTTTAATTTAAATTATATTTATGTTAGGGGGGTGTTAGCGTTAGGGTTAGACTTAGGTTTAGGGGTTAATACATTTATTATAGTAGTGGCGACGTTGCGGGCGGGAGATTACGGGTTAATAATTGTAGGTAGGTGGCGGCGATGTTAGGGACGGCAGATTAGGGGTTAATAATTTTTTATATAGTGTTTGCGAGGCGGGAGTGCAGCGGTTTAGGGGTTAATACATTTATTATAGTGGCGGCGAGGTCTGGTCGGCAGATTAGGGGTTAATACTTGTAGTTAGGTTGCGGCTACGTTGGGGGGGGCAGATTAGGGGTTAATAAATATAATGTAGGGTTCGGTGATGTTAGGGACAGCAGATTAGGGGTTCATAGGGATAATGTAGGTGGCGGCGGTGTCCGGTCGGCAGATTAGGGGTCAATAATAAAATGCAGGTGTCAGCGATAGCGGGGGGGGGCAGATTAGGGGTTAATAAGTGTAAGGTTAGGGGTGTTTAGACTCGGGGTTCATGTTAGGGTGTTAGTTGTAGACTTACAGAGTGTTTCCACATAGGAAACAATGGGGCTGCGTTAGGAGCTGAACGCTACTTTTTTGCAGGTGTTAGGTTTTTTTTCAGCCCAAACTGCCCCATTGTTTCCTATGGGGATATCGTGCACAAGCATGTTTTGCCAGCTTACCGCTACCGTAAGCAACGCTGGTATTGAGGGTTGAAGTGGAGCTAAATTATGCTCAACGCTCCCTTTTCTGAGCCTAACGTAACCACTCAGACAACTCTCAATACCAGCGTTGTTTAAAGGGTGCGCTGGGAAAAAAGCAGCGTTAGCTACGCGGGTCTTTACCGACAAAACTCTAAATCTAGGCATTAGTGTTTATTTTTTTCTGTAATTTAGTACTTTTAATAATGTTGTTTTTTTTTTTTTTAAATAATTTTTTATTGAAGTCGTAGTCAAATACAATATATAAAAGGTATGCCCAAAACATGTACAAATAGATGTATACACAGTACCATTAGTAGAGTAATATATTCAAATATTTCAGGCGAAACTATAAAATGTGGGCTATCTTATAAAGGGACTTCAGTTTTATCATAGAGTATCATAAAAGTAACAAACACAAAAATGGACCTCTCCCAGCTAAATAAGAGGAAGATTAAGGTATCTACTCATATAAAAATAGATCTAGGGAGGGGATAGCTCTATAGTTTTATGGGGAGGGGGGATGCAGCGGGCGAGAGCCGCTCAATATAAAATGGGGGGGGGGGAAGGAGGGCGGAACCAGGTAGTATGTGAAATTTGTAAATGTACTAAGGAGTTAGAGCTTTTAAGTACGCTATTAAACAGAATTATGATGATATTGTTTAGAAACATCTAAGTAGTGTATATTTCGTCTGGAAACGAACAGACCAATTATGAACAATAGGTTTAAATATTTGGGGTAACTTTAGGTTATATGCCAGAACAAGAGGTACGTCTCTACAAGATTTGCATAGGGTAGTATTGAAGCTCTATAGGGATTTACCTTTATAAGCATTATACATATAAAACAGTGAGCAAGAGTGGGCCCCAGACATATAAATGAAACCTTCAAACATTTAGGGAATATGAAAATTACCTTCATGTACCTTTATGCACAGATATTGGTAGGTAGCTGTATAGACCAGGAGAAAGGAAAAAAAAATACCCTGATTTTAAGCTCCAATACACCCGAGGGCTATTCTAGACCCACCTAAATTCTATACATCAGAGATATGGTCAACCTGTAATCAAGCGACTCACAATGAAACCAACAAGATGCAGGGATGGAGATTGATAAAGTTACCTATTATGTAACTGGAGATGAGACCACCCTTAGATGAATAATAAGCCCAGTTTGCTTTAACTTGTAAATTACGGTCTACCTCTGCAGCAGAATATCACCAGACTTATTGTTATAGATATTAATATTAATAGAACCCGCCAGGGTATAACATATTCTAGTAGCAAAGACACTAATGTCTTCAATATATGGCAAGTATCTCCTGAGCACTAAACATCAAGTAAACTGGCATAGCTTTAAATAAAAAAAGAAAACATAAAAAAAAAAACGTCTTTAGAGTGTTAATCAGTTGGTCAGTACAGTACATAAAGAGGAGACAGAAACAGAAAAAACCCTGTAGTGTGGGAATGTGAAGAGTAATGCTAAACAATTCTGGGGTATAAATTTTTTAAAGTGAACATTAACTTTTGAGAATAATTCTTGAGGGCTTTGTACCGGCAATACCCTTTTAATAATGTTTAATTGTATATTTAATTCATTTGAGTAGGGTTAGGTTTTTTAATATGTAATTTATTTTAATTGGTAGTTTAATTTAATTGTAGGATAATAGTTAGGGTAGGTTAATTAATAGTTTAATATAGTTTATTTAAATTCTACAGGTAAGTTTAAATTTATTTGAAGATAGGGATGTTGTAATTTTAATTTAAAGTTAGTGGGTTGTTAGGTTTAGGGGTTAATAGAATAATTTATTTTTTGGCGATGTGGGGGGCTGATGGTTTAGGGGTTAATAGGTTTAGTTAGTGGTAGTGATGAGGGAGGCCAGAGGTTTAGGGGTTAATACATTTATTTAGGTTGCAGTGGGGTCGGGAAGCCGTGGGATAGGGGTTAATAACTTTATTTAGGTTGCGGTGGGGTCGGAGAGCGGCGGGATGGGGTCAATAACTTTATTTAGGTTGCGGCAGGGTCGGGAGCAGCGGGATAGGGGTTAATAACTTTATTTAGGTTGCGGTGGGGTCGGGGAGCAGCGGGATAGGGGTTAATAACTTTATTTAGGATGCAGCGGGGTCGGAGAGCAGCGGGATAGGGGTTAATAACTTTATTTAAGTTGCGTCGGAGTCAGGGAGCGGCGGGATAGGGGGTAAACATTTTAGTATAGTGGCAGCGTTTAGTGACAGGGTATAAATAAAGTTGGGAAAAAGCTGAATAGAGAGTCCGATGCTCTTCCCCCCGTACTTGGTGTGCGTCTTTTTGCCGGCTTTTTTTTATAAATAAGGAGAGCGTATTGAGATACGCGGCCGCGATGTTCGGCAATGTTTGGCAAGCGTATTGGTGCCGGCGAATGCAACAAAGTTGAGGTTTTGATAAATATCCCCCATATACTCTAAATATCAAAAATCTTCCCATTCTGATGAAGGAAATGCATCTGTGCTCTATATAGTCATGTATAAGGTCCCTATGTGAATAAATGAATAAGACCAGAATATGCGTTGTTGCCAAACTCAAAAAAGATGTGTATCTATGTACGCACTCGCATGTGTGTCTCTACTCTAAATATGGATAATATTCAGGCTAAGAATAGACATCATGATTTCTAATGTGCACTATATTAATTGAATGACAAGAAATGCGGGGTGAAGGTGACGATATAAAATATATCATAATATATGTGTGCAGTGGCTACTAAGGTGGTTTATGTGTAATTACTGTATATATGTATATATACAATGTAATGTGATATGAAGTGAGAATAGGGAGGTTTAATTGTTTGTGGAATATAAGTGCTGTGAAGTGTGAATACTCTACATGGTGGATCAGCTACACTCTGTAATACACCCTGCCAACTCATCCATGACAACAACACCAAGTCACATTGTCCTATATATTTAGGAACCAAATGCGGGGTCATTTGTACACATGTATTGTGCATATACATGGTATTGATGTATATGTGTATGTACACATCTGGGTGTGTAAATATGTACACATGAATATACCTTACTAGAAAATGGGGGAAGAAGGTGTGGGAGCATTTGTGCCCATAGCACATCCAGATCTTTGCACATCACATTAACATTAATAATACACACATAATTCACTTTACACTGAACCTTGTAGAGTATTCACACTTCACAGCACTTATATTCCACAAACAATTAAACCTCCTTATTCTCACTTCATATCACATTGAATTATTTATATATATATATATATATATATATATATATATAGTATATACAGTATTTACACATAACACACCTCAGCAGCTACATCTCCACTGCACACATATATTATGATATATTCTCAACATACAGGGTCTTAGAGTTGATACTTTGTATACACTTATGTATTTTTTTTATATATATGACCACAATATTGCAGGTAAAACTGTTCTCCAGCATATATATATTAGCAACATATACTAACCTTATGTATAGGTATATTAATACAGAGCTTGATCTGCATATTGTAAACTTCAGTGGGAGTGTATCTAACTACTGTTGTACAGGTGTGCTTTTTAATCAAGAGAACGTGTATAATAGGTAGCATGTTTGTATTGTTAGTTATGCCTGATTAAACTGCTTGGACAGCAGAGAAATGTGTTGCATTATTGCGGATTTGATGACAATTTTAACCCTTGCATTTGTGCACGTTGTTAAAGTTTTATTAAATATATGTTTTTAACTATAATTTAAACCTTAGATCTTTATTTGACAGCTACAACAAAACCTGCCTAATCCCCACCTTCCGGAGGGAGCTGTTAGCCAGGACCCAGTGAGTTGGAGCACTCAGAGTCTCCAGACTACCCCCAACAGCACAATAGACAGCTGCCACTCTGTGTGAGTGCCTTGTTATTCTATACCACTGGATTTTCACTGCTTTACTGAGGTGCACATGAAGCGCCCTCTGTTTTGTATATATAGATTCCGGTACCCATGCACCTAGTTGTCATGCCAACATTAAATATGTGGCATTCACAGCTGATGCAATATATTACCCCCTTACTTTTGCATTTAATATATTGTTTGATATATTTGGTTTTAGCAAACCTGTCCTTCGCCACTGTTTTCTTAATCATATTTTAAAAATAGCATTCTTTTTAGAATTCCTGTCAAAATTGCTGGTGACTAGTTTATCATTTAAATTCCTTGACCTTCTATAAGCTAAATGTGGTCTGTCAGTAAGGAAGGGCAGTAAATCCATGTCTGCTTGTAATATATGCCAGTGTCTATAGAGAATGATATGACTATTTTGGCTTTGCGATGAAAATGAAGAAATAAATCTAATTTTAAAATCACATTTCCCCAGAAATAAGCACTGTTTTTAATTTGGTCTGCCAGGATGTTCTGTCTCTCAAAGGTATAGAAAAAATAATCTTTCTGACTTAGAAAATAAAGCTCTTAAGGAATTTTATATGTGGACAGATGTGCAGATCAAATCTGACCTTTAGTGATAAAGGGGGAAATGTAGTGATTTGACCAAACACTATATACATTAATGAAGCACACAGACAATTAATGAATCAAAATAGTTACAAATGCCTATTTAATGAAACATTTCTTGAGAAGTATGACAAATTGATTATTCGAGGACACAATAGTGGTACTATTGATTCTATGTAACTGAGCTGTTTGCAGGTGGCAAGTCCAAAAACTGCCACCTTTTACCTTTTGCCCAAGATTCATAAATCTATCTATCTATTGGGTACTTATAGAGCATGAACTAATCACCTGTGAGGGTCTCAAGGTGCTAAGAGAAAGGGGATAGGAGAAGGGGGGGAGGGGATGGGCCTTCAGATGAAGAGCCAGGTTTTGAGGTCCTTTCTGAACTTTGTAAGGAAGGTGGATTGTCTAAGGTGCAGCGGGAGGGTGTTCCATGTTTTTGCTGCCATGTGGGAGAAGGATCTTCCACGCGCTGTGGATTTGCTGATGCGGGGGACGACTGCAAGTGCTTATTCCGCCGATCTGAGTTGTCTGGCAGGGGTGTAGAAATTTACGCGGTGGTTGAGGTATTCTGGCCCGATGTTGTGTAGGACCTTGAACACGTGGGTAAGTATTCTCTTGTTGATGGGGAGACAGTGAAGGTTCCTTAGGTGTTCGGTGATGTGGCATTGGAGAGGGATGTCAAGGATGAGTCTGGCTGAGGCGTTCTGGATACGTTGGAGTCTCTTTTGGAGTTTGATGGTGGAGCCGGCATAGAGTGCATTGCCATAGTCTAACTGGCTGCTGACGAGAGCGTGGGTGACTGTTTTCTTGGTTTCGGTAGGGATCCACTTGAAGATTTGGTGGAGAATGTGGAAGCATGTTGAGGTGATGGCATTGATTTGTCGGTCCATGGAGAGTGAGGAGTCCAGGATGAAGCCTAGATTTTGTGCGGGTCGGTTGGGGTTGGAGGGTGACCGAGGGCTGTGGGCCACCAGGAATTGTCCCATGCAGATTTATTGGGTCCGAGGAGGAGGACTTCAGTTTTGTCTGTGTTCAGTGTGAGTCAGTTGTCCTTCATCCAGGCAGCGACTGCTGTCAGGCCTTTATGGACATTATTTTTGGGGATGGTGGGATATCGGGGGAGTGAGATGATTAACTGGGTGTCGTTGGTGTAGGAGACGATGTTGAGGTCGTGGCGTTGGACGATGGCGGCAAGAGGGGCCATGTAGATGCTGAAGAGGGTGGGGCTCAGCAAAGAGCCTTGCGGTACACTGCAGCTGATTGGCGTGGGTTTGGAGGAGAAAGGTGGGACCTTCCGGGTCCTGCCCATGAGGAAGGAGGTGATCCATTCCAGAGCTTTGCTGCGGATGCCGGCATCATGTAGGCAGAGGGTTTTGTGGTCGACAGTGTCGAAAGCTGCTGAGAGGTCTAGGAGGATGAGGGCGGTGGTTTCTCCTCGGTCGAGCATGGCACGGATGTCGTCTGTAGCAGCGAGGAGGGCAGTCTCGGTGCTGTGGTTGCTTCTAAAACCAAATTGTGAGTGGTCTAGGGTGTGGTTGGCCTCAATGGGGTCAATAAGATGAAAGTTGATGGACTTCTCTATGACTTTGGCCGGGAAAGGGAGTAGAGAGATGGGGCGGTAGTTATTCGGGTCCGTGGGGTCTGCCGATGGTTTCTTCAGCAGGGGTTTCAGTTCCGCGTGCTTCCAGATATCCGGGAAGGCGTCGGTTTTGATGGAGCAGTTGATAGTGCGGCAGAGTTCAGGGGCGATGGTGTTGCTTGCTTTGTTGAACATGTGATGGGGGCATGGCTTCGAGGGTGCGCTGGAGTGGATGGATTTCATGATTCTGAGGGTGTCATCTGTGGTGACGGGGCTCCAGATAGTCCGTGTGTGGTGAGGGGGGCAAATTTGGGAGGGGTGTCGTTGGGTGTAGGGGAGTGGGTGGTGGAGGTTCAGTTATGAGGCGTGAAACTGTCATAGATGTCGAGGATCTTGTGGTGGATGGGGTATTGCAGAGGTCCTGGGAGGGCGGAATGTTGGTGGTGTCGCTGTTGGGTTTAGAGAATTCCTTGATGACTGAGAACAACTCCTTGCTGTTTTGTGCCTTAGCGTAGATTCTGTATTGGATGGCTGTTTTTTTGGTGGTTTTTATGAGGTGGTGGTAGGTGGTGATTGCTTCCTTAAAGGCAGCTTTATCCAGAAGGGTCTTGCTGGATCTCCATGTTCTTTTTAGTCGTTTGCAGTGGCGTTTGGAGTCCTGGAGGGCCGGGGTGAACCAGCTGGCTTTGTTGGTGGTTTGGCGGCCAGATGTTTTTTTAAGGGGGGCGAGGGTGTTGGAGCAGTCTGTAATCCAGTGGTGGAAGTTGCGGGCGGAGGAGTTGGCGTCTGTGGAGGTAGGTGGGGGGGATTTGTTTAAGGTGCGGTGTAGTTGGTCTTGGGAGATGTTCCAGTTTCTGCGGGGTGGGTGGTACTGTCAGAGGTGGGTTTGTTGAATGAGAAGTGTATGCAGTGGTGGTCAGTCCAGAGGAGTTCGGTGGTGAACGGACTGCCGTCATATACTAGAGACACCATACACATTCTTAATAAAATTTAAGATTTTAATCTAACCTCTGATTTTACTGGTTACATGCGACATTGAGTTGCTCTATACCAGTATTAAGTTGAAATGGGGGTGTCAGGTCATCACTCATTTCTTAAAGAAGAATACAGATATGTCCCATTTGACAAAGCAATTCATAATGGAACTATTGGAATTTGTGTTTAAGCACACTTTGTCTTTGATGATCGCTTTTACATACATTCTAAAAGAGTAGATTAAAAAGCGCAGGGTAAAAGCACCAAACTCCTAAAATGTCCCTAATATAGGTGTAAGAAAGGATAAACAATGTGAGATTTAAACAGGAGTGCTATAGCTAAAGGTGTGAGATAGATATTAGACTAGTGAATGTAGAAACTACACATCAGCGTATAAAACTTCAATATTGATGTAAAATATACGAATAGGGTAATAGCATATACTTAGTGATAAAGTGTCAAATATTCAGTGATGAAATAGATCGTGTATATTGTGATTATCAAAACATTAAAAAAGCAAAAAATAAGCTAAGAGTAAATAGTGACAAATCGGTGTTAAGCAGCAGAATTCTGCTAAAAGAAATATAATTTAATGCAACATACACAAATAAAAATACAATGTGTAAAAACGGACGTCTCCGTATAAAACTAAATATGCCAATATACCAACAATATTAAAAGGTATCTCCTTATATCCAAAGGTGGGGGATAAAAACAGTCCAAGAATCCTATGGTATGTACCTGGTACCCCATCAACCATCGCATGAGCAGAGGGGGTGCACCAGGGATCCCCCGCACCTTCATAGCTGATCCTCCCTCCCTCCCTTGCACCAACAAGGTGATCTGCAGCAGCAACAACAACATACCATAGGATTCCCCAGACCATACAAGCTGCATTGAATATCCACAACAGCCGTTATTAGTATCCTGCGTGCATTTTGGCACATAAAGAGCGGATACCTTACCACTGTGGGACCAAAAAGCCGTCACCTAGAAGCGATCACAATAGGAACCAATCGGAGTGCTCAACCGGGCCAGCGCCCCTTAAAGTGACGTCACTTCCGCTATGGCGGTAATTTTCATTTTTTCCTCTATCGAGAGCCGCAATTGTTTGGGGGTAAGACTGTATCATTTAATATCCTACTTGGACTGTTTTTATCCCCCACCTTTGGATATAAGGAGATACCTTTTAATATTGTTGGTATATTGGTATATTTAGTTTTATACGGAGACGTCCGTTTTTACACATTGTATTTTTATTTGTGTATGTTACATTAAATTATATTTCTTTTAGCAGAATTCTGCTGCCTAACACCGATTTGTCACTATTTACTCTTAGCTTATTTTTTGCTTTTTTAATGTTTTGATAATCACAATATACACGATCTATTTCATCACTGAATATTTGACACTTTATCACTAAGTATATGCTATTACCCTATTCGTATATTTTATATCAATATTGAAGTTTTATACGCTGATGTGTAGTTTCTACATTCACTAGTCTAATATCTATCTCACACCTTTAGCTATAGCGCTCCTGTTTAAATCTCACATTGTTTACGCTTTTACATACAAACTTGTGGGACTGCGATGGGGATGGCCTGCGCCCCCTCCTATGCTAACATATATCTGGGCTGGTGAAATGATATCTTCTTTGTATGGCATGGTAGTGAGGAATTAGTAAGATATTTAAAGCAGTTATTTTCCCCAACTTGGTTTGACAAAAATGTGTGCATTGATAAAGGTCACATAGACTGAAATGTGTCTGCTTGCCTGATGCCAAGGTTCCCGTTATCGGCCAGGAACTTGAGGGGTTGTTTGGAGCGGACTATTTTTCTTTCACTAGTAACCCTTATCTCTGGGAAAATGGTGTTTTGTTTTTAACACTGTTTCCCTGTGCACATACAGGGTATAGATGTTTTAGTCCCTTACGCCTATGAGCATTTAGATTTCTATGAGTACTAAAAGATACATTTTATAATACAGGAGCTGTGCTAAAACCATTTTTCCCCTTTTTGTTTCGATTTATAGCTAATGGAAGTGGGTTGCACCTTACTTGTGTAAGATCCTAATTAGCATACTAGGATTATAGTGCCGGTATATACAGTATATCTTTTTACTGTCCGTTGTTTAAACCATAACTAGGTGTGCTCTTGCGTAGCAATATGCACTAGTGTGAACTAGGGTTGATTGGTGGTTACACACTTTTGCCTCTTGACATAGGCTCACCAAATGTGTTAAGTTAGGTCCCAGTACTACATTGTTGTTCTGGAGTTGATTTTTGATATGTGTTTAATTAACCCCTTTGCACTGAGAGTACATTTTTAATATGGGTTAGAGCGCATATTAGAAGATGAAAGTATATTATTTGCATGTGAATTAAATCAGACGTGAGCAAACTTCAGGACTTCGGATATCATGACGGCGTGTATTTCTTTTCCCCATAGACTTCAATGGGGCACTGTTAAAAACAAACAAACAACCTAACACTTATTTCTCGCGGGGTAATCCGACACTGATTTATCCCAACAGCGCTAAATCCGAAGGTAGTTATGAATATTTAACATTTTCTTTTTATTTTCAAATATCTCTCTCTCTCTCTCTCTCTCTAAATATATATATATATATATATATATATATGATTATGTTTTGTTAACTTTCATCTATACTTATGTATCTATATAAATATATACAGGTATAAATATATAGATACAGATATATATAGAAATATATATTTAAAAATAAAAAGAACATTTTCTTCTAAGTGAAGAACATTGGAATGTAAAGTATTTATATTCAAAACACAATAAAACGCATTAAAAATATTAAAATTTAACAAAAATTATATTTCATGTTTCAAGGTAATTAGGGCTAGATTACGAGTGGTACGCTAACTATTGAGCACCAACAGTAACGGGATTATCGCTGGTCTTTGCATGCGTTGGATGTTTTGTGCATACTACAAGATGAAAGTAAGGCGTCAGAATAGTGCAACTTGTGTGTGTGTGTACATATGTATTTATATGCGTATATATGTATTTTCAGACACATATATAAGCACGTAAATACATATGTAAACATATAGTAATAGGTAATCCCCAGAAAAGAGGACAAAAGACGGCTGAAAAATCATCCACGGCTGGTTCAAAAAAGGTATTTATTGAAGCAAGGTGCTAGTACATTAGGTGAGAGCAAAGCCTTAACACCTGACGCGTTTCGCGCATGCGTACATGCGCTTCATCAGAGGTGATATGTTCAAGGTGTGCATTGACCTATATGCAGCAAAGGAACCAATCCTGTTATCGATTCAATTAAGAACTATTGTCTACACCTATGAGTAAGGAAGCTGAAACCTTTGCTGCAGATTGGTCATTAATTTTGTTTCTTTAATTACTAAGTCAAGTAACACAGTAAACAATTATACAAATCTTCTAGTACTAGTACAGTTGTTAATATATATACATATATATACAAGCTATTCATTCTAAGCCTATGTAAACTAAATTCTATAAATATAAAAATATAAAAATATAAAAATATCTAAATTAAATAAAAATAAATATAAAAAGTATATAAATAAAGAGTTAGCAGTCACATATAAAAGATATGTAGGTATTCAATAAAGCAATAATATGTAAGAATGGCTTAGAAAGAAGATATGGCGATTTTTCCAGAAATGCAGGCATATCGATAGTAGTGTCAATTGCTATAAGTCAGTCACCATCGATGCATATGTGAAAAAATCGACAATCTAAATTAAGAAAGGGGAAACTATCACATTAACATAAACAAAACAATATATTGATATATGAATAATACAAATGAGATTCATACAGGGAACAGGAATTCTATTTAAAGAAACATAAATATAATAATAAAAAAAACATAAATATTATAATAAAAAATTATAATAAAAAACACACAGTTAATTTCGGATGTGCTAAGTTAATTGTTCACTATTTAAGTTAGTACATCCAAAGATTTTATTAGATTTTTTCATTCATTTATTTGTGGGACCTGAGCTGTGGTAGTAAACTATAGAGGGAAAAAGAAGACACTTTATAAAGGGTAAATGTTGAGAAAGGTTTTCTCTTATGTTGTTTTATTTTATTTTAGATTATATTGTAAATTGTATTATTCAACAAATAGATCAACATCCATCCTTTTGTTAATTCCTTCTGGTGCTCTAGTATGTAATTTTATAATCCAAAAGATCTCTTTCTTTCTTAAGCATTTTTCCCTATTACCACCCCTAGGATGTTTTTTAATAATATCAATACCTATGAAAGAGAAATATTTTTGTCCTATACCATGCAATCTAAAATGCTTAGTACCGGCGTTTTATGTTCTTTCTCATCTAAGGAGCGTAAATGTTCACAAATTTTTTCTTTTAATGGGCGGGTAGTTATACCAATGTATTGACAGGAGCAAAATAGGCAATTAATGAGATAGATAACATATTGTGAATTACAGTCAATTCTATCTCGAATGTGGAACACTTGTTTAGTAATATTGGAAGAAAAAGTGTCTGTTACAGTGATGCACGTGCATCCTTTGCATGGTACATGGCCACATTTAAAACATCCTGGTTTTGGGCTAAGCCAGTGTGCGCCTGTTGTTTCTTTGTCTGTAAACTGTTTGCTAGTTATTTCTCTTATGGTTGGTGCTCTTCGTGCTATACATTTTATTCCTGATGTTAAGATGTTATTAAGTGCTTCATCACCTTTTAGAATTGACAGATTCTGTCTGACTATCTTACAAATTTGGTTATATTGTCTACTGAATTGTGTGATAAACAAAAGGTTTTGGTCAGGCAATATAGATTTATCAGTTTTTCCCGGTTTCTTAGGGCCTCCTTTAAGTAATTCTTGTCTATTTAAATCTGCCACTTGTTTCTCCAATTTAAGTAGCAGATTCCTATGGTATCCTCTATCTGTCAATCTATTTGTTAGTTCTCTTGCTTGGGGGAAATAATCTACCAGTTCTGTACAATTCCTTCTTAAACGAAGGTATTGTGCCTTAGGAATGCCTCTTTTTAAATGATTGAGATGGCAGGAATCAGCTCTCAGTATCGTGTTCCTAGCCATTGGTTTGCGGTAGGTGCATGTGGAGATTGTGTTATCTTTGGCTCTCAGACTTAGATCTAGGAAATCAATAGACTGTTTATGTATCTGTGCTGTAAAAGTCAAATTATATTCATTATTATTCATAAAGTCTACAAATTTGTCAGCTGTACAGTCATCCCTGGTGTCCCAGATGACTATAATGTCGTCTTTAAAACGGCCATATATTATAACATTGTTCTTATATGGAAACTGGTCTGAAAAGATCATATTTAATTCCAGCCACCCCATATATATGTTTGCTAGCGCGGGGGCAAATTTTGCCCCCATCGCTGTACCTCGTCTTTGTAAGTAATAAGTACCTTGGAAGATGAAAAAGTTATGTTGTAAAAGAAATTCTGTTATTTGGACAATAAATGATATAAATTCGTTGCTATAGTCTGAATATCTATGTAACATAAAATCTATAGCCTCCAGTCCTTTTGAATGAGGGATGTTGGAATAGAGGGCCGTGACATCAATGGTGGTCCATACATAAGATTCTTTCCATGTTATGTCACTTATCTGTGTCAGTAAGTGTGTACTGTCCCTGATGTACCCTGGTAGGGCCAGCATGATAGGTTGTAGTATGTGGTCGAGCCAGCCACCCAATCTTTCACACAATGATCCATTACTGGCCACAATGGGTCGTCCAGGTGGATTTTTGAGTCCTTTATGTATCTTGGGTGCAATGCGAAAGTATGGGGTGGTTGGCTGTTCCACATATAGATAATCAGTTAATTCTTTATCCACGAAGCTATGTTCAATAGCATAGTCAAATAAGTGACTAAGTTTGTTTTTGAAGGAGGTGGTGGGATTGAACGTAAGTTTAGTGTATAACATACAGTCTTTAAATTGGTTCTCAACTTCACCAATATAATCACTTTTGTTCAATACCACCACTGCTCCTCCCTTATCCGCCTGGACTATCACCACACTGTCATTTTTCTGAAGTCTAGTCAATGCCTGTCTTTGTTGTCGGGTAAGATTATCCCTAGATATATCTAAGGGATTTTTTTCAATTGTATTTGATAAGTCGGTCAATTCTCTCTCTACCACTCTCTGATATAGGTCCAATAATTGATGTCTAGAATTTACTGGATAAAAATAAGAACTATTCTTATATGTGAAAGATGTGCAATTGTTTGTTAATGTGTCAGTGGATCTGGTGGATTCCTGTTGTAAGGAAATCAAATTAGTGAGATCCACCAGATCAGTGTATTTCAGTCCTACTGAACTATGCTTACTAGAAGCTTGTGTGTTATCAAGTGAGTGCTCAACTGGGATATCTTTAAAGTGTTTTTTCAAAACTATCTTACGGACAAATCTGTTGATATCAATAAGTGTATTTACAAGATCAAAATTATGTGCTGGTGCATACGATAAACCTTTATTTAGCAAATTACATTCTATGTTGGACAATTTATAATCAGAGAGGTTAATGACTGCTACTTCTTTATATTTTTTCTGACCCTGCTGGGGTAACGAAAGGTTGGTTCTGTTTCGTCCATATCTATTGTGTCTTTTGTTTTCTTAGGTGTGCTAGTCTGGCTTGGTTGCTTCACTAAAGTTTTTAATCCTTTTCTACTGGTGCTCGGATTCAAACTGGTCTTATCTGGTTCGATTAAACCTTGTGATTGTTCACCTTCAGTGGACTGTGCACTAGTATCCTGATAATCTGTGTCTATGCTAGAGAATGTCACATGTTTATTTTTATTTCTATCTGTCTTATTTCTATTTCCTTTTTTGTTTCTATTTTTTTCTTTGTGGATGGCCAATTTTGTCTAGTAGGCTTATGTTGCTGCCATGAATATACTATATTAAGTTCATAGTCCTTGACATCTCTCTGATATTTCTGTACCTTCCTTTCAGATAGTACTGTGTCTAGAGTGTCTATTGTTTCAGTGAGCTGTTTACTATAATCTATGTGTTTTTGGGTAGTCTCAAATGGTTTGAGTGTTTCGATTGCATTATTGATTTCTATAAGGACTTGATCTCTTTACTCTTTTTTATGACATAATAGTTGTTTCATTAATATTATGGAACAATTAGTTAAATTCTCATTCCATTCCTCCATAAATTTGGGGTTATTAAGTGCAAAGGAGGGATATTTCTTCATTCGTAAGCCCCTAGGTACCTTGTGCTCAGATATATAGAGTTCTAAGAATTCTATATCCCACCACAAATTAGTTTCTCTAAATCTTAACAATTCTAATTTGGAAAATACATTAGCAATATCATCCTCATCAACAAGAACAAGCGCTTGGCTATCACCTTTTAGTGCATTTTCCATAATGCATTTTCTTTTTGTTTTGTTAATAACCCCAAATTTATGGAGGAATGGAATGAGAATTTAACTAATTGTTCCATAATATTAATGAAACAACTATTATGTCATAAAAAAGAGGAAAGAGATCAAGTCCTTATAGAAATCAATAATGCAATCGAAACACTCAAACCATTTGAGACTACCCAAAAACACATAGATTATAGTAAACAGCTCACTGAAACAATAGACACTCTAGACACAGTACTATCTGAAAGGAAGGTACAGAAATATCAGAGAGCTGTCAAGGACTATGAACTTAATATAGTATATTCATGGCAGCAACATAAGCCTACTAGACAAAATTTTCATCTTCCAAGGTACTTATTACTTACAAAGACGAGGTACAGCGATGGGGGCAAAATTTGCCCCCGCGCTAGCAAACATATATATGGGGTGGCTGGAATTAAATATGATCTTTTCAGACCAGTTTCCATATAAGAACAATGTTATAATATATGGCCGTTTTATAGACCACATTATAGTCATCTGGGACACCAGGGATGACTGTAAAGCTGACAAATTTGTAGACTTTATGAATAATAATGAATATAATTTGACTTTTACAGCACAGATACATAAACAGTCTATTGATTTCCTAGATCTAAGTCTGAGAGCCAAAGATAACACAATCTCCACATGCACCTACCGCAAACCATTGGCTAGGAACACGATACTGAGAGCTGATTCCTGCCATCTCAATCATTTAAAAAGAGGCATTCCTAAGGCACAATACCTTCGTTTAAGAAGGAATTGTACAGAACTGGTAGATTATTTCCCCCAAGCAAGAGAACTAACAAATAGATTGACAGATAGAGGATACCATAGGAATCTGCTACTTAAATTGGAGAAACAAGTGGCAGATTTAAATAGACAAGAATTACTTAAAGGAGGCCCTAAGAAACCGGGAAAAACTGATAAATCTATATTGCCTGACCAAAACCTTTTGTTTATCACGCAATTCAGTAGACAATATAAGCAAATTTGTAAGATAGTCAGACAGAATCTGTCAATTCTAAAAGGTGATGAAGCACTTAATAACATCTTAACATCAGGAATAAAATGTATAGCACGAAGAGCACCAACCATAAGAGAAATAACTAGCAAACAGTTTACAGACAAAGAAACAACAGGCGCACACTGGCTTAGCCCAAAACCAGGATGTTTTAAATGTGGCCATGTACCATGCAAAGGATGCACGTGCATCACTGTAACAGACACTTTTTCTTCCAATATTACTAAACAAGTGTTCCACATTCGAGATAGAATTGACTGTAATTCACAATATGTTATCTATCTCATTAATTGCCTATTTTGCTCCTGTCAATACATTGGTATAACTACCCGCCCATTAAAAGAAAGAATTTGTGAACATTTACGCTCCTTAGATGAGAAAGAACCTAAAACGCCGGTAGCTAAGCATTTTAGATTGCATGGTATAGGACAAAAATATTTCTCTTTCATAGGTATTGATATTATTAAAAAACATCCTAGGGGTGGTAATAGGGAAAAATGCTTAAGAAAGAAAGAGATCTTTTGGATTATAAAATTACATACTAGAGCACCAGAAGGAATTAACAAAAGGATGGATGTTGATCTATTTGTTGAATAATACAATTTACAATATAATCTAAAATAAAATAAAACAACATAAGAGAAAACCTTTCTCAACATTTACCCTTTATAAAGTGTCTTCTTTTTCCCTCTATAGTTTACTACCACAGCTCAGGTCCCACAAATAAATGAATGAAAAAATCTAATAAAATCTTTGGATGTACTAACTTAAATAGTGAACAATTAACTTAGCACATCCGAAATTAACTGTTTTAATTTTTTATTATAATTTTTTATTATAATATTTATGTTTTTTTTATTATTATATTTATGTTTCTTTAAATAGAATTCCTGTTCCCTGTATGAATCTCATTTGTATTATTCATATATCAATATATTGTTTTGTTTATGTTAATGTGATAGTTTCCCCTTTCTTAATTTAGATTGTCGATTTTTTCACATATGCATCGATGGTGACTGACTTATAGCAATTGACACTACTATCGATATGCCTGCATTTCTGGAAAAATCGCCATATCTTCTTTCTAAGCCATTCTTACATATTATTGCTTTATTGAATACCTACATATCTTTTATATGTGACTGCTAACTCTTTATTTATATACTTTTTATATTTATTTTTATTTAATTTAGATATTTTTTATTTAAATTGTCTATTAGAATTTAGTTTACATAGGCTTAGAATGAATAGCTTGTATATATATGTATATATATTAACAACTGTACTAGTACTAGAAGATTTGTATAATTGTTTACTGTGTTACTTGACTTAGTAATTAAAGAAACAAAATTAATGACCAATCTGTAGCAAAGGTTTCAGCTTCCTTACTCATAGGTGTAGACAATAGTTCTTAATTGAACCGATAACAGGATTGGTTCCTTTGCTGCATATAGATCAATGCACACCTTGAACATATCACCTCTGATGAAGCGCATGTACGCATGCGCGAAACGCGTCAGGTGTTAAGGCTTTGCTCTCACCTAATGTACTAGCACCTTGCTTCAATAAATACCTTTTTTGAACCAGCCGTGGATGATATTTCAGCCGTCTTTTGTCCTCTTTTCTGGGGATTACCTATTACTATATTCAGCGGATGAGATACCGCTTTGGCTGTCTATCACCCGGAACCTATAACCAGACCTGAAGAGCCGATTACTTAGGACCCAGTGGACACCTGGTTTGTCACGAGGAATTTGCCGTACGACGCTGCACGTTCTCCTCACGCCTACAGCGGACCTCCTGTGCGACACCTGGTTTGTCCTGAGGAATCTGCCGTGCGACTCTGCACGTTCCCCTCACGCTTACAGCGGACCTCCTGTGCGACACGGCACATCACTCTGACGTCAGAGCCTTGGTCGTTTGAGGACAAGTGGAAACGAGGACACAGCCATCTCCCTCCGTCAGAACTTGGGGGCTCTTGCCTATCGAGGATCTTCGGAGGACGCTGCCTGGAACCATTACATTGGTAATTAAACCTCCTGGTCCACTTATTTTGAAGGTACTTTTCATTTCTACTGTGTACATCCCAATTGTACATCAGCTCTAAGGGTCCGGAGGGACGTCTACATTACAGCTTGTTTTCCCACAGTTTGTTTCTTGCCGTCAGGAACTTCCATAGCTCTTTCTATACACATAGATATAGCGCTATACTTAAGAATATACTGGGAATATACTTGGAACATTCTATATCAATGTAATTGTGGACTTCACCATTTGAATTTCCACAATTTTGCAAGTATAGCAAACCGTTTTTAGCAACTATGGGAAATGCTAACTATGAAGTATTGTAACATTGTTTAGATATATACATTGTCTCTATACACACTGTTGTAAGATCCCCTATTATTTATACCTGCTAATAATCCTCTTTTGCTCTAGGTATTTTTATGTAAACATATATCAACATATACTGTATATGTGCATTGGAGCCCTTTGCAATCAGGTAGCTGAAAACATAAAAAATCACACTTATGCAATATTCATATTTAAAATAGTGTTTAACTATGTATGTACTATAAATATTTCATATTCCAATGTTTTTCACATAAGGGAATAAGCATTTTTAAATATATATTCCGATATATATATCTGTATATGTTTATACTCATACTCAATAATTTCTAGATTGTAAGTTCCCACAAGAATAGGACTTTCAATTCCTACTGTATTTGTTTGATAAATTTGATCCTGTTTCTTAAAAATATTGTATCATTGTTGTACTTTTTTCTTTGCAACCGTGGACAGTGCTGCGGAGTTTGTTGGCACTTTATAAATAAAGTATAATAATAATATATAGGTATAGATATATATTTTTCCCAAAAACATCATATATATAAAGAAAAGTATATTTATGAATAAATAGAACATATTCTGCTATGTGAAGAACATTGGAACGTGAAATATTCATATTTCATGTTGGGTTAACACCACTTAAGTAAATGCAATCGGTTATGCGCACAAGTAAGGGTGTTTTTTTCACTTTCGTGCTCCATTGAAGTTTAGGGGAATACATTAACACGGTCGCAATATTCAGAGTTAGTTTTTTTGCGTGCATCAGGTTAGCGCTGATGTGAAAACGTTTTACTTTTAACTTGTAATACCAGCACTACCCAATGCGCCCAATAAGCTTACTTCTTGTAAAGTTATCCCTGAAGCAGGAGCACTAAATAGAGCGCCACTTTTTAATCTAGCCCTTAACTGGAAAGGGCTCAAAAGTGTATATGCATATTTGTGTATATGTATATACATATATATATATATATATATATATATATATATATATACATATTTATAAATATAAACACATACATTTGTATATATTTATACATATAAACACATACACGTGTGTATATATATATATATATATATACAGCATATATATATATATATATATATATATATATATATAGATACATATTTATACATATAACACATACACGTATATATATCCAAGTAGTAATGTGTGTGCACTCTCACCATCATACTTTGACTGCCAGGGTGCTATTGCAAGTTATATAAAAGTTCAAAAAAGAAAACACTCACTGGACACCAGAGACAGTTTTCTTTATTGTGTGACATTTCGGGACCACAAACGTCCCTTCTTCTGACAAACACCAAGTGTAAAAAGCAAACTTTTATAAGCCTGTATAACCCTCCCCCTCTGAGTTACCAATCAAAAATAGCCGTGTGCTTCAGGAAAATGAGCCATGTGAAACATTTATGTGTCAACTCCATGATGAATATTTGTGATATGTCAAAAGAAACAAAATAATATAAACATAATACATCCACTCAAAAAATCAGTGCAAGTCATTAATGAAAGGGTGTATGCCCACTCCGTTAGGATGATCATAGTGTAATCCTGCTGTAATTACCTTAATTATACAACAGCGGCTACCTGCATTGTTAACACATGGCTACCAAAACAAACATCCACATAGGCTCCCGAGTAACACCCCCAGACCGGAATCGCCGGAGGATAGCGATGCGTGATCATGCCACGCCCCCCGCTCAGAGCGAGAATCTGTAAGAGTCATGGCCAATTGGCCAATCAGCCAATCACAAAATGCATCTTAATATATCAAATACAATTACAACGGCAAGCAACAAACTTATCTAATGCAATGTAGCAACATACCCGCTATGGAGCCAACTCCTACCGAGACAAACTGGCTACCCAAATCAACCATACACATAGGCACCCAAGTGTCACACCCCCATATCAGATTTGCCGGAGGATAATGACGCATGGTAAAGCCACGCCCCCCCGCTCAAAGCGAGAATCAGTAAGAGTCGTGGCCAATCAGTCAATCATAAAGGTCATCTTAATATATCGAAAACGAATATGTCAGCAAATATAGAGCACAACGTCAATCAATATAACACAGAATCAACTACGAAATCAACTCCCAATGATCACAATCATATGAGAGACACCAACGGGAGAAATGCGTCCATATAATGAGAATAATACTATCATGATACCTATATAGAGCCACCCAGCAGATCGTCAAAGAGATAAAAAAAAGGGGGGCTAAAAAAGCATAAATAGGGGAGGGGAGGCAAACCACTCGATTCACTTCCTCATAATGTTCATGTCCCCCCCCACTAATGGTGTGACAAACAGGGCAAAAAAAACAAACTAAAATCCAAGTTAAAAAAACACATCTTATATCCATATCCACACCGAACGTATAACTAGCAGCCATGACCTATAGTATAATACAAAATAATGATACCTATATTGCTATACCTAAATGTCTTAGAGATAGCATAAAAACACCTGTGTACTACTACTTGTACCAACAATATCCATAATATCGATCTCTCTCTGGCGGTCAGAGTAATCAAAATAATCATGCACCAATCGACCTCAGGATTAATCACTATAAGCAACAACAAATGACAGTATGTATTCCTCCAAACAATATATTTAAATGTGAAAACCCAAACCAATAAAAATAAAGAATAAAACTACCTAAATAGCAACATCAAAAGATATGAGTGTTAACAAAAGCATCACTCAGCACATCAAATAACACACAACCCTAGAGCCCTATTTGTCCTTATACATATACTAGATCCTCCATAGTAATATCAGTTATAAGCCCCAGGGAGGGCAAAACTCTGCATTATCGTGTCAAAAAATCCCGTAGCCATAAAATCGCATGCATGTCAAAAAATCCGCAATGTGCTCAAAAGACCGCACACCCTGGAAGAGAGTCCTGACTACAAGTCTGTATAGACCGGCTCCAAAAATAAATAACTGAGGGGAGACTACTCAAACCGTGAGTTGTATCCTCATGTTAGGGTACAGGAACAGCGCTCATAAGTGGACCAAATCACAGTCTGCCGCTGTGTCAGAGATCGTATAACGGAGAGGTATATCACCACAAAGTGCATGCCCAATGTGTAGTGAACATATCTTAACGCACACATATATATATATATATATATATATATATATATATATACAGAAAAAACAATTAAAAACAAGCACACATTTCATGGTAAACCACAATCTAGACTCTAATTTTAAATCAAATTTTAAATCAACATGGGTCATACCATATAGGGAGAGTTATCAAAGCTAATGGTACCAGGAGCTATATAATCAAAGATACTCTATAAACTGAGATCAGCAGCTTAAATCTAGCTTAAATGGATAGGTGAATTCTCACTTCAAATTTCGAAAGTTATACACTATAGGCTAAGATCAGCACCTATGAATCTAGCCTACATGGATAGGTGAACTCTCATATCGGATTTCATAAGAAAGTTCGTCAGAGAGAACCTGGCAAAAAATACTTCATGTGCACATAAAAAGCACTGCCAGCCAGTGTGGACATTCAGACCCCTAGGTGTGAGGGTACCCAATTCCTATATCCATCTTGCCTCTTTCTGCAGGAGAAGTTTGGCCCTATTGCCACCTCTTCTTGGAATTGGTACGTGGTCTATGATTCTGAATCTCAGGTATTATATATATATATAGACACATACACATATGCACACATTTAGATACAGTGTTCTCCACAGAAAATTTTGCAAACCGGGTGGCATTATGAAGCGGCTAATATTATATAATTTAATGCTATCCAAAGCACAAATTGATTGCATAATTTAACATTAATGTATTTAATAATAACTTATGCAATAAAAATTTAACATTTTTAATGTTAGATATTTTTAGCTGAAAATTGGCTAAAATTTTAGCCAGGTGATCAATAAAATCAGCTGGGTGGCCTTGGTAAGAACACTGAGCCATATATAAATAATAGTCCTTCCAAGTCACATACATTGTAATTTACCATATTCCTTTTAACCCTTTGACACATTTTTTTTAATATTTCTTTTTAAAGAAAATGTATAAATGTGTGTTATAGTTTATTTTAATGTGTTGGTGATGTGTTTTGTGAAAAACATTTTTTAATTCTTTACAATTTACGATAAGTCTGAAGTTGCGCTCATACTTTGAGTGCAACTTCTGTTTGCGCTCAAATGCAACCGTTCACTTTCAACTTGCAATAGGTGCTTTAGTAAGTGTAATCTAGCCCATAGTTAGATGCAAGCAATAGTGCAAGATTTAAAAAGCTTTAACGTGTAAGAGCATTTTTTGTGTCCCTTTAATTTGAAAAAGGTCTTTTAAGTCCCCTTCAATAATAAGAAACACAAATAATTCACACAATAGAAATAGTTAATAAAGGAAGGTTGAAATGGAGGAGTAAATGAAAGAGAAAGAAAAAGAAGATGACTTTTGAGGAGCACACATGACAAATTTGCAATTAGTTCTATAGAATGTTTTGAGGCTAGAAAACATCTTGGTACAAATAATTAATGCATTAAATTGCTGTTAATCGGAAAAAGTATTTTATGGGGTCAATTTATTATTGTGCGGATGGACATGATACAATGTAGCATATAATGTCCGCCGCACATCTATAAATGCCAACAGCATACGCTGTCAGGCTGTGTCAGCATTTATCATTGCACCAGCAGTTCTTGTGAATTGCTGGTGCAATACCGCCCCCTGCAGATTCACAGTCAATCGGCTACTAGCAGGGGGTGTTGTATTCGATAGGGCTGATTGCTGTCCGCCAGAGGTGGTGGGTGAGTTAAGGAGCAGCGATCTTAGGACCGCTGCTTCTTAACTTCCGCTTCAGGCGGAACTGAAGCGGAGTGGGTCGGAAGCAGCGTCCTTCACAAATCGACCCCTTAGTCCCTTTAAATAGTTCACACAATAGTAAGTGTAGGTAAGGATAGGTTAAAAAGCATTAGCAAGTTACGGATAAAAAAAAAAAAAAAAAAAAGATAACTTTTGGAGGGCACACATGGATTGAACTGTGGATGAGAAGAAGTTTTAAGGAATATTTTGAGGCTATAACATGCTGATGCTCTCAAACAGTACATTAACTTAGCTCACCATCATTCTTTCTGTAAACAGAAAATGTGTCAGGCCCATTTATATTAATTTAGAGGATATTAATAAACTCTGTAATTAAAAAAAAAAAAAAGACCAGACAAATAGCCTTTTACAGCAATTATTGTCTACAAATAATTGAAAGACATACAGATGTGAAGATCATTATTAATGACACACCTCTGTTGCTGCAGATTTTGCCATCTGGAGATGTGCATCTTTTCTTGATCTCCCAGGGGGTAATGTCACACTGGAATTCACATTTATCTCCATGCCAACCAGCCTCACAGTAACAGTTTCCACAGTAACACTTTCCATGGCCTGAACCCAAAACAAATTTTATAGTGAGAAAAAAACAGTCATTTTAAAATGGTAAATATATTCTAAGTACATTTTTGTTCAGTACATTTTTCACTCAAAAAAACCCCCATGATTTTATGTTGTTGCTTTGAGCTTTGAAAATCATTGTTTCATCGTACTGTCTTGTTTTATAGAGATGTTTTGAGATGAATCCTTGCTTTAAATTGACAGTTTGCAACATATTATAACACTTTTATAAGACAAAGACAAAACATAATAAAACATATCTCAGGATAGCAATGTAGGGTAAGGACAGTTAGCGTTCTTCTCACAATCATGCATCTTCATATCTGTAAGTAGTGATCACCAACATCATTTAGCATAAACCCCGTATTTCTTTTAGGAAAAATCAAGTGCCTAATTCTTCATTTTCCGTGCTTATGGTAATCCTACTTTGTCCCAGTTAAAAAAAACTTGTTTTTTTTCACAGACAATCTTAGCAAGCAGAGCTACATCTTGAGCAAGGGATTCTGGGTCAGGGTATATAAATGTGATTGACATTTTCTCAGTTTTTGGCTTCTTAGTCCAATGTAAACAAACTGACCTTATTACAAGGGCAAAAGTTTGATGTTTGGAAAAAAATCTGAAAGCTATTTTCTCTTATTGGGAATTGCCATTATAATTTTGATTTAATCTTATTAATTGTGGTTGGTGGTAGCTTTAACAATCACAAATTAGGGTTTGGTAACATTACTTATTTTATGTCCCAAATAACATTCAAAAGTGTACACATTTTATTATTTTGGCCCCTGTGCCTTTTTTTTTTGGAACATTTTAATGCCTCAATTTATATTTATTAAGGATTGTGAAACACATAGAATTGAGCTTAAAAATATAATTTACAAAATGAGTATATATACCTCCACATATTTCTTCAGTTTCATCATCGATGCATTCTCTATCATCACATTCACAATATTTTCCATAAATCAGTCCTGTACTTTCTGAATCTTCACATTTGCATCTTCCACAGTGGCAGGTACCTGGGAATCATAAACAAAATATGAACTGAAAATCAAGAAAATATCAATTTATAGATAGTATTTTAACTCACACTTAAACAGATTTTTTTATATAACCAATGGTACAACTTATTTTCCACCAAATGACCGACAATGATAAAACCAGCTAGTTCCTAATCTGCAAGTGAAAAAAACAAATTTAAGGTAAAACAAGATGTTTCAGTATGTAGTGGCTCTACAATTGCTGTCCATTAGGGATGGAAGAATGGTTTGGCAAATATCAGCCAGTCATTAATTCTACAATTTTTTTTTTTGAATGTTTGCCGAAAATAGGATAAAAAAAGGAAATATTCCCTTTATCGAATGTAACGTTTGAATATTCCCATATACAAATGTAAACACAATTTAAAATACAAATACAGCAGTCCACTAAGAACCCAGTGCACATGAAGACCAGGCATTCTGCATATCAATAATAAAAATAAAAAATATGACCATCTTTACTTTTTATAAAAATAACTGCACAAAGCAGTTTTTAATGGTTAAAGTGAGCAGGTAAGGGGTGTTAGAAAAAAAAAAACAGCATTCAACAGTGCCTTTACATAGCAGTTTTTGGGGACTATGCTAATCCTGTAAATATATATGTACTGTATATGCTTATATACATATATATTTATGTGTTAATATGTGTATATACACATATAAACACACACACATACAGTATATATAAACATATGTATATAAACTTTGCTGCCCATTGCTGAGTGACTTACCCTCTTCGCTGCGCTTAAGTTCTCAGCCATGTCTCACGGCATGAGGCATGAGAAAAAAGCTGCCATTGTAGCCTATGGAAGCGCTCTCTCGTGAGCACAAAGCTTCCATGCAATGCGAACGCAAGGTCGTGTTCATATTTTGGCTAACTTGTAATACAAGAGCATATTTGCATGTGCTGGTATTACTGAGTGGAGCACGATTATCGTACTTGCCAAGGCGCAATTTTGCTCTCCACTCATAATCTTACCCCTTTATTGGGAACAGACAAAAAATAATATATTACAAATTTAATATAATACAAATTTAAATGTTGATTATTATAAATTTTATTGTAAGTCTATGACAATCAATTTTTATATGTAATATTTGAAATTTAACATTAGTTCTCTAGAAACAATCAAAAGGCAGAACAGCTGTTAAGGGAAAGATTTGTATTAAAATTCAGCTGTAAAAAACTGTTAAAGCCTTATGGCCTAGGTTACAAGTGGAGTGCTATAGATAGCATAGGGTGCACTATCAATTTTGTGGTGCCTTGCTCAGAATAGCTCACAATTTCGTATTACAAAAGAATAGTAAAGCAGAATTAACAGAGAATGTCAGCTTAGTCGACATCTCTTTAACATGCCATAAACTTTCAATGGATAGTGCATTCCAAGTTCTGAGTTATATGTTGTATGCAAACTAAAATATTTAGCATGACTGGGGACCTGAATTAAAGTTTTAGAGCTGAAACAAAAGTATAACAAAACAAAAGTACTACACTCATATATACATATTTAAATTAATATATAGATTTACTATCAAAAACATAAATTATGCTTACCTGATAAATTTATTTCTCTTGGGGTGTATCCAGTCCACGGATCATCCATTACTTGTGGGATATTCTCCTTCCCAACAGGAAGTTGCAAAAGGATCACCCACAGCAGAGCTGCTATATAGCTCCTCCCCTAACTGCCATATCCAGTCATTCGACCGAAACTAGCCGAGAAAGGAGAAACCATAGGGTGCAGTGGTGACTGTAGTTTAAAATTTAGACCTGCCTTAAAAGGACAGGGCGGGCCGTGGACTGGATACACCACAAGAGAAATAAATTTATCAGGTAAGCATAAATTATGTTTTCTCTTGTTAGGTGTATCCAGTCCACGGATCATCCATTACTTGTGGGATACCAATACCAAAGCTAAAGTACACGGATGAAGGGAGGGACAAGGCAGGTACTTAAACAGAAGGGACCACTGCCTGTAGAACCTTTCTCCCAAAAATAGCCTCCGAAGAAGCAAAAGTATCAAATTTGTAAAATTTTGAAAAGGTATGAAGCGAAGACCAAGTCGCCGCTTTGCAAATCTGTTCAACAGAAGCCTCATTTTTAAAGGCCCAGGTGGAATCCACAGCTCTAGTAAAATGAGCTGTAATCCTTTCAGGGGGCTGCTGTCCAGCAGTCTCATAGGCTAAGCGTATTACGCTCCGAAGCCAAAAAGAAAGAGAGGTTGCCGAAGCCTTTTGACCTCTCCTCTGTCCAGAGTAAACAACAAACAGGGAAGATGTTTGATGAAAATCTTTAGTCGCTTGTAAGTAAAACTTTAAAGCACGGACTACGTCCAAATTATGTAAAAGACGTTCCTTCTTTGAAGATGGATTAGGACACAATGATGGAACAACAATCTCTTGATTGATATTCTTGTTGGAAACTACCTTAGGTAAAAACCCAGGTTTTGTACGCAGAACTACTTTATCTGTATGGAAAATCAGATAAGGAGAATCACATTGTAAAGCTGATAACTCAGAGACTCTATGAGCCGAGGAAATAGCAATCAAAAACAGAACTTTCCAAGATAAAAGTTTGATATCAATGGAATGAAGGGGTTCAAACGGAACTCCTTGAAGAACCTTAAGAACCAAGTTTAAGCTTCATGGAGGAGCAACAGGTTTAAACACAGGCTTAATTCTAACCAAAGCCTGACAAAATGCCTGGACGTCTGTAACCTCTGCCAGACGCTTGTGCAAAAGGATAGACAGAGCAGAAATCTGTCCCTTTAAAGAACTAGCTGATAATCCTTTATCCAAACCCTCTTGGCGAAAGGACAATATCCTAGGAATCCTAACCTTACTCCATGAGTAATTCTTGGATTCACACCAATGAAGATATTTGCGCCATATCTTATGGTAGATTTTCCTGGTTACAGGCTTTCGTGCCTGTATTAAGGTATCAATGACTGACTCGGAGAAGCCACGCCTTGATAAAATCAAGCGTTCAAACTCCAGGCAGTCAGTCTCAGAGAAATTAGATTTGAATGATTGAAAGGACCTTGTAGTAGAAGGTCTTGTCTCAGAGGCAGAGGCCAAGGTGGAAAGGATGACATGTCCACCAGGTCTGCATACCAGGTCCTGCATGGCAACACAGGCGCGATCAAGATCACCGATGCTCTCTCCTGTTTGATTTTGGCAATCAGTCAAGGGAGCAGAGGAAACGGTGGAAACACATAAGCCAGGTTGAAGAACCACGGTGCTGCTAGAGCATCTATCAGCGTCGCTTCTGGGTCCCTGGACCTGGATCCGTAACAAGGAAGCTTGGCGTTCTGGCGAGACGCCATGAGATCCAATTCTGGTGTGCCCCAACGATGAACCAATTGAGCAAACACCTCCGGATGGAGTTCCCACTCCCCCGGATGAAAAGTCTGACGACTTAGAAAATCCGCCTCCCAGTTCTCTACACCTGGGATATGGATCGCTGATAGATGGCAAGAGTGAGTCTCTGCCCAGCGAATTATCTTGGAGACTTCTAACATCGCTAGGGAGCTCCTGGTCCCCCCTTGATGGTTGATGTAAGCCACAGTCGTGATGTTGTCCGACTGAAATCTGATGAACCTCAGGGTTGCTAACTGAGGCCAAGCTAGAAGAGCATTGAATATTGCTCTTAACTCCAGAATATTTATTGGGAGGAGTTTCTCCTCCTGAGTCCACGATCCCTGAGCCTTCAGGGAATTCCAGACTGCACCCCAACCTAGAAGGCTGGCATCTGTTGTTACAATTGTCCAATCTGGCCTGCGAAAGGTCATACCTTTGGACAGATGGACCCGAGATAGCCACCAGAGAAGAGAATCTCTGGTCTCTTGATCCAGATTTAGCAGAGGGGACAAATCTGTGTAATCCCCATTCAACTGACTGAGCATGCATAATTGCAGCGGTCTGAGATGTAGGCGCGCAAATGGCACTATGTCCATCGCCGCTACCATTAAGCCGATCACTTCCATGCACTGAGCCACCGAAGGGCGCGGAATGTAGTGAAGAACACGGCAGGAATTTAGAAGCTTTGATAACCTGGACTCCGTCAGGTAAATTTTCATTTCTACAGAATCTATCAGAGTTCCTAGGAAGGAAACCCTTGTGAGGGGTGAAAGAGAACTCTTTCCCTCGTTCACTTTCCACCCATGCGACCTCAGAAATGCCAACACTATGTCCGTATGAGATTTGTCAATTTGGAAGTTTGACGCCTGTATCAGGATGTCGTCTAGATAAGGGGCCACTGCTATGCCCCGTGGTCTTAGGACCGCCAGAAGAGACCCCAGAACCTTTGTAAAAATTCTTGGGGCTGTAGCTAACCCGAAGGGAAGAGCCACAAACTGGTAATGCCTGTCTAGAAAGGCAAACCTTAGGAACCGATGATGATCTTTGTGAATCGGTATGTGAAGGTAAGCATCCTTCAAATCCACTGTGGTCATGTACTGACCCTCCTGGATCATAGGTAGGATTGTCCGAATAGTTTCCATTTTGAACGATGGAACTCTGAGGAATTTGTTTAAGATCTTTAGATCCAAAATTGGTCTGAAGGTTCCCTCTTTTTTGGGAACCACAAACAGATTTGAATAAAATCCCTGTCCTTGTTCCATCTGTGGAACTGGATGGATCACTCCCATTATTAGGAGGTCTTGCACACAGCGTAAGAATGCCTCTTTCTTTATCTGGTTTACAGATAATCTCGAAAGGTGAAATCTCCCTTGTGGGGGGGAAGCTTTGAAGTCCAGAAGATATCCCTGAGATATGATCTCCAATGCCCAGGGATCCTGAAAATCTCTTGCCCACGCCTGGGCGAAGAGAGAAAGTCTGCCCCCTTCTAGATCCGTTGCCGGATAGGGGGCCATTCCTTCATGCTGTCTTAGATGCAGCAGCAGGCTTTCTGGCCTGCTTGCCTTTGCTCCAGGCCTGGTTAGATTTCCAGGCCGGCTTGGATGGCGCAAAAGTTCCCTCTTGTTTTGTAGCAGAGGAAGTTGATGCTGCACCTGCCTTGAAGTTTCGAAAGGCACGAAAAATTTGACTGTTTGGCCCTTGATTTGGCCCTGTCCTGAGGAAGGGTATGACCCTTACCTCCAGTAATGTCAGCAATAAGTTCCTTCAAACCAGGCCCAAATAGGGTCTACCCCTTGAAGGGAATGTTAAGTAATTTAGACTTTGAAGTCACGTCAGCTGACCAAGATTTAAGCCATAGTGCCCTACGCGCCTGGATGGCGAATCCAGAATTCTTAGCCGTTAGTTTAGTCAAATGAACAATGGCATCAGAAACAAAAGAATTAGCTAGCTTAAGTGTTCTAAGCTTGTCAAGTATTTCAGTCAATGGAGTAGCTGTCTGAAAGGCCTCTTCCAGAGACTCAAACCAGAACGCCGCAGCAGCAGTGACAGGAGCAATGCATGCAAGGTGCTGCAGGATAAAACCTTGTTGAATAAACATTTTCTTAAGGTAACCTTCTAATTTTTTATCCATTGGATCTGAAAAATCACAACTGTCCTCGACAGGGATAGTGGTACACTTTGCTAAAGTAGAAACTGCTCCCTCCACCTTAGGGACTGTCTGCCATAAGTCCCGTGTGGTGGCGTCTATTGGAAACATTTTTCTAAAAATAGGAGGGGGGAAAACGGCACACCGGGTCTGTCCCACTCCTTAGTAATAATTTCTGTAAACCTTTTAGGTATTGGAAAAAAAAAACGTCAGTACACACCGGCACCGCGTAGTATTTATCCAGTCTACACAATTTCTCTGGCACTGCAATTGTCTCACAGTCATTCAGAGCAGCTAAAACCTCTCCAAGCAACACCCGGAGGTTCTCAAGCTTAAATTTAAAAGTAGACATATCTGAATCAGGTTTCCCCGAGTCAGAGACGTCACCCACAGACTGAAGCTCTTCCTCAGCTTCTGCATATTGTGACGCAGTATCAGACATGGACCTTAAAACATCTGTGCGCTCTGTATTACGTCTAACCCCAGAGCTATCGCGCTTTCCTCTGAATTCAGGCAGTCTGGCTAATACCGCTGACAGGGTATTATCCATGATTGCCGCCATGTCCTACAAAGTAATCGCTATGGGCGTCTTTGATGTACTTGGTGCCATTTTAGCGTGAGTCCCTTGAGCGGGAGTCAAAGGGTCCAACACGTGGGGAGAGTTAGTCGGCATAACTTCCCCCTCGTTAAAATCCTCTGGTGATAATTCTTTTAAAGATAACAGCTGATCTTTATTGTTTAAAGTGAAATCAATACATTTAGTACACATTCTCCTATGGGGTTCCACCATGGCTTTTAAACATAATGAACAAGGAGTTTCCTCTATGTCAGACATGTTTATACAGACTAGCAATGAGACTAGCAAGCTTGGAAAACACTTTAAATCAAGTTAACAAGCAATATAAAAAAAAGTTACTGTGTCTTTAAGAGAAACAAATTTTGCCAAAATTTGAAATAACAGTGAAAAAAGGCAGTTAAACTAACGAAATTTTTACAGTGTATGTAACAAGTTAGCAGAGCATTGCACCCACTTGCAAATGGATGATTAACCCCTTAATACAAAAAACAGATTAACAAAACGAAAAATATGTTTTTTTAAACAGTCATAACAACTGCCACAGCTCCTACTTTTGAAGCCTTTTGAGCCCTTCAGAGATGTCCTATAGCATGCAGGGGACGGCTGAGGGAAGCTAAATTTCACAGTTTGTAATTTTAACTGCACCAACTGTAACTTTTATACTATAACAGTGGAAAGCCTCAGGAAACTGTTTCTAGGCAAAAATAAAGCCAGCCATGTGGAAAAAACTAGGCCCCAATAAGTTTTATCACCAAAGCATATATAAAAACGATTAAACATGCCAGCAAACGTTTTATATTGCACATTAATCAGAGTATATACCTCTGATAGCAAGCCTGATACTAGTTGCTATTAAATCACTGTATTTAGGCTTTAACTTACATTAATCCGGTATCAGCAGCATTTTCTAGCAAATTCCATCCCTAGAAAAACTTAACTGCACATACCTTATTGCAGGATACCCTGCACGCCATTCTCCCTCTGAAGTTACCTCACTCCTCAGACATATGTGAGAATAGCAGTGGATCTTAGTTACTTCTGCTAAGATCTTAGAAAAACGCAGGCAGATTCTTCTTCTAAATGCTGCCTGAGATAAAATAGTACACTCCGGTACCATTTAAAAACAATAAACTTTTGATTGAAGAAAAAACTAACTATATTTTACCACTTTCCTCTTACTACCTCCAGCTATGTTGAGAGCTTGCAAGAGAATTAATGGATATGGCAGTTAGGGGAGGAGCTATATAGCAGCTCTGCTGTGGGTGATCCTCTTGCAACTTCCTGTTGGGAAGGAGAATATCCCACAAGTAATGGATGATCCGTGGACTGGATACACCTAACAAGAGAAATAAATGTTTAAAACATTTTTTAACACAATATGGTATATGCCAAGGTGTTGGACTGGAAATGAAAAGATTTGCCATATACTGTATGTATATGTGTGTGTATGTGTGTATATATATATACAGTATATATATATATATATATATATATATATATATATATATCAGTCAAAATCTCTCTCTCTCTCTCTAAATATATATATATATATATATATATATATATATATAAATATATATATGTGTGTGTGTGTGTGTGTGTGTGTAAATTGGTATCTGTGTATGTATCTATGTACATTCAAACATATTAATACACACACATACACATTATAAATATATATATATATATATATATATATATCAGTCAAAATCTCTCTCTCTCTCTCTAAATATATATATATATATATATATATATATGTGTGTGTGTGTGTGTGTGTAAATTGGTATCTGTGTATGTATCTATGTACATTCAAACATATTAATACACACACATACACATTATAAATATATATATATATATATATATATATATATATATATAAATTATTTATATTTATAGTGATGTGTGGTGAGGTCAGGGGCTGGTGAGGTACTGGCTAGTTACAGAGCCAGATAAACAGAAATATGAACCTGATAGAGATAACCCCTCAATAAATCATACAATCTCAGTGCTAAATATTAAAAAGCTCTTCTTCCTGCAAGCTGCAACTGGTCTAACAGTGCTGGCTGCCTATTGGCTGACAGCAGCAGCACATAATACCAGGTAGCCTGTGGGAGGCAGAGGTTATGTAAGTTGTGTGACACTTGTAAGATATTCTCAGCAAAAAAGCCCCAATATTAAACCAATTTGTATAACAGTTCTCAAATAGAAGCTCTTGCCTAATTTATACCCTTCTTTTTATTGAATATTTATGTCCTAGTTTCCTTATGAAAAAGTTCTGGACCTACCCAAACCTGCCAAGGAACCTCCAAAACTCTGACCACAGTTGTCCATCCTTGCCCCAAATAGCCCCACCCACACAGACCAGCTGCTTGTTCCTGCATCATCCTATTCCAGGATTCTTCAAAAGCAGGAAGCATACAGTTATCAAGGGTCAGCCATGGAAAAATGAGATGCTCATACATGTACATAGAAAATAAACCATGTTACAATGTTTAATGCTAGACACATTTTGAAATGCAAAATTGACTTTTTTTTTATTTATATGCATAAGCATTTCTTGTATTCCAGTCAGGGACTGGCAGTGACAGTCAGCGACATATTAAATCAGGAGGCATGCCACTCACTGTCATGGGTAAGTAACAAGGCCCTGCTGGCTTTTCTAACCCTGAAGGAGAGAATGGGAGTGAATGATGGGGAGATGGTCTGGAGAGTGGGGCAGAGATGGACAAGTCCCCAAGAGCCAGAGCCCCTTACCTAAAGTGTAGAGTAGACTAAGTGAAGGCTGAAGCTTGCCCCTGAGGCCTAAGAGACCAGAAGTAGGCAGGCTAGACAGCACTGAGGCTGAGAGTGGCAGGCTTGATCAGTTAGTAGTTCCTGCAATGCTCCCTTCTGCAACCCAGAGTTTCCTCTTCTTAGTAGTTCCTGCCCAGAGATTGTCAGAAAAAGTGCTTCTCTTACACGAACACTGACCCCATGAGGCAGATATGATAGCTGCTTCATCTGGGGCTTTTTCATGATTGGCCTAATTATGTCTTATGACACCTGACCCTTTAGACAGTAGATCCACGGTCCATCCAGCACCATCTAAGTGATTGCGTAGTCAAGGGACGCTGAGCTTGTTGCTGCCTCTCCCCCTGTTTTTGTAGCGAAGCTTAGAAAATCTGATGATTTTTTTTATTATTTTCATTTTTCGATCACATTATTTTCTTTTTTCTTTTCCTGACAGGTAAGGCTCTGCCTTCCCTGACTGCATGTCATTGAATAATTGAATAATATTGTTGTCATCAAGTTGTAATCTAGGCTTATGTTGAGTGTTTGCCTATTCTCATATGAGCTATACTTTTTTACTAGAGATTTTATGGGTTTCTTGCCTATTAGATAGGTTGATGAATATCTTTTCTGTTTAGCATTACATAATATAACAGCTTAATATTCTGAAATTGTTATTCCAATTTAGGTAAGGCAGTCTGCATTAAAGGAACATGAAACACAAGTTTTTTCTTCATGATTCAGATACAACATACAATTTTAAACATCATTCCAATTTACTTCTAATTTCTAATTTGCTTAGTTCTCTTAGTATAAGTTGTTGAAAAGCATAGCTAGGCTGCTGATTGGTGGCTATACATATATGCCACTTGTCATTGGCTTACCTCTGTGTCCAGCTAGCTACCAGTAGTGCATTGCTGCTCCTTCAACAAAAAATACCAAGAGGATGAAGCAACATTTCTAATAGAAAGTTGCTTAAAATTGTATACTCTGAATCATGAAATACCATTTTCATATCCCTTTAACCTGGCTACTCCAATATTGTCTGCTGCACATTGCTTTTTCTATAGCATGTCATTTTATATAAAAATACACACAGAGACATATATATATATATATATATATATAATTATATTATATATACACATACATATATACAGTGCCCTCCACTAATAATGGTACCCTTGGAAAATATGAGCAAAGAAGGCTGTGAAAAATTGTCAAAAATACACAAAAATACTCTGCTCTCATGAATATCAAACAATTCCAATCACAGCACAGGCTTATAAAAAAAAAATCTTTGTTAAATATACATGTAGCACAATTATTGACACCCTTTTATGCCAAGATAATAGCTCTGAGTCTTCTCATACTATGCCTGATGAGATTGAAGAATAGATGGCAAAGGATCTGAGACCATTCCTCCATACAGAATCTCTCCATATCATTCAAATTTTGAGGTTGACGCTGGTGGACTCCCCTATTCAGTTCCCCCCACAGGTTTTCTATGGGTTTCAAGTCAGGGGATTGGGATGGTCATGGCAGGACCTTGATTTTGTGGTCAATAAACCATTTTTGTGTTGATTTTGATGTATGTTTTGGATCATTGTCCTGCTGGAAGATTTAACCACAGCCCATTTTAAGCTTTCTGGCAGAGGCAGTCAGGTGTTAATTTAATATCTGTTGATATTTGATAGAGTTCATGATGCCATGTATCATAACAAAATGTCCAGGTCACCTGGCAGAAAAACAGCCCCAAAACATTAAAGAGCCATCACCATATTTAACAGAGGGCATGACGTGTGCAAAAAATAGCGTCACCATATTTTTCTCAAATCGCTCGATAACAAACCCGGCGCAGCAGACAAGTTTTTTTACGGTGTGCGCAATTTTTACTCCCATAAACTAACGTAGAATTGGCATCGGCAGTCAGTATCACAAAGGCAGCGCATGGACTTACTCGCGTAGAATGAATATCTTACTCTTTTTTCAGCTTGCCACACATAGGCAGGCGCAGCAACCCTTGTGCACAGTAAAAAAGCAGCGTAAGTCCCTGGAAGGCTGAACAAACACCTAACGCATGCGCACTCACATACATTTCAGGCACACATATCAAACATTTAACCCTTGCATGACCACTAAATAAATCAAACCAGTTATCTGCCCTCTGCAATTGTGTCAAACTAATCACAAACAGCACAACCTCACATCTGCAGCCTTAAAACACCTGACAGGCAATGCACACCCTAATTATCCACCATGTTTCCCTTGCTGTTTCTGAGACGTGAGAGGGATCGTTTAGAAAGGCACCATTTGAATTTTTACATGTGAAGTCAACACAAACACTCCTACTTTTTTGATCTCCAATTATGCATGCTATATACTGGCATAAAGTACTGGTGACGCCAGAAATGTGTAGTTGCACACATTTCTGAACATCGCCAGTTTGGCCTACTTATGCCAGTATATCATATGGCGGCATGCGTTATGTGATTTACCCTATGTGTGAGGTGAACATTTGGGCGACATGGGTTTCAGCAGTTGCACTGAAAATTATGCAACATATGTGATCGCACCCCTGGTGTTTATTGCCAAAAATTTCTATTTTGGTTTCATCTGACCATAAAAGCCAATCCCATTTAAAGTTCCAGTAGTGTTTGGCAAACTGAAGATGCGTGAGTTTGTTTTTGGATGAGAGTAGAGGCTTTTTCCTTCAAACCCTTCCAAACAACTTGTGGTGATGTAGGTGACGTTGGATTGTAATTTTTGAGACTTTGGGACCCCAAGACGCAACTAACTTCTGCAATTCTTCAGTTGTGATGCTTGGAGATATTTTGGCCACTCAAACCATCCTCTTTACAGTGCGTTGAGACATTATAGACACACGTTCTCTTCCAGGTTAATTCAGTTGACTGGAACTTCTTAATTATTGCCCTGATGGTGGAAATGGGAATTATGCTTTTGCTATTTTCATTTTGTAAAGCTCAACAACCTTTTGCCACACATCACAGCTATATTCCTTGGTCTTATCTATTGTGATTAATGACTAAGGGAATTTGTGTTATACCCCTTTGAAACTGAAAGTCATGGTTGAACAATTTCCTGTTCCTAGTCACCTAAGTGTACTAAAAAATGTAAAATATCAATATTTTTCTCATATGAATTCATAGGGGTGTCAACAATTGTGCCACATGTATATTTAAAGGGACAGTAAAGTCATAATTAGACATTCATGATTTAGACAGAGCATACAATTTTAAACAACTTTCCAATTTACTTCTATTATTTATTTTGCTTCCTCTTATTATCCTTTGCTGAAAGGTTTATCTAGGTAGGATCAGGAGCAGTAAAGAACCTTGGTTCTAGCAGCTGATTGGTGGCTGCATATACCGATTATCATTGGCTCACCCATGTGTTTAGTTAGAAATCAGTAGTGCACTGCTGCTCCTTCAATAAATGATACCAAGAGAATGAAGCAAATTTGATAATAAAAGTAAACTGGAAAGTTATTTAAAATTGTATGTTCTACCTAAATCATGAATTATTTTTATCTTTTTTTTGTATACACCTGTGTTGTGTTTGCAATTGTTTGATATCCATAAGAGCAGAGTACCTTTGTTTACTTTTTTAACAAAATAATGAAAAGGTTAAAGATTAAAGACAACAAAGACACTTTTTCACAGCCTTCTTTTTTATTTATTATATGACTGGGTTCAGTGACTAGCACTGCTGACTGGATCAGCAGCAGTTTTACAAACAATCATTTCTTATGCTCAAACATTCAACATAGTATTTTTTAAAAGAAAAAGAAAAATCATTTCTACTACAATATGCATTAAAAAGTGCATCTTAAAATCAGCATGAAATTACTTATAGAAATAGTGCTATAGAATAATTCTCCAGCAAATGTTACTATTAGTCATGGTGTAATATGTTCAGCATTTATGCCTTGTTGATGGCAGGAGATGATGAGAACGGATCATTTCACATTGGTTATCAGCGTCATATTGTTTATTTCCTATTATCTTATTAAGGGTTAGATTGCAAGTGGCTGGTTATTGCTACCGCAAGCTCGCAGTAGCAATTAGCGGTCAGAAAATTAACCAGAGATCACATCTCTGGTTACTTTTCTAAATAGTGCCCTAAATGCCACCAAAATAAAGGGACTTAAATTAGCATTTTTCAAACAACTGCACGGGGCAGTTTTTAGGGGTTAAAAGTGGTTGCTGTGGGGTATTAGAAAAAAAAAGGGCACTGGAAAGTGCCTTTACATTGCGTTCTATAGGAACTGTGTTTTCCCAGTAAATATATATGTATACACACATTCTAACACATACATATATATATATATATATATATATATATATATATATATATATATATGTGTGTGTATATTCATATACATATATATTTATATTTATATTTATATTTATATATATTTATATATATATATATATATATATATATATATTTATATTTGCTCTTAGGTTCTGAGTGTGCCGAGTATGATGGGATCTGAATGAAGCTCCCATTGGAGCCTATGGAACCGAGCTCTTGTGAGCACAATGCTTCCATGCAATGCGAACCCAAGGTTGCGTTCACATTGCACCTAACTCGTAATAACAGCACACATTTGCGTGCGCTGATATTAATCAGTTCAGCGCAAATATTGCTTTCGCAGAGGCGATATTGTGTGCTCAAGTTGCAATATGACCCTAAATAAGGTCTAAATTACTTTTCACTCTAGTTTACTTGTGGTTACTTTCAATACACCATTATTTTCTGAGATTATTTTTTATTAGAATTGATATCTATTTATCTTATAAACCATTATTGATTTAACTGCTTTTGAAAATCTGAAACTCTCCTCCCAGATAATCGGGAGATTTACCGGCACGTAATTAAACTTCCATGTAGTTTGTTCTAAACAAGTATTTAAACCATATGTTTACCCCAGTAATTAAATAATGCTTAGCTGTTGAATGGCGTAGCTCAAAAATGGCAAAGCATTGCCCCATCAAGGTTTTATATACCATTTGGATTGGAAAAACAAATATATTTTTTTGTGTTATGGTTCTGTTCACAAACACAACAAATCATGACATTTTTTTAAGTAATAACTTACTGTATAATTACAAGACATTTCTTTTATGATGCTATAAAAAAACATGCAAACCAAGTCGAAACACTTTTAAAACAAATCAACATCCCTTTTACTTGACTTCTTTATCAATAGCAAAACTCCACCAACCATTTGCCTTATTTGGAGGAGCCAATCTTGGCTTTAGTCTACAGACAACAAGGCTAGCCATGGTGATAATGTTAATATAAACTAACTAATGAAAATGCATAAACATTTTATATAAAAATCTCAAGGTGTCTACTGCCCCTTTAAGTCATGGCTACAGTCAAAACAGATTTGCTTGAAATTTGGCAAGAAGATAGGGCTAAATGCCATCTAATGTGATGCAATCATTTAACCTCTTCAGACCGTTAGGCCGTTCCATGCTGTCCAACAGCACTAGACTTCAACGCCGTTAGGACTTCATGGAAAGTCCTACCTTATAGGGTGTACTGCAGCCTCCCCCTTTTAGGTAATTAAAAATTGTACTGGGGCATGCCTAGCATCGTAGCCATTCCCCCATTATTTGATCCTGGCCTTGAAATCATGTGATTGTATTAACAATCATGTGATTTCGATTTTTAAAGTAAGTATTTACATCAGAACTTTGTTCCGATCTAAACACTTGCCCCTTGGCATAAAGGGGTTAAAGGTAAAATATAAGTATTTTTGTTTACTTAAATAACACATAAAAGTGAAACTGTTAACATTAAGGAGTGCCTAAGCCATGTTGGTTGTGTTAATGAAGTTCTCTTGCTTTAAAATATGATTTGTAGAAATCTGAAAATTAGCAGACCATGAACTCATTGCAACCTAAGGCCAGATTATAAGGGGGTCGGTATTTAACGCTCCAGCTTGCACGCTTACTCCGCTAGAAGTAAGCTTTTAGCACTTGTTGGGTAGCACTCTTATTACAAGTTTTAAGTAAAAAGTTTTTGCTCATCCGCTAACCCGATGTGTGCAAAAAGCAGAGGTTAGGATATTTTACACATGTTACCTATACTCTACTTGGACGCACACTCAATTGCATGTTTTAAAGTGCGCTAACTCAACATGAAAATATGAATATTTCACATTCCAACGTTCTTCACATAGAAGAATATGTTCTATTTATTCATAAATACATATTTCTAGATACAGTATATGTGATGGTATTTTGGTACAATATATATCTATACCTATATTTATATATAGATGATTTTATATATATATATATATATATATATATATATATATATATATATGTATGTATGTATATATATATATATATATATATATATATGATTATATATTTATAAATACATAGAAAATATTCTGCTATGAGCAGAACATTGGCATTTGAAATATTTATAGTAAATACAAAGTATAACACTTTATTAAAAATGAATATTGCATAAATATGCTTTTACATGTCTTCATCTACTTAACTGCAAAGGGCTCAAATGCACTTATATATATACTAGGCGATAAGCCTGCCCAGAGGACAGTCTATTTAAAAAAAAAAAAAATACAAACCCCAAAGCTAAAATTACACAAAATTAAAAATGTAAAATTACATAAAAAAAATAAACAAAGCTATCCAAAATAAAAAAAATGTAAACCTAAACTAGTACCCCTATAAAAAATCCCTCCAATCCAATACTTAACTACCAATAGTCCTTAAAAGGGCTTTTGTAGGGCATTGCCCTAAGTTAAACAACTCTTTTACCTAAAAAAAATGACCAATTACCCTCTAACAGTAAAACCCCCCACCCACCAAACCCCCAAAACAAAAAAAACATAACACTAAACAAATCTAAACTACCCAGTTCCCCTAAAGGGGAATTTTTATGGACATGGCCCTTAAAAGGGCATTGAGCTCTTTTACTGCCCTTAAAAGGGCAATTAGCTGAAGACCGCTGTTGAGGTCCACTGCTGAGAACCGCCGCTGAGGATCCATGCATCGGGGAAGCCAGCTCTGCACCTCTGTGCAGCCTTCGCTCCGGATGAAGATAGAAGATGATGGAGTCGCTTGGAAGAAGACCTTCTCCACCGGAATTCAGGAATGGTGAGTACCTATTTGGGGCTTAGTCTTTAGGATTTTTTTTTTATTTTTAAGATTAGGGATTTAATTGGCTGTAAAAGAGCTGATTGCCCTTTTAAGGGCAGTACAGGAGCTGAATTCAATTTTAATGGCAATGCCCATACAAATGCCCCTTTAGGGGCAATGGGTAGTTTAGGTTTTTTAGTGTTAGGTATTTTTATTTTGGGTGGTTTGGTGGGTGGGGGCTTTTACTGTTAGGGGGGAATTAGTATTTTTTAAATGTAAAAGAGCTGTTTAACTCAGGGCAATGCCCTATAAAAGGCCATTTTAAGGGCTTTTGGTAGTTTAGTTTAGATTAGGGGGTGTTATTATTTTAAGGGGGGGTTATTTTCATAGGGATTAGGTTTATTTTTTTTTATTTGTGATAATTTTGTTTATTTTTTCTGTAATTTTAGAGTTTTTTATTTTTTGTAATTTTAGATTTTTTTTTTGTAATTTAATGTTTTATTATTTTAAGTCTAATTTAGTATTGAGGTTAATTTAGGGGGTGTTAGGTTAGGAGGCTTAGTAATTAAATTAAACCTAGATTACGAGTAATTACGAGTTTTGAGCGCTATAGGGAAAGTAAAGAACGCAACAAAAGTTGGGTTATTTAACCCCCTATAGCGCTGCCATTACAAGTTTTGAAAAACACTGCTTGCACGTCCATACTGCAACCAAAACAAGCGGTGTTTTGACGTGCTCATGCACGCTTTCCCCATAGACATCAATGGGGAGAGCCGGCAAAAAAAGAGTCTAACACCTGCGATCGCGGAAACAAAAGCTCCCTAATGAAGCCCCATTGATGTCTATGGGGAAAAAGAAAAGAAAGTTTAAACCTAACACCCTAACATAAACCCCAAGTCTAAACACCCCTAATCTGCTGCCCCTGACATTGCCAACACCTGCCTACAGTTATTAACCCCTAATCTGCCGCTCCCGATATCGTTGCCACCTAAATCAAATTATTAACCCCTAATCTGCCACTCCCAATATCGCTGCCACTATACTAAAGTTATTAACCCCTATTCTTGTCACACCCCAACATCACTGCAACTGTATTAGAGTTATTATCCACCAATTCCGCCGCTCCTGATATCGCTGCCACCTAAATAAAGCTATTAACCCCTAATCCTCTTGCCTCCCACATCAATACCACTAAATAAACCTATTACCCCCTAAACTGCCAGCACCCCACATCGCCACAACCTAAATTAAGCTATTAACCCCTAACCCTAAAGTAACCCTAACCCTAACACCCCCTAACTTTAACATAATTAAAATAGATCTAAATTAAACTTACAATTGCTAACTAAATAAACCTATTAACCCCTAAACCGCCAGCCCCCCACATAGCAACAACCTAAATTAAGCTATATTAACCCCTAAACCTAACCCTAATGTAACCCTAATCCTAACCCTAACACCCCCTAACTTTAGCATAATGAAATTAGAGCTAAATTAAATTTACTAATATTAACTAAATAATTCCTATTTAAAACTAAATACTTACCTGTGAAATAAAACCTGAGCTAGCTACAATATAACTAATAGTTATATTGTAGCTAGCTTAGGTTTTATTTGTATTTCACAGGTAAGTTTGTATTTATTTTAACTAGGTAGACTAGTTAGTAAATAGTAATTAACTTTTTAATAACTACCTAGTTAAAATAAATACAAACTTACCTGTGAAATAAATCCTAACCTGCCTTATACTAAAACCTAACATTACAAAAAATTAAAAAAAAACTACCATTACAAAAAATAAAAAAACCTACCATTACAAAAAAAAAAAAAAATTATCCTTAAAAGGGCCTTTTGTAGGGCATTGCCCTGAGTTAAACAGCTCTTTTGCTTCAAAAATATACACCCCCTAACACTATACAAACCCCCACCCCCCAAACTACCAAGGGCCATTAAAAGGGCCTTTTGTAGGGCATTGCCTTAAGTTAAACAGCTCTTTTGCTAAAAAAAAAATAATATATATACATTACACAAAATAACAAATTATCAAAATTAAAAAAAGTATTCCTATTCTAATACCCATAAAAAAACCACCCCAAAATAAAAAACCTAATCTAGAATAAACTACCAATGGCCCTTAAAATGGCCTTTTGTAGGGCATTGCCCTAAAGATAGCAGCTCTTTTAGTGGAAAAAAATTACAAAGACCCACTAACATTACAAACCCCCCCCCCCCCCAACCCACAAAATAAAAATAAAAACTATCTCAAAAACCTAAGCTACCCATTGCCCTGAAAAGGGCATTTGAATGGGCATTGCCCTTAAAAGTGTATAGTAAAATTAGTAGCGCTAAAAAGCTCGGATAAAATGAAATTTCAAATGTAAGGTTAATAACCAATTTAATATAAAATGTAGAATAAAATAAAATAAAATAAAAACATATAACTTTATATATAGAGACGTCTCCCAATATAAAACAAGACAGATACACAGTAAAATGTGGCAGCAATGTTAAAGAATGTAGCAGCTCATATGTGACAATGTTGCAACACAAGTAAAATGTTTGCAATCAAGCATTATGTATCATAGCTTCAAAAAGTTATTTTTGGCCTCAAACTTATCAGCACTTTTGTTATTTTATATGTTAGGTCGTAGTTCACAATCCCCTCAGCGGTTTTACTGCATCCAGAGGGATAATGCAGAATATAGAAATAGACATTTTGCCTTTAATGTATTTCCTTAGTTGGCAACTGACCGCATCCAGAGGGACTACAAGAGTGATGGATAGAAAACAAGTACCTTTAGTAGATTCAAACTCTTCAGCTGATGCTCCTGTGTGATCATTTGTCTTTAGCTTTTCTGTGATTGTATCCTGTAGTTTACTTGCAGGGCTCCGGTGGCGGGTATTCGTCACCTGACTCCCCTCTGTGCTTTAGAGGTCAGAGGTCGTGTGTTGGCCCAACGGCTGTGGATAGCAGCAGTTAATATCATATGATGTTTTTTCTTCCTTTCAATTTCCTAGGCGCCTTAGGAAAAAGTTAGGTGTAGAATTGATATATTATTTCGTCAAAGAGGATCAAATATTTGAACAAAAATTTCCAGTAAAAAAGGCAAATCAAGGTGGCTTAAAAGCAATAATAGGTCTGAGTGACAGCAAGTCCTGGTCTGAATGAGAGCTGCTTAAATCTTATTGGCTGATTGGAACAGCCAATAGGATTTTAGCAGCTCTCATTCTATTGGTTGAATCAAATTTTTTAGCCAATAGGAATGCAAGGGACGCCATCTTGAATCACGATTTAGTATACACTTTCGTATACAGCGACGACCGTATGAAGAGGATGCTCCGCGCCGGATGTCTTCAGGATGGACCTGCTCCGCGCCTCCGGGATCAAGATAAAAGATGCCGCCTGGATGAAGATTGAAGAGGCCGCCTGGATGAAGACTTCTTGCAGCTTGGATCAGGACTTTGCCACAAGGATAAAGATTGAAGAGGCCGTCTGGATTAGGGCTTCAACTCCGGGATGAAGATCGTTCAAGCGGGACTTCAAAAACTGTAAGTGGATAGTAAGGGAGTTAGTGCTAGGCTTTTTTAAGGGTTTATTGGGTGGGTTTTATTTTTTAGTTTAGGGTCTGGGCAGTAAAAGAGCTAAATGCCCTTTTAAGGGCAATGCCTATACAAATGCCCTTTTCAGGGTAATTGGTAATTTAGGTTTTTTAGATTTAGGTTTTTTATTTTGGGGGTTGGGTGGTGAGATTTACTGTTGGGGGGTCTTTGTATTTTATTTTACAGGTAAAAAAGCTGATATCTTTGGGGCAATGTCCCAGAAAAGGCACTTTTAAGGGCCATTGGTAGTTGATTGTAGGCTAGGGTTTTTTTTTATTTTGGGTGGGATTTTTTATTTTGATAGGGCTATTAGATTAGGTGTAATTCTTTTTTATTTTGGATAATTTTGTTAGTTATTTTCCGTAATTTAGAGTTTGTTATTTTATGTAAATAAATTATTTGTAATTTTTAGAGTAGTGTTAGGATTTTTTTAATGTGTAGTTTATTTTATTTTAATTGGCAGTTAGTTTAATAATTATATTAGTTTAATTGTTAGTTTAAACTTAGTTTTTTTAATTTGACAGGTAAGTTTTAATTTAATTTAAGATGGGAAATTGTAATTTAAATCTAAAGTTAGGGCCTTAGGTTTAGGGGTTACTAGTTTTATTTAGTATATTTCATTGTGGGAGCTTTCGGTTTAGGGGTTACTAGTTTTATTTAGTATATTTCGTTGTCGGGGGCTTTCGGTTTAGGGGTTAATAGGTTTAGTATAGTGGCTTGCGATTTAGGACTTAATAACTTTAGTATAGTGGGGGCGATGTGGACGGACAGCAGATTAGGGGTTAATTATATTTAAATAATGTTTGCGATGTGGGAGGGTGGAGGTTTAGGGATTAATAGCTTTAGTATAGTGGTGACGATGTCGGCAAAATAGGGGTTAATAAAAAAATTAGTGGCGGCGATGTCGGGAGTGGCAGACTAGGGGTTAATAAATTTATTATAGTGTTTGCGATGTGGGAGGACTTCGGTTTAGGGGTTAATAGGTAGTTTATGGGTGTTTAGTGTATTTTGAGTTTTATGTTACAGATTTGTAGTGTAACACTCATAACTACTGACTTTAGATGGTGTTATAGAGCTTGTCATTTTAGGCTGCAATGCTCGCTTTTTAGCCTCACCGCAAAACTTGCAATACTGGCACTATGGGAATCCCATGAAATAACGTCATTTTTACAAGTGCGGTACTGACATTGCAGTACAGGCTAAAAGGCTTGCGGTATACCTATACCAACAAAACTTGTAATGGCTGCGTTAGGGAAAATGATGTGTTATGGGCCACAACGCTGCTATTTGACTCATAACGCAAAACTCGTAATCTAGGTCTTAGTTATTTGTGTTGTGGGGCGTTGGCGGTTTATGAGTCAATAGGTTAATTAAGTTTATTGCGATGTGGGGGTTTGGCGGTTTAGGGTTTAATAGGTTAATTAGGTTTAATGCAATGTGGGGGGTTGGGGGTTTAGGAGTTAATAGGTTAATTAGGTTTATTGCGATGTGGGGGGTTGGTGGTTTAGAGGCTAATATTTTAATTATGTTATTTGCGAATTAGGGGTTAATTACTTTATTATTTTGAGAAGTGGGGTTGGCGGTTTCGTCTTTGTTAATACTTTGTGAGGGAGATTAGTTTTTTTTGTTATAAAGGTGGCCCTTGGTTTACGACGGTTCAATTTGCACCATTTTAGAATAACGTCCTTTTATTTCAGTCATGTGACTGCTATTGAAAAGCACTGAGAAGCAGTGCATTGATTAAAATAAGGGCAGGCCAGTAGGTGGAGCTGTCTGCTTGTGTTGCAGCAAAGATATGCAAGCCAAGCAGGCTGAAATTAATCAGTGTAACCAGACCTGAGCTATCAAGCAGCTTTCAAAGGAACAACATCTAGCAGCCACTTCCCTTTTATCTTCCTGCCCAGCTGCTTGAAGGTCAGGGTGTCTATAAATCAGTTCAGACTGGAATGCATAGAATAGCTGCAGACGTGATATTATCTAACATGCTAACAATGGAAAGAACTGTTTGCAGAAAACTGCAAATAAAAAAATGTTTTTGTTCATTAAACTTAGTTTGATGAAACATTCTGTGTTGTGTGATTATTTTATTAGGTTTATAATGCTGTTTAGCAAATGTTTTTGTTCATTAAACTTAGTTTGATGATATATTCTGTGCTGTGTGATTATTTTATTAGGTTTATAATGCTGTTTAGCATTTAAGGTCTTCATTTCAAAGCTTTAAAAATAATGTATTAGGTGTTACTTATGACAATTTTGTGAGGGGCCTGGAACCAAACTCCCTCACTTCCCATTGACTTACATTATCAACTGGGTTTCAATTTACAATGGTTTCTATTTACAACCATTCCTTCTGGAAACTAACCCCGGCATAAACTGAGGGCTACCTGTACGTTTAGGTTTTTTATTTCTTGCTGGCAGTTACGTGTTGTTTCGTGTGGGCGGTTGCGTGTTTTTATTTTATTAAGGCTTCGTTTGCCTATTTTTTTTTTAAGACTTTATTTGGATTCTTTCACCACCCTGCCTTTTTTCGGAATCCACCTGGATGCATCCAGGTAGATTATTTTGACTGCACGCACAGCCAACATTCTTTTGGTTGCCTCGCGCAGCCAACATTCCTTTGAGGATGCGTTCGCAACTGGCGACAGACGCGTTACGAACACAATTATAGTATAGATATGTGTGTGTATATATATGTATACATATGTATGTATGTGTATATTTGTCTGTAAATACATATATAAATACATAAATACATACTGTATATAGACAGACACACGCACATAACCTTTTCCAAAATTAAAGTCAAAGGAGAAAAAAAAGTGAAAAAAAACCCTAACAACCTAAACTGAATCGCCATAAGACCCATACTCTAATAACCCCTAAACCACCACATAGGCCACCGCAAAGTTCCCACTACACTATAAACTCCTAAACTGCCAGCTCCCCAACGCAAAGTAACCCACTACACTATTAACCCCTAAACTGCCAAGTCCCTAATGCAAAATAACCCACTAACTACTAAACCCCCTAAACTAACATAACCTAAGCTAACCCAAAATAGACTAACCCTACCTTTACCAAAAAAAAAAATAACTACCTTTAAAAAAAACAAAAAAAACTAATGTTAATGTTTGAAGGTGTAAGGTTTGTTTTGCTCACAAAAAGAGCTTGATCACTTTTGGGCAATGTCCTGCAAAAGGCCCTTTTAAGTGCTATTTGTAGTTTTGTTTTAGAATAGTTTTTTTTGTGTTATTTTTGGTACTTTTCACCTAGATTACGAGTTTTGTGTTAGAGGCTATGCGGTGCAGTTTTCTCTCACCGCTCACTTACCTGCAGCGCTGGTATTACGAGTTTTCAGAAACCCGTCGTTAAAGGACAAGAAGTGAGCGTTGAGCAAAATTTTGCTCATTACCGCACTCCAATACCAGCGCTGCTTAAGTCAGCTGAAAAAAAGTCTAACACCTGCAAAAAAGCAGCGTAAGGCTCCCTAACGCAGCCCCATTGATTCCTATGGGGAAATAAAATTTATGTCTACACCTAACACCCTAACATGAACCCCGAGTCTAAACACCTCTAATCTTACACTTCTTAACCTCTAATCTGCCGCCCCCAACATCGCCGACACCTGCATTATATTATTAACCCCTAATCTGCCGCTCCGGACACCGCCACCACCTACATTATACTTATGAACCCTTAATCTGCCGTCCCCGACATCGCTGACACCTGCATTATATTATTAACCCCTTATCTGCCGCTCAGGACACCGCCACCACCTACATTATACTTATGAAACCTTAATCTGCTGCCCTCAACATCACCGACACCTACATTATATTTATTAACCCCTAATCTGCCACCCCCAATGTCGCTGCCACCTACCTACACTTATTAACCCCTAATCTGCCACCCCCAACGTCGCCGCCACTATAATAAACATATTAACCCCTAAACCGCCGCACTCCTGCCTCGCAAACATTTGTTAAATATTATTAACCCCTAATCTGCCGGCCCTAACATCGTTTCCACCTACCTACATTTATTAACCCCTAATCTGCCGTCCCCAACGTCGTCGCCACTATATTAAAGTTATTAACCCCTAAACCTAAGTCTAACCCTAAACCTAACACTCCCTGACTTAAATATAATTTAAATAAATCTAAATAAATATTCCTATCATTAACTAAATTATTCCTATTTAAAACTAAACACTTACCTATAAAATAAACCCTAATCTACATTGTAGCCAGTTTAGGATTTATTTTTATTTTACAGGCAAGTTTGTATTTATTTTAACTAGGTAGAATAGTTATTAAATAGTTATTAACAATTTAATAACTACCTAGCTAAAATAAATACAAATTTACCTGTAAAATAAAACCTAACCTAAGTTATACTAACACCTAACACTACACTACAATTAAATAAATTCCCTACATTCAATACAATTACCTAAATTAAAATAAATTAGCTGAAGTACAAAAATAAAAAACACTAAATTACAGAAAATAATAAACAAATTACAGAAATTTAAACTAATTACACCTAATCTATTAGCCCTATTAAAATAAAAAAAGCCCACCCAAAATAAAAAAAACCCTAGCCTAAACTACCAATAGCCCTTAAAAGGGCCTTTTGTGGGACATTGCCCCAAAGTAATCAGATCTTTAACCTGTAAAAAAAATATACAAACAACCCCCCCAACAGTAAAACCCACAACCCACACAACCAACCCCCCAAATAAAATACTATCTAAAAAAACCTAAGCTTCCCATTGCCTTGAAATGGGCATTTGGATGGGCATTGTCCTTAAAAAGGCAGTTAGCTCTTTTGCCGCCCAAACCCTAATCTAAAAAAATAAAACCCACCCAATATACCCTTAAAAAAACCTAACACTAACCCCCTAAAGATTGACTTACCAGGAGATGTCTTCATCCAAGCCGGGCGAAGTGGTCTGCCAGACGGGCAGAAGTCTTCATCCAAGCCGGGCAGAAGTGGTCCTCCAGACGGGCAGAAGTCTTCATCCAGACTGCATCTTCTATATTCATCCGGCACGGAGCGGGTCCATCTTCAAGACATCTGACGCGGAGCATCCTCTTCATCCAACAACTAAAACAGAATGAAGGTACCTTTAAGTGACGTCATCCAAGATGGCGTCCCTTAGATTCCGATTGGCTGATAGAATTCTATCAGCCAATCGGAATTAAGGTAGAATTCAATCCTATTGGCTGATCCAATCTGCCAATAGGATTGAGCTCGCATTCTATTGGCTGTTCCAATCAGCCAATAGAATGTGAGCTCAATCCTATTGGCTGATTACATCAGCCAATAGGATTTTTTCTACCTTAATTTCGATTGGCTGATAGAATTCTATCAGCCAATCGGAATCTAAGGGACGCCATCTTGGATGACGTCACTTAAAGGTACCTTCATTCTGTTTTAGTCGTCGGATGAAGAGGATGCTCCATGTCCGATGTTTTGAAGATGGACCCGCTCCGCGACGGATGGATGAAGATAGAAGATGCCATCTGGATGAAAACTTCTGCCCGCCTGGAGGACCACTTCTGCCCGGCTTGGATGAAGACTTCTGCCCGCCTGGAGGACCACTTCTGCCCGGCTTGGATGAAGACTTCTGCCCGTCTGGAGGACCACTTCGCCCGGCTTGGATGAAGACTTCTGTCCATCTGGAGGACCACTTCACCCGGCTTGGATGAAGACATCTCCCGGTAAGTCGATCTTCAGGGGGTTAGTGTTAGGTTTTTTTTTAAGGGTGTATTGGGTGGGTTTTATTTTTTAGATTAGGGTTTGTGCGGCAAAAGAGCTAACTGCCCTTTTAAGGACAATGCCATCCAAATGCCCTTTTCAGGGCAATGGGGAGCTTAGGTTTTTTTTAGATAGTATTTTATTTGGGGGGTTGGTTGTGTGGGTGGTGGGTTTTACTGTTGGGGGGTTGTTTGTATTTTTTTTACAGGTAAAAGGGCTGATTACTTTGGGGCAATGCCCCGCAAAAGGCCCTTTTAAGGGCTATTGGTAGTTTAGTTTATTCTAGGTTTTTTTTTTTTTGGGGGGGCTTTTTTATTTTAATAGGGTTATTAGATTACGTGTAATTAGTTTAAATTTCTGTAATTTGTTTATTATTTTCTGTAATTTAGTGGGGGGGGGTTTGTACTTTAGCTAATTTAATTTAATTTAGGTAATTGTATTTAATTTAGTTAATTTATTTAATTATAGTGTAGTGTTAGGTGTTAGTGTAACTTAGGTTAGGTTTTATTTTACAGGTAAATTTGTCTTTATTTTAGCTAGGTAGTTATTAAATAGTTAATAACTATTTAATAACTATTCTACCTAGTTAAAATAAATTCAAACTTGCCTGTAAAATAAAAATAAATCCTAAACTGACTACAATGTAACTATTAGTTATATTGTAGCTAGCTTAGGGTTTATTTTATAGGTAAGTATTTAGTTTTAAATAGGAATAATTTAGTTAATGATAGTAATATTTATTTAGATTTATGTAAATTATATTTAAGTTAGGAGGTGTTAGGGTTAGGCTTAGGTTTAGGGGTTAATAACTTTAATATAGTGGCGGCAACGTTGGGGGCGGCAGATTAGGGGTTAATAAATGTAGGTAGGTGGCGGCAATGTTAGGGCCGGCAGATTAGGGGTTAATACAATTTAATTAATGTTTGCGAGGCGGGAGTGCAGCGGTTTAGGGGTTAATATGTTTATTATAGTGGCGGCGATGTTGGGGGCGGCAGATTAGGGGTTAATAAGTATAGGTAGGTGGCGGCGACATTGGGGGTGGCAGATTAGGGGTTAATAAATATAATGTAGGTGTCAACGATGTTGAGGTAAGCAGATTAGGGGTTCATATATATAATGTAGGTGGCTGCGGTGTCCGGAGTGGCAGATTAGGGGTTAAATTTTTTATTTTAGTATTTGCGATGCGGGAGGGCCTCGGTTTAGGGGTTAATATGTAGTTTATGGGTGTTAGTGTACTTTTTAGCACTTTAGTTATGAGTTTTATGTTACAGCGTTGTACCATAAAACTCATAACTACTGACTTTTAAATGCATTAGGACTCTTGACAGGGTAGGGTGTACCGCTCACTTTTTGGCCTCCCAGGACAGACTCGTAATATCAGCGCTATGGAAGTCCCATAGAAAAAAGACTTTACGAAGTTTACGTAAGTCGTTTTGCCCCTAAACCTGCAAAACTCGTAATAGCAGTGGGCGTAAAATGCAGCGTTAGGACCTCTTTTTTACCCTAACGCACAATTCGTAATCTAGCCGTATGTTTGTTATTTTTTGTAATGTTAGGGTTTGTTTGTTTTTTACAACGTTATTTTTTTTTAAGTAATGTTAGGTTGTATTTTTTTTTTTTTGGGGAAATGGTAGATGCTTTTTTAAGTAATGGTAGATTTGTTTTTTTAAAGGTAAGATTAGATTTTTTTTTACTTTCACAGGTAAGTTTTTATTTTTTAAAGGTAGTTAGGTTTTTGGTAAAGGTTAGTCTATTTTGGGTTAACTTAGGAAGTGTTAGGTTAGGGGGTTTAGATGTTAGTGGGTATTTTGCATTAGGGGGCAGCAGTTTAGGGGTCAATAGTGTAGACGCTTACTTTCCGGTAGGGGTTTGTGGAGATTTAGGGGTTAACAGTTTAGAAGTTTACTTTGTGTTGGGGTGTGTGGTGGTTTAGGGGTTAATAATGTACATAGGAGGTTTGCAGTGTGGGGCGGGCGGGATTTAGGGGTTTATAGTGTAGTTAAGTGCAAATGTTTCTTCCAGACAAACTATTTATGCAACCTGAAAAGTTTGAGCTGTTAGTGTGATTGCAATTGCGATTGCGCAATCGCATTCACTTTCAACTTGTAATACGAACACATATTACTGTTCAACGCTACCCATAGAAAATATGTGGATTGCAAATTATCGCAAGTTTGCGCAAACATATTTGGGGTAATTTTAACAGCATGCCACTTGTAATACGGATTTGAGCGTAAAGAACACTGCAATCTCGAAATCACGTTCATTCTCATTGCACTAACGATAGCGCTCCACTCGTAATCTTAGTAAATGGAGTACATTCAACAGAGGGGGCTGTTACTAGTGGTGTTCCACAGGGGTCAGTTCTGGGAGATGTTGTATTTAATATATTTATCAGAGATATACAGCAAAGGGTTACAAGGGAAAGTATGTCTGTTTACAGATGATTCAAAAATTTGTATTAGACTAGATTTTCCAGGGGGGGGGAGAGAGACAAAATGAGAAGTGATATACAAAAATTGGAGGATTGTACAATTGACTGGGATCTAAAGTTTAACATTGCTAAGTGCAAAATTATGTATTTTGGGAAGAAAAATCCAAACATTAATTACAGACTCAATGACACATTACTGACTGTTACGCATTAGGAACGAGCCTTGGGAAATATTATTTCTGGGGGTCGATCCGATATAAAGCGTCGCCCGCAAAAGCCGGCGACGCCAATATTTGCGCGGATTTGGTATCACATATACGGCGTAACCTAGAAGTTACGCGCGTATATTTCTGCCGTCGCCCGCAGTTTTTTGGGCCATAGGCAGGTATACCAAACCCGCGCAGTTTGGTATCCAATATGCAGCGTAAGGACTTACGTGGCGAAAATGGAGAAAACTTACTCCATTTTCACCTCGCCACAAAAAGCAGCCGTAAGAAGCCTTACGCTGACTATTGGAGCCCCGTAACTCCCTAAACTAACTAGAAAATAAACCTAACACCTAACGCATGCGCAATGTCTATCTCCCTGTCAACCGCGATCTGCTAAAATAAACCTAACACCTAACGCATGCGCAATGTCTATCTACCTGTCAACCGCGATCCCCCCCCCCCCCCGAAATCCCTAATAAAGTTATTACCCCCTAAACCGCCGCTCCCGGACCCCGCCGCCATCTACATAAACTAACCCCCTACTGTGAGCCTCTAAAACCGCCGCCATCTACCTTATCTATCCCCTAATCTGACCCCTTACACCGCCGCCACCTATATAAAAATGATTAACCCCTAATGTAAGCCCCTTACACCGCCGCCATCTCTATTAAAATGATTAACCCCTAATTTAATCTACCTCCCCCGCCGCCAGCTATATTATCTATATTAACCCTAAGTATATTATAGTTAATATAGGTATTACATTATATATATTAACTATATTAACCCTAATTATATTAGGGTTAATATAGTTAATATAGTTACTATAGTATTTATATTAACTATATTAACTCTATCTAACCCTAACTAAATTTATATTAAATTAATCTAATTCATTTATAAACTAAAATATTCCTATTTAAATCTAAATACTTACCTATAAAATAAACCCTAAGATAGCTACAATATAATTAATAATTACATTGTAGCTATGTTAGGGTTAATATTTATTTTACAGGTAAATTGTTAATTATTTTAACTAGGTATAATAGATATTAAATAGTTATTAACTATTTAATATCTACCTAGTTAAAATAATTACCCAATTACCTGTAAAATAAATCCTAACCTAAGTTACAAATACACCTACACTATCAATAAATTTAATAAACTACTAACATCTATCTAAAAATACAATTAAATTAACTAAACTAAATTACAAAAAAAAACAAACACTAAATTACAAAAAATAAAAAAAAGATTACAAGATATTTAAGCTAATTACACCTATTCTAAGCCCCCTAATAAAATAATAAACCCCCAAAATAAAAAAAATTCCCTGCCCTATTCTAAATTCAACAAATTTCAAAGCTCTTTACCTTACCAGCCCTTAAAAGGGCCTTTTGTGGGGCATGCCCCAAAGAATTCAGCTCTTTTGCATACAAGAAATACAATACCCCCCCCCCCATTACAACCCACCACCCACATACCCCTATTCTAAACCCACCCAAACCCCCCTTAAAAAAGCCTAACACTACCCCCCTGAAGATCTCCCTACCTTGTCTTCACCACACCGGGCCGAACTCCTGATCCGATCCGGGCGATGTCTTACTCCAAGCGGCGACGTCTTCCTCCAAGCGGCAGCAAAGTCTTCATTCTTCCGGCGGCATCTTCAATCTTCTTTCTTCGCTCCGCCGCCGCGGAGCATCCATCCCGGCCGACTGCTGAACTTGGAATGATGTACCTTTAAATGACGTCATCCAAGATGGCGTCCGCCGAATTCCGAGTGGCTGATAGGATTCTATCAGCCAATCGGAATTAAGTTAAAAAAATCTGATTGGCTGATTGAATCAGCCAATCAGATTCAAGTTCAATCCGATTGGCTGATCCAATCAGCCAATCAGATTGAGCTCGCATTCTATTGGCTGTTCCGATCAGCCAATAGAATGCGAGCTCAATCTGATTGGCTGATTGGATCAGCCAATCGGATTGAACTTGAATCTGATTGGCTGATTCAATCAGCCAATCAGATTTTTTTAACTTAATTCCGATTGGCTGATAGAATCCTATCAGCCAATCGGAATTCGGCGGACGCCATCTTGGATGACGTCATTTAAAGGTACATCATTCCAAGTTCAGCAGTCGGCCGGGATGGATGCTCCGCGGCGGCGGAGCGAAGAAAGAAGATTGAAGATGCCGCCGGAAGAATGAAGACTTTGCTGCCGCTTGGAGGAAGACGTCGCCGGAGGAAGAATTCTTCTTTGCCGCTTGGAGCAAGACATCGCCCGGATCGGATCAGGAGTTCGGCCCGGTGTGGTGAAGACAAGGTAGGGAGATCTTCAGGGGGGTAGTGTTAGGCTTTTTTAAGGGGGGTTTGGGTGGGTTTAGAATAGGGGTATGTGGGTGGTGGGTTGTAATGGGGGGGGGGGTATTGTATTTCTTGTATGCAAAAGAGCTGAATTCTTTGGGGCATGCCCCACAAAAGGCCCTTTTAAGGGCTGGTAAGGTAAAGAGCTTTGAAATTTGTTGAATTTAGAATAGGGCAGGGAATTTTTTTTATTTTGGGGGTTTATTATTTTATTAGGGGGCTTAGAATAGGTGTAATTAGCTTAAATATCTTGTAATCTTTTTTTTATTTTTTGTAATTTAGTGTTTGTTTTTTTTTGTAATTTAGTTTAGTTAATTTAATTGTATTTTTAGATAGATGTTAGTAGTTTATTAAATTTATTGATAGTGTAGGTGTATTTGTAACTTAGGTTAGGATTTATTTTACAGGTAATTGGGTAATTATTTTAACTAGGTAGATATTAAATAGTTAATAACTATTTAATATCTATTATACCTAGTTAAAATAATTAACAATTTACCTGTAAAATAAATATTAACCCTAACATAGCTACAATGTAATTATTAATTATATTGTAGCTATCTTAGGGTTTATTTTATAGGTAAGTATTTAGATTTAAATAGGAATATTTTAGTTTATAAATGAATTAGATTAATTTAATATAAATTTAGTTAGGGTTAGATAGAGTTAATATAGTTAATATAAATACTATAGTAACTATATTAACTATATTAACCCTAATATAATTAGGGTTAATATAGTTAATATATATAATGTAATACCTATATTAACTATAATATACTTAGGGTTAATATAGATAATATAGCTGGCGGCGGGGTAGGTAGATTAAATTAGGGGTTAATCATTTTAATAGAGATGGCGGCGGTGTAAGGGGCTTACATTAGGGGTTAATAATTTTAATATAGATGGCGGCGGTGTTAGGGGCTCACTTTAGGGGGTTATAGATATAATATAGCTGGCGGCGGGGTACGGGAGCGGCGGTTTAGGGGTTAATAATTTTATTAGGTTGCGGCGGGGTAAAGGAGCGGCGGTTTAGGGGTTAATAGCATTTTTATTGTTAGGCTAGTGAGGGGGGATAGCGGATAGAGGGTTAGACAGTGCGGGCTATGTTAGGGAGGCGTGTTAGACAGTGCGGGCTATGTTAGGGAGGCGTGTTAGACGTGTCGGGTTATGTTAGGGAGGCGTGTTAGACGTGTCGGGTTATGTTAGGGAGGCGTGTTAGACGTGTCGGGTTATGTTAGGGAGGCGTGTTAGACAGTGCGGGTGTTTTAAACTTTAGTCAGGTTTTATAGGCGCCGGCAGATTCTAACGTGGCGCAAGTCACTGGCGACGCCAGAAATTTGTACTTACGCAGATTTCTGGACATCGCTGGTTTGTCAGACTTACGGCACGTTAGCATCTGACGGCGACCTATATGGGATGGCTCGAGTTGCGAGCTGAAACTGCGGGCGACGCCGGTTCCCTCGCTTGCGCCGCAAACTGCGAACGATATCGGATCGCGCCCCTGATGATTTAAAATTCAATAAACAATGTAGCATTGCAGCGAGTAAGGCCAGAAGAATGCTTTGTTGTATTGGTAAACGTATTTTCAGCAGAAATAGTAAGGTTTTTATGCCACTCTACAGATCATTAGTTAGGCCTCATCTTGAGTATTTTGTGCAGTTCTGGAGACCATATCTCCAAAAGGATATAAGCAAACCGGAATCTGTACAAAGGAGAGCTATTTAAATGGTACCAGAAGAGTGTCAAGGTTTCACCCTGATTTCAATAGTTATTTTGACAGCCATTTTGCCTCTTCTGTCTTTTCTCCTTGCCTGTAACAGAGTGTGTAACGCTGCTCACTACTTCCAGACTCCCTCTTATGGTCAAACTGGAGAACATCATCAGAGAGAAAAAGGTTGCAGTCCCAGATTTAAATATGTATAGTTTAGGAGAAGGGAAAGAGGCAACATTACAGAATCCTTCAAATATATGTAGGGACTTAATAAAGAGGAAGCTGAAAGCATTTTTCATAGAAAAAGAAATACCGAAACAAGGTGTCACAATCTTAAGTTAGAGCGTAGCAGATTCAGGAAAAATGTAAGGAAGCATTCATTTTTTTTTTTACAGAAACAGTGGTGGATTCATGGAATAAACTTCCAAAAGAGGTGGTAAACACAGGGACTGTAAAATAATTGAAAAAAAAGCTTGGTACATGCATAAGGCTATCCTTAGAAAACAGTAACATGTAATATGGGTAGACTTTATGGGCCTTTTAGTACTTATCTACTGTCAAATTCTTTATTTCTATGTTTCTAAAAATATGTTGATCCTCAGCTTAATTCAAATAATATACTTGTATGTTTCTATCATATAATTTCTCTGTTCCCTAAGATGTACATATTAAGATTATGGTGTCTTAAATAGCCAATAGCAGCGTCACATTATCTTGAAAGCTTTTCTTTATAAGATCAGATATCAAGCTAGTGATATGAAGTACACAGAATGTGGGTTTTCAAGTACAGTACTTGATTTTTCCCAGTAAGTTAACTTCCTACACACTGTATTCATTTTAGAATGAACGGTAGAAATAAATGAGAAGACAGACCAAGTACAAATGTGTCTATAGAGAATAAAATACAAATAAAAATCCTTTTTTGGTCTCATTAATTTGATTTTTTGAGCTATATAATTACATGGATAATACCATTATATATGTATTTATTATTTTTGCAGAATGAATTTGAATAATTAATATTGCAGTTTCATCTTAATTAAATGTATCCTGTACACAGCTGATATTGGAGATAAAGCAAAACAACAATCTCAATATAGAATCTTTAATACAGATGCATTTATCTATCATGTACATGGCTGCTTTTGTACAAACCGATTAAACTAAAATAAATATTAAATTAAATTTAATACATTTAAATGCATAAATTAAAATAAAACTCACTACTCTTTAGAAATAATGTAGCTATAATGCACATTAAGTAACTTAAATATGGTTGCAAGTACAACCTTTTTTAACATAATATAATCACAAGGTTAAAAAAGTATGAAAAGTGTAAACTATTTTATAATCTCGGGAACTATAATATTTAAAACACCAATGTGTTACTAAAATGTAATTCTGCATAACAGTGCATCCAGTAGCAAAGAGCAGCTAGAGCTTTTTACAGTACGATATCCAAAGGCCTAAAGAAATATGGGAAACATATATATTTTTTTTTTCCATAATGTTTTTATTGAGGTTCACATGTAAGCATACAGACAATTATCATCAGCAAGTTATAAAACAGTACAATACAACATTTAGCAGTGTACATCCAAAATAATCATACAAGGACTGCACCTGTTCCTATAGTATCTCTCATACATAGTGCAAGAACATATCAAATGCCTCAATATATGCTTACAATCCAAATTGTTGCCATACAAAAAACATTTTGAATTCAAGAGATGAACCTTATGTTTTCACATTTTTTCTTTGCTTTGAAATTGTATAACATGAAACTCATAGATATGGTATAAAGATTATATATTTTAAGTAGATGTATATAAAATTAAGTTTGCTTATTCATTAGTGTGGCGTAAAGTCGACGACAGAGAAATTATGCAGTACACCAATAAGTTACTCAATCTTTTATATGAAGTGCATTTCCAGACATGGGTCTGATTTGGAGCTCAAAGAAAGCTGTCAAAATGTAAAAGGTGTATATACAATAATAGAAAATCATGCTATGTTATCCACTAGCGAGCCTCTTTTTATATTGGTTGCTGTAAACTCAAGTTATAAATAATGCTGTCCAGTCTTAGTAAGGTAGGTGGGAAAAACAAGGTCAGCACTTTGGGATATATAGAAGTTATTAGTAAGGGTTACGGTATAGACAAGATAAACCGTTTAAAAGTCCTCCTAAGCTAGGAGGCTCATTCTGTAGCCGGGGGGGGGGGGAGGGGTGGAGGTAGGAGGGTAGATGAGTATAGTAGGAAGCCAATAAGCTAGTTATATAACGGACCGATGGTAAACCTAACACAATGGAACCTCAAATTATATGATCTCATAGCTGACATGGCTATGTATCTCATTTAAGATATAGTATATAGTGGGACAATAAATAGTAACAAAAGTACATGACCAGGCTGCGTTAGATGTTAGCAGACACCCAAAAATAGATATGTCAGTTTGAGTTGAAATTGGAGACTATGTTGATCCCGATAGTTAGTCATCTGTGCAGGCGTATAAATAAGACCTCTGCAGTGTAATACCCACTCAACTATGGAAGGCTGCATTTTTTTTTCTCTCTCTCTCTCTCTCTTTTTCTTTTTTCTTTTTTTTTTTTATATATGATAGAGGACCCTGCGGTTTGTAGTAGCTCATGGCCACAATATTGTTGTTAGTTATTTCCAACAAATAGTAAAATCTAAGAACTCTCCCAATATTTGTTAACATAAGGATCTGAATTCGTTTGGTACTAGTAGCATTAGGAAAAATCACATATGGCGGTACACCCCCCGGCCGCTGGCAGTACAACTCCAATCAAAAAATACCTCAATGCCTCCAGTAACTGTAATATGTGTTTCAATCTATATAACCCTATTTTCTGGGAGTATGTTAAACTATGTCTTTGCTAAGAGGGCAGCAACAGCTATTTTCATAGGTAAGAAAACTGCATGTGTGCATGTAAGTAAAAATCTAGAGATCGTTACTTCTGTTATAGTCCTTCCCAAGCATCAGTGTAAACAATATAAGTTGGTTATAATACAAATATAAGAAATGGGAAGTAGTATGGCATATATCTGCAACACAAGGTGTAGCCTAAGTGTGTTAGGTCAGGGCAATGACCGTCATTAGTGCCTAGGTCATTAATAGTTTATGCAGAAATCACCCACCTGTAATTGAATACACACAGAAGTAATAAACATAGTAAAACATTTAACTAAAGCATAACTGTAAAACGTAGTGTTCAGTACCCAACAAGAGCCAGCTGCAGAGACCGGTGAAATATAACTATAAAGTTCTCTGAGAAGAATTGTAGTAAGAGAGTGCAATGATGCAGCGGCACAAGATGTCACCAGCTGTTCGGCCTCATCCTACACCAACTCGCCAGGTTTGATAGTGTCCCATAACTTGTTTAGAATTGAGAAGGAATGTGCAAGTCGGCCAATGCGGGGCTCCAGACCACTGAAAGTCCTGTGAGACAACTGAGGTTGTGAAAGTAAGATCTGGGTTGCTGCTTACATCATTAGAGCTCCTGGAGAAACACAGCAAAAGAGGGGTTGCAAATAGTTCTGCTATGCTGCTTATTCCAGCTGCAAGACTGGGAGACCTGTCCCCAAACTTGCTTTTTTATATGGCATCGTCAGACGCTTCCCACTTCATGATAGTTCTATCCATATCTGTGGGCAACTCTGTTCCTTAAGCATCAAGAGTGTCTGACCTGCTACATGAGCATTGGAGGCCACCAACCCTATCATTTCACTCGTGTTGGTTAGGGGAGTTATGCTCACCACCTTGTGCTGGGTAGGTCTGTCAGCCGGCTCATCAACTGAAGGTGCTATGTTCACGGGACTCACTGCCACATTACTCTGTAGATCATATAGAGTGGGTGATGGACGCCGGGGCCCCAAAGCGTTGCACCTTCCCCAAGCATCTGTGGAGGCGTGGTAATGGGCATCAGATCTTGTAACGTCTGTTTCAGCCTGATGAACCGCCATTTTAAGTGTGTGATCAAAAGCGGCTTGGTAGCTGTCTAAAAGATTACTCAGCTCACTAATTACGTATACCATTGATGCCATATTGTAGGCTCACAGTAGCTGTCGTTCCACAGAACAGTAAAGCTACGGCTAGTCAAGCTGTGTCCTCCAGTCACCCACCACGTGGTCAGGAAAATGGCAGCTGTTTCACAGTCTTTTCAGTGAGGCAAACCAATAGACCAAGGCTTTGTCCAGGAACTGTTGCACTCCCTAGTCTCAATTCCTTAAATCTTCTATGTGAATGGGTTCTAGTTTTTAATAAAGTACATGAACCTGAGCGGTCACTAAAGTTATGTTTTGTATAGAAAGTAGCCGGAGCTGTTAAGATGTGCGACCACTCAGTTCCAAAGCTGGCTCCACCCTCCCTATATTGATGGGAAACATATTTTATCACAAATATATAAAATGAAGTCAGTACAAGGTTGAATGCTAAGGGGTAGATTTATCATAGTGCGAGCGGACATGATACTATATAGCTTATCATGTCCACTGCACATCGATAAATTCCGACAGCATACGCTGTCGGCATTTATAAATTGCACCAGCAGTTCTTGCGAACTGCTGGTGCAATGCCGCCCCCCTGCAGATTTGTGGCCAATCGGCCACTAGCAGGAGGTGTCAATCAACCTGATCGTATTTGATCGGCTTGATTTCTGTCTGCGGCATCAGAGCAGGAGGACAAGTTATGGGGCAGCAGTCTCTAGACCGCTGCCTCATAACTTCTGTTTCCGGCGAGCCTGAAGGCTTTCGCAGAAACAGGGGAATCAAGCTCCATACGGAGCTTGATAAATCGGCCCCTAAATGTATTTTCCGATACATCAAAATGTTCTAAATCGGAATCATCTGTCACAAAGTGCACTGTACCGTGCCTTATGAGACTTATAATGCATTAGGCTAACTTTTACCTAACACTAGTCTACATTATAATAACTGAGTTTCACATTTTCTGCACTGCTAAAATCTGGAAATGTTTTGTTTGAACTATGTTTAATGCCATCTACTACTTTAAGCTGAATGGTGTCTGTTTGAGGGCTTCTAGATGACCTGTTAAGATCCTGTATCATATGAGATATTGACACCAGCTGCCTTAAGACAATGTGTTCACACAATACCAATATATATGCACCAACAATCTCTCACTACAGTCTTTGTTTGTATTTTGATCTGAGTTATAAAAGAGACATATCGCTACTCCATACATTTGAATAGAACTCCTAGCTCTTCTAATCTCTCTTTTCAGTTTAAACCTACACAGTGACTGATAATCTCTAAACTTAAGAAAATCATATTTAGTATCTTTACCTGGAGAGTTTGTTACACTGGGAGAGATTTAGATTATCTTTACTGTGGTGTGTTGTTTGGGAGACATACATAAACTCACGTAACAAAACAACACCCCTCTATGATTTGCAGCAATTTGGGAGATTATGCAAAATGTTATAGTATAGAATGTTCTGTCTAGCATCAGTTTATTATGTTTATGTAATGCTTAATCTTTGCGAGAGATTTAAATATTTCATATAAGTTGAGTACAGTAGTGGTGCATCTTGCAGTTTAGTGTACACAGAATAATCAAAGAGCAAAGCAAGTGTTCAGTATGAGGATTCCCAAAAGGGGTTATGGATAGTTTAAATATAACACCCTCATATTTCCAGGGAATCAGTCCCAGTAAAATCCGTATTTGTCAGGGACAACAGTCAATGTACAGTACATACAAAAGTCCCAGCGTTGGTTCCTCTGAAGAAGCGCATCTACGCATGCGCGAAACGCGTCAGGCGTTCCTCACTGTGACCCTTTGTACTTTACTTTGTTCACTTAGACTTGTTTTGGATTTTTGCAATAAACAAGTTTTCCCAGCAAACAACTTTGAGTCAACAGACTTTTTTCCTTTTTTGAACTTTACACATGCATATATAATATCTAGAAGTAGACAGGTGCTGCTTATATTATTCTCACTACATGTCCCTGGAATGTATTTGGTTCTCTTTATATTATGTTTTTTTTTTTGTGACTTTTAATGCTTAAACCTTTGCATAGGCTACTGGGTTTAACACTGTTTTGTTGTGTTGACTAAGATACTAGGCAAGCTCTTATAGCTACTGCTAATTACCTTATTCTGTTATAAGCATTTTTACTGAGGCTGTTTGCCCTAACACTGACAGAATACTCCTACATATATAACCTCGACTTTGAGCACTTTGCTAAGTCTGCCGTTACCCAGTAACAAACAAACACTTAAGCTTTTTCAAGTTAGATTTCTTACCAATAGAGCTATGACAGGCATGTCAACTTAACAACTTAAATTTATCTCTTTAACTGTATTATGGGCATAAAGCTACTTACCTATGTTATATGTGTTTGATATACATCCATCACGCTATCTGAAATTGTGCAATGTTATGGTTTTCTTACTCCTATTGCTCCATTTATTTGAAGTCTATAGACATAGTTTATTAACTATTTAAAAACAAATTGATTGTTTAATACTATTCTTCTACCCTCTGAGCTATATCAGAGACTACATTGCTGCAATTATAAACTAGACATTTGTATGCCCTATTATACACTTTCATTATGTCACACATAAATTGGCGGACATCAGCCTATTAAGGTTTATTTATATTGTATATTTTAACTGGTTATACAGTCCCTTAAGATACTATAGAGTAAAGCTTATTACAGTCTGCCCTACTATATTACATATAAGAGCTTGCGCATATGGCTCTGCCCCTCCAAATCCCCCCCTCATATTAAGAGCGGTGCTTACCCGCTGAAATTTCCCCCCCCCCATAATGTGTATTCACTCCTACTATAGTTGCAGCTCATTAAGAGCTATCTATCTGACCGCCAGTTAACTACTATATCAATGGACCACTTGGCCTAAAAATGTGCCTTTACTAGGTCAGTCACCTATGCTAATACACTAAAAAAATCGAGGTTCCAATTATCTACCTATGCTGAATTTTACAATTGTTGATATATGTTGCTTAATAATATTTTGATCTCTGTATATTATCAATTTTATGTCTATTGTACCAAACCTCAATAAAAAAAAAAAACATTTAAAAAAAATAAAAATGTTCTAAATCACATATCACTTTTCAAAAAAATATGTTATTTTGTTTAAAATCTTCCCTGTTGAACAAATATTAGGTTTGGGTTTTTATAAAACATTTAAAATTGTAAAATACACGGCAGATATATATATATTTTTTTTAACAGGGAGAGAGGCATAATATAGAGAGAAAAAGAAAGAGATTAAGGGCAAAATGTACAAAGTCGTGGATGATGGTTTTGAGCCATGCAAGTTTACGTTCTGCAATGTAAGAAGCAGCAGTCTTCCAAACGCTCTCCATCAGGTAATTGATAGACCCTACTTGCACATGAATGGTTGTATAAGAGCAGTGGGCACCATTGCACAAGGAAGTCCTTGTGCAATAGTAAATATGGGCAACGGACACAAAGTGCTGGCCTGCTACCTGTTTACCTCAAAGGGGAGCGGACAAGTTCCCAAAGTCCTTGTTCTCCACTCTTTAGTACATACATATACATATATATATATATATATATATATATATATATACACATACACACACACATATCTGTGCAAAAGTCTAAGGCCACAATTAGATTTGTTGTTTTAGCAAAGTTTTAATAACAATTCATATTTATTTTGCGGTCTCTTTATTAAAATACAAACAGAAAATACAGGAAATATGTACACAAAATACAAAAAAAACATAATTTTCATAACAACATGGCTTTTTCAGGCAAAAGTCAGTATTCAGTGTGACCTCCCTTGGCACTAAACACATTTTGAACTCTTTTGGGGAGACTGTCCTGAAGTTTTCTGAAGTAATCTTCTTGTCAGTGTGCCAGGATTCAGACTGAGACGAGAAGTGCAAAAATAATCACACCTTTATTAATAGCAAAAAATTATAAATAGTCCACAAGTCAAATAACAAGCCAGGAGTCAAAACCAGAGCTGGTAGTCAGATGAGCCGAGTCAGGAGCCAAAACGAATAGTCAGATGAGCCAGAATCAGGAACAAGGAAAACAGCAGAGTCAGGAACAAGCCAGGGATCAGGAACCAGGAAGGACGTCAGGCAGCCAGTTAATACACAGGAACTCTCACAAAAAGGTCTGAGACAACGCAAAGGCAAAGCATACTGAACAGAGGCCCTTTAAATAATAAGTGATGACATCACAATTCTGAGACTGCATCCTGTCTCACACGGATGATGCACACCAGTCTGGCCATAAAAGGAAGATCAGGAAATGAGCAGCATCCCCCACAATGCACCATAGTCAGGAAGAGAGGTGAGTAAAATGGCTGCCAGCAGCACATGGCAAACAAAACAGGGAAAAACCCTGACACTTTTGCTATATTATACCAGGCTTCTTTCAGCACTTCCCATAGTTCTTCTTTAGATTTAGATTGGCTTTTATTTCTTTCTCTGTCCAGGTGATCCCATACTGCATCTATAAAATTCAGGTCTGGTCTTTGTGTTGACCAGTCCCTGACTGGCAGTGTTTTATCAGCTGTTTTTCTATCTAAATATGATTTCACTGCATTAGCAGTGTGCTTGGGATATTATCATTCCCAATCAGGTGCTTTCCAGAAGGAATAGCATGATGAACTAAAACCTGTATGTAGTTTTCAGCATTTATGATCCTATCAATTCGGACAATATTGCCAACACCCCTGGCAGAAATGCAGTCCCAAACCAGGACAGACCATCCACCATGTTTCACTGAAGGCCGCAAGCACTCATTCTTCAATCTCTCTCAAACTCTTCTTCTCACATATTGTCGACGATTGGACCCAAAAATTTCATACTTGGCATTCGTCACTCCATAATACTTTTTTCCACTGATTTTCATTCCAATGTTTGTGAGCTTTAGCATATCTTAGCCTGTTCACCCTGTTTTCCTTGTAAAAAATGGTTTCTTGGCTGCTACCCTTACACAAAGACCATTCCTGATCAAGCTTCTTAGGATTGTAGAAGGGTCAACTTGGCATCCGATGAAGCTGCCAGATGCTGAGCCAGGTCCTTGCTGGACTTCTTCCGGTCTCTTAAAGAAGAAACTCTAAGAAACTTCTCATCAGATTTTGAAAGTTTTCTTGGTCTTTCAGTCCTTTTTTCGTTCTTGACCTATCCTAATTCTATACAGTTGGTTTGCTGATTTCCCTTTGAGAGTGGTCTTGCTGATGCAAAAGTATGATTTTATGTCTGTCAAATTCTGTGATCTTGGCATTTCAAATGGAATGATATGATTGAAAGTAGGACAAATACAGGTGTTAGCAATGACATTATTTAGGGTTCCATTCCAATTAGATTTACGAGAGCCAGGTTCCTGCTATTGCTCAAATGTAAGGGGAGGTCACACTAAATACTTTTCACTTTAGCCTATAGAAGCTGTCTGTTCTGAATTTTATTATATAAAAAAACAAAGAAAGAGGTGTCAATGGTGCAGATCAATGATGCATCTTAGGAGATCAATACAGGAGACGTGCACAGGGTACTCACTTGTAAAAAAGAAATTCAATCATGCCCATAGAAGCAGGCTGGATTTCTGCAGCAGTCCAGCTAGCGGATCACTTTCTGGGTAAGAATCCAAGATGCAGGATACCAGCAAACCAAGGATATATACAGATGACCAGGAATAGGGATTAATTGCCCTATAGGTAGCGTAGGCTCAGAGAGAAACTGAACACTGAGAGTTTAAAAACATAAGGAATTTTTATTTTAAAACCTGTTTAAAAACAACTCATATTTGTGCCAGTAAAATCTTGAGCAAGTAAGGAGAAACAATACAACGCGTTTCTCAGTAAAAACTGTTTTATCAGGCATGTTAATCACATATTTTTCAGCCCTTAAATAGGGCTACGCTACCAACCGGTCTAATAATCCCTCCCCTCTCCTAACATGTCTCCTGAACAATAGGGTGGGTTTATTTTTAGGTTTGGGCTTTGGGCCTGCAATAGAGTTAAATGCCCTTTTAAGGGCAATGCCCATCCAAATGCCCTTTTCAGGGCAATGGGGAGCTTAGGTTTTTTTAGTTAGGCTTTTATTTGGGGGGTTGGTTGTGTGGGGGGGTTGTTTGTATTTTTTTTTTACAGGTAAAAGAGCTGATTTCTTTGGGGCAATGCACCGCAAAAGACCTTTTTAAGGGCTATTGGTAGTTTAGTTTAGGCTAGGGTTTTTTTTTTATTTGGGGGGGGGGGTTATTTTGATAGGGCTATTAGATTAGGTGTAATTAGTTTAAATATCTTATAATTTATTTTATATTTTCTGTAATTTAGTGGGGGGGGGTTGTGATTTAGCTAATTTAATTTAATTTATTTAATTGTTTTTAATTTAGTTAATTTATTTAATTGTAGTGTAGTGTTAGGTGTTAGTGTAACTTAGGTTAGGTTTTATTTTACATGTAAATTTGTATTTATTTTAGCTAGGTAGCTAGTAAATAGTTAATTACTATTTAATACCTATTCTACCTAGTTAAAATAAATACAAACTTGCCTGTAAAATAAAAATAAACCCTAAGATAGATACAATGTAACTATTAGTTTATTGTAGCTAGCTTAGGGTTTATTTTATAGGTAAGTATTTAGTTTTAAATAGGAATAATGTAGATAATAATTGCAGGTTTTATTTAGATTTATTTTAATTATTTTTAAGTTAGAGGGTGTTAGGGTTAGACTTAGATTTGGGGGTTAATAAATTTAGAATAGTGGCTGCAACGTTGGGGGCGGCAGATTAGGGGTTAATGAGTGTAGTTAGGTTGCGACGACATTGGGGGCAGCAGATTAGGGGTTAATAAATATAATGTAGGTGGCGGCGATGTTGGGGGCAGCAGATTAGGGGTTAATAAATATAATGTAAGTGGTGGCAATGTCTGGAGCGGCAGATTAGGGGTTAATAAGTATAATGTAGGTGGCGGCGATGTTAGGGGCGGCAGATTAGGGGTTAATAATATTTAACTAGTGTTTGCGAGGCGGGAGTGCGGCGGTTTAGGGGTTAATATGTTTATTCGAGTGGCGGCGATGTCCGGAGTGGCAGATTAGGGGTTAAAAATGTTATTATAGTGTTTGCGATGCGGGAGGGCCTCGGTTTAGGGGTTAATAGATAGTTTATGGGTGTTAGTGTACTTTTAAGCCTTTTAGTTATGAGTTTTATGCTACAGCGTTGTACTTGTAGTGTAAAACTCATAACTACTGACTTTAGAATGCGTTAGGAATCTTGGAGGTAGAGGGTGTACCACTGACTTTTTGGCCTCCCAGGACAAACTCATAATATCAGCGCTATGGAAGTCCCATAGAAATAAGACTTTATGAACTTTACATAAGTCGGTTTGCGGTAAGGCCAAAGAAGTGTGCAGTGCCCCTAAGCTTGCAAGACTCGTAATAGCAGCGGTAGTGAAAAAAGCAGAGTTAGGACCTGATAACGCTGCTTTTAGCTTACCACAAAACATAATCTAGCCGATAGTTTTTTACAGTATGTATTTCTATTGTTTGTTAAAGGGCCATTTCCATTTTGATGAGTTCTTAAAATACAGTGGAGAGTATGGGTTTCTATTGAAAGAACTTATATCTTCTTATACTAGATTTTAACAATACTGAAACTGTAAAGTGTAAACCTGCTGCTTTGCAACATTGTATCTGCCTAGGAAAAAAATGAGATTACTCCTTCAGGTTATATAGAGGATGCGCTTACATACTAAAAAAGTCCAAACATGGTCCCGATAGTGTGTTTCATGAAGGCACGTTCCAGTACTATAAATGTGAAAGGAAGGGAAGCCATGCATCTACTTAAGGAGCATAGCAGTTACAGGTTTTTAATTTCAGAGAGAAGTCTTGGGGCCTGATATTCAAAACCTCATAAAACCTTAACATATAGCCGAGTAGAGAATAGGAAACATATAGGTTAGGAAAGACAAAGCAGGGTCTGTAGTGGTGTCATTAGAACTGTAGCCCAAAAATTTAAATGGGTGGGGCCTGTGGACAATTATCATTTCCCGAAAGTAAATGATGATGGTCTATAGTCCAGTCTATAAAATATTGGATTAATACACAAGCAGATGGTCTATGTTACGGAAAGGGTGGGACAATATATCTGGCAGTTTGGGAAAACTCTATTTAGCCGACACTGCGGCCTCAAGGACTTTCCTGCCAAAAGCTGTTTGCAAAAAAACAAAAACATCAAAGTGTTAAAATTTGGAAAAAGTATGCAGAGAAGACCATTTTGCAGCTTTGCAAATCTGCTGCAAAGATGAATCATTTTTAAAAGCCCACGATGTTGCAACTGCTCTTGTAGAAAGAGCTGTAATACGCTTAGGAGGCAACTTTCCTGCCACATCGTAAGCCTTGTGAATTACTACAACTAAGTAAATGTTAGTAGCTTTCTGCCCCTTACGAGTCCCAGAGTAGTAAACAAACTAGAAGTTTGTCTGAAATCTTTAGTAGCTTGGAGATAGAATTTCAAAGTCCTACTACTACATCAAGATTATGTAATAGCTGCTCCTTAGAGTTAACAAGAACACAACGAAGGAACAATAATTTCACGATTGATATTTTCTGTAGAGACTACCATAGGAAGAAAATCATATTTAGTATGAAGTACAGCCTTCTCCTTGTGAATACGTAGAAATGGAGAATCACAAGACAAGGTTGACAACTTATAAACCCTCCTTTCTCAAGAGATTGCTAATAGAAAAAGTACTTTCCAAGATAACAGTAGATATCAATGGAATACATTAATTCAAAAGGAGGAGTTTGCGATACAGGTCACGATGATCGAATGTGCTATGAAGCAGTGAAATATTCCAAAGGATATGTGGCATAGCCGAGAGGGGTTTACTATACATGCCATTGATCGGCGATACTGGCTATAGATACAACCCAGCATTGCTGCCCATATTGGTGATATATATTAAAAAGGATCCTTTGAAATATAACAACAATGTGCCTAACCACTAATCCTAATATCCCTAAAATGAAGTACCCCACAATCGCAAACTAACACTACACTAATAAATATATAAACCGCAAGTATCTATCCTACTAACCCCTATACCGCCACTAGCCCACCGCAAGTACTATCCCATTAAACCCTATACCGCTACATATCCTTTGCTAAAGTATTACCCCCATACCACCACTAGCCCACTGCAAGTACTATCCTATTTACCCCTATATCGCCACATACCCACCGCAAGTATCTATCCTACTAACCCCTATACCACCACTAGCCCACCACAAGTGCTATCCTTTTAACCCCTATACCACCACATACTAGGCTGACCATATTGCCGCTTTAAAAAGGGACACATATGAAAAATACATATGTCAGGGCTGTTTAAAGAAATGGTTTGGAATAATGTTCCATTATGAGAACCCTGCCTTATGTATTTTTCATATGTGTCCCTTTTTAAAGCGGCAATATGGTCAGCCTACCACATACCCATTGCAAGTATATAAACTATTAACATCTACTGTATACCGCCACTAACCCACCGCAAGTACTATCCTATGAACACCTATACTGCCACACACCCCAAACGCAAACTATCTTAACCTACTCTAGCTAACACCTAACCCCCTCTAAATTAAACCCTTTAGTTACTTTAAAAAAATCTAAGTTACAAAAAAAACAAAAAACTCATCCCAAAAAAAAACTAACAAAAGTAAACCCTAGCACTAAATATATGATAATAGCCCTTAAAATTGATAATTCAGTTCTTTTCCACAAAACATTAATTACAAAACCCTCCTCTACAATACAAGTAACCCCTCACCCCCAAAATAACAAAATCTACCTAAAAAAAACTCTACTAGAAAATAAGAGTAAAAATAAAAAAATATATTCTTAAAAAAAAAAAAAAAACAACTAACCCCAAAAATTTTACTCACCATTGGAAAATCTGGCTCCTCTTGATATGACTTTGAGCCCTCTTTGTGGCGGCAGAGGCAGACTTCAGCGGCCTCTTCCACCACCTCCGATCTGCACCTTTATTTTCTCTAGTTCTCTTTCACGAGTCCTGGTCTTCATGCGGTCACCGCCACCACACACTAAAAGGTGCGGAACCCATATATATAATGGCCAAAAATATTGGCACCCCTGCAATTCTGTCAGATAACGCACCACTTTGCCCAGAAAATTGTTGCAATTACAAATTTTTAGGCATTTTTATGTTTATTTATTTTGTTTGTATTGGTATGAAACAAAAAAGTGGAGACAAAAAAAGCCAAAATTTGACACATTCCACGCAAAACTCCAAAAATTGACTGGACTCTCCACAGCACTTTGTCTTAAACCATTTGAGGGTGCTTTTTGAGGTGTGCTTTGGGTCATTGTTCTGCTGTAAGACCCATGACCTCTGGCGGAGACCCAACTTTCTGACACTGGGCTCTACATTGCACCACAGAATTCTTTGATAGTCTTCAGATTTCATAATGCCATGCACATAATCAAGCCATTCAGAACCTGAAGCAGCAAGGCAACCCCAAAACATCAGTGAACATCCACCATATTTGAGTGTAGGAACTGTATTATTTTCTTTAAAAGCCTCATTTCTTTTTCTGAAAGCAGTAGAATGATGGGCTTTACCAAAAAGCTGTACTTTTGTTTGTCTGTCAACAGCACATTCTCCCAAAATGATTTTGGCTTCCTCAGGTAAGTTTTGGCAAACTCCAATCTGGATTTTTTATGTTTCTGTGTCAGCAGTGGGGTCCTCCTTGGTCTCCTACCATAGCATCCCTTTTCATTCAGATGGCGACTTATAGTGCGAGCTGACACATTAGTACCCTGTGCCTGAAGGTCAGCTTAAATTTGTCTGGAAGTTGATTGAGGTTCTTTATCCACCATTTGAACAATCCTTTGTTGCAATCTTTGATCCATTTTTCTCTTTCGTTAAAATCCAGGTAGATTAGCTACAGTGCTTGACAATGTTGCGCACAGTGGACACAGGAACATTAAGATCTCTGGAGATGGACTTGTAACCATGCTTTTCCACAATTTTTGTTCTCAAATCCTCAGACAATTCTTTGCTGCTCTTTCTCTTCTCCATGCTCAGTGTGGCACACAGAGACACACAACAGAAAGGTTGAGTAAATATTTCACCATTTTAACTGGTTGCTGGTGTGATTTTTATATTGTCAGCACCTGTTAATTAATACAGGTGAGTTTAATTACAAATTACAGGAGCATCACAAAATTGCAATGCAATTATTTCTTACAATTTTGAGAAGGTGGTACATTATCTGACAGAAATGAAAGGGGTGCCGATATTTTTGGCCATGACTATAAACAGTATCTCACAAAAGTGAGTACTCCCCTCATATTTTTGTAAATATTTTATTATATCTTTTCATGTGACAACACTGAAGAAATGACACTTTGCTACAATGTAAAGTGTACAGCCTGAATAATAGTGTAAATTTGCTGTCCCCTCAAAATAACTCAACACACAACCATTAATGTCTAAACCATTGGCAACAAAAATTGAGTACACCCCTAAGTGGAAATGTCCAAATTGGGCCCAATTAGCCATTTTCCCTCCCCAGTGTAATTTGACTTGTTAATGTTACAAGGTCTCAGGTGTGAATGGGGAGCAGGTGTGTTAAATTTGGTGCTATCACTCTCACACTCTCTCATACTGGTCACTGAAAGTTCAACAATGCACCTCATGGCAAAGAACTCTCTGAGTATCTGAAACAAAGAATTGCTGCTCTACATAAAGATGGCCTAAGCTATAAGAAGGTTGCCAAGACCCTGAAACTAAGCTGCAGCACGGTGGGCAAGACCATACAGCGGTTTCACAGGAAAGGTTCCACTCAGAACAGGCCTCGCCATGGTCAAATAAAGAAGTTGAGTGCACGTGCTCAGAGTCATATCCAGAGGTTGTCTTTGGGAAATAGACTATGTGTGCTGCCAGCATTGCTGCATAGGCTGAAGGGGTGGGGGGGTCAGCCTGTCAGTGCTCAGACCATACGCCACACACTGCATCAAATTTGTCTGCATGGCTGTTGTCTGAGAAGAAAGCCTCTTCTAAAGATGATGCAGAAGAAAGCCTGCAAACAGTTTGCTAAAACAAGCAGACTATGGACATGGATTACTGGAACCATGTCCTGTGGTCCGATGAGACCGAGATAAACTTATTTGGTTCAGATGGTGTCAAGCGTGTGTGGCGGCAGCCAGGTGAGGAGTACAAAAACAAGTGTGTCTTGCCTACAGTCAAGCATGGTGGTGAGAGTGTCATGATTTGGGCCAACATGTACTGTGACATACTGAAGCAGACTTGGCCACAGGGAAGTATTCTAACATGATAATGACCCCAAACACACCTCCAAGATGACCACTGCCTTGCTAAAGAAGCTGAGGGTAAAGGTGATGGACTGGTCAAGCATGTCTCTAGACCTAAACCCTATTGAGCATCTGTGGGGCATCCACAAATGGAAGGTGGGGGAGTGCAAGGTCTCTAATATCCACCAGCTCTGTGATGTCATCATGGAGAAGTGGAAGAGGACTCCAGTGGCAACCTGTGAAGCTTTGGTGAACTGGATGCCCAAAAGGGTTAAGGCAGTGCTGGAAAATAATGGTGGCCACACAAAATATGGACACTTTGGGCCCAATTTCGACATTTCCACTTAGGGGTGTACTCACTTTTGTTGCCAACAGCTTAGACATTAATAGCTGTGTGTTGAGTTATTTTGAGGGGACAGCAAATTTACACTGTTATACAGGCTGTACAGTCACTACTTTACATTGTAGCAAAGTGTAATTTCTTCAGTGTTGTCACATGAAAAGATATAATAAAACATTTTAAAAAATGTGAGGGGTGTACTGACTTTTGTGAGATACTGTATATATATATATATATATATATATATATATATATATATATTTTTTTTTTTTTTTTCACAAAGTCTGCTGCTTATACTGAAGTATAATTACAAGCATTTCATAAGTGTCGAAAACGTATTGACAATTACATTAACTTATGCAATATTTTCAGTGTTGACCCTTCTTTTTAAAGACCTTTGCAATTCACCCTGGCATGCTGTCAATCAACTTCTGGCCCACATCCTGACCGATAGCAGCCCATTCTTGCATAATCAATGCTTTGAAGAATATGTGGGGGTTTTTTTGTTCACCCACCTATTGAGGATTGACTACAAGTTCTCAATGGGATCAAGGTCTGGGGAGATTCCTGGCCACGGACCCAACATTTCGATTTTTTGTTCCCCAAGCCACTTAGTTATCACTTTTGCCTTATGGCAAGGTGCTCAGACATGCTGGAAAAGGCATTGTTCATCACCAAACTGTTCTTGGATGGTTGGGTGAAGTTGCTCTTGGAGGATGTGTTTGTAACATTTTTTATTCATGGCTGTGCTCTTAGGCAAAATTCTGAGTGAGCTCACTCCCTTGGCTGAGAAGCAACCCCACACAGACCAAATTTGTTAAACAGTCTTGCTTTATTTCATTTCAATACTCAGCATGGTTTAAACAATAATCACACTGATCGACTACTTACAAAAAACTAGTGCAAACACTTCCAGTTACACATAAAATAAATAATTGTATAAAACGTTGGTGTGTAATAACATCTGTAAATATATAAAACTGCTGCTGAAAGTGTGCTCTAAACTTTTAGGCTTGTCCGCAGAAGCTTAACCACAAACAGCCTTGTTGCTTATAGTGCCAAACTGACAGAGTGTAATGGTGTCGGGGGGCAGAAACTGACGCGTTTCGCAACGCTATTGGTTGCTTCTTCTGTGTGATTATTGTTTGAAACACACTGAGTGTTGAAATGAAATAAAGCAAGACTGTTTAACAAATTTGGTCTGTTCAGCCAGCTAGCGCCCCCCCCCCCCCCTTTTCACCCCCCTTCCATCTTGTTTCATACAAGGGGATACGGGAGACATTTATTAGTTTAATACACAGATGAAAAGGCTGTCTGAAGGGGAAGCATATTTCTATGCTGGGAAACTTCTGAGCAGTAAGAAACTACGTTGGACATTGCTTTAGGCTATATAGAGCCTCCACACCAGTACCTTACCTCATACTGATCGAGGTTTCACCAAGTGAGTGCCCATTTGTGTATGATTGTCCGTTTATTTATGTTGCCATAACATACTGCACCCAGATCTGGCTTCTCTGTGCGCCTTTCCCTTCTTCTACCCACTTCAGATTTTACTGAAATCTCCTTTGGGACACTCGGTTACTTTTATGGATCAAGGCTGCAAGAGAATTGGATCTAACCCTTATCTATTATTATTATTATCATTTATTTGTATAGCGCCGCCAAATTCCGTAGCGCTGGGTACAATGATAGGGGTATACAATGACAAAGATTTGTGATACAATACAAAACATAACAAAACTAAACAAATCTAGCACAGGAGGAAGAGGGCCCTGCTCCGGAGAGTTCACAGTCTATAGGTTTAGGGTGCAGAGACATAAGGTTGGGGTAGCTTGTTACATCGGTTGTATTTGCAGCAGTGAGTCAGGCAGTTCATGCATTAGCTTGGTTCGGATGCGGGATGGAGGAGAGATGGTAAGCCTCTCTGAATAGGTGGGTTTTCAAGGATCTTCTGAAGCTATACAAGGTTGGAGACAGTCTGATGGAGCAGGGTAGAGAGTTCCAGAGGACAGGAGCAGCACGTGCGAATTCTTGGAGGCGGGAGTGGGATGTAGAGATAACAGGAGTGTAGAGACGTAGGTCAGAGGTTGATCGAAGAGGACGGGATGGGGAGTATTTCACGATGAGAGAGGAAATATAGTTTGGAGTTAGACTGTTGAGTGCTTTTTAGGTTAGGGCTAATACTTTAAATTGTATTCTGGAGTGTATGGGGAGCCAGTGTAGAGACTGGCAGAGCGGAGTAGCTGATGTAGATCGTCGACTTAGGTGGATGAGTCTAGCAGAACCATTCATAATAGATTGGAGGGAGGAGAGGCAGTGTTTTGGAAGGCCATTTAAGAGTAGATTGCAATAATCAATGTGTGAGAGGATGAGGGAATGAATAAGTATTTTTGTAGTTTTTTGAGTAAGGAAGGGACAAATTCTGGAAATGTTGCGTAGGTGTGAACGGCAGGATTTGGTAAGCGTTTGTATATGTGGGTTGGATGTGAGTTCTGAGTCTAGTGTGACCCCAAGGCAGCGGACCTGGGGTGAGGTGTTGAGAATAGAGTCTCCAACCATCAGAGAAATGTCAGGTGTCGGATGTCTCTAAGAGGGGGGAATAAGAAGCAGCTCAGTTTTGGACAGATTGAGTTGGAGGTAGTGTGAAGACATCCAAGAGAAAATTGCAGAGAGGCAGTCAGAAATATGGTTGAGTAAAGAGGGAGAGATATCAGGAGAGGAAAGATAGATTTGGGTATCATCAGCATATAGGTGGTACTGGAATCCAAAGGAGGCTATAAGTTTTCCAAGGCAGGATGTATAAAGAGAGAAAAGCAAGGGACCCAAGACAGAGCCTTGGGGTACTCCAACTGAGAGAGGCATAGGATCACAAGATATGTTGTTAAAGGAAACTGAAAACGAGCGGTTTGAAAGATATGATGCAAACCAGGAAAGCGCTGTGTCTCGGATGCCAAAGGAATGTAGTATTTTTAGGAGGAGAGGATGGTCAACTGTGTCAAAAGCTGCGGACAGGTCAAGAAGAATTAGTAAGGAGTAATGGCCTTTTGCTTTGGCTGATAACAGGTCATTTGTTACTTTAGCAAGAGCGGTTTCTGTTGAGTGTTTAGGGCGGAAACCAGATTGTAGTGAATCAAGTAAGGAGTTAGTTGTGAGAAATTGAGTTAGCCGATTATAGACTAGTCGTTCCAATAATTTTGAAGCAAAGGGAAGTAAGGAGACCGGTCGATAGTTAGAAGGCGTGGAGGGGTCAAACGAGGGCTTTTTTAGGATTGGTATGATTGACGCATGCTTGAATGTGTTAGGAAATGTGCCAGCAGTGAGGGATTGGTTAAAGAGATGAGTTAGGGTAGGGGTTAGTGAAGCAGAGAGAAAGATTGACTTCCTATACTGTTTTATTTAACTGTATTACAATAGAGAGGAGGACAGGAGAGGAGGACAGTGTAAGTCCAAGTGCATTGGAGCCTTTTGCAGTTAGAGGAAAAAACTTATGTATGCAATGTATTTACTGTAAAAATTTCACATTTCAATGTGTATGCATGTCTGTGTTTTCTGTGGATGTCTCTGTGAGGGTGTGTGCGTATGTCTTTGTGCATTTTCTGTGGGTGTCTCTGTGAGGGTGTGTGTGTATGTATTTGTGAGTTTTCTGTGGATGTCTCTGTGAGGGTGTGTGCATATGTCTTTGTGCATTTTTTGTGGATGTCTCTGTGAGGGCATGTGTGTATTTCTGTGTGCATTTTCTGTGGGTGTCTATGTGAGGGTGTATGTATGTATTTGTGTATTTTCTGTGGGTGTCTCTGTGAGGGTGAGTGTGTATGTATGTATTTGTGTATTTTCTGTGGATGCCTCTGTGAGGATGGGTGTGTATGTCTTTGTGTGCTTTCAGTGGATATCTCTGTGAGGGTATGTGCATATGTCTTTGTGCATTTTTCTGGGGGTGTCTCTGTGGGGGGGTGTGCGTGGGGGTGTATGTATGTATGTCTGTTTTCTGTGAATGTCTCTGTGAGGGAGTGTGCATTTTTCTGTGTGTATTCTGTGGATATCTCTGTAAGGGTGTGTGGATATGTCTGTGTGTTTTCTGTAGGTTTCTCTGTGATAGGGTCTGCATATGATAGTGTGTGCATGTCTCTGTGTATTTTCTGTGGGTGTCTCTGTGAGGGTGTGTGCATATGTCTGTGTGTTTTCTGTGGATGTCTCAGTGAGGGTGTGTATGTATGTATGTCTTTGTGTGTTATATGTGGGTGTATGTGTGTGTGTGTGTATGTCTTTGTGTGTTTTCTGTAGATGTCTCAGTGAGGGTGTGTGTATGTATGTCTTTGTGTGTTTTCTGTGGGTGTATGTGTGTGTGTGTGTATGTCTTTGTGTGTTTTCTGTAGATGTCACAGTGAGGGTGTGTGTATGTATGTCTTTGTGTGTTTTCTGTGGGTGTCTGTGAGTGTGTATTTATTTGTGTGTTTTCTGAGGCTGTCTCTGTGGGTGTTCCCTTGGGTTTATGTACAAGTTTGTGTTATAGTATGTGTGTGTCCATTGTCTGTTCTTTTTTAGGACATTTTGACCTTATTACTGATTATTCACATCTTTCTACACACTTTGAGACCAATGAGACCTTTCCGGAAGTCACCAATCCACCACTTAACCTTTAAATGAATGTTTAGGCAGTTCAGGGTCCTTGCTTTCAGCCACTGCATGCTGTTGTCATCATATTGTTGGCATCTTCCTTGACAAAAATAATCAAAACTCCAGATTTTGTCTTGTAAATCTCCATTTTTTTTATAAAACTGTAGTATACCTCATTACTTGTCAGGTCAATGTAAACAAGTGCTGAGTGTCTGTGTGGGTGTCTGAGTGTGTCTGCTAGAGTGTCTACATGTAAATCCTTATGTGTGAGTGTGTGTTTCAGTATCTGAGTGTATCTGTGTGTTTCTGTGTTTGTGTGTTACTACCTTTACATTTCCAAGTTTGAGTACACTTAAAGGGACATGAAACCCAATTTTTTTCTTTTGTGATTTAGAAAGAGCATGTCATTTTAAACAACTTTCTAATTTACTTCCATTATCTCATATGCTTCATTCTCTTGATATCACTTGCTGAAAAGCATATCTAGATATGCTCAGTAGCTGCTGATTGGTTGCTGCACATAGAGGCCTTGTGTGATTGGCTCACACATGTGCATTGCTATTTCTTCCACAAAGGATATCTAAAGAACTGAGCAAATTAGATAATAGACGTCAATTGGAAAGTTGTTTAAAATTACATGCCCTATCTGAGTCATGAAAGTTTAATTTTGACTAGACTGTCCCTTTAAGAATAAAGTGCATATACGTTTTAGTCACTTGGTCAAAAATTGCACGTGTCAAAGGGGGCCATGATCAATGGTTAAGTAAGGGGCCCCAAAATTTCTAGTTGCGGCCCTGTATAAGGGTTATTATTTCTGTCTTAATCACTGTTGTAAGATACGCTCATTTTAAGATATGCACATTTGAAAAATCAAGTTTAGAATGGAAAAGCAAAGTAAACATATATATTTGTGTAGCATCAATATATAAGGGTGACTCTGGTAAATTTCATAGTGTATGTCAGTATTTTTCAACTCCGGCCCTCAGGGCACAAAACGGGCCAGAATTTCATCATATCTGAACTAGACCAAAGGTTGAAATAATCAGCTGATGGGTTAGAGCTCTAGTTCAGATATTATAATAATCTGGCTGATTGGTGTGCCTTGAGGACTCGAGTGGAAAAACACCAGTCTATGTTACAAATATTCAGATTGTCCCTTTAACCTATATTTGATTAATACAATTATTAAATATTATTATCTATTGATTGTGATCTAGCACCATGTTAGAATATACTACTATTGTCAGCTGCAGTAATCACTTCAGTCAGAAGCCATGTACTAAAAGTGTATTGAGTCACCTTAAAGGGACACTAAAATCAAAACATTTTTCTCAATTAAAATAGAGCATGTGATTTTAAACAACTTTCCAATTTTCTGATTATTTAATTTGCTCTATTATCTAGGTATACTGTGTTGAAAGCATACTTAAATAGGCCTAGGGGCAGCAATGCACTACTGGAAGCAAGCTGGTGATTAGTGGCTGCACATATATGCCTCTTTTCATTGGCCCACCCCAATGTGTTCAGCTAGCTCCCAGCTGTTGTTTCTTCAGCAAAGCATACCAAGAGAATGAAGCAAATTTGATAATAGAAGTAAACTGCAAAGTTTTTCTATCTGGATCCTGAAAGAAAAATTGTGTTTCATGTCCCTTGAAATGTGCATAATAAATAATTATATTAGGCAAAGTTAAAATCAAATCAAGGTACATTTTCAGACCTTTATGCAATCTATGGCATACAATAGAGGAGAAATTATAAAAACTACAATTTGCAGCTGATTTGAGTATTTCATTACATATCATTGTATTTTAGCAGTTTGTATGTTCTAGTTTTCCGTCTTGAACAGTTTGGTACCCTTTAAAGATTGTGAAAATTATAATAATTTCACTTACATAAATAATACTAATAATGCTAATTGTAAAAACAACAAATGCATGTTTATAATTGAGTTCTTAAAATATACTTCAATAGCAAGTACATATCACTTGATTATCTGAATAATGCATTTAGAAAAAGGTTCTTGCAACATCTTTTCAAAGAAAAAAAAGCAGAGAAAACCATTACGCACAGCTGGAGTTCATGTCGGGTTCTCAGAAAAGCTCAGCACGGTTACATCTCTTATTAAATTACAGTATATGAAATTCTTTTTTTTTTTTTGCAGAAATATGCAGGGAAATAACGGAAGTAGTAGTTTGGCATATATGAAAGTACATTTTGCTCTAGTCTCCTAAAATAAATCCTTTAATGTTAATAACAGTAAAGTGACTTCCGGTGGGCGGCGCACAAAGATGGCACCAATGTACTGAAATTCTGATACATCTTGTGAGTAAAAAGCCTTATTGCTGCCAGAATCCACTGCCATCCACGCCTCTCTTGACAACTTTGTGTCAGAGAATCATAGTGGATAGAGAAACAACCAACCTCTCTCCCACGGAAGGCATTTTAAAAGATATTAAAGAGACACAGTCCAAGATGGACTCTATAACTAAAGAACTGACTGCCATATTCTTAGATAAACTTATGAAGTCTTATCTAACACTTCATGAAGCGGTCCGGTCTGTTCAAAAACTTTTCTCACTAATAGCTATCGCCTCTGTATCCGTTAAGGTGGCTCATCAGTTTCTACATTCACCACGCTACTATTCTCCCGGGGACACTGAGAGTTCTAGTTGCACTCAGTCTGAACATAGCACGGCTCCGCTTTGTGGTCCCTGTATCCCTTCTCAGCTGGATGACAGCCCTCGTGGCAGACTGTTATCAGCATTGAAAGAGAACACCACTGTAACTCAGCTATACATCGCCTCTCAGTATATCCCAATACAGGCAGCAGTTTGGACCCCGAGACAGCCAAAGCTATGGCAGGATTCATACTGTATACACGGGGAACAAAATCCGGAGTGGCAAATTCCTTCACTATCTATAAGGCACAGTATGACGGTGCGCTTGTGGAAACTGAGGAACATGGCGGCACTAAACCTTGCTTGGTGTCTCACTGACTCTTGGAAACTATGGGATGGCCTTTGCTAGGTTGAAGCCTCGGACTAATAGACAAGTTGGATCCGCCAAAAGTTGGAGTGGGATAATAGTGTACAGCAGGTGAACAAACTAGTTCAGATTAGTATATCCCTAGTTGTGCAACGCAAAACTTTCAAATTCATATTGTCTTTAATTAGTTTATAAGTAAATGTATTTGTTTGTGCTTTTATTCCCTGACCTCTTGGTTATCTGATATTAGAGACATAGAGGCCCATTTGTCAAGCTCCGAATGGAGCTTGAGGGCCCGTGTTTCTGGCGAGTCTTAAGACTCGCCAGAAACAGCAGTTATGAAGCAGCGATCTAAAGACCGCTGCTACATAACCCTGTCCACCTGCTCTGATGAGGCGGACAGACATTGCCGGAATTCAACCCGATCGAGTAGATTGACACCCCCTGATGGCAGCCGATTGGCCGCGAGTCTGCAGAGGATGGCGGTGCACCAGCAGCTCACAAGAGATGCTGGTTCAATGCTGAATACGGAGAGCGTATTGCTCTCCAAATTCAGCGATGTCTGTCGGATCTGATCAGCACTGTTGAATCAGGTCCGACAGACATTTGATAAATAGGCCTCTTCCTGTGTATCTGCCATGGATGCTTTGATCGAGATCACTGCTCTGCCGCCCACATGCAACAGATAACAACAGTGCAAACATAATCTACTTGACTGTGCTCCATCTTGTTCTATTAAGAACAAATATATGTTTAAATCCTACACACTATTAAGAATATAACCAGAGGTACATATCCTTGCATACCTATCTTATCAACTACTCATATGTTGTGCCTGAGGTTTCAATTGCTCCTATTGCTGACTCCCCTGCTCTGGTCTACCCTGCATAGATTTAATAGAGGAACCTATAATATAGTTTAATAACTGCAAGAATATATATTACAGGAGTTCCATTAAGATTGGGAGCCTACGGCTTTCACAAGATGCAGTTTTTTGTTCCCTCTCCACCCTGAGACAAAGGATGCATACTCATTTTATTCTGTCTAAGAACCTAGATTGCAGAAATTATTTTCCTTATACTGATATTTACTTAGTTGTGGGTTTATTGTTTTAGTATTTTTAAAATGTTATTTTGCTAGTACTTATCCTCCTGAAGCAAGAGTAATTCTTTTTAAGCATCTAATGTAAGCAGTATTTTGACATGCCACGTGTTATGCCACCTATTGTAGTAGAAGGTGTTTGCTTGCTCACTACACCTACAGTTTTACCTCAGAGGAGACAATCATTTAACCACCAAAGATATAACCTGCAAACTACACCCCTACCACACCAGTTAAACTTACTAATACCTCCAACTTTGCACATTACTAGCCCTTAGAATAATTCAACCATACCTACTATAAGATTGATATAACACTGATGTCTCCTTTTAATTACCCTCCCTTCATTTTATTGTAAACCCTAGCAAACCACCCCTTGATATATCACAGTGCACTTAGATAGGAAAAACCCCTTACTGCAATATTCCCAAAGCTAAATACACCACACTATAACCTGGAATACATGTATGCACACAGTACCCCTACAGGACTCACCTTACCCCTTTAAATCATGTTTACTAATACATGTCCTCATTTACAAAAGACCAAATTGTGTTAAGTCTTCACATATCTACATATCTTATAAGCCAAACTGAATAAGGGTATACTAGCCTTCCACCCAATGGTGGGGAGATAAGTGGTATCACTGAAGTACCCCACAAGAACTAGTCCTCAGCCAATACTTTTGCAACATATTCATATAGGAGGCCTGCAAAAACTCTTAGGATTATTTCTGGAGTTTTGGGGATAATATACAGGCATCGTATGTAATATGCATAGGATATCCTAACAATCTACCATCGTGTGTATCTAATTGATTACTCTAGTTTCCACTTTGCAGACCATACTGTATCTCAATCTGATTAATACTCTCACAGTATTGTAACTCAACATGAACCTAAAGCTCTAAATAAGTGGATGTTTTCCACATTTGCTTCACAGGGTGATATATACTCCAAATAGGAGAAGGTACTAGCTTTAGTTTGTTTTAGTTTATAATTGTTTAGTTTTGTTATGTTTTAAAATGTTAAAACCCCAGCAATGTGTACAAATATTCTACAAATGGAAATTACTGGACTTATAGTAGTACTTTGAAGAATCTACACCAGCATCATTTACCTAGCGTTAATACCGCCCTAATTGTGTCTATTATATACCTCTTAGCATGCTATATTATGTTCTGCCCTGCGTGGCGCAAAGACAAGCAATTTGTATGACTGTACACATTGTTGGATATAAATGAAAGTTTAAAAAAAAAAACAAATACAGTAAAGTTTCAAGTGACCTAGAAGTTGCATGAAAGGGATTGTAGTGGTTCATTCAGAAATAAAACGCAAACCTGCATTAGAGCAAATGACGCCTTGTGAATTCTTGCACATTTCATTGCTTTGCTTCCGGGTCAGGTCACACGAACTTGGAAATTGACAAGATTCCCCGAACCAGCCTGCATCACATTTACATTTTCCACAGTCGCAACTCCCGTGTCCTAGAGAGTTAAACAAACACGTTTTTTATAGTGTCCTGTCAGTATTTCTCATTACAAACATAATGTACCAAATTACTTTCAACAGAAGTAACAATGATGCCATTGTTCACGTTAAAAAAATAACATCCATTGTCTAAGTAAATCAGTAACCATTGTTGTCTTATAATTTACATTGTCTTATTTCTTCAATACAGATATCATTCACAATTTTTCTATCAAAAATTCTTCAGAGCATGTTTAAACCCTTTTTGTCCAGGGGACTGGGTGACTGTTACAAACCAGGTGAAAGGAACCCCCCCCCCAATAATTTATTACACATTTCTTAAGACATGGCTCCTCTATGCTTATTGAAATCTTATTGATATAATGTGGAAAAATGTAAAAAATAAAAATTGAAAGGGCAAAAGAATTTATTCTTAATTTTTAACCACTAGTTTTATTAAATATAAATTCTTAAACACAATAAATAAAATGTCTGGATTTTCTATGAACCTGTAACTTAAAGGGACATTGCACTGTAAAATGTTCTACCCTTTAATGTATTCCTACTAATTAATGTTACTTGAGTGTATTACATTGTTAAGAAATAGCTCCTTTACCTTTATTTCAACATTTGACATGCCTGATTTTGCCTTTTGAAATTGGTATCTATACAGAAATTATTGAATGTAGAAAAGCTATGTAAACAAGAGACAGCAGCAGAAATCAACCTCATAATGTTGGTGAGAGAGACAACAGTACATTTGAAGAGATGTTACTGCTGTAGTTTTGAATACACTGAACCCCTTAAAGTGCATTAACATTTTTTAGTTTTTCTAACATCACCTCACATCATTAAATAACCTATAAAGGACCAGATTATGAGTGGAGTTCTAAATGTTACGCACAAGCGAACTAGGGTTTATTACAAGTTGAAAGTAAATGCGATCGCTTGAGCGCAATTGAAGCTAACATTGGTTGGGATAGCGCGTCCTCAGAACTCTGGTTAACTGTAGCAATACAAAGAAGTGACAGCATCTGGCAAACAAAAGAGAGGCGCGTCATGTGTTTATCAGTAGATCATAACAAGTGGTCATAGAAAAAGCATTGATGAATGGTTACTCACATTTCAATAAAGCACCCTTTTGTGCTTGTGGGTGCAGGCTGACAGATTATATGGTGTGTTAGCTCACCAAATCCGGACCCCTGCAAACAATCCGCTGCCAGAGTAAAAATCAAAAAGGTGCGCCAAACAAAATTGTAGCGGGAGAGAACGTTAACCCCTTCCTCCGATTGCAACATCCCAACTTAGAGTACTGAATATTTGAGCAATCATGAATTGCCACAATTTCCAAAGGACTCATGAAGTCTGCATTCATCCTACTTCTTTGCAGAACTGTGAACAATTTACATTGCATTCCCCTAATATGCTGCGTACAGTAACCTAGGAGTTCATACTGAAATGGAGGGTACATATGGGGATAAAGTAAGGCTTGCAATATGCATATGCTAGATGTGGCTATAAGAAACACTGACCTTTGTACTGCTGATAGCCTGCGGGTCATGTGGGAAAAATAGCATGTCTACTCCACTGATCTTATCCAACTGTGAATCCTGAGAATGCAGTGGAAGCCCATACAATGTTGTAACTAACAGTAAGGATATACTTAGTGAGTACATCTGCCAGGCCAAGTAAGAGGAGGCTAAGAGAACTTCCCAGCGACACCCATGACAGGCTGTGACCACAACTCCAGAGAGAAGATTTACATTACACAGCCAGTACTCTCCTAAATCCCTCTATTCCAAGAACTATCTATTGAGAAAGATGTGGGATTAATATCCCTGGAAATATTAAAAAAAACACCTGTATCCATCCTTGACAAACAAAGAATTACTGGGAGAGACAGGAAGTGGAAGAGATACTTAAAGGGACACTGAACCCAAATGTTTTCTTTCATGATTCAGATAGAGCATGTAATTGTAAGCAACTTTCTAATTTACTTCTATTATCAAATTTTCTTAATTCTCTTGCAATCTTTATTTGTAAAGAAGGCATCTCAGCTAAGGAGCCAGCAAATTGTGGGTTCAGACCATGGACAGCACTTGTTTAAAGGTGCTGTCCAATCAGCAAGGACAACCCAGGTTGTTCACCTAAAATGGGCCAGCATCTAAACTTACATTCTTGCTTTTCAAATAAACATAACAAGAAAATGAAGACAATTTGATAATAGGAGTAAATTAGAAAGTTACTTAAAATTGAATGCTCTATCTGAATCACAAAATAATTTGTTTTGGCTACAGTGTCCCTTTAAAGCTTTGTTGTGGGGTGTCTTTGCCTCCTCCTGGTGGACAGGAAGTGAATTCCCACAAAAGTCTTACCACCTAGAATGAAACGGTATTTCCAAAATAAAACAACCAAAAAACCCAACTAATTTACATTTAATGTGTATTAGTGAGATACTTTATTTTAATACAGTGTACGTCGGCCGTGGAGCACATGGCCTCAAATTCACATACTAAACATTTTACTTTGAAATAGCCAATAAGAGAGACTTTTTTTATTTACTGAATAAACCCTCCATATCAAAATTGGTTCAGACCCTTAAAAAATGTTTACCCAAAATATTTTAGAAGGTATGAAGGGTCTTAATACATCCTTCTTAAAAAAGACAGGGAATTCAGCACTCTTTTCAAAATGTATTTATTATCAAAAAATAATAACCCCTATCATCTAAACACAATAAGAACATTGATTTACTAGACATAAAACTGTCAAAACAACCCCATATGTGATAGCCACGAAACAATGCAAAATATAATTAAAAAAAATATAATCTGGAGACCTGCAACACCACAACTAGAGGGTGATCCAACCAGGTTTCAGGTGGTTATCTGTCATCATAGAGCCAATATAGGATTTATGCAGTCACCATATAAGGTATAGATAAAAACTTTATAAATAAATAATTAGTGGAATGTGGCTACACTAAGCTATAGCATAGAAATCAATGAAACACGACAAAAGCAGCTGAAGCACATTTGAACATAGTCCAGAATATTCCAGTTATTGAGTCATAGAGATATCAATGAGATTTAAGGGACATGAAACCCAGAATTGCTCTTTCATAATTCAATAGAACATATATTTGTAAACAACTTTCCTATTTACTTCTATTATCAAGTTAGCTTCATTCTCTTGGTATCCTTTCTTGAAGGAGCATCAATGCACTAGTGGGAGATAGTTGAAAATATTGGTAAGCCACTCACAAGAGGCAAATATGTGCAACCACCAATCAGCAGCTTGAGTCTGCCTCCTGAGCCTACCTAGGTATGCTTTTCAACAAAGTATATTAAGATTACAAAGCAAATTTGATAAAATAAGTAAATTGGAAAGAAATTGTATGCTCTACCTTAATCATGAAAGATAAAGTTTGGGTTTCATGTTCCTTTAATAGCCAGGCATACATTAGTAAGTACAATTCCATGTTCAACCGGTCGGTTCACTGTTCATAACACATTAATCAATATTAAAATCCATATTCTTACTGTATGTGTGCTATCGTATCCATGTGTAATAAATTCTGCAAGAGAATGGCAATTTCAATCACACATATATGGCTTCCAAGACAGCACAAACAACATACAGAGCCATCCAATGCTGGAGTGTTCTTTTCACCAACTGAAAATCAACAAGAAACAAAACCAAAGGAATAACACAGGACTCACATACGACCTCCACTAAGCAGCTTCCTGGAGTCTGGACAACATTCATCTCAGTTTGCAACCAAGTATAAGTCTACTTATAGCTCAAAAACATAAGAGTGTTACACTTGACACTTCCACATACATATATACATACATACACACACACATACACATACATACACACATACATACACACACACATACATACACACACAAACATACATACATACATACACACATATATACACACACATACATGCACACATACATACACATACACACATACATACACACACACACACACACACATACACACACAAACATACACACACACATACATACACACATACATACACACATACATACACACATACATACACACACATACATGCACACATACATACACATACATACATACACATACATACACACATACCTACATACACACACACATACACATACATACACACATACACACACACATACACACATACATACATACACACATACATACACACACATACACATACATACACACATACATACACACACACACACATACACACACAAACATACACACACACATACATACACACATACATACACATACACACATACACATACATGCATACACATACATACACACATACCTACATACACACACACATACACATACATACACACACATACACACACACATACACACATACATACATACACACATACATACACACACACATACACATACACACATACATACACCCATACATACACACATACATACATACATACATACATATACACACATACATACACACATACACATACATACACATACATACACACACATACATACACACATACATACATATACATACATACACACACACATACATACACACATACATACATACATATACACACATACATACACACATACATACACACATACACATACATACACATACATACACACATACACACACATACATACACACATACATACATATACATACATACACACACACATACATACACACATACGTATATACATACATACACACATACATATACACATGCATACATACACATACATACTACACATATACACATGCATACATACACATACATACTTATATACATACATACATACATACACACAATTTTACTTTAAAAACTTTAGCTTTTCAAGCCAGATTTCTGTGTACAAAGCATATGTAAAAACTACTTTAACTGTGAAATTATTGTTTTTGATACTTTATAATAATTATTATAATTATTAAAAGTAAAATAGCAATGATAATATTAGAATGATATAACTAATTACTAGTATTACTATAAACAAAAAGCCTAGAGAGCAATTAAAAAGTGTTAGAATGTATGTTGATTATCATTATTTCTGTATGCATACCCTGGGAATAGATGTATGTACATTTTGTAATTGTATAAGACTATACATTAAACCTTCAGTACAGTTAAAAAAAAAAATGAAAGACTCCAAGACAAAACAAAACAATTTCAGACTTCAGCTCCTTAGGAAGTGCTCCTTAGACAGATAATCTCATATGCTTATATCCTCATTATAGCATGACAATCACTCACACAGATAACAGTTATACCAGTTGTAACCCCCAACTTGTATATTTTGTGCATAGCCTGCAAACATTAAAGGAACATGAAACCCACATTTTTTCTTTCATGATTTAGAAAGAGTATGCAATTTCAAACAACTTTCTAATTTACTTTGATTATCTAATTTGCTTCATTCTCTTGATATCCTATGCTGAAAAGCATATCTAGATAGGCTCAGTAGCTACTGATTGGTGGCTGCACATAAATACCTTGTGCGATTGGCTCACCCATTTGCATTGACATTTATTCAATAAAAGATATCTAAAGAATAAAGCAAATTAGATAATAGAACTAAATTAGGATGTTGTTTAAAATTGTATTCTCTACCCGAATCATGAAAGAAACATTATGGGTTTAGTGTCCCTTTAACAAGGGTAGTAATAACTGTCAGGATTGGAATCAGTCCTGAAGTAGACCCAAAAGGCTAGAGTGAAGTGAATATCACACACTAGCACACTGAATATATTCCAGGACCAGGGCCGTCTTTAATTTGACTGGATCCTGGGCAAAAAATTTCTTGCCCCCCCACCCCATGCAATTTCTCTCTCCAGCTCAACATCCCAAAAAACAAATAAATCAATTTATTTTATAATTGTTTTCAAAATTATTAGCCCAGCAGTGGATCATCACTGCTGGGCTAATCATTTAAAAAAAAAATGAAATAAATTGCAATATGTGAAACTGGACCTAAGCAGTATTAATAAGCAAATAAATATATAAATTCCTCCACTTTGGATTCATTTAATATTCTTTTGAATGTGATTCTGGTGTGAGTTTAGCTGGTTAAAGAGATTTAGGGCAGCCAACAGGAGCAAAGCAAGTTAAAGACTGAGGAGGAAGCATGGAGGTGCAGACAAATATAAGTTTACTGACTGAAACAGCAGAACTACTGTGGGAAGCTGTAAAATCTGAGACAGAGAGAAAACAAAAACTATAAAAATAAACCTTACGGAGGGGGCGTGTCTGAGCAGCGAACAAGAATGGCTGCATATACTGGAGCTCCGGGAGATTTCTAGGATATAACTTGGATTATTTCCACTAAGCGGCTTCAATCACACCACAGAAACTAAGCAATCCCACTCATGAAGTTGTTATATACATCAAATTTGAATTTGCCGCATGTATGACCCCAGAGACCCGGTCCGGATCAAAGCACTAAATGACGGCCTACCAACTTGTCTATATCGCTCACTCCTAGCTTATGAATACACCCGGTGCACTGCTGATACTGCTAACACCCTAGATATTCATAAATTACAAACATGGAGGAAACCAGCTTCATCATATATCGGCTGTTACTGGATCTTGACCAGAAGATGGACAGGCACTTCGATAGCTTGGTGGCTATTTTAAATGAGGGCCACATGGAGTCAGCCATCTTAAATCCTGAGATATCTACTGAAGATTATAGCTCTAAGGAGACCGTTCAAGCTAAACCGTCCATGAGAGGAGACAATCCTACCTCCACACTAAGAAGCACCGCAATCAGCCCTAGTCCTTTACTCTCAGCCCCTGCCGTGGGAGATGCGGCCGGCACCCGGCCGGGAGGAGGAGTAGCTGGACATACATCAAACGCGGGCATTAAATATGAGGGTATGGAGTACAGCTCACACACAGCGCTTCCGAGTACTACGGGATACAGGAGTAGCCTACCATACTCTTCCTACCCCTCACTTCAACCTCTCTCCGTTACCCTTCACAGGCCTTTTAGCTTCAAGCGGTGCAGTGTGATGGCGATACGGAGATATAATGCAGAGCAATTTGTGAGTTCTTTCGACATAGTCTTACAGAAGGTAACCGGTCTAGCCACAACAACCTTTGTATGCCTATTGGGTGTTTCTACATTTCCTAATGTCCCACATCAAGGGTCTGATCATCCTTGGCGTCAGACCCCCATCTGCTCCAGAAGAGGAGTCGGCTAGATACCTTAGGGTTTTTATTTCTCTTAGAGAGGCGCCGTAGCCACAAAAGTCAGCCTACATACAGACTAGCCACTCTTACATGCTGAACTTCCTACTTTGGACTCGCTGTTGGGATCCTTGCTTATTACTCCTATATTTTGTGACACTGGCTACATGGAGCTGGCCTCAAGAACAGATAAGTTCAGGACAAGGACAGTGCCCTGAAGGGTTCATCCTATTTTATTCAGAGCCTCTGGTAACTTACACTGCAGATGCTATTAAAATAATATCCAACCTGACTGTATTAAGCAACATTCCTAACATCATCGTTGGGCATATCATAAGAACTACTAGAGATTTGTTAACCCCACTGTTACCATGTTTCATGTTACACTTTGTTTATGCTCTCTGAGTAAGGTGTTAAGGGTGATTTCTGGGAGGAGGGGAAAAGTTATTGCCGGTCTGTATATACTTGTGTATTAAGTTTCATAACATGTATCAGGGTATCTACAAGATTATGTTATACCTTATGATTGAGGAATTAAATAACCCCTAGTTTAGTGTATATATCTCATGACCTCCATTTTGCTTACTAATTATTAGCAACGCCACTATACCCCTGACTCTACGGAGAAACTTATACGTTGGCTCTGTTATACTTAACACCTCAATAGTCATTTGTTGTTATCTGTTTATCGCCTTTGACTGCCCACATACTCCTCAACAGCACTTAGGTTTAAATGACAGAGACGGTTTCCATAGGCATTTTTCTGTCCTGTAGGGTCAATTGTCCTATTAAACAATTGATACTTCTAACCTACAATATAGAACCTCTGGTACTTCCCATCCGGACGCCCACTATTAACCAGCGAGTTATGGGGTATATAGAGTCTATTGTTTTATTTTCCTAGGCGCAGTCAAATAGTATATGGGCTTAGAATGGGTAATCATTGTCTCTACCCTGCTATATAGAGGCTCCAGTATCCTCACTAATATTATCCCAGCTGATTGCATTCATATAATGCATTTAACTTAAGAAACTGGTCGAGGACACTGTTTGTTTATATATTACTTAGAGTGTTTCTTTAGGGCAAAAACAATCAGTGTCTCTAGAACTAATTATGCATTGAGTCTCTCTACTCAGAAGCTACAGCAAAAGGGTTACTACAGATTGCACAATATATATAAGTACTCTTTAGTTGGTTATAAGTGTATACCCTTATTTTTCAACATCACATCCACCTTAGCACACAATATAGTCTGGCTTTTCCGAGGGAATGTTGTACCTTACTTCACTTCATGTCTTTAATTTTGTGGGTAGGGTTATAGCACTTAACTATAGAGAGTTATAGTCTACAAAGGATTAGAAGTTACCAGGAGGGAACTTTTGCTATTTACTTAAATCTTCCAAAACATTTTGAATTTACGATCACTTCTTACCCCAGCTCCTCTCCCTTATCTGCACTCAGCAATAAAAGCCAAGACGCGCTAAGTGTACTCTCTTTACCATAACAACCCACAGTACACATATCCCTATGAACTAAACTTATAAGCTATCACATGTTATCCTAGACTCTAAATTTCCTTAGTGTTCAGGTACTTGATGTCAGTTTCATTTTGTGCTCTATCAACGACTGTATATATAGCCAATCCTTGGTTCAGTGGTTTATTATGTGGTCATGGAATGTGTGTGTCAATACTCTTAGGTATCCTTACTGTCTGTCAATTTTTATCTAGCTCCTGAGTACATTTTACATAATTACCGTATCCTTATATACTCTGTCTCTAAGATGGGGGAGACCTGAGAAAGCCATTAGATAATTTAGGAGAAAGCCTCATGGAAAATATTGCAAAATTGAGGGTCAAGTAACCACCCTACTATACGCTATATTGCCACTTAAGTTTTTTACTTTTAATTTTATTGCAACACGCCTCCCCCCCTTTTTCTCTTTTTAGCGGTGCTTATCCGCTGAATATCCCCCACCCCCTCATATCTTGAAGCTCATAAAAAAGCCGTTTATCTGTCCACCAGTTTTCCTCTATTTCCAGAGGCCGTATGGCCTGAGAGTCGGTTCCTAACTGGTCAGGCATTTTCGCTACATATCATAAAATCGAGGTTTCATTAGCCTACTTATTGTATATGTTACAATTTTTTGAATAACTTACGCAATTTTAATTGTACCTTTCATTTATGTTGTTAACAGGCAATTTCTGTCATATGTTTGCTCTGTAAAACCTCAATAAAAAATATATTAAAAAAAAATAAAAAATAAAATAAACCTTACATTAATGATAATCAGCATGACACTATACATCAGCCACAGCAGCACATGTCACTTCTTTGCTAGGAACAAGTTCCCTCTCACCCTGCACTAGACAATGCTGCATGGGAGGGGCGTGTGTGCACTCACTTATTCTTCCCACTGACACCTTTCTACAAAGCTCTGTTCCCTAACAAACTTCAGTTAGTTGATCTTAGGGCCACAGCAGAAAGAGCAGGGCTAAGGGGACCAGCAGACTGGATGCTGTCTGCCCAAGGCTGCATGGATACAGTGAGAGATGTGTCATACAGCCTCAAGACTGAAGAGAGCAGTGTATGAAGCTGTACAGATGCTCAAATTCTCATTTGCCTGCCACTCCAGCTTTCTGCTGCATGCGCCTACAGTCAGCCCTACCCAGAAACAATCCCCACCACCAGAGCAGTTACCTGGTACAGTGGTAACACCAGTAGGACCTTTTCTGATGCAGTGGGAATGGCTGGATACCGAGTTAGGGCTTTGCATTCAGTGCTGCACAGTGCACATCTAAAACAGCACATGGCAATAGCTTAGCATGTCACATGACACCAGCACGGTCTGGCACAGTTTAAAAAAAAAAAAAAAAGATATAAGCAGAGTACTTTTGACTGTGACAGTATTATGACTGAATGTGTGTGTTCCCCATGTCACATCAGCAGTCTGGTATGAACCATTAAAAAAAAAACAGAAACTGGGCCTTGGGCAGCTGCCCCTTTTGCCCTGTGTTAAAGACAGCCGTGTCCAGGACGTGACCCCCAGAGACAACTTGACACAGCTGAATGATGCTGAGCAGACAAAGTAGAGATTCACATACAGCAGAACTGAGGTAGACTTCAGCAGGCAGATCAGGCAGGCAGAGAGTAAACATGCCAGACAGGTATTCACAGACCGTTAGACAACAAAGGTGAACTTCAGCAGGCAGGTCTGACAGCCTGGCTAAGGTTTTGTAGATCAGACAACCAGAGGTTTAAGCAGGCTGTAGTATTCACAGGTAGATAAGGGGTTTTCCCAGCAGACAGGTCTGACAGGCAAATATTTTAAAGTTCAGGCAGGCAGAGGTTAAGCAGTTTAGGCAGTTTGTAGTACTCACAGGCAGTTAAGGAGTTACTCCAGCAGGCAGGTCTGACAGGCAAAGGTACAGAGGTCAGGCAGGCAGAGGTTAATCAGTTTAGGCAGGTTGTAGTACTCACAGGCAGTTAAGGGGTTCCTTCAGCAGGCAGGTCTGACAGGCAAAGGTACAGAGTTCAGTTAAGCAGAGGTTAATAAGTATGAAAAGCCGTGAGTAAAGTAGGAGCATGGACTTGATGGGAAGGTTCCCAAGACCGTTCAGAAATAGGGTACTCTGTGGGAACCTATTACAGACTACTGGTTTCAAAAAGGATACATTAAACACTGGGTATGCTTTTAGAAATAGATACCCAGTAGGCTGACGAAACATATTTGATGTACAATTCGAAATAGTCCAATAAAGCAAGGGCCTTGTTTGGCCGACAGTTGTTTGAGACAAAGGTATTTCCAGACATGATCTCCACAACGGTATGTGGTTGACAACCTGCGTTTGCGGTCCGCAAATAATTTATACAGATGAGGGGATTGCTTTAACACTCAATGAATCCAACCCCAATGACAACATAGGTTATTGGGACAACAATCTTCTGTTGGTTCTCTAGTGTCAGTGGGAAACAAGGAGACATTTCTAGGCTCATAGCCATTGGCAGCGTGAAATGGAGAGCTTTGCAATGAAGAGTTTAGCCGAGAGTTGTGAGGGGGGTGGGTTAGGCTGGGACAACTACACTACAGAAAATAATAATAAATACATTTAATTAAAAAAATCTATAAACTGGACACTGGAAGATAGATGCCAGTGCCTAAGATGGCAGACACCATTGCGAGAGGGGTTAGAGAGCTTTTTGGGAGGGATCAGGGAGGTGGAAGGTTACGGGGGGATCCTACACTGCAGAAAATTAATAAATTCATATAATTTATTTAAAAACAAAAACTAAAACAATACTGGCAGACTGTCTGCCAGTATCTAAGATGGTGGTCAGAAGTGTGAGTGTGAGAGAGGATAGAACTGTTTGGGAGGGATCAGGGAGGTGGGAAGTGTCAGGTGGTAGAGTAATACTATTCTACTTCCAGATAACTAAATTAACCTTTTCACTGCCAGGAATTTTTGAGGTGTGCAGTTGCAATTAGTGGCCTTACAATTGCCAGATAATAATTGTAAAGTCATGCATGTCTGCTATTTCTGAACAAAAGGGCCATATGAGAACCTTTTACAGCAATTTGTCTTATGACTGCAGTTGTTTTGTGTAAATAATTTCAGTGAGAAACTCAGAGTTTGTGAAAAACTTTTTTTTTAATATGATTGCATTTGGCAGTGAAACGGTGGCATGAAATATACCAAATTGGCACTAGATTATTACCTTGGGTTGTCTACTTAAAATAAATATATAGTTTTGATAAATAAATAAAAAAATGCTCTATTTCTGTTTAAATCGAGTGATAGCAAAAATGATAAAAAAAAATCTTCAGTTTTTTGGGCAAGTTTTTCACTGAAATTCACGGTAATGAAGATAAGTTACTCTTCATGTGCGTTAACCTGACACCACATTAGACCTGAAGCGCGTTAAGCATATTTTACATTCCAATGTTCTTCACATAAAAAATAATTATATATATATATATGATAATGTTAATGTAAAATATATATATATACCTATACAGCTATATGAATATATATACAGGTGTAGGTATATATAGAAATAGCTATTTAAAATAAACTTTTCCTTTATGTGAAGAACATTGTAATGTGAAATATTAAAGGAATACTAAACCCACATTTTTTCTTGTATGATTCAGATAGAGCATGCCATTTTAAACAACTTTCTAATTTACTCCTATTATCAATTTATCTTTGTTCTCTTGCAATCTTTATCTGAAAAAGCAGGAATGTAAGCTTAAGAGCCGGCCCATTTTTGATTCAGCATCTGAGTAGCACTTGCTGATTGGTAGCTAAATGTAGCCACCAATCAGCAAGTGCTACCCAAGTTCTGAACCAAAAATGGGCCGGCTCCTAATCTTACATTCCTGCTTTTTCAAATAAAGATAGCAAGAGAATGAAGATAATTTGATAATAGGAGTAAATTAGAAAGTTGCTTGAAATTGCATGCTCTATTTGAATCATGAAAGAAAAAAAAATAGTTTAGTATCCCTTTAATAACTGCTGTCGGGTTAGCACGCAAGCGATAAGTCATAGTTTTTTTTCTTCTGTTCTCACCATTGAAATCTAGGGGGACAATAAGTTAGCGCGGTCACAATATCTGAAGTCCTTTAGTTAGCACATGTCTGGTTTTGCTAGCGTACAAAATTTTTACTTTCAACTTGAAATACGTACTGTTACCGGTGTGCGCAAAATCTTTACTTCTAGTGTTATAGCTCAAGCGATAAATAGCGCGCCACTTGTAATCTGGCCCTCTGAATGGCATTTGTATAATGGAATGATGAGTATATTGGTCATGTTTAAACAATTATGTTTTTCAAACTTTACATTACATATATTATATATATATATATATATATATATTTTTTTTTTTTTAATTCATTAAGAAAACCTTGTTTTCCGGTTGTATCCAAAATCATGAGGAACAGTACAAGATATTAATTTCCTTAAGACAAAAGTGTCCATAACGTATCTTAATTTTAAAAATTGGATTTTAACACTTGTCACACTGTAAATCGTGAAACCGCTAAGTGACAAGGTTTTAAAGATAGTGCAAAGTAGCAAAAACCCACTGTACAGATAAAGATTTCAAAAGCCCACTATACAGGCCGCAATTTTCAGACCTCATTCTCACCGTACAGAATTGATTTCTCTTTGCCATTTTAGAGGGTTGCATTTGTAAACAAACAAGACTGAATGGCAAATACTTAACTACTAATCATGACAACACAATTGCCGAAACAAAACATTTCTAAAAATGATAATTCTGCACTGTACTTTACAAACCCCAAAATGTAAATATGAAATAAATAAAGACAAAGATATTAAGATATTAAGAGCCAGGTTGCTAAACACCATTTCTCGATGTTGCAACACTTGTGGTCACCAAAACCAGGAGCGCTAGAAGTTCATGCATGATACGGACAATTTTCCTACTAACTGCTCGGATCTATTCTGCTTTTCTCAAAACACTTGGATTGTGATCACTCAGAACTTAAAAAAACACCAATCAGGAGCTACAAAACTGGCAAAATTGGAAACTACTCCATATTTATAGTCAGCACCAGAGCAGCAATGCACTACTGGGACCTAGCTGAATACATCTGGTGAGCTAAAGGCATATCTGTGTAGCCACCAGTAACCAGCTAGCTCCCAGTAATGCATTGCTGCTCCAGAGCATATTTAGGTATGCTTTTCAGTGTAGGATTACAAGAGAACAAAGTAAATTTGATTGTAGCAGTAAATTAAAGTCTCTTAAAATGACTTGCTCTATCTATAAAATGTTCATATCCCTTTAACATGAAAAAGTAATACTTAAACATGTTTTGTTTTTTTACATTTAAAAGGTTACGTTTATTCTGATTTTGAAGGAACAGAAAGTGCATGTTTGTACATAGCTGGTTTTTGGGATAGAAACTGCCTTATAAGGAAAACCCTCACAACTCTTCTAATTTAGTGTGACAAAAGTATACATGTTTTTAAACGTCTTCTAATATTATACTACTTCTCATGATAATCATAATGAGGCCAACAGGTCTAACGTTTGTTTATTCTTTCTTAACCCTTTAAGGACACAGCTTTCAGTTTGCTCAATTGTTTTATGACGGAAAAATTCCGTCATATGTCCTTAAGAGGTTAAAGATACAAAAAGCTTTGCTCTATGTTTAGACAAGGGTATCCTTAAAATGAAATACAGTAATATTGCCCCCTGGAGGAAATAATCTGTCAGTTCCTCACACCTCAACCTTCCTTAACAAATGCACTGCTATATTAACGTATTTCTTTGTAAAGATGACTCATAAGCAGTTGATTTCAAATTATCCTTTGACAAAGCAAAATTGACTGTTAGAAAGAATTGTATGTTTCAGCTAAAAAGACCTCTAATCTCTGTTTTAACTTTACCTGTATTCCCCTTCTCTTTCTAAACCACACTAATTTAGAACCAGATTATAAGTGGAGCGCAAAGGTTTATGTGCGAGCGATAAAGGGTTTATACAGTTACACTCATAATATCACTATCTAATAACAATTATTAACCCCTTAGTGACCAGAGCACTTTTCCATTTTCTGACCGTTTGGGAAAGGGCTATTTTTACATTTCTGCAGTGTTTGTGTTTAGCTGTAATTTTCTTCTTACTCATTTACCGTACCCACACATATTATATATTGTTTTTCTTGCCATTAAATGGACTTTCTAAAGATACCATTATTTTCATCATATCTTATAATTTACTATAAAAAAATATAAAATATGATTAAAAAATGGAAAAAAACACACTTTTTCTAACTTTGACCCCCAAAATCTGTTACACATCTACAACTAGCATAAAATACCCATGCTAAATAGTTTCTAAATTTTGTCCTGACTTTAGAAATACCCAATGTTTACATGTTCTTTGCTTTTTTTTGCAAGTTATAGGGCAATAAATACAAGTAGCACTTTCCTATTTCCAAACCATTTTTTATTTTTTTAAATTAGCGATAGTTACATTGGGACACTGATATCTGTCAGGAATCCCTGAATAACCCTTCACATGTATATATTTTGTTTTAGTAGACAACCCAAAGTATTGATCTAGGCCCATTTTGATATATTTCATGCCACCATTTCACCACCAAATGCAATCAAATAAAACAATTGTTCATTTTTACACAAAAGTTTTCACAAACTTTAGGTTTCTCACTGAAATTATTTACAAACAGCTAGTGCAATTATGGCACAAGTGGTTGTAAAAGCTTCTCTGGGATCCTCTTTGTTCAGAAATAAGAGACTTATATGGCTTTGGCATTACTTTTTGGTAATTTGAAGGCCACTAAATGCTGCTGCGCACCACACGTGTATTATGCCCAGCAGTGAAGGGGTTAGTTAGGGAGCTTGTAGGGTTAATTTTACCTTTAGTGTAGTGTAGTAGACAACCCAAAGTATATATTTAATGCCACCATTTCACCGCCAAATGCAATCAAATATAAATAAACGCTAACTTTTTCACAATTTTAGGTTTCTCACTGAAATTATTTACAAACAGTTAGTGCAATCATGGCACAAATGGTTGTAAATACGTCTCTGGGAACCCCTTTGTTACAAAATAGCAGACATATATGGCTTTGGCGTTGCTTTTTGGTAATTAGAAGGCCGCTAAATGCCGCTGCTAATTGAGTAGCTTGTAGGGTTAATTTTAGCTTTAATGTAGAGATCAACCTCCCACCTGACACATCCCACCCCCTCATCCCTCCCAAACAGCTCTCTTCCCTCCCCAACCCCACAAAAGTGAAGGTCAATTTGGATGAATTAGTGCCTGGTTTTTAATAAACCTATTAAAAACAAGGGCACTTTAATTCATCAAAATTAACATTTTAATCCTTTTCTTCAAAAACTTACCTTTTAATCCTGAAAGTCGCTCCAGCGATTCCCCCAGCCGTCGGAAGCCTCTTCTTACGTCAGAAATAATGAATCCGGCTTCCTCCAATCGCGGCTTTCCCCCCGGGGGGATCATAGCCTGATGCAACGCCGTGATTGGAGGAAGGCAGATTCATCATTTTGGACCCGCAAAGAGGGCTTGTGATGGGCGGAGGAAGCGCTGCAGCGGCTGTCAGGAATAAAAAGTAAGTTTTTGAAGAAAAGGAGTGAAATGTCAATTTTGATTAATAAAAGTGCCCTTGTTTTTAATAGGATTATTAAAAGCCAGGCACTAATTCATCGAAATTGACCTTCACTTTAAGTACTGGCAGAAAGTCTGCCAGTACTAAAATAAAAAGCATTTTTTTTATATTGATTCTGCAGTGTTGGATCCCCCCTTAACCCTAACCTCCCTGATCCCCCATACAGCTTTCTAATCCTTCCTCCTCTAGCTACTTGCCAGTACCCAGTTTGCCCCCAAAAAAGTTATTTTCTATTTTTATATTAAAAATAAAGTATTTTCTGTAGTGTAGCTGCCCCCCCCCCCCAATACCCTACCCTCCCTCCACCCCAGATCCCTTGGCCAATTTTTTATTATTCCCCCCTCACTCTCCCTCTTTCATATCCATCCATAATTTTTTGATGTAAAAGTGGCTTTGATGTAAAAGTGACAATGATCGCTTCCAGCGCTTCAAACCCCAGAGGACGTGCCAGGCACATCCTTGGTCGTTAAGGGTAGTTTTTTGTAGGATGTACCTGGCACGTCCTTGGTCGTTAAGGGGTTAAGAAAAAATATTACACACAAAAGTTATAAAGGCTCGAAAATAAGAGATCTCAGGTGTTAGAAAAAAAAGGCAGGCAAATGGCTTTATAGACATACATACATATACATCTCTAAAGATCTATATATATATATATATATATATATATATGTATATATGTATACATATATATTTAAAGACATATATACACATAAAAACATATAAATATAAATATAAATATATACAATATACAATATATATATATATAGTGCATTGGAGCCCTTTGTAGTTAAGTAGATGAAAACATGTAGAAACATATTCATGCAATATTCATATTTAATAGTTGTGTTACACTGTGTATTTACTGTAAATGTTTCACATTCCAATGTTCTGCACATAGCAGAATATGTTCTATGTATTGTAAAAAAAAAAAAAGAAAAAAATAGATATACAGGTTTATATTTCTCCTACTATGGGAATTGTATAATATAAAATGTGGCTAGGAATTAAGCTGCTGTATTTTTGGGTCCCTGGGGTGGAACATTGGAGAGAAGGCAGGCCAGTGTTCCACTCCTCAGTTTACACATAGCTCAAGGTGAAAAATCAGGAAGGTATTTTTCTCACCTGTGTTTAATTAAATGAGGGTAATTTATTCTCCAGCTGCTAGGTAGAGAGAGAGAGAGCCTCCAGTTTTTGACTTAGAGAGACACTTTGCAGCTGAGCTGAGAAAAGCTGAGAAAAAGTGAGTTTGCTAAAAACAGCATGTTTTGTTTAGTTTAGTTTTCCTTGATTCAGTGAGGGATGTAAAACTATATCAGTAAGAGCTCACATTGAGCAAGGTTTTTGTTTGTAGGTTTGGGTGTGTTTGGTTGTTGTAAAACACACATTGCTGTGAACTGCACTTGCACAGTGAAAAAATTAAAGGGACACTGAACCAAAAATTTTTCTTTCGTGATTCAGATAGAGCATGATATTTTAAGCAACTTTCTAATTTACTCCTATTATCAAATTTTCTTCATTCTCTTGGTATCTTTATTTGAAATGCAAGAATGTAAGTTTAGATGCCGGCCCATTTTTGGTGAACAACCTGGGTTATTCTTGCTGATTGGTGGATAAATTCATCCACCAATAAAAAAGTGCTTTCCAGAGTCTGAACCAAAAAAAAGCTTAGATGCCTTCTTTTTCATATAAAGATAGCAAGAGGATGAAGAAAAATTGATAATAGGAGTAAATTAGAAAGTTGCTTAAAATTGCATGCTCTATCTGAATCACGAAAGAAAAAAATTTGGGTTCAGTATCCCTTAAAGCTGACTATTTAAATTTATTAAGGCTGTATAATTTTATACCCTAGAGGACCATGCTATTTCCTTAAAACCAGGCACCAGGAGTAGGTGCTGGATTACAATATGGTGGCAAATGGGGGCATAGCACAAATATGGTCTGTGGGTATAAAGTTTTCTGCAAGCTGCACTAAGAAAACTTTTGCTTTAAACTGTTGGAAATAAAAGTGACAATGTGCCTTTAGACATATACCTGCCTTGGTGTTACCTGTTACTTCTAAGAGGAGAACTTTTACAAAATGGAAGAGCTGGTGAAAGCTTTGGTGCAAGCTACTGTTGTACAGCAGGAGACAAATCGCTTATTGTCTACACAAGTAAGCAGCATAATGGATGCCCAGTGAGAGAGGATAGAGCTACCTTGGTTAATGTATTGCAGCAAGTCCTACATCCTTCTGTAGCTAGCCCCACTGTGGATAGGGGGCGCTATATCCGAGCAAATTACTTTCTGCATAAGTTGTCAGAGACGGATGATATTGAGGCTTACCTCACAACATTTGAGAGGATTGCTGCCAGGGAACAGTGGCCACCTAAACAGTGGGTAGGGCTACTCGCACCATGTCTAAGTGGAGAAGCCCAGAAAGAATATGAGGATTTGTCTCTCAGCCATGCTCAAGACCATAAGAAACTAAAAACTGAAATTCTAACACGCTTGGGAGTAACACCTGCTATTCGTGCCCAAAGATTAAATAATTGGGTGTTTGAGATGGGAAAAACTACAAGAGCACAAATGTATGAACTGCTGAGACTAGCTCAGAAATGGCTTGTGCTGGACATTAATTCAGCCACAAAAGTCATAGAAATGGTTGTAATGGATCGATTTCTCAGGAATCTGCTATCTGGACTTCGACAGTGGGTCAGTCAAGGGGATACTAAAGACCCAGAAGAAATGTTTAGCCTGGTTGAGAGATATTTGACTACTAAGGAATTGGACAGCAATGATCCTCAACCTAAATTTAAGCTGTCTTTTAAAAAAAAAAAAAAGTGGAAAAACAGAAGGACAAAGGTCTATTCATAACCAGGGACAAAATGAATATGGTGGGAAATGGCTCCCTTGGGAATCATTATGGCCAAGAGGCAAAACTGATGAACAAATAAGGTGTTTTAAATGCCAAGAGTAGGGCATATTGCACATAACTGTACACAGGGGGAGGAGCCTATGCAATGTAATATGGGTGCAAAGGGCAGACATAGTAGTACAATGTTAACCTGCACCAAAATGTCTTGTTTCCAGTGCTTTGTGTTCTAGTCATTTAAGATCTGTGAATGTGGAGGGTAAGAGTGTACAAGCACTCCTTGATTCAGGGAGTGAAGTTACTCTGGTAAAAAGTGTTTTGCTTCAGCCAGAAAAGTTAGAAAGAGATCAAATGCTTGATATTGTCTGTATACATGGGGACACACACTCATACCCTACAGCTGATGTTGAAATTATCACAGATGTTGGTACATGGTGTCACGTAGGGGCAGTGCCTGTGTTGCCCTATTATATAGTATTGGGAAGAGACTTTCCTCACTTTTTTCAAGTGTTTGGAGAAACATTCAGTAGGTCATGGGATTAATCCTGGGAAGTTACAGGAGGTGGAGGAAATAGAAACCATTTATCCATTCTCCAATATTGATTGGGAACCAGACACTGTGCAGGAGGCACCTCAGGTGTGTCCGGGCAATGAGGCAGAACCCCCTCAGAGTAATGCTTCTGGAGAAGACATAGAACTTGAGGATCTAGGGATTCATTCTGGTAATTTCAGAGCTCCCCAATGGGAGGACCCGACTCTGAAAGTGGCGAGGGAAAATGTTCAAGTAATTGAAGGCACTGTCATAGATCCTGAAAAACAATTATTTTCCTTATTTTAAGGTGAAAAATAACCTGCTTTATAGAGCAGAAAAGAAAGGGGTTGAAGAGGTGGAGCAATTATTGCTTCTCAAGTCTTATAGAAATACCGTTTTGAAATTAGCCCATAGTCATGTGCTAGGGGGGCACCTTGGTATTGAAAAGACTAGAGAGAGTTTGTTCTGTCCATATATTCATATGTACATCTTTAAGTGCTATTTTAGTTCTTGTGCTCCCTCTAGTGTTATGTTTTATTATTGTATTCAATTTGATGTATATTCTCTGTTCTACCTCTGACCTTTTTTGAGGTCACTTCCTGCCTCCATTTTAGTTTCACTTTGTGTGTGTAAATTAGTTTCATTTTGTGTACCTAAAGTTTGCTAGAACTTTCTGCTAATAGCTTTGTAGAGGCAAATTCTTTTTACCTGGCAATTATCACTTCTGGAACTTCAGAATTCTTTCTTTGCATCAATAAAGCTTGAAGGATTCACAAATCTCTGCTGTGGAATTTGTCTGAGTTAAGCTAATGGTGAATTCTACTAACTGTAAGTAGATTGCATGTCTAAACAGTAGATGAAAACAGAATAGTAAAATAGAAAGACTCATGTTTGTTAAACTGAACACAGCTCAGTGTGTAACTAAAGGACTTTATATAAATGAGAAGCTGCATTGCTTGCTGCACACAGCTCAGTAAATGTTTCTGCATTTAACAAGGAAATTTCCATTAAGCATTTGCACTGTCTCACACAAGATAATCTGCAGCTGAGAAGTGTACACTGAACTTTTGTATAAACTGTCAGGTTCCTCAGAGAAATTTATGACTGCAGTTAAAATAGCTCTAATCTAGTTACTTAAATGTCTGAAAAGGAACTTGCAATACAAGCTACACTGTCACAGGAGAAAGAGCAGAACATTAGACCACAGTTTACAATAAAACCCACTGAGAAAGTTATCAAGCTGAGAAAGATGAATCAGTGGATGCATTGGATCAAATGTGGGAGAAGGTTAGAAAAGTTTGTCTTTAGCAAATGAAACTCCTGATGACAGAGAACAGTTAAACAAGATTGCTGACAGACTTAATGCTTGTTATGAAAATTATGAAAGGTTGTCACGCAAATATTTTAATCTGCTATCAAAAACTAATGTTGAGGAAACTGTGCAACTTCAAACCCAGTTTAATTAATCTAATCTACAGCGCAAGAAACTAGTGCAAAGCACATTAGCAACAGTTGAAAGCAGGATTGCAGACTTTCTAAAATCCAGATCCCTGCGTGCTGATTCAACAATTCGCTCTGCTAAATCTAGAAGTACTTCCTCTTCATCTATAAGCTCTGCCATTATCAAAGCACGTGCAGAAGCTGCAATGGTGAGCGCCTCTTTTAGCAAAAAAGAAGCAACACTGAAAATGGAGGCAGCAAAACAGGAGAAGGAAAAAGAATTAGAAGCAGCAAAATAGGAGAAGTAAAATAAATTAGAAGCAGCAAAATGGGAGAAGGAAAAAGAATTAGAAGCAGCAAAATGGGAAAAGGAAAAAGAATTAGAAGCAGCGAAAAAAGAAACGGATTTAGAAATTAGAAATACTGCAAAATGAAAAAGAAGTAGCTGTCACCATGGCAAGATTAAAGGTACTTGAGGCAGCCAATACAGAAGAGCTCCTAGAATATTCTATCAGTCTGGTGGCATCAGACTACCCAGAGAAGCGAACATGTGATTATGTTCTTAACCAGAGTGGAAAACACTACAACTCTTTTGAGGAGGAGGAAGAAGGAGGCAATGCTCTTAAAGACAGAGGTTGGAATGATGTGCACCCTACCACAAATTATATACATCTCAATGCAATTCTGCAGATAAGCAGCTCCGGTGTCAATGCACAAATCACACAACCTCTTGTAAACAAACAAGTATGGGGCCCATCACAGTCACCTCCATTAAGATCAGTGATAGAAAAGGCTTCAGCTGGATTAAATTTATCAGTGAACCCATACTATCCCTCAGCATTCAATTCCTATTACCCAAGTGATCTTCAGGCTCCTCCAGTAACAAAGACTGAAAGGTTAGAGATGTCTGAGTTTGCAAGGTATATGATTCGACGTGAGCTTACTAATACAAGTCTTACAACATTTGATGATCTGCCAGAAAACTACAGGTCTTGGAAGTCTACATTCAAGACTGCTGTTGAATATTTAGGTATATCTGCTAGAGAAGAGCTTGATCTGCTGGTAAAGTGGTTAGGTACTGAATCTGCAGAATGTGTAAAGAGGCTCAGAGCTGTCCATGTAGACAACCCAGTTGCAGGTTTAAAAATGGTTTGGGAACATTTGGATCAGACCTATGGTAGTCCAGAAGTTATTGGAAATGCCCTTTTAAAGAAAATACAAAAATTTCCAAAAGTCACAGTTGGGGACAATCGCAAGCTACAAGAGTTAAGTGATCTTCTGCTGGAACTAGAAGCAGCTAAAGCAGATCCATATCTATCAGGACTGAGTTATCTTGATACTGCACAAGGTGTGAATCTAATTGTGGCAAAGTTACCTCATGCTCTTCAAGATAAATGGGCAACACAAGGATCAAGATACAAGCAAGAGAATAATGTATCATTCCCTCCCTTTCCCTTTTTCAGTAAGTTCATCCAAGACATAGCAAAGACAAGAAATGATCCAAGTTTCTCTTTAACCAAATTAAATCAGTGGGTGGTGACTTCTCCAGAACATGAGAAAGAAACTTCAAGATACAAGAACTCAAAGAAATCAGTGTTTGTCCAAAAGACAGATGTTGCACCTTCCAGTCAGGGAATGCAAAGTGAAAAATTAAAGAATTTAATTCAAGAATGCCCATTGCACAAGAAGCCTCACCCACTTAGGAAATGTTGTAGCTTTAGAGAAAAACCTTTGCAAGAATGCATAGAGCTTCTTAAGAATTATGGACTATGCTTCAGGTGCTGTGCTTAAACAGATCATCTTTCTAGAAACTGTAAAGCCAATATTAGATGTTCAGAATGCAATAGTGACAGACAGGTGTTTGCTCTCCACCCAGAGTCTTCAAGTTCCCTTCCACTTGAAAGTATTGTCCCTGCTGAAAAGCATGGCGGGGAGAAAGCAGAAGACACAACAAACAAAACATCTGTTGCTTCAAAATGTACTGAAATATGCAGTGAAGGACTTAGTGGAAGGTCCTGCTCTAGAATATGTCTTGTCAAAGTATATCCTAAGGGAGAGCCTGATAAATCAGTAAGAATGTATGCAATCTGGATGATCAAAGCAATTGATCACTGGCTAGAACTGAATTTCTTCACATATTCAACGTAAATGGTATCCTTCAGCTTACACCCTTGGTACATGTGCAGTCAGTTTGAAACAAGAAGGAAGAAGAGCTAGTGATTTCATAATAGCTTCTATTACAGATGGTATACAGTTGCCTTTACCTACACTTATTGAATGCAATCAAATACCAGATAACAGGGATGAGATTCCTACGCCAGAAATAGTACATTACCATCCTCACATGAAACACATAGCTAGTTGCATACCAGCTCTAGAGAAGAATGCCCAGATATTGCTTTTACTTGGTAGAGACATTCTAAGAATACACAAGGTACGTCAGCAATGTAATGGACCTCATAATTCTCCATACGCTCAGAGACTTGACCTTGACTGGGTAATAGTTGGAGATGCCTGTATAGGAAAGATCTACAGAACAGATATTACTTACTCCTTGAAAACTAATGTGTTAATTAATGGACGTTCATCTTACTTTGAGCCAAGCCAAAATCACTACCATGTTAAGGAGAGACCTGGAATCTATGAACATTCATACTATGCCAGTCAAGATGATATAGTTACTCCCTTACCAGATGATGACAACATTGTAAGTACTGTGTTGCACACAACACAGCAGGACAATAAACTAGCTCCTTCTATCGAAGATAAATAATTTCTTAAGTTAATGAACAAAGAGTTTTACAAGGATGACTCAAACAGTTGGGTAGCCCCTCTGCCATTTCGCAATCCAAGACAAAGGTTACCTAACAACAGAGTTCAAGCACTCTCTAGACTTTTTTCTTTACAATGCACTCTAGAGAAAGATAAAAGAACACTTTTTTAGGAGTATTGATCAGGTTCAGGAAAGAACCTGTAGCATTCATGGCTGACATACAACAGATGTTCTATTGTTTCATTGTTCAAGAAGACAATAGGAATTCCCTCAGGTTTCTGTGGCATCGCAACAATGATACTAGTGCTGAGATAATAGATTATCGCATGACAGTGCATGTCTTCGGCAACAGTCCATCACCTGCAGTGGCAATATATGGACTGAGAAGAACAGCTCAAGAAGGTGAAAGGGAATATGGAACAGATGCAAGACAATATGTAGAAAGAGACTTCTATGTGGATGATGGAATCAAGTCTGTACCTACAGATGAAGAAGCCATTGATCTGCTTAAAAGAACACAAAGGATGCTATCTGTAGCAAACCTAAGGCTTCATAAAATAGTCTCAAACAGCAGCAAGGTGTTGAAAGTCTTTTTTCCTGCAGACCATGCAACGGACCTCAAAGACTTAGATCTAGGTAAAGATACACCACCTGTACAACAAAGTCTTGGTCTGCATTGGAACATATCAACTGATGAATTTGTTTTCAAAGTTTCTACTGATGAAAAGCCATACACTAGACGTGGTGTTTTATCAATTATTAGCAGTCTTTATGACCCACTGGGGTCCGTAGCTCCAGTGACTATACAAGGAAAGTCTCTGCTTAGACAACGTTCATCAGAGTCAAAGTCCTGGGATACTTTACTACCTATAGAGAAACATCAGATGTTGGGAAAGTGGACAGATTCTTTGCAGGATCTTGAAAGCTCTGTATTCCACATTATGTTTCTACATCTCTATCAACAGCTACAGAAACAGATATCTACATCTTCCCGGATGCATCTACAGAAGCTATTGCAGCTGTGGCCTATCTAAAAGTGACCGACATTAAAGGAAAACCACATGTAGGATTTATCAGCAACCGAGTAGAACGCATCAGGAGATCTACAAAACCAGAGCAATGGTATTACGTACCTACTGACCAAAATACTGCAGATCTTGTAACCAGGTCATTAACTTCAGCACAATGCATGAAATTGACATGGCTGACAGGACCAGCATTCTTGTTAAACTCTACAGATACAACATCAACCAGTACTACATTTCAGTTTGTGGGACCTGATAAAGAGAACCATCTTCAAGCTACTACACTTCTTACCAGTGTACCTGGTCTTGGATTAAAGAAGTTGTACTTCATCTATTTCACATGGACTGTGATTAAACTCATAGACACTGGTTGACAATTTGTAAGGATTACAATAGAGAGATGACTACAGGGGACAGTGCCAGCCCTGCTTCTCTTCAAGAATTATCATGTGAAACAGCATGGACTTCTGTTTGCAATTGCATTTTGTATATTTTTCTTTCTTTCTTTGTCTTGCAGGTCTCATGGATAAAGAGGCTTCAATCAACATTTTTATGCTTATTGTTTATTGGTTGATTTATATAGTGGTATCTACAGATACCAGACGGGGAGTGTTCTGTCCATATATTCATATGTACATCTTTAAGTGCTATTTTAGTTCTTGTGCTCCCTCTAGTGTTATGTTTTATTATTGTATTCAATTTAATGTATATTCTCTGTTCTACCTCTGACCTTTTTTGAGGTCACTTCCTGCCTCCATTTTAGTTTCACTTTGTGTGTGTAAAGTTTGTTAGAACTTTCTGCTAATAGCTTTGTAGAGGCAAATTATTTTTACCTGACAATTATCACTTCTGGAACTTCAGAATTCTTTCTTTGCATCAATAAAGCTTGAAGGATTCACAAATCTCTGCTGTGGAATTTGTCTGAGTTAAGCTACTGGATTCTACTAACTGTAAGTAGATTGCATGTCTAAACTTTCCATCAGAAGGCAGTCATCTTGCAAACAGTAGATGAAAACCAGAATAGAGTTCTTGCAACCATTTTATTGGCTTGGTATTTTCATTTCAATAGAGAGATTTTGTAAATCCTGCCCAGAATGTCAGTTAAAGGCTCCATTTAAAGGTTACCTCAATCCACTTATACCTCTTCCTGTTATAGAGTTTACTTTTGAGCGAATAGCAATGGATTTTGTAGGGCCTTTACAAAAGTCTGCTAGGGGGCATGAGTATATTTTAGTTGTGGTGGACTATGCTATTCACTATCCTGAGGCAATTCCTAGAACTTGAGAAAGACCATCTGCATACAAAAAGTTTTAGAGAAAAATTATAAACATTCAATACACCTACAATATAAATAGGTAATATTATTAAAATATATCCCTTTGCTTATTCCATATTACATGTGTTCCGCAAGTAGTTTAAGAATTCAGGTGATTGATTGGGTGCCACCGAAAGAGACTCTTAAAACTCTGTAAACTAGAAACCCTATGGATCTATAGAATAAAATGTTTAACACCATTAGGGTTAAATAAAGACATAGATGTTGCGGCACACATGTAATATGGAATAAGCAAAGGGATATATTTTAATAATATTACCTATTTATATTGTAGGTGTATGAATATTTATAATTTTTCGTTAAAGCTTTTGTATGTAACCATATAACTATGTATATATGTATTACTATTATTGTCATTTTTACAATATTATATCTAATGAGATTTTATTTTCCATTTTAAGTATATTTATTGTGTTTTATATAGTTTTGAATAGGGAATGAAGCAGTTAATTGATCTTTATCATAGGGGTGTGTTTAATTATTACACTCCCCCTATTTTGATTGGTTTATGGTGCCTATAATTGGAACACCTATACAGGTTCACTATACCTGTCCTCTTGAAAAAGCTTGTTCGCAAAACGGGGGAAACGCGTTGAGGTTTTATACAATATACATCTGTTGATTTTGTAGGCCATTACCATTTGGGGTCCAGACATCATCCTGTGGGACTGTGGTGATATACTCTGGCGAATGAACTTGGATCCTGTATATCTATATGCTGCTGTTTTTAGCTTGAGATCTTGTATGTGCATTATTGTATGTGCGCTTTTGTGTCCACTTGTGAATAAACACACTTGAATCCTGGTTGCGCTTTTTGTCCTCTTCTGTTTTTCATGTTTACATCGACTGAGCAAGAAAGAACTTGGCATCATTCAAACTGCACCATTAGGATCGCACACATCGTGCATAGACGTCATCACTCAGTGACTGGGACTCATGCGCAGAGACTACACGTCATTTGGGGTTATCGGATTCTACGTGTACGCTACAAGGAGGAACGCTGTGAGAGAGGAGCTACAAGAATACGGTAACTATATTCCCAAAAGCGGTTTACATATGGAGCAAAGTGGGAGAGGTATTATACAGGCATAAACTAGACATTGACCTTTATATCCTCTTCGCAATATGTCTCTGCCACATTATATTAGGACACATAGAGGGCTGCTTGTGACTGATTCATTCCGGTTTCTGCCTATTTATCATTGAGCCACATTTGTTTTTATGTTTATAAAACCGTTTATCTATCTTATGATCATCTGTGAGGATTTATTAGCGCATATTTTTTTATTTTTTGTTTTTTACACAATACTGTGAACTTGCACAGTGAAAAATAAAGCTGACTGTTTAAATTTATTAAGACTGTGTCATTTTATACCCTAGTGGACTGTGCTATTTCCTTGAAACCAGGCACCAGGAGTGGTTGCTGGATTACAATATATACTGTATATATTCATGTGTATAAATGGGTATAGGGATCCATTTTGCTGCTTTGGAGGCCCAAAGGCTTGCCTTAAACAGAAGTTAAGAAGCAGTGGTCGTAAAAGAAAGCTCGCTGCTCCTTAACCTTTTCACAACCTTTTAGGTGGCGGTTTGAAATCATCCAGATACGATACCTTAGAGGTCGATTGGCCGCCAGTGAGCAGGGGTGGCATTGCACAAGCATTTCACTTAATAAATCTAACCCATATATTGTACAAAAAAAACAAAACAGCTATATGTAGAAATATTTATTTATGAATAAATAAATAGAATAGCGCACTTGAGAATATTCAATTTTGTTTGCATATTGGGGTGTTCCCCCCCCCCCTCCCCCTGTTTTTGCTCTCCATTGACTTCTATGGGGGAATACGTGAACATGAAAAAGTTGAAACCTTATGTGTCAAAGACAAAAAAATGAAACAGTTTCTGTGGCGCCAAATAAGGCTAAATATATATGCGGTTCAGGCTACAGATTGCAATGATATAGAGATTTAAAATGTAGTACCAGAATCCCATAGGATATGTATTTAATATGTGCTATAGAATCGCACTACTAAAAAAACTCTTTAAAAAACTTTAAAATGTTACAGCATAAAACAAAAATAAAACTTCACATATGCATATGTCAACGTAAAATAAATTCAAAGTATAAACAGAAAGTTTGTCAGAAGGAATCCATGCTGAAAGTTTAAATCCAGCGTTGAATAGCCAATAGAATTTCAGTAGCTCTCATCCTATTGACTGATTTGAATTTCAATAATCAAATCAGCCAATAGGAATGCAAGGGACGTCATTTTGAAAATGCTCCCTTGCATTGAAGATCCAGTGTATGGTGGTGACCGTTTGAAGAGGACGCTCTGCGCCGAATGTCTTCAAGGATGGACCCGCTCCCTGCCGTCAGGATGAAGATAGAAGACGCTGCCGGGATGAAGATAGAAGACGCCGCCTGGATGAATGAAGACCTCGCCGCCTGGATGTCCGAACTTCAAAAACTGTAAGTGGATCGTCGGGGGTTAGGTTTTTTTTAAAAACTTTTTTTTGGGGTGGTTTTTTTTTTTTATATTAGGGTTTGGGCATTTTAGAAAAAGAGCTAAATGCCCTTTTGAGGGCAATACAAAAGAGCTCAATGCCCATACAAATGCCCTTTTCAGGGCAATTTGTAGCTTAGGTTTATGTTAGAGTTAGGTTTTTTATTTTGGGGGGTTTATTGGGTGGGGGGTTTTACTGTTGGGGGGTCTTTTGTATTTTTTTTACAGGTAAAAGAGCTGATTTCCTTAGGGCAATGCCCTACAAAATGCCCTTTTAAGGGCTATTAGTAGTTTATTGTAGGCTAGGGTTTTTTATTTTTATAGGGCTATTAGATTAGGTGTAATTGTTTTTATTTTGGATAATTTCATTTTGTAATTTTAGAATTAAATTTTTTTATTAGTGGCGGCGATGTTAGGAGCGGCAAATTAGGGGTTAATAACTTTATTTAGGTATCGGGGGCGGCAGATTAGGGATGTTTAGACTTGGGGTTTATGTTAGGGTGTTAGGTTTAAACTTAACTTTTTTTTCCCAATAAACATCAATGGGGTTGCGTTATGGAGCTTTTCTAACACACTCTCCCCGTTACTTTCTCACCATCTATAGCTCAAAACTTGTAATCTAGGTGATAACTAATTATTAACTAACATACACCTAGACTACAAATTTTGTGCTATAGAGGGTGCAAAACAAACGCAATAAAAGTTGCATTATTTCACCCTCCATAGCGCTGCCATTACGAGTTTTTGAAAAGCTGCCGTGTGCGTGCGATATGGTTGTGTTGAGCTCCATAACACACAAAATACAAGCGCTGCTTTAACGTGCTCATGCACGCTTTCCCCATAGACATCAATGGGGCTGTGTTATGGAACTTTTCATTACGCGATCTCAGGTGTTAGGTTTTTAACACCTGTGATCGCGGAATGAACACCTCCGTAATGCAGCCCCATTGATGTCTATGGGGAAAAAGTTAAGTTTAAACCTAACATCATAACATACACCCCTAATTTGACATCACCGACACCTACATAATGTTATTAACCCCTAATCTGCCACTCCGGATATCGCCGCCACCTAAATAAATTTATTAACCCCTATTCCGCCGCTCCCCTACATCGTCGCCACTAAATAAAGTTATTAACCTCTAAACCTATGGCCTCCCACATCACTGCCACTAAATAAACCTATTAACCCCTAAACCGCCGGCCCACACATCACAACAACCTAAATTAAACTATATTAACCCCTAAACTGTAACCCTAAACCTAACACCCCATAACTTTAACATAATTAAAATAGACCTAAATGAAAGTTACAATTATTAACTAAATAATACCTAAAACTAAATACAAACTTACCTGTGAAATAAAAATGAAACCTAAGCTAGCTACAATATAACTAATAGTTATATTGTAGCTAGCTTAGGTTTTTATTTCACAGGTAAGTTTGTATTTATTTTAACTAGGTAGACTAGTTAGCAAATAGTTATTAACTATTTACTAACTACCTAGTTAAAATAAATACAAACTTGCCTGTGAAATAAAACCTAACCTGCCTTACACTAAAACCTACCATTACAAAAAAATAACAAACAAAATTATCCAAACAATACAAATTATTCCTATTCTAATACCCTGTTTAAAAAAAAAAAAAAAAAAAAACCCACCCCAAAATAAAAAACCCTAATCTATAATAAACTAATAAAGGCCCTTTTAAGGGCCTTTTGTAGGGCATTGCCCTAAAGAAATCAGCTCTTTTTCTACAAAATAAAAACAAACACCCCCTAGCATTACAAACCCCAAACCCCCAAAATAAAAATAACCTAATCTACTCATTGCCCTCAAAAGCCAAAAGGAATGCAATGGTACCCCCAGTATAAAAGGAGTACCTTGCATTTGAATCCTCAGTGTGCGGCAGACAATCGCATGAAGAGGACCTCTACATCGGATCAATGGCCCTTCGTCCTGGACCCCTCCTGAACATCGACCACTCTGCCTCCGCAGGGATGAAGAAGACGCCGGTCCCTCGATGGATGAAGATGGAGCCGCTGGGATGAGGTCTATTGTTCAAGTCAGACTTCAGTAACTGTGAGTACCTAAAGAGGGGTTAGTGTTAGGTTTTTTTAAGGTTTTTTTGGGCGTTTTTTTTTTTTTTTTTTTTTTTAAGATTAGGGTTTGGGCTTGTCTAAAAAAGAGCTGAATGCCCTTTGAGGGCAAGAAAAAGAGCTGAATGCCCTTTTAAGTGCAATTCCCATACAAATGCCCTTTTCAGGGCAATGGGTAGATTAGTTTTTTTTTTTTTTTTAAGAGTTATTTTTTTTTGGGGGGGGGTTGATTGGGTGGTGGATTTTACTGGGAAAAGAGCTGATTTCTTTAGGGCAATGCCCTACAAAATGCCCTTTAAAGGGTTATTGGTAGTTTATTGTAGGCTAGGGTTTTTTTAATTTAGGGGGCTTTTTTATTTTGATAGGGCTATTAGATTAGATGTAATTGTTTTTATTTTTTGGTAATTTTTGTATTTTTAATTTTTTGTAACTGTAGATTTAATTTTTTTAAATAGCGTTAGGTTTTTTTTTAATGAGTAATTTAATTTATTTAATGTTGGTTTAATTTATAGTTTAAACTTAATTTTTTTTTTAATTTCCAAGGTCATTTTTTATTTATTTTAAGATAGGGATCTTGTAATTTTAATTTAAAGTTAGGGGTTGTTAGGTTTAAGGGTTAAAAGTTTAATTTAGTTTTTGGCAATGTGGGGGTCTGGAGGTTTAAGGGTTAATAGCTTTATTTAGTGGCGGTGATGTGGGAGGACAGAGGTTTAGGAGTTAATAACTTTATTTAGTGGCGGGGGATGTCGGGGGAGCGGAAGAATAGGGGTTAATATCTTTATTATAGTGTGGGCGATGTTGGGGTTTGGGGGAATAGGGGTTAATAACTTTAGTATAGTGGCGACAATGTCGGGGAGCAGCGGAAAAGGGGTTAATAAATTTAAAATAGTGTTTGCTATGCAGGAGGGTGGTGGTTTAGGGGATAATAGGTAGTTTATGGGTATAGCGTACTTTAGTTATGAGTTTTGTGTAACAGTTTTGTTGCGTAAAACTCATAACTACTAGTCTCAGATTGCGGAACAGATCGCGTTGGTATAGGCTGTGACGCAAGCATTTTAGCCTCACCGCAAAACTTGTAATGGCAGCACTATGAAAATCCCATGCAAAAACATCTTTTTTTTTTTTTGAGTGCAGGACTGACGTTGCGTTACACGCTAAAATCCTTGTGGTACAGCTATACTGACAAGACTCGTAATGGCTGCTTTGCTGTTTGAAAGCTGAAATGGCCATTTTTTCAGCGTTAAAACACGAACGCAAAACTAGTAATCTAGGTGTCTATTCTTTATTATTAACAATGTTAAAAGTATATATATTTTTAGAGACAGTGCAGTTAAGTTTATCACATCAATACAGAGATTGCCACACTTGTTAACATTTCAATTATAATGTTTTAGGAGACTATTCATTGTCGTGGAAAAATATTTTTTATAATGGTGATAAAAGAGGAAAGCAGGAAAAAAGTGCCTATTAGCTATTTTAACTTAATGTAGCTTATATATCCTGTTACGAGCATAACAATTTGAATATGCATTTTAGTCCCAGTTGTGTACTTCCAAAGAAACATAAAAGTACAGGATGGATAAAAATAAAACAAAAATAACTTTATGCTTAACTGATAAATTAATTTATTTATGGTGGTGAGAGTCCAAGATCCATTACTCCTGGGAATTACTCTTCCCTACCACTAGGAGGAGGCAAAGATTCCCAAATCCCAAGAGCTCTATAGAAACCCCTCCCACCTCACACATAACTCAGTCCTAACTTATAGCCAAGAAAAATGAGGTATGAAAAGAAATAAGAACAAAATAAAAGGAGCAATGAAAAAAAAAGATTTGCAAAAAAACACCAGAAAACAAAGGGCGGGGTCTTGTGGACTGTTACAACCATGAAAGAAATTAATTTATCAGAAAGCATAAATTGTTTTCTTCCATACAGGTGATGAAAGTCCACAATCCCATTACTCCTGGAAAACTAATACCCAAGATATGGAGTCCACGACTATTGGAGACACAAAGGGCAGTATTTAAAAAACATATTTTTTTCACTAAAAAACTAAATTCATATCCCCAAAGGAACCCAAAAAAGGACATTTTCTTATGTACTTAAAATTCTGGTCCTTAATCATGCTAACACATTAAACAACGGTTAAGGTAACTTTTTATATGTTTTTGTTCGTATGTCTAATGTTTTTATGTTTTCTGTTATTGTTCATTTGTTGCTTATGTATTAACCCTATTTTACTGATTCTGATGTTTTTTTTTTATATAGATTTTTTTTTATACATACTTTTTGCCTTAATTACACCACATACCGTTTTGGTTTTTTAGGTATTACCTACATTTATTGTGTTTGTCATATTGTGCAAACATCACGCATTGTTAAATAGTGAGCACCCCCCTTTTATTAATTGTGAGTTGAGTTTTATACCTTCCACACATATTGAGAACCTCCTTTGAGCAAGAGCAGATCACCTGACTGGGGCGTGCAGGACCGCACCCGCGCTGTGTGAACAGCTTGTTACCATTGCTGAAATTGTTTTGTGGCTACCATCAGTCAGCAGTCCTTGCCTGTACCTGTCTCGCTGGGGGGACCGGTGTGCCCCAGTGATCCAAAAATGAATCAGCCCCACAAGTCGTCACTCCATGAGAGGGATCCTGAGTCCCAGATACACTAGAACTATATGAAGAGAGAGGAGGCACCTCATAGGGTGAGTATGAACAAACAAAGCGTAGTAACCTCGAAAGAAGACAAGGGGCAACTCACAATTTGTTGAACACTACAGGTAGTGTACGTGAAACAGCCTGGGGCACACCGGGTCCCCCACAACGAGACAGGTACAGGCAAGGACTGCTGACTGATGGTAGCTGCATATGATCTCAGCGATGGTAATAAGCTGTTTCACAACAGCGTGGGGTGCGGTCCTGCACGTCCCGGTCAGGTGATCTGCTCTGGCTCAAAGGAGGTTCACAATGTATCGCCAATATCGGATACAAAGACCCTATCAGAAGGGTGATTAAAGTGTGTTCACACAAAGGGAGCAAACAATAAACAGTTCCTCAGTTAAAAGATTTATTAACAGCAACGCGTTTCTTGGTAGTACATCCATTGTTTCATCAGGCTTCAGCTGAAGGCACCTACTTCTCTCTCTTCATAAGTAACACATAACCATCTGCAAATTTAAAAACCTTTGCACACCAATCATAGATATTCAAATAGACACACCTGTTTAGCTCCTTCTTTTGTTCTCCTTATAACAGTATTCACACTTAATACAATGAGCAATCTCTAGTGGTTATTAATAAAACCTATACAAAAATTGTGTATACTGAAAAACGTATTTTTATATTTTTCCAATTTTTTTAACTATATATTTAAAACCTAAAAAAATAAAAACAAATTATAGTCTTTAGTTAGACTTTTAGGATACAATATAGTGATGTCGCAAATAGTTCTCCGGCGAACATAGCATGTTCGCGTTCGCCTCGGCGGGCAAACATATGCGATGTTCGATCCGCCCCCTATTCGTCATCATTGAGTAAACTTTGACCCTGTACCTCAGTCAGAAGACACATTACAGCCAATCCGCAGCAAACCCTCCCTCCCAGACCCTCCCACCTCCTGGACAGCATCCATTTTAGATTCATTTGGAAGCTGCATTCTTAGTGAGAGGAGGGACAGTGTAGCTGCTGCTGATTTAATAGGGAAATCGATAGCTAGGCTAGTGTATTCAGTGTCCACTACTGTCCTGAAGGACTCATCTGATCTCTGCTGTAAGGACAGCACACCCAAAAAGCTCTTTTTAGGGCTAGAACATCAGTCTGCTTTTTTTTTTTTCCTGTGTAATCTAATTGCAGTTGCCTGCCTGCCAGCGTGTGTATCAGGCTCACAGCGTATACTGTGCCCACTTGCCCAGTGCCACCACTCATATCTGGTGTAACAGTAGTGTACATTTAAAAAAAAAAAAACACTTTTTGACTGTGAAATAATAGCAGACAGCTGCCAGTACCCAAGATGGCCGCCAATAAGGCAGATAGGGAGGGTTAGAGAGCTGTTTTGGGGGGATTAGGGAGGTTGGGGGCTAATGGGGGGATGCTACACCACAGCATATGTAAATATGCTTAAAAAAATAAAAAAAAAATTAAAAAACCTTTATTTTTAGTACTGTGCAGACGTTTTTTTATTAAATTTTGATCGCATTTGGCGGTGAAATTGTGGCATTAAATATACCAAAATGGGCCTAGATCAATACTTTGGGGTGTCTACTACACATCACTTAAGCTAAAATTAACTCTACATGCTCCCTAATTAACCCCTTCACTGCTGGGCATAAACACGTGAGGTGCGCAGTGGTATTTAGCAGCCTTCTAATTACCAAAAAGCAACGCCAAAGCCATATGTCTGCTATTTCTGAATCAAAGGGGATCCCAGAGAAGCATTTACAACCATTTATGCCATAATTGCATAAGTTGTTTGTAAATACTTTCTGTGAGAAGACCTAAAGTTTGTGAAAAAGTGAACATTTTTTTTTTATTTGATCGCATGTGGCGGTGAAATGGTGGCATGAAATATACCAAAATGGGCCTAGATCAATACTTTGGGTTGTCCTACTACACTACACTTAAGCTAAAATTAAACTCTACAAAGCTGCCTACATGCTCCCTAATTAACCCCTTCACTGCTGGCCATAAAACACGTGTGGTGCGCAGTGGCATTTAGCAGCCTTCTAATTACCAAAAAGCAACGCCAAAGCCATATAAGTCTGCTATAATGCATGTCTGGCACACAGTGTTGGGGCAAGGGTCCATCTGACCACTGATACCTGGTCTGCAAAGCATGGTCCAGGGCAGGTATATCCCCTACCCACTGCGCACTGTGAAGCGGGCATAATCCTTACACTACCTGATTCGCTACAACATCATACCTGATGTTTTTTAAAGCAGTTATTCCAAACAATTTAGGAATGTTAGGTGATTTTATGCCCTTTATGGATTAAAACCAGACTCTGCATTAACCATGTAATTTTCTATGGGAGTTTTGCCATGGATCCCCCTCCGGCATGCCACAGTCCAGGTGTTAGTGCCCTTGAAACAACTTTTCCATCACTATTGTGGCCAGAAAGAGTCCCTGTGGGTTTTAAAATTCACCTGCCTATTGAAGTCTATGGCGGTTCACCCGTTCGCGAACTTTGCGGAAGTTCGCGTCCCCCGTTCGTGAACCCAAATTTTTTGGTTTGCGACATCACTAACACAATATATTTACAATTTTATCCACCAGACTTCCTTCCTTTTCAAATTTACCTCCCTATCCCCTCCCCTTCAGTATATGGTCTTAGATAGCTCACTGATTCATTTGTAAAAAAAAGAATGTGAAGCAATTTTCCCCATTTCTTTTCATACATGTTCCTCTACATAAGATGTACAGCAATTAAGATGATATATGTCACCTATAGTTTCCATCTTGGCTAGAATTAGAAAAATGAAAAGGCCACCTTATGGAGGAGTTCTTGATTTATTAACAGAAGGTTCTTAATTTTCTGGAGAGTACAGAGTTTAAAAACTAATTGAGATGAGGTTTGCTTAGCCTTGGTACCCTTTGTATGACATACTATTGTTGTTATTATTCACTTGATGTTAGTGGTCACTGATCAACATGCTATAATTATGCTTCTGTATGACACTGCGTCTTGTTGTTATGTAGCAGTTTTCACCTGCATATGTACATGTATGTCTTTTTTTTATCGTAAACCTCAATAAAAATTATTAAAAAAAAAACAACTAATTGAGAGAGCTGAAACAAGAAATGCCCTTGATTTTTTTGTGAGGCAAAACACACCTACATACCTGAGCTTTGAACCCTACCACTTTCCCAGAATCCCTCAGTAATTGACACAACTAACCTTTCCACATTAACTTATTGGTAACACCTCTAGATGTGATGTCACTATACCTTTAAATCACACCCTCTTTTACCAAGCATTGCATGTTTAATTTATTTGAGTAAGCTCCCATGCTGTATTCACAGCTTGTTTCTCATAACCAGCATTCTTATACAATTTTTAGCCAACTTGGCTCTCTTCAAACTTTAACCTAAAGACAGCATTTGGATTGAAACCTAATTCTTACCTGTCAGCTCACACTGAGCCTTTGTAGCTGCCTTCAATCAAGCATTCCTGTCCTTGGCCTTGCACACCTGCTATCCTCCCAGATCGGAAAAAGCATTTTATTAGCTGCAGTGGGAAGAGGAGAACAGCCACAGCATTTCTGTAGACTTTCTACAACAGCATAGCAGGGGTGAGGATATGTTAACTTTATTCTATAATGTTACTTGCATATAACCCTTTATAGGTTAGGTAAACTGGGTTAAGCATACGCCACTCCATATTAACTGCATTACTCCTTGTATAGCTCTATACTTCCATTGAACAATAATGCTACATGTATAAGTTAATAGTTAACAAAATGTTACAAACTGTTAAGATAATTCATCAACTAGCCATCAGCAGTTGTGGTTCACCATATTATTAAGGGGTCTATGTTACAGTCATACATATGGCTAAGTAAATGGAAGGAAACTAGAAAGCAGAAAAGTTGAACAGGGTAAATGAAGTGCAAAACAAGTTTTGCTGTAAACTGTAATCAAAGGATGAAGCCCCCTAGACTCTCCTCATAATGAGAATAATGAATCTATCAGGTCTGCATACCAAGTCCTGCAAGGCTATGCAGAGCATGTGAAACCATTGGCTGCCACCTGATTGTTCCCTTCAGGAATATGAATGGCAGAAATCAGACAATGGTGATGTTCTGCCCAGGTTAAAATTTGGTACACTCTCTTCATTGCTAAGAAACTGTGAGTCCCCCTAGTGATTTATGTGTGCTACTGCAGTAATGTTGTCTGATTGGAAACAAAGTAAGGATTCCTGCCTGAGACTGGGCCAACTCTGAAGAGCCCTGAAGATGGCACGGAGTTCTAGGATGATTGGTAACCTCACCTCTACAGCAAAATAAACTCCTTGTCCTCTTAGGGACTCTCAGAACACTCTTCAACCCTTCAGGCTAGCATCTGTGGCAATAGCAGTCCAATAGGGATGAGTGAAGGATTTTTGCTGAATTAGGGTATGGTAAGTCTGCTACCAAGTTAAAGACAGTCTATTCTTGGTATCTGGGAAGATCTTTTGAGACAGATATCCATAGTCTGCTACTGCAAGCTGAAAAGGCTGTAGATGAAACCTGGAAAATGTTGTTCTAATTGTAATAGCATGAATATGGGTAAATACTTCTTCACCCTACACCAGGTAAAACATTTAAAATCAATGGTTTCTATACCTGTATCACTAATTTTTCTATATACATGATAAAGTGCCCATGTGGGCAGAGCTATATTGGGGAGACCACTAGGTTGGTCCACAACAGGATAACTGAGCATAAATCCCACATTTGTACTAAACAGATGAAAAGCCATGTGGCAGAATCATTGGTAGATTATTTTATATATATATATATATATATATATATCTCAAAGACCCTTTTTATACACTATTTACTATATATTATATATCATTATTATTATTTGTTATGTTAGATGTATGAAGCTAAGATTGATCAAATGTACAATGTCAATCGGAGTGATGTCCATTAAATATATAACCACCTTAAGCACCTATCAACTGTGAACTATAAGACAATCCCCCTTAAATGTTTGAAACAACAGCAACCAATCACATAGGCCCTACCGGTATAAACTCCAGGCTCTAAAAACACAGCCATGAATCTTGATAAAGCCCTAGTAATTGGGCGAAATGCATCGAAGGACTGTGGGAGCCTATGTGATTACTTTTATCACTTCACTGTTAAGGACAGAATTGCAAAATCGGATCCATTAATATTCAAAGAAAACGCTTAACAACCAATTGGAGGATGACCCAAGGTCACGAGACTGGCTCTGAAACCAACCAATATGGTTGAGAAACTGCTACACGGAGAAGAAGGAAGTTTCATCAGGTTCACATAGTGTATTATACGGCTTGGGAAATTATCCATCCACTTCACGTGAGTGTTAGGCTAATGGCGAGGAATGAAAAGAGCCAGGGTCAGGTAATGTAAGCGGTTTCTACTCTCCGTTCTGAATACATTGGAACATTTTGCCATAACAAGGAGCAATATTACTGAATGCAGTAAGATACTACAGGGATCTGTTACAGTCACATTTGCAGCAGTAGCTAAATCTTATGCAAGTATCTGACAGCTGGATTAACAATGACTTTAACGTATCGGATATATAGGTGGTTTTTTATACTCCTAACGAGTCTCTCTCAGAAAATACCTGAATGAACTTTGATCCAATTTGACTCAGTTAGCTGGTTTTAGACTGCAGGGAGACGTCCCTATTACACTTTTAATTTTATATTAATATTGTCTTGATTTTTACTCCGATACTGGTATTGTGTCTTTTTAGAATTTTATCTTCCTAAATACCTCTATAATAAATATATGTGATAATAATATATACAATGTATTTTGGAATAATCCTTTTTATTTTATTATAACCTTAAGTGTTTGCTTTGCAGCGCCCTTTTCACCCTACTTTTTCAGTAGAACATTGTTTTGGCGACTGGACATAATATTAGTTAGCTAAAATCCCAGATTATTGATCACATTGAGAAGAGAGGGGAATAGAGAACTCCTTTTAAGACAAAACGGGACATTTTGGATCCACAAATTGGGTACTTTGAGTCCTATTGGACTTAATAAAGAATTTATATTTGACAGTGTTTCTTTAATAAAATAAACATGAGATATTTTGTTTCTGACTGTTATATAATTATAGGCCATGGTGATACTACGTAAATATTGATGATTATATTATATGTATGTAATAATTGATATGGAATTGATGTGAAAGAATTAACCCATGTGGGTGGAGATTGATAGACCTGCCTATAAAAGGGCAGTATGTTTTATTCAGTGTATACTGACATGACTATGTGTATCACACCCAAAATGTTGTCTTGTATTTTCACCTAGGAGATGCAATAAAGACATCTATTTGAGAAGATTTTGTTGAGTGCTGCTGTCTATTTCAACTGTTGATATATCCCTTGATATGGAATGAATTGGGATAAACTGTGAAGAATATGTTGAAGTCCCTTTAATAAGTGTATAAAAAATAAGTTAACCCTGGACCATAAAGGGGTTAAGTTAAACTCAAGCTCTGTCAAGACAGAGTGAGCTTACGACCTCCACTGGGTTCTGAACACCTCTTCCCAACAGGTGAAAATGGTTTACTGCACTTTAGGGATGAAGAAGGACTAAAAGTCCACCACATTGTTAACCCCCAACATGCCAGCTATATCAAAAGTCACAGATAAATATCTGAAAATACCTTGTAATAAAATAAGAAGAAGGACTAAAAGTCCACCACATTGTTAACCCCCAACATGCCAGCTATATCAAAAGTCACAGATAAATATCTGAAAATACCTCCTAATAATTTAAATACAGATAGTGTTTTGTTTTTTTTAAAATACATTTGAATAAAAACAGCGTGACAAGCCACAAAGTTGAATTAAGAGAATATAATCAATAATATTTAGCCTAGGGATCCCCTAACCTCACTTACTTGGAATTACAAGAATGAGTGACTAGAAAAAGAAGGAAAGACCCTTTTCAACTTTACAGCTTCAAGAATGACAGCATTTGCTAAGAGTATGGGTTTCCTATATAGAAAGGTTGCTGTGCAGGCTCACACATGGCTGCTTCTTAAAGGGACAGTAAACATTAAATTTTTATTCTTTAATCTTAAATATCTTGTTTAATTATATTAATAAAGCAGCTTTTTTTTTAATGTTTTCTATTAATGTTTATATTTTACACTCATAATTTGTCTTATTTGCAATTAGCAGCCCACCCACCCACTTCTCCCTAGTAATTTAGTTTTTTTACCTTTTGCCTGGTTGCGCCCATCACTGGGTTACCGATTCGCCGCCATTGCTTTCTATTGAGCGTGCTCCGTTATTATCAATAAATATTTTTTTCGATTCTTGCGCATGCGCACTTTGTTTCTCTTTTCCCTCCCTTTGTCAAACTGTCAGGTGAGGTAAACAATGGATTTCCACTTTTGCAATCTCCTTGCTACTTTTAACATTAGCATGGTCAGGGGGGCGGGTCAGGGGGGGTATGAGAAAAAAAATTAGATTGTGTCATAGAGGGAGGATTTACAATATAGGATTTTTTTCTAATAAAACAGCCTCTGAATAAATCAGCCTGAACTTGTTGGTGTTCAGGGTGACTGACAGGTCCTGCATGAGTGGGGGGCAGTGTTACACAATAAATTTCTTCTGCAGTGATAACTGTAGTCAGCAGATGATTAGCATCCACTACCCACTTGCTACAAAGATGAGCGACATGTGTTCCCTAACTAGCATCATTGTCCATCTGTCCTAATGTTAAATAGGCTAATGACATCTTTTAAAAACAATGAAACAGACAACTTATTGAAATTATCTCTTTAGAAGTACATTTTGTTACATTCCCATGCCAGGAATACAACAAAAGCTAAAACTCACTTAGGGCTAGATTATAAGTGGAGCACAAAATATTGCTTCCACAAAAGTCCACTTAGTAATATCAGCGCATGCATTGCACAGAAGCGTTGTGCTCACGAGAGTAGGCTTCCATAGGCTCCAAGGTGAGCCTAGTTATCATGCCATGGGGGCACGGCATGAGATTCTAGTGCAGGAAGGGGGTAAGTCCGTGCAGCGATGGACAGCAGATTGTAAATATATATATATATATATATATTACTGTGTGTGTGTATATATATATATATATATATATATATATACATATTAACACATAAATATATGTGTATATAAGCATATGTTTAAAGTTATGTGAAATAGACAGATAAATAAAGATAGTGAAAGGGGGAAATAGCAATAGACAGACAGACAGACAGATATACAGGGAGTGCAGAATTATTAGGCAAATGAGTATTTGACCACATCATCCTCTTTATGCATGTTGTCTTACTCCAAGCTGTATAGGCTCGAAAGCCTACTACCAATTAAGCATATTAGGTGATGTGCATCTCTGTAATGAGAAGGGGTGTGGTCTAATGACATCAACACCCTATATCAGGTGTGCATAATTATTAGGCAACTTCCTTTGCTTTGGCAAAATGGGTCAAAAGAAGGACTTGACAGGCTCAGAAAAGTCAAAAATAGTGAGATATCTTGCAGAGGGATGCAGCACTCTTAAAATTGCAAAGCTTCTGAAGCGTGATCATCGAACAATCAAGCGTTTCATTCAAAATAGTCAACAGGGGTCGCAAGAAGCATGTGGAAAAACCAAGGCGCAAAATAACTGCCCATGAACTGAGAAAAGTCAAGCGTGCAGCTGCCAAGATGCCACTTGCCACCAGTTTTGGCCATATATCAGAGCTGCAACATCACTGGAGTGCCCAAAAAGCACAAGGTGTGCAATACTCAGAGACATGGCCAAGGTAAGAAAGGCTGAAAGACGACCACCACTGAACAAGACACACAAGCTGAAACGTCAAGACTGGGCCAAGAAATATCTCAAGACTGATTTTTCTAAGGTTTTATGGACTGATGAAATGAGAGTGAGTCTTGATGGGGCCCGATGGATGGGCCCGTTGCTGGATTGGTAAAGGGCAGAGAGCTCCAGTCCGACTCAGACGCCAGCAAGGTGGAGGTGGAGTACTGGTTTGGGCTGGTATCATCAAAGATGAGCTTGTGGGGCCTTTTTCGGGTTGAGGATGGAGTCAAGCTCAACTCCCAGTCCTACTGCCAGTTTCTGGAAGACCACCTTCTTCAAGCAGTGGTACAGGAAGAAGTCTGCATCCTTCAAGAAAAACATGATTTTCATGCAGGACAATGCTCCATCACATGCGTCCAAGTACTCCACAGCGTGGCTGGGCAAGAAAGGGTATAAAAGAAGAAAATCTAATGACATGGCCTCCTTGTTCACTCTGATCTGAACCCCATTGAGAACCCTGTGGTCCATCATTAAATGTGAGATTTACAAGGAGGGAAAACAGTACACCTCTCTGAACAGTGTCTGGGAGGCTGTGGCTGCTGCTGCACGCAATGTTGATGGTGAACAGATCAAAACACTGACAGAATCCATGGATGGCAGGCTTTTTGAGTGTCCTTTGCAAAGAAATGTGGCTATATTGGCCACTGATTTGTTTTTGTTTTGTTTTTGAATGTCAGAAATGTATATTTGTGAATATTGAGATGTTATATTGGTTTCATTGGTAAAAATAAATAATTGAAATGGGTATATATTTGTTTTTTGTTAAGTTGCCTAATAATTATGCACAGTATTAGTCACCTGCACACACAGATATCCCCCTAAAATAGCTATAACTAAAAACAAACTAAAAACTACTTCCAAAAATATTCAGCTTTGATATTAATGAGTTTTTTGGGTTCATTGAGAACATGGGTGTTGTTCAATAATAAAATTAATCCTCAAAAATACAACTTGCCTAATAATTCTGCACTCCCTGTATAGATCAGGGCCGGCTCAACTATGTGACCATGTGGGTCCAACAGACCCAGGCAGCACTTGACAAGGGGTAGCACTTCTGTGCCTGAGTCAGTCACTGTCAGACCCAGACCACTCCTGTCCTTTGTCTCTGTGAGGGAGATAGCCTCATCATGCACAAAGGCACAGAAAAGTCAGAGGCGAAAAGTGTATCTGTTCTTTAAAAGGGACAGTCTACTCCAGAATTTGTATTGTTTAAAATATAGATAATAATCCTTTATTACCCATTCCTCAATTTTGCATAACCAACACGGTATATTAATATTCTTTTTATCTCTGTGATTCCCTTGTTTTGAAGCTTCTGCAGACTGCCCCCCTTATTTCAGTTCTTTTGACAAACAAGCATTTTAGCCAATCAGTGCTGACTCCACGGGAGTGAAGTCTATATATGACACGCATGAACTAGCAGTGTCTAACTATCAAATAACTGTCAATATTTCTGAGATAGGAGGCAGTTCAATGGCTTAGAAATTAGAATATGGGCCTACCTAGGTTTCGCTTTCCCCAAAGAATACCAAGGGAGCAAAGCAAATTTGATGATAAAAGTAAATTGGAAAGTTGTTTAATCTGAACCATGAAAGTTTAATTTAGACTAGACTGTCCCTTTAACTACCTTCCCACTTCTTGTGCAATTAGTTGCATGCAGGTAGGCAGACAGACTTACTAAGGTCAGCTGCTAGGCTAGTGGATTAATATGCTAATCAGTGATGTTACTACTGGGGGGCTTTGTTTCATTCTCAGACCCAGGCAGCACAAAGTCTTGAGCCGGCCCTGAGATTGATAGAGAGATATATAGATAGATAGATAGATAGATAGATAGATAGTAACAGGGAGAAAAAGCTATGGATAGACAGACAAAGATTACAACATTTTATTGAATATCTATCTATTAGAATGTAATATTTCTGTAAATTAAGGACTAAAGCCTAGATTACATTTACAGCACAATTGATAACTTGTTATTTTGTGCTTAGCCTTTTGCAATCAATAAGACACAGGGCTAGATTACGAGTGCGAGGATTGTAAACGTGATCGCGAGATCAGTGGTTTTTACGCTCTAATCCATATTACAAGTACCGCACTGTTTAAATTACCACAAATTCGTATGAGCAAACTCTTAGTAATTTACGCTCCCCATATTTTCAATGGGCAGCGTAAAGCGGTAATGTGTGCTCGTATTACAAGTTGGTAGTAAATATGATTGCTCGAACGCAATTGCATTTAACGCTCAAACTTTTTATGCAACTTGAAAGTTCGCATAAAGATTTCGGCAGGAGGAAATAGTTGTACTAAACTATACTATTAACGCCTAAACTGGCCAATCCCCCACATTGCAAAGTACCCCCGCTAAACTATTAATCACTAAACCGCCACATCGCAAACAACTTCGCTACACTATCAAGCCCTAAACCACTACACCCCCCACATTGAAACACAATAAATGGGCTTGTAGGTTTGTTTTGATTTTTTTTCTTTTTTTAAAAAAGAGGCTAAATTGCTTTAACGGCAATGCCCTTTAAAAAAGCCCATTCTAAGTGATAGTGCTATAGTAACTTTTAGTGTTAGTATAGGATTTTTTTATTTTGGGGTGTTTTTTTAAGGGATCTTAGTTTTAGAATAGGGCCTAACTGTGTGTTTTTTATTTTTGTTTTTTATTTTCTGGAATGTTAGGTTTTTATTTTTTTTCTGTAATGTTAGTTTTATTTATTTTATTGAATGTTAGGTTTTTTTATTTTTATGTACTGGTATTTTTTTTTTTTTTCTGGCAACTTAAGGGGTGTTAGAGGGTTTACCTGTTAGAGGTGTTAGAGTCAGTGGGTGCTTTATGATGGGGGTGTGGTGGTTTAGGGGTTAATAGTGTAGCTGGCTACTTTGGGATGTGGGGTTTAGGGCTTAATAGTGTAGCCAGGTATTTGCAATGTGGAGGTGTGGTGGTTTAGGGCTTAATAGTGTAGTGGAGCAGTTTGTAATGTGGGGGGTGTGGCAGTTTAGGGGTGAATAGTGTAGTGGAGTAGTTTGTAATGTGGGGGTGTGGTGGTTTAGGAGTGAATAGTGTAGTGGAGTAGTTTGCAATGTGGGGGTGTGGCAGTTTAGGGGTGAGTAGTGAAGTGGAGCAGTTTGCAATATGGGCGTGTGGCATTTAGGGGTTAATATTGTAGTGGAGGAGTTTGTAATGTGGGCGTATGGCAGTTTAAGAGTAAACAGTGTAGTGGAGTAGTTTCCAATGTGGGAGTGTGGCGGTTTATGGGTGAATATTGTAGTGGAATAATGTGCAATGTACAGGTGTGGCAGCTTAGGGGTTAATAGTGTAGTGGAGTAGTTTGTAATTTGGGGGTGTGATGGTTTAGGAGTGAATAGTGTAGTGGAATAGTTTGCATTGTGGGGGTTTGGCAGTTTAGTGGTTAATAGTGTGGCGTAGTAGTTGGTAATGTGGGAGTGTGGTGGTTGTAGTGTAGTGAAGTAGTTTGCGATGTGGGTGTGTGCGTTTTAGGGGTTAATAGTGTAGTGGGGTACTTTATGATGTGGGGTGTGGTGGTTTAGGGTTTGATAGTGTAGTATAGTAGTTTGCGATGTGGGGGTGTGGAGGTTTAGGGGTTAATCGTGTAGTGGGGTAGTTCGCGATAAGGGGTGTGGCAGTTTAGGGGTTAATAGTGTAGCAGGGTAATTTGCAATGTGGGTATGTGGCATTTTAGGGGTTAATAGTGCTGTAGTGGGGTAACGGTTTAGGGATTATTAGAGTATGGGGCTTTTTGATATGCGGATTCACGTAAGTAGTGGGTTTTTTTCCGCTTTTCACACTCCATTGAAGTCTATGGGGGAGCATGTTAATGTGGTTGTGATATTATAACTGCACGCTTTTTGCATGCGTTGGGTTTGCGAGCTAGTGAAATTTTTTTACTTTCAACTTGTAATTCGCGCAGTATCCGATGAGCTAAAAAAGCTGAAGTATTGCGCAGTTAGCACTCTAACACACCTGATTCTTATATAACATGCTCTATACTTATAATGGGTAGTGGTAGTGAAGCGATCATTGCACTTGTCAGTTAGTCATCAGTTAAGCGTTGAATTTGCATGCAACACAAAAATATTTGTTTTGTTTTTAATGCTTTTGAAAAGCTGTTATCACTTGCTGTTGAACATGCATTGAATGTGTATAGAACCAAAAACTACATTACTTGAGCAGAACTTTTGCGCAACATCAGCTTTGCACTTCAGCATTGCCTGACATGAATTTTAGTGTGGTCATTCAAAGAAACTTATTATCTGAGGGGAAATACACATCTATACACACAATAAATATTATTCATGCACTTGTAATACCAGGGCAAAAATGCAAGCAGCATGGAACATAAATATCGCTGGAGTGCTGGTTAACATTTTATCATACGCTCAACTTGTAATCTAGCCCTAAGCCTTCTTATGTTATAATATTTATACATTGGAAACATGCTTAGCATAACTTAAACTGATGGTAAATACTAGCATCTTTGAAATGCTAGGATTTACCAGTGCTATAAATAAAGTATAAAAACCGTCATGCTGAAAGTACCTTAATTTGGATGCATGTTTATGCCGAGCAATTTCAGCCACCCACGGCAAAATGCTATTTTCCCTATAAGGAATGACGTTTCCACCTATAAGCCAATAGACAAGTTAGCCATATGGAATAATGCTGATCGGCTACCACGGCTATTGGTTAAGAGGTGGAATCATTACGTCATTGAAAAAATAGCGTTTGCCATTTGCAGCTAAAGGCGCTGAGAGCGCAGCATAAGCTACAGGCAAATAAAGGTACTGTCAGCATGAATTTTTTTTTGTACTAAATAACAGAAAGTCCCCTTTATTTATAGCACTGGCAAATCCTAGCATTTTAAAAACGCTAGGATTTACCATCACATTAAGTGACCCTATCTGTATAATCAGGCAAAAAAGAAGAAACAATTTATAGGGATTCTAAGAATTAATTTGACTCAAGTTTGTGGAACAATATACAATTTCCAGAGAATGTGACTCAAATACTTAGACAGAATGCAGAAGTACCTCAAGGAGACAATGATAAATTAACTTCATCCATCAACATAGCTGAGAAAGGAGGATCTATATTAATAATATTCTGTTTTTGCAAAAACAAAGAAATCTAATTTGCAAGTGATTCACATATAAAGTTCTCTCTCTCTAAAAAAAAGCATTTAAATTGCTTTCTAGTATAATAAATAATATTGAAAACACAATCTAAACATATAGTGCACTGCATTTACATATTTCAGTGATATTTATTAAACCAAAACAGTTTTCCTTACTTTTGAAAAAGACACTAATAAAATATTGTAACTGGAATATGTATATTCATTCAGGTGCACTGACCTACATTTTTATCAAACATTCAATTTCCATTAAATTAAAAAGAGCACATTTTATATATAGTGCAGATAAAATTATAAGGAGTCAAGTTCTCAGAATTGTAAACATTATAAATGTGTTAAAATTGTCAGCTTGTAATATAACCAAATGAAATACTGCAGTGAAGCACAGTAATTTTGAATGATTTTTTTGTTCATTCAGTAGCACACTGAATCAATCTTTATATATAGGTTTTCAACATATACAGAGAAAAACATAGTTGAATTTCATATTTAATATCTCCAGAGAGCAGTATATATTTTGCATACAAAGCTTCTTACCAAATGTTATTTATGTGATCACAAACAATCCTGCAGGAAATAAATGTCTCCACTAGTGAACTGTAAAGTTTGTCCTGGGGAAATGCTATGGTTCCTTTTTATACTCATCTGTGAACCCATCTGTTAAACTAATTTATTAAAGGAGCAAAACAAAATTCATATATTATAGTAAAATATTTGTAACATATAAACCTTAAATTTAAATCTATTTATAAAGTCATTTTTAAGTATAATTGACAATCTGCTGTTGAGATTACTTTAAATAAAGTGGAATCTTCTGTGGTAAAATTATATGATTCAATGGTTAAGAATCAGGTTGATATTGTAAATCCACTTTCCTTCTCAGACACAAATCGGAAATTTAAAACCACAACGTTAAAGGGACAGGAAAGTCCAAGTTAAAGGTCCATGGTTATAATAAAGCATAAAATTAAAAAATGTATGCTTACCTAATAAATTAATCGTTACATGTGGGATTGCAGTCCACTAGGAGGAGGCAAAACACCCCTAGATACCTGTGTTTTAATTTGTCTCACTCTTTCAGAAAAAAAACTCTGTCATTCATATAACCAGGTAGAGAAGAAAAATATATAAAAGCAAACTGGGACAAATTAAGTGGAAAACAAGTCCTGCCACTAGCAATGTAGATTAAGAAGGGTGGAGCTTGTTGACTCTCTCCATAATGAAAGAAATTAACTTATCAGTTAAACATAAATTTTGTTTTCTTTCATAAGGGTGCAAGTCTACAAGATTATTACATGTCAGATCTTATATTCAATCAATGAAGTGCAAGAGATCACCATCAAATTGGGGGAAAATACAGGTAAGGCGGTTATGTTACCAATCAGGCCTGATGGTCCACAGTGTATCCATGTGCAAATGATAAAGTAACAAACAATAGATTCAATCAATGTCAAAATAAATCCTGGAGCAATAATAGCCAATAGGAATGAGAGCTGCTTAAATCCTATTGGCTGATTTGAACAGCCAATAGTATTTAAGCATCTCTTATTCCTATGGGCTGATTCCAATTTTTCAGCCAATAGGAATGCAATGTACCCCCAGTATAAAAGGGGTACCTTGCATTTAAATCCTCAGTGTGCAGCGGAAGATTGCATGAAGAGGACCTCCACGTCAGATCGATGGACCTCCGTCTGGACCTCCGCCTCTGCGCATCGTCGCTCCGCCTCCACAGGAATGAAGAAGATGCCGGTCCGCGATGGATGAAGATGAAACCGCCTGGATGAAGACCGAGCAACCGGGATGAAGCGGGACTTCAGCAACTGTGAGTACCTAAAGAGGGGTTAGTGTTAGGTTTTTTTAAGGTTTTTTTGGGCTGTTTTTTTTTATTAGATTAGGATAATGGGCACTCTTAAAAGAGTTGAATGCCCTTTTAAGGGCAATACCCATGCAAATGCCCTTTTCAGGGCAATGGGTAGATTAGGTTTTTTTGGATAGTTTTTTTTTATTTTGTGGGTTTGGGGGGGTGGGGGTTTGTAATGTTAGTGGGTCTTTGTATTTTTGTTTAGAAAAAGAGCTGATTTCTTTAGGGTAATGCCCTACAAAAGGCCCTTTTAAGGGCTATTGGTAATTTATTATAGATTAGGTTTCTTTTATTTTGGGGTGTTTTTTTTTTTTTTTTTAAATGGTTATTACAATAGGAATAATTGTTATTATTTTGGATAATTCATTTGTTATTTTGTGTAATGTTTTCTTTTTTCGTTTTGGGGCAATACCCATACAAATGCCCTTTTTAGGGCAATGGGTAGATTAGGTTTAACTTTATTTTGTGGGTTTGGGGGTGGTATACTGTTTGTTCTTTCTTTTGTAGGAAAAGAGCTGATTTTTTTAGGGCAATGCCCTACAAAAGGCCCTTTTAAGGGCCCTTGGTAGTTTATTATCGATTAGGTTTATTTTATTTTTTAAAACGGGGTATTAGAATAGGAATACTTTTTATTGTTTTGGATAATTTCGTTTGTTATTTTTTGTAATGGTAGGTTTTTTTATTTTGTAATGTTAGGTTTTAGTGTAAGGCAGCTTAGGTTTTACTTTTAGTTCACATTTAAGATTGTATTTATTTTAACTAGGTAGTTAGTAAATAGTTAATAACTATTTACTAAATAGTCTAACTAGTTAAAATAAATACAAACTTACCTCTCAAATAGAAATAAAACCTAAGCTTGCTACAATATAACTATTAGTTATATTGTAGCTAGCTTAGGTTTTATTTCACAGGTAAGTTACTTTGTATTTAGTTTTAAATAGGTATACTATTTATTTAATGAACAATTGTTACTTTAATTTAGGTCTAATTTTAATTATGTTAAAGTTAGGGGGTGTTAGGTTTAGGGTTAGGTTTAAAGTTAGGGGGTGTTAGGTTTAGGGGTTAATATAGTTTAGTTTAGGTTATTGCGATGTGGTGGCTGGCAGTTTATGGGTTAATAGGTTTAGTTAGTGTTAGCGATGTAGGGAGGTGCGGTTTACGGGTTAATAGCTTTATTTAGTGGTGGCGATGTTTGGGAACATCGGTTCAGGGGTTAAATGTTTAGTTCGGATGTTTTGGAACGACAGTTTATAGGGGTTAATAGGTTTAGTTAGTGTTGGCGACATCAGGAACAGTGGTTAAGGGGTTAATAGCATTATTATAGACTAAAGGCTGTGATACACTGCAAACGATGTGGTGCGAGGCCAAGCAGCTGCTTTGCACCGCGTCACATCGCTTCTGAAGTCTGGCGGACCTGATCCGACAGTGCGGATCAGGTCTGCCAGACCTCGCTGAATACCGAGAGCAATATGCTCTCCGTATTCAGCATTGCCCCAGCAGCTCACAAGAGCTGCTGGTGCAACGCCGCCCCCTGCAGACTCGCGGCCAATCAGCCGCCAGCAGGGGGGTGTCAATCAACCTGATCGTACTCGATCGGGTTGAATTCCGGCGATGTCTGTCCTCCTGCTCAGAGCAGGCAGACAGGGTTATGGAGCAGCGGTCTTTGTGACCGCTGCTTTATAACTGCTGTTTCTGGTGAGCCTGCAGGCTCGCCAGAAACATGGGGCATCAAGCTCCATTCGGAGCTTGATAGATAGGCCCCTTAGTCTGAACTTCAAATAAGTATTAGATTTTTTTCTAACAAATTTATGTACGTTTTCACTCCTCCTGTACCATGTGACAGCAATCAGCCAATCACAAATGCATATACGTATATTCTGTAAATTCTTGCACATGCTCAGTAGGAGCTGGTGACTCAAAAAGTGTAAATATAAAAATACTGTGCACATTTTTTAATGGATTTAAATTGGAAAGCTGTTTATAATTGCATGCTCTATATGAATCATTAAAGTTTAATTTGACCTGAGTGTCCCTTTAAATACAATATCAAGAATACTAGCTTTAAATAAGACTGGTGTACCGAATTATTTGAGAAAACCCTTAGCCTTCCTGTTGTGCATGTCAGAAGGTTAATGCATTTTTGTGTGAAAGTGATCTTAAACTTCAAAATGTCGACATTTTAACTTTTTTTTTTTTACATGAAATCAATCATTCTAAATTCTTGATAAAGGCCACCCAGGCTCAAAACACGTAGATTGTGTTTACAGTTTATTATCCATCAGCAGAGCGACCCCATTGGAGAACTACCACTGTGGGAGACATTCGCTGAGGAGCTGTTTTGGATCTAAAATATATTTTTTAAATATCCATAGCACGTATTACCCTATACGTGGCTAGCAGGATAACCCTGGGGAATTCAAGACTTCATGGAGTTGGTTATTCCTACAATTATCTAAAGACAGAGGTGGTGAGTCTGACGTTACCCACCAATACCAGATCCGCATTAAGTCACATGACCTGGAAGCGCATACGGATACACTGAAGATGCTGACTTCTCGACAGTTCTATTTGCACATCAAATGAGGATCATACGAATAAGATTCACTGAATATAACTTTTATACACTCCAAAGGGGTATTTTACATATTCGTATCCACTGCAGTGTGATTTTACTATATATTTTTTTTAGACTTTTTATACTGGTACTTTCTCCGCAGGAACAATATTTAATTGTATCTCTTTGCTGGATATTTTAATGACTGGTCATTGCATTTTATTAAGTAAACCTTATTGTATTAACATTATCTATTGTGTTGCAGTTATTTATTACTGGTGTTACCATTTTACTCTCTCATTCAGCTATTCATTTATTGTGTATTTTAAATCAATAATTCTAACCCTAATCCTAACCCAGATTCACGTCAGTAAATATTTTGCCATCTTTCTGGTGTTTAAATGTCAACAACAATGTACAGCACCTTTACATGATTATAATTTGAAGACTATGAGACAGCTCGGAGATAACAAGCCATTAACCTATTAGGGAGCTCCACCTTTATGTTTATGATATATTTACATTTTCCTCTGCATGCAGGAATGCAGATGGGTATTATTTGATCTATAGTATAGTAAAGTACTACATGATCCTATAGTAACTGACTTTGCATAAGAGTACATCAAAACTGCCTAGATGAGAAAATATATTGTGCATTGCTTTTCTCAGAGCTTTATACTGTTAATTTTAATTTACATCCACTGAAAATTTAAATGATAGAACTACTAATATTACTTGGTTGTCTAATTTTCTTTACACATTGATCCGTGTTATACCTGTGTAAATATTTATTAGCCCCCTTGTAATAATCAGATTGTGATCATTCACCGAGAGGATTTTAGTAGATGGCCGCCCATTTTTACATCACCCTATAATTATTTTCTTTTTGAAAAAAACTGTTTTTAGACTGTGGTGGGGGCACAATTTCCCCCAAATCACAATTAAACTTAGTTAAAATTTACCTCCTTGAAAAACAATAGGGAACACTCTTTTAACCCCTTAATGACCGAGGACTTGCAGGGTACGTCCTCAAAAATAAAGGCAGTTAACGCCTGAGGACGTAACCTGCACGTCCTCGGTGTGGAAAGCAGCTGGGAGCGATCCTGCTCACTTCCAGCTGCTTTCCGGTTATTGCAGTGATGCCCCGATATGGAGGCATCCTGCAATAACCTTACATGGCCATCGGATGCAGAGAGAGCCACTCTGTGGCCCTCTCTGCACCAGACATCGATGGCCGGTATCGTTGGTGGGTGGGAGCCGACTTGGGAGGCGGGTGGGCGGCCATCGGTGTGCCGTGTGACGTCAAGGGGGGCGGGATCGGGGGCGGGACCGCCAGGGGGGCGCGCGCAGACGGTGGCGGGCGGTCACGTGCACGGGGCGGGAGCGGGTGGGAACCGATACACTACGGAAAATGTTTTTAGTAAAAAGTGGCCTAATCTTGTTTGTGCAAAGCACAAAAAGAGATCATGGAGGGGTGGGGGGTTGGTTTTGTGTGGGGGGAAGCTACACTACAGAAAAGTTTAAAAAATGTAAAAAAAAAAAGCATTTTTTCTTCTAAACTGGGTACTGGCAGACAGCTGCCAGTACCCAAGATGGCGCCCATTAAGTTAGAGTGGGAGGGTTATAGAGCTGTTTGGGGGGGATCAGTGAGGTTGAGGGCTAAGGGTGGATCGTACACAGCAGCATATGTAAATATGCTTTTAAAAAACAAAACAAAAAAAACAAATATAGCTTTTATTTTAGTACTGGCAGACTTTCTGCCAGTACTTAAGATGGCGGGGACAATTGTGGGGTGGGGGAGGGAAGAGAGCTGTTTGGGAGGGATCAGGGGGTCTGATGTTTCAGGTGGGAGGCTGAGCTCTACACTAAATCTAATATTAACCCTGCAAGCTCCCTACAAGCTACCTAATTAACCCCTTCACTGCTAGCCATAATACACGTGTGATGAGCAGCGGCATTTAGCGACCTTCTAAATACCAAAAAGCAACGCCAAAGCCATATATGTCTGCTATTTCTGAACAAAGGGGATCCCAGAGAAGCATTTACAACCATTTGTGCCATAACTGCACAAGCTGTTTGTAAATGATTTCAGTGAGAAACCTAAAATTGTGAAAAATTTAACGTTTTTTTTTAATTTGATCGCATTTGGCGGTGAAATGGTGGCATGAAATATACCAAAATGGGCCTTGATCAATACTTGGGGTTGTCTACTACACTACACTAAAGCTAAAATTACCCCAAAAAGCTCCCTACATACTCCCTAATTAACCCATTCACTGCTGGGCATAATACACGTGTGGTGCGCAGTGGCATTTAGTGGCATTCTAATTACCAAAAAGCAACACCAAAGCCATATAAGTCTTCTATTTCTGAACAAAGGGGATCCGAGAGAAGAATTTACGACCATTTGTGCCATAATTGCACAAGCTGTTTGTAAATAATTTCAGTGAGAAACCTAAAGTTTGTGAAAAAATTTGTGAAAAAGTGAACGATTTTTTTTATTTGATCACATTTGGCGGTGAAATGGTGGCATGAAATATACCAAAATGGGCCTAGATCAATACTTTGGGTTGTCTACTAAAAAAAAATATGTACATGTCAATGGATATTCAGAGATTCCTGAAAGATATCAGTGTTCTAATGTAACTAGCGCTAATTTTGAAAAAAAAAAATGGTTTGGAAATAGCAAAGTGCTACTTGTATTTATGGCCCTATAACTTGCAAAAAAAGCAAAGAACATGTAAATATTGGGTATTTCTAAACTCAGGACAAAATTTTGAAATTATTTAGAATGGGTGTTTTTTGGTGGTTGTAGATATGTAACAGATTTTTGGGGTCAAATTTAGAAAAAGGGTGGGGTTTTTTTTTCAATTTTTCCTCATATTTTATAAAAAAAATTTTATAGTAAATTATAAGATATGATGAAAATAATGGTATCTTTAGAAAGTCCATTTAATGGCGAGAAAAACGGTATATAATATGTGTGGGTACAGTACCCGCAAAAAATGTAAAAATAGCCTTGGTCCCAAACGGACAGAAAATGGAAAAGTGCTGTGGTCATTAAGGGGTTAAGAGCATTTTAAGTTCACCTTAAAGGGACACTCAAGTCAAAATGAAACTTTCATGGTTCAGATAGAGCACAGTCTTTTTATGTTAACACATTTTGAGTTATCAGCTCCTACTGAGCATATGCAAAACTTCCCAGAATATACGTATATGCATTTGTGATTGGCTGATGGCTATCACATGATACAGGAGGAGTGGAAACAGACATACATTTTTACTACTCATTTGAAATGCTACTGCATTCTCTTTTTATAATGCATTTGTTGATTATGCATATTTACTGTATTTACTGGTCCTTTAAAGTTGCCACCAGGGTCATTCCCAGGAAACAATTTATTTTAAAAAGCAAACTTATTCTGAGATATTGTCAACAGAAGCTGCAGACGTTTGGATAATTAAAATTTAAAAAATATCCCATTTAAGTCTGTGAAGCTTTATACCAATAAACCATTATTTGTTACTATTCATTAGAATTTATCATAAATTATGTTACAAACAATGTACAGAATGAATGCGAAGAACTATTCACAATAGTGCAAACTGGCAATATATAGAAGACGTAATAATGATAAGTTGAATCCACCTCCATACTTACCATTCTGAAAGAGGCACTGTTGAAACAAAACCCCTTTGTTTTTTTCATGCTTTAGTGAAGACTGAGAGCACCCTATTTTTCAATTCTGTAGCATGCATAGACCTTTTAAAGGGACAGTTTACTCAAAAAATTTCTCCCCTTTAATTTGTTCCCAATGATCCACTTTACCTGCTGGAGTGTATTAAATTGTTTACAAGTAGCTCCTTTACCCTTATATTGGCATTTGAAATTGTTAATTTGGCATGTGGTATCCCCACCTATTCTGAAAGTTTGTGGCCGCGCGTACCTGCTATAGATAAGCTTTGTAAACACAGCCAGCAGAAGAAATTACACTCCCAGTGTGATAAAGCAGAGATAAGGTAATAAAATGTTGATTTTCCATTGTTCTCTCAAAGTATTGGTGATTGTTTTAAGGACAGATATAAGATAAAGAAGCAGGTATATGTGCACAATGTGATACAGTAATGAGATCTGATTATACCTACAAGCTCAACCTATTTTATTAGGCTGTGGCTTCAAAACACAAAATCAGAGCTTTAATATACACAAATAAGCCTTAAAAAGCTAATTTTCATACATTTTTTACTCTGCAGTTGGTATAAAAAGCAATTGTAAACACATTAAGGGAAAAACTATTTTACAGTATACTGTCCCTTTAAATCATAGGCAAAAGATACCAATTCTACCACTTTTGCAAACATCAGTTTTATGCTTTTTGTCTAATTTTACTTTCTGGGTATTGTTCACACTGTTGAACGTTTTAATGGCAGTACAAAAAAAAAATCTTGATTGTTTTCTGGATTTGTATTAAGCAGTCTTATCATTCTACTAATTGCCATGCTTTGAATAGATTAAAAAGTGTAAAAAAATCCTACTCAAGATGAATGCAAATTTTTCACACAGTGAACAAAGTAATAAACTAGAAAACTGCAACCATCATGCAGAAACCAAAAATAAATTATATTCTGATTGATTGGAATACCATCAGGGATTTATGTTTTAAAGCATCATCAGTATGGCAATGCAAACAAAAATAACAATACAATTTGAAGAAAACAAAAGTTTAAAAAATATTGACAAAACAGTTTAATTGTTCACTTGCATTTATGATTATAAAAATGCTATCATAGTATTTTTTGGAATAAGGGGAATCCTCATATATGTAAAATATAGCTAAGATGAATTCAAGTAATATACTTGTGAAAACATAATATAAAATTATTAGCGTTAGAACTTGGTTTTAGTTATAAGCTACTAGTTTCTGCTAAAATGCTATATAGTTATCTAGAAAGAAAATAGAATATGATTAAGTTGAGTAGCATAGTTATGTTAGTTCAAGTGTTGAAAGAAAATATACAAGTTTTGAACAAAAATGTTATGCTGTTATTTTTACAATAGTAATGGTAAGTCTACCCAGGATGATTAAGTTGCTTAATTCAGTGGATGTGCATCCAGTTTTACTCTCAGGGTGCTTTTCATTTTATGATTAATGATCCAATCCCTTTTTAGAGTGAAGTTCATTACCATGTTTTTTTTGTGTGGTTGTGTGTGTATTTTCAATTTAAATAGTGTAAAATAATATTTCTCATAAACACAAACACAAATATATTGGATGAATTACAAGTTGAAAGTGCGACCGCACATGCACAAACTGAATTTGTGCTCAACGGGTTAGAGCGACTGAAGACCTTGCTTTAAAGGGACATTAAACCCCTAAAAAATCTTTAATTACAGTATTTAGATTGAGAATACAATTTTTAAAAAGTTTCCAATTTACTTCTATTATAAAATTTGTTTTGTTCTCATGTTATTCTTTGTTGAAGGGATACCTAGGTATCCTGAAGCACTACATGTCAGGAAATAGTGCTGCCATATAGTGCTCCTGCTAATGTATAACATTGTTGCAAAACTGCTGTCATATAGTATTGTGGACACGTGCACACTCCTTAGCTAACATCCCAGCTTTTAAACAAAGGATAACAAGAAAATGAAGAAAAAAATGATAACAGAAGTAAATTGGAAAGTTGTTTAAAATTCTATGTTCTATCTGAATCATGAAAGAAAAAAAATGGGTTTTATGTCCCTTTTAACGGTTAAAGCTAAAAAAATAATAATTTAAATATAAAAAAATAACCATGTTATAATGGTTAAAATGTATATGGCAAGGCATTTGAATGGAAAGGGCTATAATGGATATATGCATACATATATACACATATAAACAAATATACACACATATATATATATATATATATATATATATATATATATATATATATATATATATATATATATATATGTATAAATCCTTTGAAGTCCTTTCCACTCAAATATCTGAAAACAAGAAAAATCTTTTTTGTTCAATTTTAATCATTGAAGGCACAGTCTAGTCCAAAATAAATGTTCATGATTCAGTCAGGGCATGTCATTTTAAACAACTTTTCAATTTACTTTTATCACCAATTTTGCTTTGTTCTCTTGGTATTCCTAGTTGAAAGCTAAACCTTGGAGGTTAATATGCTAATTTCTTAGACCTTGAAGGTCACCTCTTATCTGAATGCATTTTGACAGTTTTTCACCACTAGAGGGTGTTAGTTCATGGGTATCAACAAATACCTTTTAGAGACAGATATGTAAGTTTTGGCCAGTCAATTCTTATATCACAGATGTGGTATACAAATTGTCAGCAAAGTGCTGTGACAAATTCAAGAAAGAGATTCTTGCAGCCAAGTCCTTAATTGTAAAATGTAACTTTTATTTAAAAAAGTATAAAATTAATTTCACAGACCTGGTAGATGTCGGTAAGTACACTGTACTGGATGCAATTACCTCCGACCCCCAATTTGCGTCACCTGACGCATTTCGCCATAGCTTTATCAAAGGTGACTTGTCATATAGATAACACTGTGCTCACACATGTGGAGTTACCTAGGAGTCAGCACTGATTGGCTAAAATGCAAGTCTGTCAAAAGAACTGAAATAAGGGGAAGTTTGCAAAGGCTTAGATACAAGATAATCACAGAGGCAAAAAAGTGCATTAATATAACTGTGTTGGTTATGCAAAACTAGGTAATGGGTAATAAAGGGATACAAGATAATCACAGAGGCAAAAAAGTGTATTAATATAGCTGTGTTGGTTATGCAATACTATGGAATGTGTAAGGGATTAACTATTTTTTAAAAAAATAAAAATTCTGGTGTAGAGTGTCTCTTTAATAGTGTGTTTTAGTGTGTATATACTGTAAATATTTTATATTCCAAAGTTCTTCACATAGGGGAAAATGTTCTATTTTTAAATAGATATTCCTAGTTATATCTGTATATACAGTATATATATACAGTATATATATATATATATATATATATATATATATATATATATTATATATATATTTATATTTATTTTACAAAAATATTTAGAAATATATATTTAAAAATAAATAAAACATTTTCTTCTATATGAAGAACATTGGAATGTAAAAAAAAAAATTATAACTACCTTCGGGTTAGAGCTGTAGGTGGAAATTTATTGAAAATGTTCTTTCCTGATTCAGACAGAGAATATGATTTTATAAATTTCCAGTTTATGTCTATTATCTAATTTGCTTCGTTCTTTTGGTATCCTCTGATGAAGAAATAGCAATTCACATGGGTGCGCCAATAACTCTGTTCAGCCACCAATCACCAGCTACTGAACATATTTAGGCATGCTTTTCAACAAAGGATATTACGAGAATGAAGCAAATTAGATAATAGAAGCAAATTGGAAAGTAAATGTTCTTCCAAAATCAATAAAGAAAAAAAATTGTATTTCATGTCCCTTTAACTTATGTTGGGTTAGCCCACGAGCAATAAGTGAGTTTTTTTCTTCTGTACTCTCTATTGAAGTCTATGGGGAGAGGAAGTTGGTGTGGTCCAGAATGGCCATATGGCAAATGCCGGTGGGCCGGGCTCTTATGTGGGCCTTGCTGCTATATACCACCCTCTCTTAATATGGGTAACAATAGGAAAGCGGTTACAGTCTATTTTTCTGTCTGGCTGTTAAGCAGAGGTGCTGCAGAATGACAGTTCTGGACTTTTATGGCTTCCTAGCAGACAGAAATCTAACTGATGTGGGCTGCTCCGCCCTTTAAATGCACAGGCCGATTTTTGTTCCCAGTCCGGTCCTGGCGTGGTCATGATATCTGAAGTACTGAAGTTGGCTCGCATCAGCTTCTACTCGCGCACAAACATTTTACTTTTAACTTGTAATTCATGCGCTAACCCACGGGCATGAAAAGATTACTTCTGCGGTGTTTGTGCGTGAGCGAAAGCGCTAAATAGCATGCCACTTGTCATCTAGCCTATTGTGTGTGTATGTTTAATTCATATAAATAGTAGATGTGTTTTATTGATGTTATTTCATTCGCAAACACAATTTTATTAAATAAAATATTTTATTACTGTTTTTTTATTTTGTTTTTTTTTATAGAAAAAAGAATACTTTAACATAGAGAAAATATTCACAACTAAAGGGGAACAGATGGTTTTAATTTGCTTTATAGTACTGTGCATCCTTTCCAAAGCCTAAATAACAATTGCTAAGTGTGGGTGGCATAATTGAATTAATCAGTTCCTTCGTGCTGTTATTCTCACAGACATGCATTTAAGTGGTACTGCACTAGATAAATGATGAATTCTAAGAGAAATGCCATGCAAATGAATATAATGTTGATGGCTGCTAAATTACTGACAAGGCAGAAACGATGAGAATTCATCTAAGCAAAATCGAGCTGCAGAGATGCTACTTCTGTCTGCCATTATATTTTAGCTTCGGACGACACCTATAGCACGGCTGCTTAACATTATAATATATTCAATGTTATTTTTGCAAGTAAGGTAATCTCTATTTCCTCTATCTCTGTCCATGTACCACACATATGCTGCTATGTTTCAAACTGGGATAAAGATTTAGAAGCCAATTTATTAAGCAGTGCATGCTATATATTCTGTGCGAGCCTTCTGGCTCGCCGAAAACAGGAGTTAAGAAGCAGCAGTCTTAAGATCACTGCTCCTTAACTCGTCCACCACCTCTGGGGTGGCGGACTGCAATCATCCAGATCAGATACGATCGAGATGATTAACCCCCCCTGCTAGCGGCCAATTGTGCGGGAATGTGCAAGGGGCGGCGTTGCACAAACATTTCACCAGAAATGCTTGTGCAATGATAAATGCCGACAGCGTAGTGATGTCAGGCGGACATGGTTAGCTACAGTGATAAATCGGCCCCTTAGTCCTAGATTACAAGTGGAGCACTATTGAAAGTGCAGTCTGTGCTATAAATATCTCAGGCTCGCGTTAAGCTTAGCTCATAACCTGGTATTAAAAGTCCATGGTAAAACAGAATTACCAGAAAATGTTTAGTGCGGCTGCTATCTCTAGTGAGCCCTGTGCTTTCAATTAATAGCACAAACGTGCTAAACATCACTTTTATTAGTTGTGTGTTATGTGTGCAACTTGAGACCTGAAGTAAAGTGATAGAGCTAGAATAAAAATATAATAAAACACATGCTGCTCACATTTAAGACCTACTTTAGAACATTTTTCAGTGAGAAACCCACAAAGTTATTATATATATATATATATATTTATTTATTTTTTAAAGCAGACCCAGCATATTCAATGCTGTATATTCAATTCAATATTGTACTATTATTTTATGTGTACTTCATGATATGTAAGAACTCTGTATCAAAATGTTTAATCAATAAACAAGGCTGTAAAAAAATGTGTGTGTGTGTTATTTTTTTTTTTCTAAAATAGTTAAAGGAATAGTCTACTTGAAAGCATAGATAATCCCTTTATTACCCATTCCCCAGTTTTGCATAACCAACACGGTTATATTAATATTATTTATACCTCTGTGAGTACCTTGTATATAAGCCTCTACAAACTGCCCCCTTATCTTAGTTCTTTTGACAGACAGCGCTAAATCATTAATAACTCAACGGGAGTGAACATAACATTATCTTACATAGAACACATGAACAAGCACTGTCTAGCTGTAAAACCTGTCAAAATGCTATGAGACAAGAGGCGGCCTTCAAGGTCTTAGAAATCAGCATATGAGCCTTCTAGGTTTATCTTTCAACAAAGAATACCAAGAGTACAAAGCAAATTTGATGATCAAAGTAAATGGGAAAGTTCTATAAAATTCCATGCCCTATCTGAATCATGAAAGTTTAATTTTGACTAGACTGTCCCTTTAAAAGAAGAAGGGGTTATCCTCATATAAATAAGGGTCCTTTGGATATAGTTATATAACTTTAATGTGCACAATGGGTCTCCCATGTGCCTCTACTCAAATACATGCATATTTATTTATGCCAGGTGATCATTAATACCATTGTGATGACCTTGCTATTAAAGCCTAAAACCTATAAAGGGGCTTTATTTACAAGAGGGACTTCTGGGCTTTAAAAACAAGGGGTCTTGAGGGTCTCATTTTGGATATGGTCTATTATAAGCTCTAGAGACCCCTCATAAAAAATATATATATCTATACTATAATCGCATTTGTAATGCGTCCACCACCGCCGTCGTCTGCTGCGCCCGCACAAAATATTACCAAAACTACCTAGCCGCCCGCACAAAGTATTAACAAAAAAACGAACCTCCCGCATGAAATAGCAAAAAAAACCTAACCGCGCGCACGAAATAATAACAAAAAAACCTACTGCCCGCACGAAATAATAACAAAAAAACCTAACTGCCCACACAAAGTATTAAAAAAAAAAACATAAACGCCCGCACCAAGTATTAACAAAAAACTAACCGCCCGCATTAATATTAACAAAAAAAACCTCACCACCCGCACAAAATAATAACAAAAAGAACCTAACCGTCCACACGAAATAATAACAAAACATAAAAATACCTAACCACCCGCACAAAGTATTAACAAAAAAAACCTAACTGCCCGCACAAAGTATTAACAAAAAACACCAAACCGCCTGCACAAAGTATTAACAAGAAAAAAACAAACTGCCCGCAAGAAATATTAATAAACACCTTACGCATGCGCAAAATGTACCTCTAGACCACCAACCCTCACATTGCAAAATTATAAAGTAATTAACCCCTAATCCGCAAATTAAACAATAACATAATTAAAATATTAACCCTTAAACCGCCAAACCCCCACAACACAAACTACCTAAATACAGTTCCTAAAGTCCGGCGGTGAAGGTCTTCTTCCAGGCGTCTCCATTTCATCCAGCACGGGGACATCTTCTATCTTCATCCGGAGTGAAGGCAGCATGGAGCGGAGGTGAGCTTGGAGCAGGACCGGCAATCGCGGAGCAGGACCAGCATGGAGGTTCCTCTTCACGCGGTCGCCGACGCACAATTAAGATTTAATGCAAGGTACCTTGCATTCCTATTGGCTGAAATTTTGAAATCAGCCAATAGGATGAGAGCTACTGAAATCCTATTGGCTGATTTGAACAGCCAACAGGCTTTTAGTAACTCTCATCCTATTGGCTGTTTTCAAAATTTCATCCAATAGGAATGCAAGGTACCTAAATGGGGTACCTTGCATTTAATATTCAGTATGCGGCGGCAACCGCATGAAGAGGATCCTCCACGCCGGTCCTGCTCCGTGCTGCCTCTCTCCAGATGAAGATAGAAGATGTCCCTATGCTGGATAAAGATGTCGCTGCCTGGAAGAAGGTCTTCACCGCCACACTTCAGGAACTGTGAGTACCTATTTAGGGGTTAGACTAAGGTTTTTTTTTTTAGAGTAGGGATTTTTTTTATTTTTTTAATGGGCAGCAAAAGAGCTGATTGCCCATACAAATGCCCTTTAGGGGCAATGGGTAGTTTAAATTTTTTAGACTTAGGTTTTTTATTTTGGGGGGTTGTGTGGGTGGGGGGGTTTACTTTTAGGGGGTACTTTGTAAAAAAAAATGTTGGTAAAAGAGCTGTTTAGTTGAAATAATTTTTTTATTGTGGGACACACAAAAAAACACAAAGAGGCTTTGTACATCACATATTAATCAACACAAGGAGATCCACTTTCCCTCCCCTTCCTGACGGAGGGCTTTTCCTCTTCATGTACTTTATGGTTGCGTTGCCGTGACGTCCAAAAGAGGGACTTTTCTAATTGTACCTGTACTATTTCTTAGGTTAGTCCAGGAAGATCTGCTGATCAGTGTGTCCAAATACCTAAACGGAGGTTTCTCGAGAGAGAGAGAGGTGAACACAATGTCCAGAGAAAAAACATTGAAGGATTTTGTCCTTTGATATCCCCTCTCTCCTCACAACTCTCATATATATCTTCTAAACCTCTGTTTTTCCCCACCTAAAAATTAAAACATTAAACTTCAAACAAATTAACACAAAAACCAAACAAAAAACTGAATAACTGAATAACCTGCCTGCCTCCTTAATCTTCTTACTGCAGATCCAGGAAAGGAGCCCCCAGTCTCATTATCAAACACGGGTCTATACGTTCAGTCAATGTCTCATGTCCTCGTGTCCTCTTTTTTGACTGTCTGCGTTATGTGGTATCCAAGTTTCTTATGACTATAGCTGAGATTTATTAAAGTCCCTTCAGTATCCAGTAGTTCCATACTTTTAAGAATCGTTCATGATTGGCTTGTATAAAAGATGCTGATTCAGACATCTTGTAGGTAGTTTTGATCTTTTCTATTACCTCTCCCCATGTGGGTGCCCCTGTCTTCCAGTATTTAGCCACACATATCCTGGTAGCTGTGCATAGGGTGCAAATGAAAGTGTTTATAGCTGTGTTAAAAGGTTGTATGTGTTTATTTAGCATTGCTTGAGACGCCGTCAGTGTGATATTTTCAGATAATACTTCACTCAATAGGTTAGATAGGTTAATCCATATCTGCTTTATTTGTGGACAGTCCCACCACATATGAATATATGTTCCCATCTCTGCGCACCCTCTGTAACAGTTTTTACTACCATTTGGAGTGTAATGTGATGTGACTATCGGAGTGAAATACCACCGAAAGGTGGATTTAATGCAATTTTCTTAAGTCAGCACTTATTAGTCCCTTTCCGGCTGCTTGAAAGACTGCCTCCCATTCGTCTTTTGTTTGCGTCTTATTTATGTCTCGTTCCCATTTCTCCATTAGTGGAGTTTTAGAAGTAGTCCTGGCCTTCTGTATTGCTATATATATGTGGGAAATTAGCTTTTTATTTCTGTCATTGGAACTAGAGTAACGTTTTAGTATTGTCAAACTCTGCCTAGGGTTTCGGGGTATGGCCTTTGTGATGGCTGATGCTATTTGTAGATATAAAAACCAGTGTAATTTTTCAGGTGCTAATTTCTCCTGTATCTGTAGCTATGTAGCAATCTTAACTTTGTGTAGGAAATCAGCTACCCTTTAATCCCTTTATTTTCCCACTTTCCTATTTGTGAGTGAAAGTCTGAGCTTATAATTGTTCTGACTGGTCTCATCAGTGAGTCTGCTGGAAGCAGTTGGAGGGACGTCGATAGTGAGTTCCACAGAGACATCATCTCTTCTGTAAGTCTCGAGGTCTGTTTGTCCCTTGGTGTTTGCCCCGCATGCTCCCACAGGATGTCATCCGGATGTTTACATCCTGACAACAGGGTCTCCACTCGTACCCACACCAAATCATTTGGTGGTAAGAGAGCTGTTTAACTTAGGGCAATGCCCTACAAAAGGCCCTTTTAAGGGTGTTCTGTCTATTATATGCATATTATGTTCATGTTGATGACATCTGGTGGTTTCATGTTGCAATTACAACTTGGTTCCTCTCAAGAATAAAACAGGAAGTGTTAATAAAGTTTGTTAATAAAAAGTTCTACTTTCAGTTTCTCAGCAGCCATCTTAGCTTCAAGAAGCATGGAAATCAGCTCTTAACATTTGCCTCTAAATATACATATGCCTGTAAGTTATTTGTTGTTTGCTAAGAGTTCATTGTACATTTGAATTGCATTGCTATTTGCTGTAAGGATTAAATGTAAGCTCTCTGTGTTAGAAACATGTATTATTGTATGTATTGCAAGCACCATGTGTAACTACATATTGTAATTTCAACTTTTATTATTGTATTGCAGTTTTACAAAATAACTATTCAGAAGTAAAATCAGTTTGGAATAAACACAAAGCTATTTCTGTCTGGTTTGTTAACTAGCTGTCTAGCTATCAGTAGTGAGGACAGTACAAAGGGCTATTGGTAGTTTGTTAGATTAGGGGGTGTTTTTATTTTTTTGGGGAGTATTTTTATAGGGGTATTAGATTAGGTTTAATTTTTTTTATTTTTGATAATTTTGTTTATTTTTTTCCACTAATTTTAAATAGTATATATATATATATATATATATATATATATATATATATATATATATATATATATATATATATAAAAATAAAGCGCTAGTAGGGTGTTTTTCCACTTTTTTGCTGCATTGACTTCTATGGGGGAATAGGTTATCACATGCACACTATTCTAACTTTGGCTTTTTGCAATCATCGTGTTAGAGAGCACGAGATAACTTTTTACTTTCAACTTGTAATACAAGCGCTATCCGATGCGTGCAAAAAGTTTACTTCTAGCACATTTAGTGTGAGAGCAAAATTGCTAAATAGAGCTCCACTCATAATCTGGCCCTAAATGTTTTATGTTATTCACATTTTATAAGCAGGGGATGGATATGTCATAGCCTCAATATGTCTGACGATTGTCCCTTAGTCCATTCTTAACACTTCCAACTACTTAGTAGTAGTAGTAGTATATTCCTTCAACTTCATTAATTTCCATATCATTTACTATTTTGACATATTGCATATTACTTTTTATCCAATAAATACATTTATTCAAAGAACTGATTGTCCTCACTTTACATTTCCATTCTTTTCCATACCATTTACTTTTTCGTCATATTGCCTATTTTGTGACAGATAAATAAGATTAATTACGGATCCAATACCCCACACAGTATTTTCAATTTACTTTTCTTTTTTTTTCTTTTTTTTTTACTAAATTACCTTATTGCTCAGTATTTTTCCAAGTCTTTTGAATTGAGTGGATTTTATCTGCTGTCAATTACTACTTAGTCCCCTTACCATGGAATATGCCCAGATAGGAATATAAGAGAAGGGATTCTGAGTTTCTCTTTTTAATACTAATATACATCTTGTCCTAACAAAGACAGACCTTTTGAAGTGTTCTAAGTTGAGATAGAGATTTCCTTAACCATCCCCCTTTTCCCTCCTTTGTTTTTTTTCTCTTAATTTTAATTTAGGAAGATGGATCTCCATATTCTTACCCATAATTTGATTCCTTAATAACTTGAAATGCTCTAGAAATGGGTCTACTAATAAACTATTCTAAGGTAGTGGAGGCCTCTTTTAAATCTAAGACAAGAGGGGTAACTTTTATTATTAGTGATAGGGTTGCAGATCTCTATGCTTCCAACAAAAAGCAGATTTAATTTCTAGCCCTATATCTCTCATTCACGGGCCACTAATCTTACTTCTGATTTCTATTGGAGGTTGGACAATTGCCTTTTAGACTCGCCATACAATAAAATAATGTACTTTATACCTAAACTGGGTATTTAATGAAATAAGAGGTTTTTGCTGAATTTTTATTGTACAATGATAAAGGTCAGACCTCAGCACACACTGTTTGGGCAGCCTTTAATGCCTTGGGGTATATTTATCATACCCAGGGCAGACATGATTCGCTATAGCGAATCATGTCCGCCCTGCATCGCTAAATGCATACGCTGTCGGCATTAAACATTGCACAAGCAATGACACGGTGTCAATCAACCCGATCGTATGAGATCGGGCGGATTGATGTCCACAGCCTCAGAGGCAGCTTAAGACTGCTGCTTCTTAACGCCTGAAGACTCGCATGGAAACAGAGGCATTGGGGCCAATATGGAGATTGTTAAATTGGCCCCCTTGGCTCAGTATGACGTATATATACAAAGACCATCATACAGCATAAAGTATATATGTTGTAGATCCTGAGAGCTGCTGTTCCTCCGTCACCATATGAGTTCAGATTGCCATATCGCTACAGTAACTATTTTCTTCAGAGCTGGTGGGAGGTGCAGAAGGGAACGAGGGAAGTGGGTGGGCAGCACAGAGGTGGAGGGGGGACGGAGAGGGAGTAGGAGGGGCCCTACACATCAGAAAATAGAGTTTGGAAACGGGAGGGAGGGAAGGGACGCTACACTACAGAAAGATGGGGAATCAGGGTGAGGGGAACCCTACTTTGGCAATCACAGTGAGGGGGAACTGCTAAAACACAGAAAAAAAAAATAAGAAGAAGAAATAGAATTTATACCTAAACTGGGTACTGGCACCCGACTGCCAGTACTTAAGATGGCGGGCCTTCACTGCCAGGAATTTTAGAAGTATGGTGCAATTAGCGGCCTTCTAATTAACAAAAAGCAATGTCAAAGACATCAATAGCAACATAGTATCATCTGTATAAGAACTTATAGATACTTAGTAAGATCCGCATAGAAACATTGAGACATATTAGACTTATTCACTTATACCTGTCCTCCGTTACCATATGAGTTCAGATTGCCATATCGCTACAGTAACTATTTTCTTCAGAGCTGGTGGGAGGTGCAGAAGGGAACGAGGGAAGTGGGTGGGCAGCACAGAGGTGGAGGGGGGACGGAGAGGGAGTAGGAGGGGCCCTACACATCAGAAAATAGAGTTTGGAAGGGGGAGGGAGGGAAGGGACGCTACACTACAAAAAGATGGGGAATCAGGGTGAGGGGAACCCTACTTTGGCAATCACAGTGAGGGGGAACTGCTAAAACACAGAAAAAAAAAGAAGAAGAAATAGAATTTATACCTAAACTGCGTACTGGCACCGGACTGCCAGTACTTAAAGGGCCATAATACCCAAATGTTTAAACACTTGAAAGTGATGCAGCATAGCTGTAAAAAGCTGATTAGAAAATATCACCTGAACATCTCTATGTAAAAAAGAAAGATATTTTACCTCAAAAGTTCCTCAGTAGCCACCTCCCATTGTAAAGGATTTCTAAGCAGCATTTTTGTGTGTTTGTCCTGGGACATCTGAAGGGACTAGCATCGTGCACTCTCATATTATTTCACCAATCAGGTAAAGGAAGCTTACTATGAAATCTCATGAAAGTTAAGTCAAATCTCATGAGATCACAGTAAGAGTTCATGACCTCAGCACTGCTGATGCTGATTGGCTGCTGTTCATTTCTTCATTTTTTTTTATTTTTTTACCTGCAGCTGGGAGCAGCTGAGTATAACTTTTTACACAGAACTTACTCTGCTGAGCTGAGGAAATTGTGAGGTAAAATATCTTCCTTTTTTACATAGAGATGCTCAGGTGATATTTTCCTGTCAGCTTTTTACAGTTATACTGCATCAGTTTCAAGTGATTTAGCATATGAGTATTATGTCCCTTTAAGATGGCGGGCCTTCACTGCCAGGAATTTTAGAAGTATGGTGCAATTAGCGGCCTTCTAATTAACAAAAAGCAATGTCAAAGACATCAATAGCAACATAGTATCATCTGTATAAGAACTTATAGATACTTAGTAAGATCCGCATAGAAACATACTTGAGACATATTTGACTTATGCATTATTCCACATATTTGAATTATATACCTATATACATCAATTAGTTGCCTTCACACAACACTAGGAATATATTATAATTTAAGGGGTAATAAGGTATAGAACACTCTATAGGAGAATCCGTTAGAATGTTAGACATATATAAATCACATATAAGGCTTTCTGTGGGCATTGTTATGGATTTACTATTTTTAAATATTACACACACACACTTAATCATTGTAGTATTTTCACTCCACACTTCATACCATTATTATTCACGTTATGTGTTATCATTAACAGAGGACATAATATTGTTGAAATAATTTATGACTGGCGGATATCACTCTTTTACCGTGAAATGAAATATGAAGCCTGATGCTTTAGAAACACCTATATAAAGATGATAAACAATATATATTAACACTGAGATATATGTCACTTGTAATATGAAATATATTAAGAAACATAAATGAATTTGAGCATAATAACAATAGGGATATGTACAGTATATAATAGTTAGATCACACTGGTTGTTTACACAAAACTTCACAATTCAATAGTTTGATAAGAACATTAAACATCACAATACAGACATTGGCCACTTTACACACATATACACATACACATATATATTCACAGTTTCACATACTAGTAAGGACACTTGAATTATAACCTAGACATTGGTGCCATTACGTATATATGCACTGTTCTATTGGATATATCTCGGGGAGATGGAGGATTAGAGTACAGATGATGTGCTAATGCAATATAGAGTTAAACATATAGGAAAGGTTCTTTTTATATAATATGGTGTATAAAATATAACTATCTGATTGGCTAGATTATTTATCTCATACCATTATGACTGACTATCATTTGGATCGAGTCATAGAGGGGTTGAATTTTGACACCACTTTTTGACGTGCTGTTGGCCGATGTGAACTTTATGATGATATCAAGGGAGGAGACATGGGATGGGCCCATGTTATTGGTAGATAAATTTGGTAGGACGAACACTTGGGTCGATCATGAAGGGGTTAAGCTTTGAGGCCGCCATTTAACGCAGTGTCAGCTGTCAGCTATTGTAAACCACATAGCGATATCAAAAGAGAAAATATAGGATGGGCACATACCATTGGTAGCTAAATTGAAGGGGCGGCAATAAGTAAGAACACACCCCTCATCTGATAGGTTCCCCTCTTTTTAGCACTGACGTCATATACCGGCGAAAGTACACATGGGCCAATCAAATTCCAGTTTAAACAAAATACAGAAGTGTATTGCGCTTGTGATATACCTTCAACTCAGAGCGTTTAAACACTGAATGGCGGCTAGTGATACACATTCAAGTCGGCACAACCAGAAATAATGATAATACACATTTGAAAAAAGGGAAATGAACAAACTCTGTTTATAAAGGTAGGATCTGAGCATACAAATATGCGGGAGACTACGCCTTGTTGAAAGGGGGTACAAATGAAAGTTACATCGAATAAAAAGCAAATAAAAATGACTCATTACTTATTGAAATCAAGTGGTGGGTTTAACCCTTCTAAATTTGAAATATGAGACCCACATCTTATGCAAGAGGGGGTAGTTGGTTCTAGAATTATATAAGGAAATTGTTATGAGACAATAAAGTATAACAACTAGTTGAATGTACTAAACATTGAGGATAGTATAGTTGACCAGAATGAGCATTTCCATTAATGTAGATAAGATATAATATAAATCATAATGATTATCTATTGTTTTTAAAGAATATTAAATTAAATGATATGTTCCTGAAAGAATGAAATGTATTTAACTTTTGATGGGAAAGGATCTATGTCATGCTGGATAGCTGTTGCTGCATATTTATATATACAGGGGAATACAATGAATGCATATAGTGTTTTTTTTTTTTTTTTTTTAAAGTATTAAATGAAATGATATGTTCTTTGAAAGAAAGAAATGTTTATAACTTATGATGGGAGAGAATATATGTTATGTTTTGATAGTGGTTGCGGTATAGGTATATATATATAGGGTAACATAATGAATGCATATGTGTTTTCATAGAACACCTGTGAATTACATAGGCAGGCTCAGAGCCAACAGGTGGAGCATATCACTTAGAGAACACGCCCCCTTAAAGGGAGGAAAATGTCCATTAGTGTTTGGGAGTAGGTATATAAAGCAGGGTGAGTGGTAAGGTGAACGGCGTGTTAAGCCGAGAAACACGTTGCAGTTTTAGGGGGATATTGGAATACCCCTGTTCCACTTTTTTGTATTTGCTTTTAATTCTGTTTTTAATAAACACTATTTTTTATGAAAAAATTCTTGGATGGATATACCTTACCTACCTGCGAATTCTATCAATATATGGGAGCCCATTCATCCATACATCTATGCTCTTGAATATAGCATATTGGGAGTCCTATACTTGGGGTGAGCTGACACACCTTCCCTCAATTTGCCAGCCTGCTCCTACCAGCACATTAGTGTGCTCAGCATAAATGTGAGTACCCATTTGGCACACTGCTAAAATTTACACACACTGTACTCTGAGTGATTTTCTTTGTTCTTGTTGTATCCCATTACTGGGCACATGGTAAATTCTTGTTGTGGGTAAGCTGTTACACCTGTCTAAATCTACAGCCTGCACCTACCAGCACATTGGTGAGCTCCAGGAATACGTGAGTACCCACTTGGCTCTTTGTATATTGTGCTCACATATACTTGATGATACTACACATGAGGCGCCCCTCTGTTCTTCTCTATTCTTCTAGTTAACCCGGACCAATCGATGAGGAGGAGGCAGCCAACATACTTTCTTTTGGATTTAAGGAGGACTTATTTTCACACATTTAAGTGACAATTCACATTATTATATTTTATTTTATTATTACTTTTTATATATGTATAAATATTTTTTATAATAGAATTGCTTTACTGTTAATTGTATATTATATCATATATATCTTCTCACTAGCGCCCCCTCACTGTTCTTTTGGTCTATTTAATGTCAAAGACATGCATGTCTGCTATTTCTGAACAAAGGGGACCCCAGAGAAGCTTTTACATCCTTTTGTCTTAAAACCGGTATGTAAATATTGTCAGTGAGAAATACAAAGTTTATGAAAAAAGTATCATTTTTTTTATATCTATATGATCGAATTTGGCAGCAAAACAGTGGTATGAAATATACCAAAATTAGCCTAGCTCCATACCTTGGGTTGTCTACTAAAAAACATGTATATAGTTTTGATAGGTAAATAAAAAAAAGCAAGACTGCTAAAAATTCACTGGTATTTTGGGCAATTTTTTCTCTGAAATTCCTGGTAGTGAAGAGGTTAAGACATATATCAGAGGGTGCTTCATTAAAAAAAAATGACATTAAGCAAAAAGCAAGGTAAAACAATAGCTGGGCTGTCCTGCTAAATTAGAACCTTGTTTCTCGAGCAGAGAGCAGACTCTTTTTTATCCTCTCAGCTAGATGTGGTTAAGGCATACTAAGGCGCTGATGATAGTGCCATAAGAAGGCGACATATCCCAAAGGGATTTGTTGTGATGTCGAAAAAGTCAGCAAAATATTCCAAGTGGCTGACCTCAGTGTTTAGAGGCAGCATCGCAGACAGGAGTTTTACTATACATCGCAATTGGTGGACATGCTGGTGATTATGCATCACCACCTAAATTGAAAATGTAAAGTAATGGATCCGTTTTACATATATCACAGAACCAAATAAACATACAGCCGCTTATAACAATTAAAATAAACAATGTATTAAAGAAAACCATTAATACATTAGTTTAGTCCTTATTCTTTTAATGTAAATACAGCACACCAAAAAATATGTTACAAGGCCCTACAATATTAACCCCTTCTGCACACTTACCCCCACCGCACCTTAAATCCCTCTATGCTACTAACCCTTTCCGTGACCTCAGGGCCACCGCACCCTAACCCCTCAATGTTATTAACCCCTCTACACGTTTAACCTATTCCTCTACCTCAGGCCCACCGCACCCTAACCCCTCTATGCTATTAACCCCTCCAGCAACCACAGCTCCACCACACCCTAACCCCTTCCGTGACCTCAAGCCAAATGTACACTAACCCCTCTATGATATTAACCACTTCTGCAACCTCAGACCCACCACACCCTACCCCCTTTATGCCATTAACCCCTTAGGTGGCTTCAGACCCACCGCACCCTAACGCCTCCATGCTATTAACCCCTAATGTGGCCTTACCCCAAGCAGACCCTAACCCCACTACACTATTAACCCCTTTCCATGCCCTTATCCCAGCACTTCCTAACCCCACTAAACTATTAACCCCTTCCATTCCCTTACCCCCACAATTCCTACAGTGCAAGTATAAAACACATGCAATATTGAAAACTTAAAGCGCAATTACAGAAACAGAAATCATGTTTAAATTGTATTATGAAATATTAATACTGTGATCGCACAATTGTGATCTTAAAATAGGTTAGAAAACACACCTAAGGACACAAAACATGATTTGTACAACCACGTATAAAGTTTACATACATATTAGAAAACTATAATACATTTAACATTGTTTAGACATATTTCATATAACACATCCCCAGTTTCTATAGGTTTAATAGAAAGGTTTGTTTTGTCATTATTAGTAAGGTAGATTACATATATGACGTAGATATAGGCGTTCTGTGGGAGTTTGCTGGGCATTCCATAGGAGTAACCTGCATTTTAACGGGGAAACACTGCCTGTAGTGCAATATATTTGAAGCACTGCCCTGCAGGTCAGGTACAGATTTTCAGCCATATTTGTCTCGCCACCTTTTCAGTGGCGATATTTTCCAGTGTGAGGAATGAAGTGTAGATACTGTAAAACTAAGATTACACATGTACACTTCTAATACAGCCCCCCTCTCTGCTGATATTGCAGACAAGTGGCGATGTGGGTGGATTTTTGCTGAAGCCGTGATCCCTATTATTTCCTATGGGAGACACATCAGCACAGCCACTTTTTTTTATAATATATTGACACGTTTCGAATATAAGGGCCTAAGAGAGATTGAATTTGCCAAAGTTCAGAGAACCCATGATCACTTTAAACAGTTGTTCTATTATAAAATAATATGGCTGATAATTTGTTGGCTACAAGGTTGAGGAATAGATCTGTGCAGTATGAGATTACATCCACTAAAAATAAAGGGAAAGATGCCTATTCCTCAAAAGAAATTGGAGATGCTTTTCACAGTTACTACAGCTCCCTATATAATTTATGTTCTGATCAGGAAGTCCATAAGGCCCCGAAAGAACAAAGACATAGATTTCTACTTAATTTTAACCTAACATCTTTGAATCTATATTAGAAGGGCAAATTTAAGCTGCTTTTAATCAATTAAAATTTGGAAAGACACAGGACCTAGGTCGTTTTTATAAAATGTTAATTGACTTGGCTAATCCACTTCTCAATTTCACTTGTAAATATTGACAGAAAGTTATATTCTAAAATTGTAGCCAATAGTATTATACATGGGGATCACATTGGCCTAATTCCAGGTAGAGAAGGTCCTGATAACACCAGATGTGTTCTCCACGTATTAACTGAAGTTGATAGAAAAAAATCAGACCCTCCTCGTCCTGTCCCCTGATGCTAAAACGGCATTTGGCAGGGTGAGGTGGGACTTTTTATGGGAAACTTCATTTCTTTGGTTTTCCTTTTGAGTTCCTCTTGGCTGTTTAGGCGGCAGGCCCTGTATTTTCACCCATTTGCATGAGCCTGTGGTGAAGGTTTTAGTTCCAATAGCTTTGAGATCACTAATGGCATGAGCAGGACTGGCTTAAGATATTTTGCTACCTGGTTCCACAAATGTAATGATGCCAAGAGTAGTAACATTACTGATTAGCATATTAACCTACTAGCCTGGCTGCTGACATTACTAAGCCTGCCTGCCTGCATGCAATTAATTCTTATGTACAATAAGTAGGAAGGAAGTTAGTGAAGAGATACACTTGTCCAACCTTTAATGTTGCACCTGACCTGTTCTGTGTTTTTGTGCATGATGAGGTTATGTTGCTTGGAGCCCTTAACTTCCCCTATGGAGACAGAGGAAAGGAGTGGTCCCTGCCACTCCTTGGCAAGTGCTGCCTGGTTCCATTGGACCCACTTGTTCCCAAAGTTGAACCGGCCCTGGGCATGAGGCAGGGGTGGTCCCTTATCTCCTCTCCTGTCTGCCTTGGTGACTGAACAAACTAGCTCAGGCCATTTGACCTTACTTCAACATAGCTGGTGTGAGGGATGTGGGTGTATGAAACTCAGAATGCATTGAACAACAAAAGACTTTTAAAAGCTTTACTGAACAATAAGCAAAATAACAGTTGGTAGTTCAAATTGAAGATCACAGAAACAGCAAAGTTTGAACATAGGCCAGTGGTCACTTGTGCTTGAATTGTGCAAAAGGAGGGTGAGGCTGTCACAGAATACCAGGTAGGTACAGCAGAAACAGCTGGTTGGAGGAAAGCTGACACAGGATACTTAGCAGGCACAGGATACCCAGCGGGTACTGTTGGTGAGAATGTCACAGGATACCAGGTGAGAAAAGAGGCACAGCTGGTTTTAGGAAAGCTGTCACTGGTATAGCAAACACAGGATTCTCAGCAGGCACAGGATACCCAGCATGTACTGTTGGTGAGACTGTCACAGGATACCAAGTAGGTACAGTAGGCACAGTTGATGCGAAGAACAGTGTCAATATTATAGAATACACATGATTCTTTGCAGGCACAGGATAGCCAGCAGTGAAAATGTCATGGGACACCAGATAGGTACAGCAGGAACAGCTGTTTTGAGGAAGACTGTCACTGGTATAGAAGACACAAGATTCTCAGCAGGCACAAGATACCCAGCGGGTACTGTTGATGAAACTGCCTTTTAATACCAGATAGGTACAGCAGGCACAGCTTCAGGAATAAAGTAAGCATACGCAGGTATCAAGCAAGTCTGCTTGGCTTTCAGGAATCAGGTGAGCACACGCAGGTGCAAGGTAAGTATGCTTGGTCTCTAAAACAAGGTGAGCATACACAGGTATCAGGTAAGTATGTTTGGTTTCTGGAACAAGGTGAGCATACACAGGTGCAAGATAGGTATGCTTGGTCTCTGGAACACAGTGAGCATACACAGGTAACAGGTAATTATGCTTAAACTCTGGAATAAGGCAAGAATACACAAGTATCAGGTAAGCATGCTTGGCTTAGAGGAACCAGGAACATGGTAGGTAAAACAATAACTCAGCCAAGAGTAGTGGGCTGAGTGACTTTTTATTGGAACTCCCACTTCAATTGCCTCCAAGTGAGAGTTCCAGTAATTTGGACATGGCCCCTTTAAATCTAGGGGCCATGCACACCTAGAGAAATGCAGCAGCACCTATAGTATTTGAGTCTCTGCATCCCTCCACATGGAAAATAATCACATTTTGTTGAAATAAAGACAGACACAGTTTTTGTTTATCCAGTTATCATTACTCAGTGCAACTTATAACATCCAAGTGAAAGATATAACACCAGCTTGTCAGGCAAAAATAAAGACAATTCAAAAACAGAATCACTGAGTTGGAAAAAGGATCACCCCTTCCTAAAATTGCTTGTAAACTCAATCAGGTGTAGCTAATCACCTTCTCCATGGCACACACATGGCCATTTGACATTGAACTGTGATCAGCTGTGGGCATGTTGATTAGCTCAGCATGAAAAGAGCTTTCTTGGAGTATCTCAGTCCCTGGTAGTAAAACTGAAGCAACAAATCCACTATGGGTGGCAAGGCACTGTCAAAAGATCTCCGGGATAATGTTGTAGACAGGCATAAGTCAGGAGATGGATACAAGAAAATATCAAAAACTTTATCAATGCCTAGAAGCAAGTCTATTATTAAGAAGTGGAAGGTATTTGGTACAACACAGACCCTCTCTGGATCAGAAACTGGTCAGAGAGGCTACCAAGAGGCCAACATCAACTCTGAAGCAGTTGCAGGAATTTATGACAGAGTGACTTACTGTGTGCATGTGACAACAATATTACAAATTCTCCACAAATGTGGTTTGTATGGGAGGGTTGCAAGAAAAAAGCCACTCCTCAAGAAAGGCCACATTCAGTCACGACTGAGCTTTGCCATAACACACCTAGGAGATTCTGAGACCACATGGAAAAAGGTGTTATGGTCAGATGAGACTAAAATTTAATTATTTGGCCTCAACACCAAACGATGTCTGATGGTAGTCCTATTGGGACAGAGTCGATAGACATTCCATCAATTTTTAAAAACTTGGAAAAATTACTCATAACAGAAGTTAAATATAAAGCAAAGATCTCGTTTCTAAAAAAATGTCTAGAGCTTAATATTATCCCAAAAGTGTTGCTCATCAAGAAAGAATGTGCTTTCAAATTGGACGATCCTGAATTCATAGACAAATGGACCAACATTTTGTTGGACACTTCTAATGAACTTAAGCAGTTAATAATTGAATACAGAGAATCCATTCTGAAGCACATAGATATAGAAATTAAGACCAATGAGGATAACCTATTGGTCTAGATGGATCGCTAGTAGAGAATAAAGATCTACTAGATAAAAAAGAAAACCTAATTAAGAAGGTAACTAAAATTAGAGAAGATATTACCAACAAGAAATCCAAAAAATGTAATAAAGAATTGGAATCTATCAGAAGTACAGACCAAAAACAGAGTGAAGATCAACAACAAATAGATAACATGGACATTGCACATTGCCCTAATGAAGATAGACATATAACCATCAACAACTTAAACCTAGATTTCAACCTAGGAAAGGTAATAAGAGGCATAACAATCACCACAGGGATAATGGTTTTTAACAACTATAAAATGAAGGACTCTGACCAGAGACATGTATCCCACAGAGATGTTAACAATTTCCCTTATAGAGGTGGAAATAATATCCCATATAGGACAAATCATTCTAACCACTCAGGGAAAATATGGGAGGGCAAACCCCAACCACATTCGTTTAACATACCCGACAATAGGTCTCAACCAAACAGAGGGTACTATCAACATAGACCCCATTACAGACATCACTTCCACCACTCCCAGAATAATTATAACCTTTCCTATCTTTAAAGGGGAAGGACACCTTTACCTTATAATAGACATGATGATGAGAAATGGGATTCCAATAGTCATGAGAGGAACACATATACCCAACGGAGACAAAACAGACAATTTGAACATTATAACCAAGGGAACTCATACCATCACAATGAGGGAGGAAATTGGAAGGAGAGATACTATAACAGTAACAATAGATAATCTCACATACAAGATAAAGATACACAATATTGGAGGAAGGATGGCCCTGCTATACCTGAGTCCAATACCAGAAAGGGACATTCACACATGAGTAATAGAGATCAAACACAAGTGACTAAACATACAATGCAAGCCTCAACATCTGGACAGTCTTTTTTAGGGGTAAACCAAACAACCACCAAAGAGCTGGAAAGGAACTCGATAAAGAGAAAGAACTCCAGCTTAGAAGAATTTCGAACCCCTATACTAAAAAGAAAACTCAGAGGAAAGAGAGGAGGAACAAAACTAAATAGAAAGTCCAAATGTTCTACTAATACACTAACAATTAATAATAACAAGAAGAAAGGCATTTATAACCTAAGCTCGACAGTACTTTCTGATAGGGAAACCTCAATTCTAAGTTATGGATTATCTTTTACCCCATCTAGGAGCCTAGACAAATTCCAAACGTTTGTCAATACGAAATAATTAGTTAGGAAACTAACGTTAAAGAGACATTTCATGAGATCTCCGCTAGAATGGGACATAGTGGATTATGGGAAAACATACACTATGAACAATACCACACAGGAGGATTATTCACATACTAACCTCAAACCCAAATCAACATTTTTTCCGATTGCGAGTAAAGGTAACGCAATTGGAACTTTTGAAACGGTCGTTTGTAATGACAATACAAATATACAACAGAACAAACTAAAAAACTACAAACATAATCTGTCCAAATCGCAGCTTAATACCATTAAGACCTTAGAAAACAACCATAACATTATAATCAAACCAGCTGATAAAGCGTGGTATAGTCATTCTCAATAAGGAAGACACTCACACATATGAGACACTTAATTACAACCCAGTGGATAGATATTAGAAAGAATTGGATGCGATCTTGGGTAGAGTAAGAACAACTGGGATACTGAATGAGAAATAATTCAGCTACATTAAGGTTAAACACCCTATAACCCCAGTGTTCTACTACCTTCCCAAGATCCATAAATCACTATCTGATCCACCGGGTAGACCTATTATCTCAGGAATCGGTTCAATATCTAGTAATCTATCCAAGTATATAGATAAGAACCTCCACAAATATGTAACCTAACTGCAATCATATCTAAAGTACTCTACCCAAGTCCTAAATATATTAGAGAACATCAAATGGGAAGATCATTTTATACTGGCCACCTGTGACGTAACATCTTTGTACACCAGTATAACATATGATGGAGGATTAGATGCTGTGAATTTTTTCTTAAGTAAATACTCAAGTGTACCATAACAACAAAAGATTTCATTTTAGATAGCATTTGCTACATCTTGACTCTAACTATTTTAACAGCAACGGGAAATTCTATAGACAGTTATGTAGAACAGCTATGGGGACCAGATTCGCGCCGAGTTATGTGAACTTATATATGGGCAGATGGGAACTCATATTTTGGGAGTCTTGCCCAGCGAGCGCGGACCTGGTCCTATTCCATAGATATATTGATGACATTCTTATGGTATGGAAAGGATCACTAGAAGATCTAGAATAACAATAAGTATAATGAATGCAAACACACAAAATCTCAGATTTACATATGAGTAAAGCAAAAAAAGAGATCACTTTTTTAGACTTAAAAATCAAAGTTACAGATGGGAAATTAGAAACATCAACGTTTTTCAAAGAAGTGGACTGTAACAATTACCTCCACCAGAATAGTTGCCACCACCAAAACTGGAAGTCTAATATACCAAAGGGCCAACTTCTTAGGATAAAAAAACGAACTGCTCAAATCCCATCAAATGGGAGGAACAAGCCAACAAGCCCTAGTCCTAAAAAATAGATTTTTAGAAATAGGATATGAATAGAGGAAGTAAGGAACACTGACCGAAAAGAACTCTTGAAATATAAGCGTAAAACTACCAATAACTCAGATGACCACATATTAACTATACCATTCATCACAGAATATAGTGAAAGCAGATACATTATTGAGAATATTTTTAAGAAACATTGGCAATTACTCAAGGATGATGATATCATAGGTGAAAAGCTAACTCTAAAACTGAGATTTATAATCAGGAAGACTAATAATCTGAAGAACACACTATCACCTAGTATGCCCAAACAAATAAAACCTAGAATTAGTGACATATATGGAAAAAACATCAGAGGCTTCTTCCCTTGCCCTAGCTGTAAAGCTTGTACACACGGTGTAAAGACAAAGAATTTCACTTCACGATCTCCCATTGCCAACGAGTCTCATATCAAACAGATAACGGGGAGGAATGTGCCAATAATGAAACCGGAAGTGAAGGTGTTATGACAATGTCACTTCTGGTCGCCATGATTTCCTTCTGTAAATGAGTCTCACAGGAAATACGTCATTAGAGCACGTTCCAAGAATTTGGTGCAAAGATCAACTGGTCAATGACCACATTTCATATAAAAAGGCTACCAGTACACATCATATTTTGTCTTGATAAAGGCCTATTAGAAGGCTGAAACGTGTTGACAGTATATGGTAAGCCTATTTCTAATATTACACATTGTTCTATAGCATTATTGCACTATTGTATACTTTTTGCTTTTAGGTTGAATTACAGAGTACACGGAAAGAGTTTTCTGAATAACTCCGGACTTCTCACCAGGATCCACTAAATCTCACACCACCTCCCTATAATTAGGGACTCCTCGCACATTTTTTTTACATTTTTTACATTTTTCAAATACATTTTTTATATTTTTTCTAGCACTCATAATAAATTAATTTTTTTTTCACCTAGGAATTTTTTCACTATTTTTTCCACTATTTTTTCCATATTTATTTATTTATTTTTGTTGATTTGTTGTTTCACGGGAGTCTCAGTTTCCCATTTTCATTGGATATTACTTTCTAAGGATTTATCTATCTAACACAAAACTTTTATAAGGAAATAACATTCCTCATTATTTTACTAAGAGGGATAGACTTACACTTCATATGTCTGGACTGGATTTTATTATGTGCTTTTAACTGTGATTCTAATGAGCTCATTCTGTCACATGAATCCATGTTGATATATTGAATTGTCGATCTGTCTACTATATATATATATATTATTTTTTATGTTTTTTTTATATTTTTATTCTTATGTTTGAGTAGATTAAATGATATTATTTTTAATATCATTCATTAATTTATAATCTATAATTTTAGGTTTTAGGCAATTCGATCACCTTAGCCTTACTTTTAGCTGCTCCTTGTTACCTTTTTGTTCTATTGGAAAAAGGTGTTATGGTCAGATGAGAGTAAAATTGAATTATTTGGCCTCAATACCAAACGATATGTCTGGAGGAAATCCAATACAGCTCACCATCCAAAAAACACCATACCTACAGTAAAGCATGGAGGTGGTAATATCCTGTTATGGGGATGTTTCTCTGCAGCAGGCACTAGACCACTTGTCAGGATAGAAGGAATAATGGGTGGGGCAAAATACAGTCAAATTCTTGAGAAAAATCTGCTGCCCTCTGTCAGGAAGTTGTCAATGGGAAGAAGGTTTACCTTCCAACATGACAATGACCCAAAGTACACAGCAAAAATGACCACACAGTGTTTGAAGAAGAAAAAGCTGAATGTCCTTGCATGGCCTAGTCAGAGCCCAGACTTAAACCCCTTTGAATATCTGTGGCACTGGCATGACTTGAAGACTGCAGTCCACAAACGGTCACCATAAAATGTGATGGAACTGGAGCAGTTCTGCAAAGAAGAATGGGCACATATTGCACAGTCTAGATGTGCAAAGTTAGTAGAGACATATCTCAAAAGACTAAAGGCTGTAATTAAAGCAAAAGGTGGTTAAACAAAATACTGACACAAGGGGGTTGATCCTTTTTCCAAATCAGTGATTTTGTTTTTGAATTGTCTTTATTTTTGCCTGACATGTTGGTGTTCTAGCTTTCAATTGGATGTTATAAGTTGCACTGAGTAATTACAACTGGATAAACAAAAATGTGATTATTTTCAAGGGGGGGTGATTCTTTTCAATACCCAATGTATTCCAGTTTCCCTCTGAGATACTGAGCTCAGTCATCTTGTAAAATGGTAGTATAACATTTGAGGTATTGCTCCAATGTTTAATTTGCGAGCTCAGTTAGGCCATCTGTTTAGGGATGGAAAGCAATAGATAAAGCCTGTTGGGTGTGCAGTCATTTGTAAAAAGCTGTCCAAAATTTAGATGAAAATTGGGGACCTCTATCAGACACTATGGTTTTCGGTAAACCATGCAGCACAGATGGTAGCTGTGTGGTCAGCATTGGATACTCCTTTGGTGGCAAAATAAGGGGCCATTTAAGAAAAGCGATCTACTACCACTAAAATTGAAGTATAGCCTTGAGCATGGAGTTTTTTCTGATGGTTCCCCCTCAGTCCATACTTCTTGTCTGTTTGTTGAAATGTGTTTGCCCCTCCTTTTTCTTTTTCTAAGCCTATGCCTTTTGTTCATTGTTCCTTGGGAAAAACCTATGTGGTAACTGCTTAATTGACTATATCTGATGTATGTGTGGAAACTGTAGTGTCTCTGTCCACATGGGTAATCTCAAATGTTAGTGCTATGTGTCTAATATTGACCTGTTTGGGCCTATTTGGATAGCTAACATTATCTGATGGAATATGAGGGTATGGGGTTTCTGGTATAATTGTAACAGTACCATGTACCTCTGAATTGGTATCTGCAGAATCTACATACCTATCTTGAGTATAATCTTCTGGTACCTGTTGAAGTATGGTAGATTTAATACTCTCTTCCTCTGTAGAGGAAGCATCAGTATCTGAAAAAGAAACTTGTTTCCCTCGTGTTTTTTTATTTTTCTTATTATTAAATCTCCTGGACTTTTTTTTAAAATTTGACCAGAGATACACCATATTTTTGTAATCCAAAAGATCCCTGTCAAATTTTTTGAATGTCATAGCATCAATGTTACAGAGATAACAGTCCCCTTCAAAATGTCGTCAAATTTGGTATCGTCCTTATGGGTCAAGAACTGATTCAAGTCTTCTTGAAGTGTGGTGATTTCACTGTGTAGTTGCTCTAATTGCTTTTTTCTGTGTATAATAAGCATGTTCATTAATTTCACAGAGCAATCTGTTAACGCAGCATTCCACCACTCTATAAATATTTTGTCAGTAACCAAGAAGGTTGGAAATTTGACTATTCTCAGACCCCTGGGGATCATATCCATACTCAGATAATTTTCCATGAAATTAATGTCCCACCAAGTTTTGTACTCCTTAATGAGGAGAGTTTCCAATTTAGAAAAAAACTTCAGTGATACTAACCTTTGGTGATTTGCAGGAAAATAGTTCACTTAAAGATGGTCTGGATTGATCCAAATCAGATATAGCTCTGAGGGAAAATGAATTACGTTTTCCATGCTTATGTATATATATATATAGACCAACAAAAAAACAGCTATAAACAAAATAGATGTATATACTGTGATGCTGTCTCAGTGGTTCCCAGTAACTTAAAAGGAGGACAGCCAAGTGGAGAAAGGACTGTGGGAAAAGGAATTGGGATTAACCTACAATGCCATGCCAACCAGGAGATCAGGAAACCTATAATGACATGCCAACCAGGGGACAGGAAACCTACAATGCCATGCCAACCAGGAGATCAGGAAACCTACAATGCCACACCAACCAGGAGACCAGGGAACGTATAATGTCAGACCAATCCGTGAACAAGGAAACACACAATGTCACACCAACCAGGAGATCAGGAAACCTACAATACCACACCAACAAGGGGACCAGGAAACCTAACCTTCACAGAAACATTCAATACATTAACTTTACTATCCTTTGACAACTGTATACTATTGCTACTGTGCATATATAGTGCCATTCAGCAACATGTTTCAACCCTTATTTTATTATTATTACATTAACTTTATTAAGCACATATTTTGCAATGATAATAAGGGAACACTGTGTTCTGATAATCTTTACATGGTAATTATTTGCATTCAGAACCATCTCTTTCATACTGTATATGTCTTGCAAACAAGAAAACTACATTCTTAGAAATGAAAATGAACATATTTTGTTTTATTTAAATAACTTGCAACTGTGTTTGTTTATATTGGTACTAAGATCCATCGCATAACCAGGTGCTTTGACTATTATTTAACAGACCCTGACAGGTAAAAGAAAAAAAACAGTCCTTTGTTTATCTCTCATGTATTATTTTTCTGCCATAATCTCTCATTAGTACACACTTGTAGAAATCTTACAATGAGCTGAACAAAATAAGTTTCCAAAGGGGCAAATACTCATATTTTGGGTCACAGCTGCAGAATGAGTCACAAGTGATGGAGCTCTTTGTTTTGTAAATGAAAAAAGCTGTAGGCTTACAGCCAAATGCTTCACTGTAACACAAAGCAACCACATACTGTTGATAAGCAATGCAGGGCGCAAGAAGTCTATGTATAAATGCTGTAATATTCAGCACCGGATCAGACAAATAAAAAGCGTGGCCATGTTGTGCACCTTGGGCAGTATATTCAAAAATCCTTTTGTAAACCACGGGCAAGTAACAAACAGTCAGGTTACCTAAAGGCTTGTTTTTTTATTTCAAGTTCAAAGGAGTAAGAAGGACTTTCACGACATTATTTAACAATTCCAAAATAAAGAAAACAAAAGTTTACAATAGTATGTACTTTATAATTCACACTACCTTATTAAATGTCTGTTTATTAAAATTAGTTAGATCATAAAAAGACATGGGAGTCATAATTTAACATAAGTGGGGTACAATTTTAAAATACTTTTCAATTTACTTTTATAATAAAATATACTTCTCTCTCTGTATACTTTTTAAGAACATATCTCCTTTTCACGCACCTAGTTAGGCTTAGCCTGCGCCACGTCTTGAGAACTTTAAGGTAACAGAGGTTGCACAATATTTGTAAATGTACAAGTTGCGCGCTATCTGATTTTTTATGAGTAAACGTTTAATGCGGCGGGTTAGCTGCGTATTACAAGTTGAAAGTAAAAAGTTTGTGTGCAGGCAAAACCTGATACAAGCTAACTTCAGTACTTCGGATATCACAACCACGTTAACCTCTTCTCAGCATAGACTTCAATGGAGCTCGCTAACACGCATTGTGTATATACATATGTATATACCCCTATAAAAACAAAAAACACATGTAGATACACACACATACATATATATACAGGGAGTGCAGAATTATTAGGCAAGTTGTATTTTTGAGGATTAATTTTATTATTGAACAACAACCATGTTCTCAATGAACCCAAAAAAACTAAGTTTTTAGTTTGTTTTTAGTTATAGCTATTTTAGGGGGATATCTGTGTGTGCAGGTGACTATTACTGTGCATAATTATTAGGCAACTTAACAAAAAACAAATATATACCCATTTCAATTATTTATTTTTACCAGTGAAACCAATATAACATCTCAACATTCACAAATATACATTTCTGACATTCAAAAACAAAACAAAAACAAATCAGTGACCAATATAGCCACCTTTCTTTGCAAGGACACTCAAAAGCCTGCCATCCATGGATTCTGTCAGTGTTTTGATCTGTTCACCATCAACATTGCGTGCAGCAGCAACCACAGCCTCCCAGACACTGTTCAGAGAGGTGTACTGTTTTACCTCCTTGTAAATCTCACATTTGATGATGGACCACAGGTTCTCAATGGGGTTCAGATCAAGTGAACAAGGAGGCCATGTCATTAGATTTTCTTCTTTTATACCCTTTCTTGCCAGCCACGCTGTGGAGTACTTGGACGCGTGTGATGGAGCATTGTCCTGCATGAAAATCATGTTTTTCTTGAAGGATGATTACTTCTTCCTGTACCACTGCTTGAAGAAGGTGTCTTCCAGAAACTGCCAGTAGGACTGGGAGTTGAGCTTGACTCCATCCTCAACCCGAAAAGGCCCCACAAGCTCATCTTTGATGATACCAGCCCAAACCAGTACTCCACCTCCACCTTGCTGGCGTCTGAGTCGGACTGGAGCTCTCTGCCCTTTACCAATCCAGCCACGGGCCCATCCATCTGGCCCATCAAGACTCACTCTCATTTCATCAGTCCATAAAACCTTAGAAAAATCAGTCTTGAGATATTTCTTGGCCCAGTCTTGACGTTTCAGCTTGTGTGTCTTGTTCAGTGGTGGTCGTCTTTCAGCCTTTCTTACCTTGGCCATGTCTCTGAGTATTGCACACCTTGTGCTTTTGGGCACTCCAGTGATGTTGCAGCTCTGAAATATGGCCAAACTGGTGGCAAGTGGCATCTTGGCAGCTGCACGCTTGACTTTTCTCAGTTCATGGGCAGTTATTTTGCGCCTTGGTTTTTCCACACGCTTCTTGCGACCCTGTTGACTATTTTGAATGAAACGCTTGATTGTTCGATGATCACGCTTCAGAAGCTTTGCAATTTTAAGAGTGCTGCATCCCTCTGCAAGATATCTCACTATTTTTGACTTTTCTGAGCCTGTCAAGTCCTTCTTTTGACCCATTTTGCCAAAGGAAAGGAAGTTGACTAATAATTATGCACACCTGATATAGGGTGTTGATGTCATTAGACCACACTCCTTCTCATTACAGAGATGCACATCACCTAATATGCTTAATTGGTAGTAGGCTTTCAAGCCTATACAGCTTGGAGTAAGACAACATGCATAAAGATGATGATGTGGTCAAAATACTCATTTGCCTAATAATTCTGCACTCCCTGTATATATATATTAATATTTTTATTAAATATTTTTTATCAGAATGTGTATTCCTGAGTGTAATACTTTATTTTAATATATATTTTTTTGTGCTTAGTGCAACTTTTTTTTATTCTTTACACTTTAGGCATGCTAATTCATTGAGCGCAACCATTTACTTTCAACTTGTAATATGCGTTGAAGCTAACTTTAGCACACCACTTGTAATCTATACGTATAGCGCTCAAATCACACGCACAATCCGCCTGAGTTTGCCTTAGGTAAATGTTATAATAGAAGTAAACTTTCATTTTTTTATATGCTCTATTCAAATCATTAAAATTAAATTTTGATTTCCATGTTCCTTTGGACATGAGCACAGACTGGCAAAATTAACTGTTCAAGCGATAACCAGAAAGTACAAGATCCTTTTTCTACCTCAAAAAACATTACAAATGTGTAGGAAGCACAGCCTCAAATGGAAAGATAGTTAAAGTGAAAGTAAAGTTGAGTAGCCCACAACCTATGTTTACATAAATCCTCTAAAATCAATATCACTTTAATTCAGCTGTATTCATCTGTTCTCCCCTCTCTCCCTCAAAGTGGCAGTCACCTATCGCCCTCCTGGACCGACCTCCCAATTCCTTGATAACTTTGCAGTCTGGCTTCCTCACTTTCTCTCTACAAATATACCAACCCTAATTCTTGGGGACTTTAATACAGGGCGGGACTGGGAAATCAGACCGGCCCTGAAAATTTGTGTAAACCAGCCCAGCCCCCACCCCCCCTCCAGTCCAATTATTTGAAAGTAACAGAAAAAATAAAGTGTATAAATTGAGTATTGTTATTAACCTTTAACCCCATTGACTAAGAACTGCCAACCATTGCTCTGCAATGCGTTGCAGCCTACTCTGGTAACCAAGGCATTAAAAAAGAACAGGCTGTTTCAAATTCACCATCACCTAGGAAGAATCTCACAAAGAAGCACAGATATCTATGCTTCCATGAATATAATTAATTGTGACATTTGGCAGCTGGAAAATACTCAAAATAGAAATTAGGCTACAGCGTAGGTGAGATACCGATAAATGCATTACATAACCTTTTGGTTTATATCAATTGTGATAGATTGCCGTCTTGTAATGCCAGATACTCTAGGGACTCAGGGAGAGTGAGATTAAATGTGGTTTTGAGTCACTCAGGCTGGATCTGCTTTGTGCAGTGCTGGGGTTAGTCTGAGTCAATCCTCTGCCAGATACGGGACACGATGCTTCATGTTGCTGCTAGATCGCTTTACGTAGTAGCCTGGCAGTGTCTAGGGTAATCCTATTCTAGCCGGTGCACGATGCTCAAATGTTAACCCCTCCCCAAAAAATATTACATCAGCCAGCAACTCCTTCCTCCTCGTTGCGACTGTAGGTTAAAATCAAGTACACTGTATTCGTGCTGCCGCCACACATTTATTTATATCCAGGCCTATAATTGTATTTCCATGTTCTTTATGTCATTGCCAGAGTTATTGCAAATTGCTGCTCTCTCTACTGCAGCAGCCAGCTGAGCGACTGGCCAGCAGCCCACCGGGATGCGGCCCACCGGGATTTTTCACGGTATCCCTGCTGCCCAATCCAGCCCTGCTTTAACATTCCCATTGACAACCCATCTGCCCCTGCTGCCTCTAAACTTCTTTAACTCACATCCTTCTTTGGTCTCTCACAATCCACCCTATTCCCTACTCACCGTGAGGGACACTCTATCAACCTGGTATTTTCCTACCTCTGCTCTATATCTAACCTCACCTGTCACCCTTTTCCCATTTCAGACCATCACCTGGTCACCTATAATATTAATGCAACAACCAAACCTAATTCTCCATCCCGCCCCCGATCCTTTAGAAATCTACATGCTGTGGATCCGCTCCAATTTTCAAAAATCATTCAAGATCTCCTCCTTCACGCTTCTACTATAACCTGTCCTGATCTTGCTACAGCCCACTATAACAAAACTCTCGCCTCTGCCCTAGACACACTTGCCCCTCCCCAACTGCGCAAAACATCACGTCGTCAGTTACAACCCTGACACACTTAGCAAACACGCTATTTACAAAAATGCTCCCATACTGCTGAGCGTGTCTGGAGGAAATATCAATCTGAATTTCATACACTATAAGTTTATTCTTCATTCATACACTTCTGCCCTTCACTTAGCCAAGCAAACCTACTTCTCTTCTCTCATATCTACTCTTTCCTCAAACCCTAAATAACTCTTCTCCACTTTTAACTCTCACCTCTACCCACCTGCTCCACCCCCATCTGTCTTTAGTGCTAAAAACCTGGCAGACTACGTTTTAAACAAAACACATACTATCTGAAGCAACATCCCAACACCAACCTGCAATATTCCAACAACAGGTCCAGTTACCCCCTCTGCCTCCCTCTGCATCTTCCATCCAGCCACTGAGAATGACATTTCTTCCTTACTATCTTCCTCACGCCTCAATACCTGTCTGCTCGACCCTATCCCTTCCCATCTAATACCCTCCCTATCTTCCACCCTCACTCCTACTCTTACCCACATCTTCAACCTATTTCTCTCTACCGGCTCAATCCCATCTTCTTTCAAACACGCAAAAGTCACTCCCATACTCAAAAAACCCTCCCTCGACCCTAATTCACCTGAAAGCGATCGCCCCATATCACTGCTTCCACTAACATCCACTAACATCAAAACTACTGGAAAAACTAGTTTACAATCTCCTTACCCACTTCCTGTCCACCAAATCCTTGCTTGACCCCCTGCAATCCAGATTCTGCCTCAAACACTCAACTGAGACTGCCCTTACCAAGGTTACAAACGATTTTTTCTCTGCTAAAAATATTGGCCACTACTCTATACTCATCTTACTTTACCTCTCAGCTGCCTTTGACACAGTTGACCACCCCCTTCTCCTACAGACCCTTAGCTCTTTTGGACTCTGTGACACTGCTCTTTCATGGATTCACTCATATCTTTCTCACAGGTCTTTTTTCTGTGTCATTTGCCGGTGACTCCTCCTCTTCAATGTCTCTGTCTGTTGGAGTACCTCAAGGATCTGTTCTGGGTCCTCTACTCTTCTCTATTTATACTTCTTTGCTGGGTAAACTTATCAACAGTTATGGCTTCAAATATCACCTCTATGCTGATGACACCCAGATCTACCTGTCCACCATTGCTCTCTCTCCCTCTGTCCTTTCTCAGGTCAGCAACTGCTTATCTAGTATTTCTTCCTGGATGGCTTCTCACCACCTAAAGATTAACATCTTCAAGACTGAGGTCCTTCTTACCCCCCCCCCCTCAAGCTCTACGCCGACTTCTGACTTCTCTATCCCTGTTGACAGCATAACCATTTCCCCATCTCCCCAAGTCCGCTTCATCCTGCCGCAACCATCTACGCAATATTTCCAAGATTCAACCTTTTCTGAGCGCTAACACCACAAATCTAATAATCCACTCCCTTGTTATGTCCCAACTTGACTACTCAAATAACCTATTTACTGGCCTTCCTCTTTCCCACCTCTCCCCCCTTCAATCCATTCTAAATGCCTCTGCCAGGCTGATCAACCTTTCCTGTTGCTCTGTATTTGCTGCACCTCTCTGCGAGTCCCTTCATTGGCTCCCCATTCACAGCAGAATTTAATTCTAATAAACAAGTATACTCCAGCCCGTCCACTAAGATCCAACAATGACCTGCTCCTTGCATCTGCGACTATCACTTCTTCTCATGCTAGACTGCAGGACTTCTGTAGTGCAGCACCGACCCTCTGGAACACTCTCCCTCGTGCTGTCAGGCTATGCCCTAATCTTTCCTCCTTTAAATGATCCTTGAAGACTTTTCTGTTCAGAGAAGCATACCACGCAACTCAATAATAAATTGATTTCACTTACCTAACAACCTCATCTAACTCTGCATTAACATCTTTCTCAATCTTGCAGTCCTCACCTCCCGTTTCTCAACCTCCTACCCTTCTAGATTGTAAGTTCCCACGGGAATAGGGCCTTCAATTCCTCCTGTATGTGTTTGTAAATTTTGTCCTATCTCCTACAAGTTTTTTTATCATTGTTTTATCTAAATGAATGGTATCCATGGACAGCGCTGCGGAATATGTTGGCACTTAATAAATAAAGTATAATAATAATAATTCATGAATTTTTTGCAAATTGAATACTAAACATATTTTCGCTCATGAAAGCCGTCCGTCTGGTTAGCCGACTCTCCGCCCATATTCTAATTTTTTTTTGGTATTCGTGATGAGCAAGCATTCTATACATCTAATTAGTCCCCCGTGGGCGTCTCAAAGTGTTATTTTCACGTCCACATGTTCCTATGCGCATGCGGCTAACCTAGGCCTAGATTTAGAGTTCGGCGGTAAAAGGGCTGTTAACGCTCCGCGGGTTTTTTTCTGGCCGCACCATAAATTTAACTCTGGTATCGAGAGTTCAAACAAATGCTGCGTTAGGCTCCAAAAAAGGAGCGTAGAGCATTTTTACTGCAAATGCAACTCTCGATACCAGAGTTGCTTACGGACGCGGCCGGCCTCAAAAACGTGCTCGTGCACGATTCTCCCATAGGAAACAATGGGGCTGTTTGAGCTGAAAAAAAACCTAACACCTGCAAAAAAGCAGCGTTCAGCTCCTAACGCAGCCCCATTGTTTCCTATGGGGAAACACTTCCTACGTCTGCACCTAACACTCTAACATGTACCCCGAGTCTAAACACCCCTAACCTTACACTTATTAACCCCTAATCTGCCGCCCCCGCTATCGCTGACCCCTGCATTACACTTTTAACCCCTAATCTGCCGCTCCGTAAACCGCCGCCACCTACGTTATCCCTATGTACCCCTAATCTGCTGCCCTAACATCGCCGACCCCTATGTTATATTTATTAACCCCTAATCTGCCCCCCACAACGTCGCCGACACCTACCTACACTTATTAACCCCTAATCTGCCGAGCGGACCTGAGCGCTACTATAATAAAGTTATTAACCCCTAATCCGCCTCACTAACCCTATCATAAATAGTATTAACCCCTAATCTGCCCTCCCTAACATCGCCGACACCTACCTTCAATTATTAACCCCTAATCTGCCGACCGGAGCTCACCGCTATTCTAATAAATGTATTAACCCCTAAAGCTAAGTCTAACCCTAACACTAACACCCCCCTAAGTTAAATATAATTTTTATCTAACGAAATAAATTAACTCTTATTAAATAAATGATTCCTATTTAAAGCTAAATACTTACCTGTAAAATAAATCCTAATATAGCTACAATATAAATTACATTTATATTATAGCTATTTTAGGATTAATATTTATTTTACAGGCAACTTTGTAATTATTTTAACCAGGTACAATAGCTATTAAATAGTTAAGAACTATTTAATAGTTACCTAGTTAAAATAATTACAAATTTACCTGTAAAATAAATCCTAACCTAAGATATAATTAAACCTAACACTACCCTATCAATAAAATAATTAAATAAACTACCTACAATTACCTACAATTAACCTAACACTACACTATCAATAAATTAATTAAACACAATTGCTACAAATAAATACAATTAAATAAACTATCTAAAGTACAAAAAATAAAAAAGAACTAAGTTACAGAAAATAAAAAAATATTTACAAACATAAGAAAAATATTACAACAATTTTAAACTAATTACACCTACTCTAAGCCCCCTAATAAAATAACAAAGACCCCCAAAATAAAAAATTCCCTACCCTATTCTAAAATACAAAAATTACAAGCTCTTTTACCTTACCAGCCCTGAACAGGGCCCTTTGCGGGGCATGCCCCAAGAATTGCAGCTCTTTTGCCTGTAAAAAAAAACATACAATACCCCCCCCCCAACATTACAACCCACCACCCACATACCCCTAATCTAACCCAAACCCCCTTAAATAAACCTAACACTAATCCCCTGAAGATCTTCCTACCTTGTCTTCACCATCCAGGTATCACCGATCCGTCCTGGCTCCAAGATCTTCATCCAACCCAAGCGGGGGTTGGCGATCCATAATCCGGTGCTCCAAAGTCTTCCTCCTATCCGGCAAGAAGAGGACATCCGGACCGGCAAACATCTTCTCCAAGCGGCATCTTCTATGTTCTTCCATCCGATGACGACCGGCTCCATCTTGAAGACCTCCAGCGCGGATCCATCCTCTTCTTCCGACGACTAGACGACGAATGACGGTTCCTTTAAGGGACGTCATCCAAGATGGCGTCCCTCGAATTCCGATTGGCTGATAGGATTCTATCAGCCAATCGGAATTAAGGTAGGAATTTTCTGATTGGCTGATGGAATCAGCCAATCAGAATCAAGTTCAATCCGATTGGCTGATCCAATCAGCCAATCAGATTGAGCTCGCATTCTATTGGCTGTTCCGATCAGCCAATAGAATGCGAGCTCAATCTGATTGGCTGATTGGATCAGCCAATCGGATTGAACTTGATTCTGATTGGCTGATTCCATCAGCCAATCAGAATATTCCTACCTTAATTCCGATTGGCTGATAGAATCCTATCAGCCAATCGGAATTCGAGGGACGCCATCTTGGATGACGTCCCTTAAAGGAACCGTCATTCGTCGTCTAGTCGTCGGAAGAAGAGGATGGATCCGCGCTGGAGGTCTTCAAGATGGAGCCGGTCGTCATCGGATGGAAGAACATAGAAGATGCCGCTTGGAGAAGATGTTTGCCGGTCCGGATGTCCTCTTCTTGCCGGATAGGAGGAAGACTTTGGAGCACCGGATTATGGATCGCCAACCCCCGCTTGGGTTGGATGAAGATCTTGGAGCCAGGACGGATCGGTGATACCTGGATGGTGAAGACAAGGTAGGAAGATCTTCAGGGGATTAGTGTTAGGTTTATTTAAGGGGGTTTGGGTTAGATTAGGGGTATGTGGGTGGTGGGTTGTAATGTTGGGGGGGGGGTATTGTATGTTTTTTTTACAGGCAAAAGAGCTGCAATTCTTGGGGCATGCCCCGCAAAGGGCCCTGTTCAGGGCTGGTAAGGTAAAAGAGCTTGTAATTTTTGTATTTTAGAATAGGGTAGGGAATTTTTTATTTTGGGGGTCTTTGTTATTTTATTAGGGGGCTTAGAGTAGGTGTAATTAGTTTAAAATTGTTGTAATATTTTTCTTATGTTTGTAAATATTTTTTTATTTTCTGTAACTTAGTTCTTTTTTATTTTTTGTACTTTAGATAGTTTATTTAATTGTATTTATTTGTAGCAATTGTGTTTAATTAATTTATTGATAGTGTAGTGTTAGGTTAATTGTAGGTAATTGTAGGTAGTTTATTTAATTATTTTATTGATAGGGTAGTGTTAGGTTTAATTATATCTTAGGTTAGGATTTATTTTACAGGTAAATTTGTAATTATTTTAACTAGGTAACTATTAAATAGTTCTTAACTATTTAATAGCTATTGTACCTGGTTAAAATAATTACAAAGTTGCCTGTAAAATAAATATTAATCCTAAAATAGCTATAATATAATTATAATTTATATTGTAGCTATATTAGGATTTATTTTACAGGTAAGTATTTAGCTTTAAATAGGAATAATTTATTTAATAAGAGTTAATTTATTTCGTTAGATAAAAATTATATTTAACTTAGGGGGGTGTTAGTGTTAGGGTTAGACTTAGCTTTAGGGGTTAATACATTTATTAGAATAGCGGTGAGCTCCGGTCGGCAGATTAGGGGTTAATAATTGAAGGTAGGTGTCGGCGATGTTAGGGAGGGCAGATTAGGGGTTAATACTATTTATGATAGGGTTAGTGAGGAGGATTACGGGTTAATAACTTTATTATAGTAGCGCTCAGGTCCGCTCGGCAGATTAGGGGTTAATAAGTGTAGGTAGGTGTCGGCGACGTTGTGGGGGGCAGATTAGGGGTTAATAAATATAACATAGGGGTCGGCGATGTTAGGGGCAGCAGATTAGGGGTACATAGGGATAACGTAGGTGGCGGCGATTTGCGGTCGGAAGATTAGGGGTTAATTATTTTAAGTAGCTTGCGGCGACGTTGTGGGGGGCAAGTTAGGGGTTAATAAATATAATATAGGGGTCGGCGGGGTTAGGGGCAGCAGATTAGGGGTACATAAGTATAACGTAGGTGGCGGTCGGCAGATTAGGGGTTAAAAATTTTAATCGAGTGGCGGCGATGTGGGGGGACCTCGGTTTAGGGGTACATAGGTAGTTTATGGGTGTTAGTGTACTTTAGGGTACAGTAGTTAAGAGCTTTATAAACCGGCGTTAGCCAGAGAGCTCTTAACTCCTGCTTTTTTCAGGCGGCTGGAATCTTGTCGTTAGAGCTCTAACGCTCACTGCAGAAACGACTCTAAATACCAGCGTTAGAAAGATCCCATTGAAAAGATAGGCTACGCAAATGGCGTAGGGGGATCTGCGGTATGGAAAAGTCGCGGCTGAAAAGTGAGCGTTAGACCCTTTAATCACTGACTCCAAATACCAGCGGGCGCCCAAAACCAGCGTTAGGAGCCTCTAACGCTGGTTTTGACGGCTACCGCCGAACTCTAAATCTAGGCCCTAGAATTTTAATCCATTATCGGTTCACAATAGCCGCATGCGCATTTAAACCGCTGAAGGAAATCCTGTCATCAGCAAAGATGACCGGGCAAAGTGACAATACAACTTCAATCGTAATCAGTTAGTATGCCATCAAATCGCCAAAGTAGTGAATTAGATCCCTCTAAACAAGATGATATTTATTATTTATTTTAAAACAGTTATCAAAATTTATAAAGCATTTAAAAATAAAATGAATTAATTAGGATATAATGTTGGTTACATTGTAAATGAGGGGCTTTTCTTCTATTGTATCTGTAATTTTATGGGGCTTATTATTTGTAAACATCAGGGATGAATATGCACTTTTGTATGCATTTAATTCTATGGGGTATATTTATCAAGCTCAGTAAGGCTCGCCGGAAACAGAAGTTATGAAGCAGGGGTCTAAAGATCGCTGCTCCATAACTTCTCTGCCTGCTCTGAGGTGACGGACAGAAATCAACCAGATCGAATTCGATCAGGTTGATTGACACCCCCTGCTAGCGGCCGATTGGCCACAAATCTGCAGGGGGCAACATTGCACCAGCAGTTCACATGAATATGCTGTCGGCATTTATCGATGGGCAGCGATGTGTAGCGGACATGATACGCTACTTCGTATCATATCTGCTGACACATTGTTAAATATTCCCCTGTGGGTCTAACATTCATTATTCTGTTTTAAAAACTTTAGATTGTTTTCTAATAAGAAGTCTTAAAAGGTAGAATTAATATTAGAAATAAAATGTAATTTTTAAACGTAGAAATCATTTTATAAATTCATATTTAAATTTATTTTAAATATAGATAATATAAAATGTCATTATTCTCCTGGAATTAGATTTTCTACAATGTTACCAATTTATATAACATCATACTTTATAATATATTAATCATACTCCAAATGTTTAAAAAGTATAATATATATTTTAATAAAAATGAATTTGTATGCAGTTTTAACAAAATTTTTAACACAAATATAATACTATAATTTTTCTTTGTTTTATTTTGTGTTATATAGTTTAATAAATTAATAAATAGTGATATCGAGTAAAGAAGGATAATAGCAATATTTGGCAAAACATCTAAAATAAATGAATTTCATAGATGTATATTTTTTTTTTCTTACTGATTATAGATTGCTCATTAGAGTCATAGGGGAATTCACTGCGTGGAAACTGCTCAGACGATCTCCGCTATAATACTAAACAATGAATCCAGTGATACAATGTTTAGTATCATAGCGTAGCTCGTATTATTGCGCATGCGCAAACAAATGGGATTACGAGAATAAGCACGGCTAATGACGTATTGAGAGGGTGGGACTGCTATTACGTCTAACAGTTAAAAACCAAGAAGTAAATTTCTTATTTTCGTGACAAGTTGGAAAAATATGAAGTTAGTGACTGTAATGTATGCCTGTTGTACAATACATAAATATTTTGGGGTATGGACAAATTTACTTTCATTTTAATGTCATGTACTAACTGAGGAGTGTATATTAACTGCGTTAACTGCACTAGAAGTTTGGCTTTTTGCACTCAACAGGTTGCGCTCTTTTTTTAAGTTGAATGTAAACCCGACGAGGACAAAAAGCCGAACTTAGAATATTGTGTGCACCTTCACTTATTCTCCCCATACAAGTCAATGGAGCAAATAAAGTGGAACAAAAACCGAACACCCTACTCACATACAGACCCATTTGTATATTTTCATGTGTTCTAACCCAACATGAAAATATGAATATTTCACATTCCAATGTTATTAACATAGCAGAATATGTTCTATGTATTCTTAAATAAATATTTATATATATATATATATATATATATATATATATATATATATATGATTGTTTTTGTACAATATATATGTATATCTTTTTTTTCTAACACCTAATATCTGATATCTTTGAGCACTTGTAACTTTTTCGGGCAATACTTTTTTGAATATTTTTTTTTAGATGGTGTTATTATGAGTGTAACTGTACTTTGTAATGTATTATTTATTTGATTTGTGACACTTTATTTGTTTCACAAAACAATTAAGAGCTCTGAGGACGCAGTAAGCATTCTACCATAAATCGCGACTACACACAAGCAATTGCGCTTACTTTCAACTTGTAATACCAGAGGTAAACCCAATGAGCAAAAACACTCGCGATAAACCGCTTATCATTCCTACTTAACTGTTAACTCTCCACTCATAATCTGGCCCTTACTGTGCAAATAGATGACTTTAAAGGGACACTGAACCCAATTTTTTTCTTTCGTGATTCAGATAGAGCATGCAATTTTGATCAACTTTCTAATTTGCTCCTATGATCAAATTTTCTTCGTTCACTTGCTATCATTATTTGAAAAAGAAGGCATCTAAGCTAAGGAGAAAGACATTTTTGGTTCAGTACACTGGACAGAACTTGTTTATTGGTGGGTGAATTTATCCACCAATCAACAAGAACAACCCAGGTTGTTCACTAAAAATGGGCCGGCATCTAAACTTACATTCTTTATTTTCAAATAAAGATACAAAGAGAACGAAGAAAATTTGTTAATAGGAGTAAATTAGAAAGTTGCTTAAAATTGCATGCTCTATCTGAATCACGAAAGAAACAATTTGGGTTCAGTGTCCCTTTAAGATTATATAAAATAATTGTAACCTTCTCTATATCGTTTGAGTATATATACCTCTAGAGGATTCAGCTGTAAATGGGACATTGTAAAAATAAAACGCTGTATTTTGTTAGGAAGTTATCTGCATGTTATTTCCCTTATCTTAATGTGTATTTAACTCCTAGAAATCAAATACATAAACTTGGCATTCTAGATATGGATACAGTCTGAGACTGACTCATTCCTAGCTATGTCTGTTTCTAATTGTTACCAGGCATATTCATATCTGAAACAGCAATACAGTACAATTGTAACTATGTATGTAGCCCATTTACAGAGATTAAACACATAGGGCTAGATTACAAGTGAAGTAAAAGTGAAGATATAAGCTCTATTGTGTGTTAAAGGGTAATGAAGCCCACATTTTTCTTGTATGTTTCAGAAAGAGCATACACTTTAAAACAACTTTCCAATTTACATCTATTATGAATCTTGCTTCATTCCCTTGGTGTCCTTTATTGAAGATCAGCAATGCACTACAGGGATTGGGAGCTAGCTGAACACACTGATAAGCCAATAAAAAGAGGCATATATGTGCATCCACCAATTAGAAGGAAGCTCCCAGTCCTGAGCCTACCTAGGTATGCTTTTCAACAAAGGATACCAAGAGAACTAAGCAAATTAGATAATAGAAGTCAATTGGAAAGTTGTTTAAAATTACTGTATATGCTCTGTCTAAATCATATAAGAAAAATTTTGGGTTTTATGTCCGTTAACATTGATAGAGTGCAATCACTAGTGCTTCTATTTTTACACAAATATTATTATTATTATAAGTCCAGAGTTATTTTTTAGTGCTCAAAAGATAGTCTAAGCCAGTGTTTCTCAGGACCCTTAACAGGCCAGATATTCATTATATCTTAAAGTGACACTAAACACTAAATAAATGCTATATAGAATGATGCATTCAAAGAAAAGAGTAGTCTGAGAATAACATGCTGATGTACTTTTTAAAGTTTTATTAGCTGTTTAAATATTGGCAAAATAGGGGGGTGGAGCTAGGAGCCGAGCCGGCAAGACACATCTCGAGGAAGCTCTCTACCTTACTATAGATTTCACCAATTTAATCATGATTCTTCCTACTAAAATGGAAACTAAAGCTAGTAAAGGGATACAGATATACAAGGACCCTAAGAGAAACCTCTTGAGTACTCCAAGACTGCGATTTAAGCATATCATGTTAGATTACAGCACGCGACAACTAGAAGTGCACAGGCCGTAAGCTGTATACTTCCTCCCTAAACACTGGGACTAATGAGCAGGCTGACTGGAAAATTATTTACCAAACAACAACAGCGTTTGAACAAGAGGTATGTGACATATTGAAGGACCACATATCTGGACTACATACACTAATTTCACAGTGGTTTGAGAAATCTGCCACATCGCATGTCTCCCAAGATAGAGCAGATGTACCGCTGAACTTTATAGAACCTTGTGACGTGATCGCTGACACCCAAATCTTGGTTGGGTACCTTAAGACCACAGACATCCCAAATACACCGGAGATATATGCCCAGACAGAATTGCCATCCAACGCTCACGCAGCTGGACAACGCAGCACTTACCCGATTAATTCCCAATAACGGGTCGGAAAACTCGTCTCATGTGACAGTCAATGCTGTGGCAGCTCTTGGAGGAGTCCACATCTCTAGGTGTTCACCCGCTGCAATAGATTAGAGGAACAATGACAACCCTGGCCTCCTAAGGGGGGCGACAGGGAACATGGATGTGGCAGCAGACTGGAGAGACTGCCTATAGCCACTAAATGGCGTAACTTTAATTTTAAGGGCTCTCTTTCTTCTAGTATCTCTCCCGCTCCTGCTACAGGCAGAAGAGGAATAGGCTAACTGTTTTCATCACAGCAGACCTTGCCTCCACAGCCTGCTTGAAGAACTGTGCACAAATTGAGTCGCTGATCTCAACTTACCCTCCACCATCCTAAACAGTATGAAGGTGAAGGCTATTAGCCGGATCCAAAAGATGTTCTTCCAAGTCGGTGGACTAATTATATGATACGCTCCTTCTTACACAGCCCAGTACAGTTGACTTACGATTACTAGTTAGTCAATATTGTGTGGAGTGTACAGTTGTTATTTATCTCCATAGTGACTAAGGCACATATTCAGACAGACGCACCTCTCCTATTATTATTATTGAAACTATTATATATGTGACATATATATATATATGCATATACACTTTATATGTTCCTATTTTTACAAAGTGTCCACATAGCTTTTTATATGCTTGGTATAGAGTTAGTTAAAGCACAAATACCTAGCATTACGTCACATTTAACGTCTGACATAGTCATTTTTAATTACCTATGACCCAATCACCCCTATATCTAATGCATTATTACAACCTACACTCCCAGATATCAAACATAAGTGTCCAGGCTGTCATTTATTATATTGCCTGAACCATGCTCCCTTAATATTATATTTATTAACCAATGCAGGGTTTTATTTCACTTTAATACGCTGCCAGCACTTCTGCATGTCAACAGTCTTCGAGGTTGGTGGGTGGCCCCTGGAGAAATGTACAGAGATAGTGAAGCAGATAATGCTGTTGATACACCAACACTGTATTCTCAGTATAAAGCGCCCTGTAGGAGTATGTAAATATCTACATATTACCAGAAGTGTACTAGAACATATAGTTCTTTAGTGTTGCTTCTCTACACTACTTGTCTGTTTTCTCATAGAGAGGCTCTGGAGTGAAACAGATGAATAGGCAACTTTAACTTTTCATGAAAATGGTGCCAGGTACTGTTTATTCTAGGGACTTATTGTGCTAGATACTGATTGTGCTATGTACTGACTGTGCTAGGTACTGATTGTGCTAGGTACAGTGTGTGCTAGGTTCTATTTGTATCAGGTACTGCTCGAGCTAGGTACTATCTGTGCCTGGTACGGTTTATGCTGGGTACTGTTTGTGCTAGGAACGGACTGTGCTAGGTACCGCTTGTGCTAGGCACTGTTTGTGCTAGGCGCTGTGTGAGCTAGGTATTGAGTGTGTTAGGTACTGCGTGTACTAGGTACTGTGTGTGCTAGGTACTGTTTGTGCTAGGTACTGTTTGTGCTAGGTACTGTCTGTGCTAGGCGCTGTGTGAGCTAGGTATTGAGTGTGTTAGGTACTGCGTGTACTAGGTACTGTGTGTGCTAGGTACTGTTTGTGCTAGGTACTGTTTGTGCTAGGTACTGTCTGTCCTAGGCAATGTTTGCGTTTGGTGCCGTTTGTGCAGGGTGCCGTGTGTGCTAGGTGCCGTATGTGCTAGGCACTGTGTGTGCTAGGGGCTATGGGTGCTTGGCACTATTTGTGCTAGTTACTGTGTGCATTGGGTGCCGTGTGTGTTAGGTGCTGTGTTCACTAGGTGTGGTTTGTGCTAGGTGCTGTGTGTGTTTGGAGCCATGTGCGCTAGGTGTCATGTGTGATAGGTACCGTATGTGCTAGGTACTGTCTGGGCTAGGCACTGTCTGTGCTTGGTACTGTCTGTGCCAGGTACTGTTTGGGCTAGGTACTGTTTGTGCTAGGTACTGTATGTGCTAGGTACTGTTTATGCTAGGTATTGTTTGTGCTAGGTACTGTTTGTGCTAGGTACTGTTTGTGCTGGACACTGTGTGTACTGGACACTGTGTGTGCTGGTCTGGACACTGTGTGTGCTAGGCACTGTGTAAGCTAGACACTGTGTGAGCTAGACACTGTGTGTGCTAGGTACTGTGCATGTTGGGTGATGTGTGTGCTGTGTGTTTGTGTTGGGTGCTGTGTGTTTGTGTTGGGTGCTGTGTGTCCTGGGTAACGGATGTGCTAGGCACTCTGCGTGCTGGGTACAATATGCACTAGGCACTGTTTGTGCTAGGTACGGTGTGTGCTCGGTACAGTTTTAAGACTATCTTGTGACCCCCTCCCATATTCAGAGCCCACATCAGGGTTCAATCTAGGTGAATTATTTTCACCACAAATTCCCTCTTCTTACCCATTCTGCCCTTTTGAGCCCCTTCCCCAAAAATATGGTATTATAGACGTGGGAATTCCCCAATGGTCAGATCTATATTGGTTTCTTTGACGTAGAAAAAAATGAGTCAATCTGATGCCTACTATTTATATGACTACAAAGTGGAAACAGAAAGAAAGCGCCTAATGGTGTGGTAATCATACACAAATGTGCAACGTAGAAAAAGGACAAGTGAAATTGTACTCACAAGTGAAGTGGCACTCTTAGTAAAAAAAAGTGCAAACGAGCAGGCTGACCTTTTGAACAGTAGTCAGTACACTGGAGGGATGAAGTCTTGTAGATAACAGGAAAAAAGTGCTGGAATCCACAGCTGGGTGGATTATTATTTCAAACTCTGTCTGTCCGTGGGATATACACCTGCAGAAAGCAAGGTGATTAACAACGCTGTAGCATAGCGAAAAAGGTGTGGTTTGTTCCTTGGTAGCAATTAGCTTCAAAATAAGAAGGTTATGAAAGAGTTCCAAAATCCGAGTATGATAAAAACAAGGTGTTTATTTGAGCTAAAACAATGCGTTTCTCGGCCGCAAGCTCTTGGCCGTTTCATTAGGTAGTATACAAATTGTAACTTCAGTGAGGCTTAAAAATATATACATCGGATATGATTGGACATTCGTTAGCCAATAGTAACTACTAAGACATAATATGTACAATGGGTTAAAAACAAATGGATCTAGCAATCCATTAAAAAATCGTTCTATAAGTAGTCTTATGAAAGCTGGTAGCATAATGCTACATCAAAAAAGACACAAAATAGCAACTGAACTTAATAATGCTTCAAAATATTTGAAACTGACAGTTCGATTAAAAACCTAAATTCTAAGAGAAATTTTTCAGTCACTGTATTCTGGAAACATTAAATACTAAACAATAAACGATGAACATGTTACAAAAGCTGTGTGTATCATTGTTTATGTAAAATTAAAATAATGGCGAGAATTGAGTGATGCATAGAATATGGGCAGCCTTGGTGTAAAAATGGCTATATACAAAAAATGAGGAATCGGTGATTCCCAAAAAAACAAGAAAAAAGAGAGCACATGATGAGATACCATGCATAATGATAAAGAAATGATAAGGGGAGAGAAAATAGATTAGTTGAAGGCAGGCTAAATCCAAATTAGAATTGAGACCTGATGGAAGCAAAGTATTCATTTTGTGTATCCAAAAGGTCTCATGTTGCCTAAATTTGATAATCCTATTATAATCTGTGGAAGGGGGGATATGAAATTTGAGAATTTCATGGTTGCCATCATGTTTGATCAGGCAATGTTCAGGTACACTGTGTTTGATATTTTTCTTTTTGCAATTTTTGCAATTGCGCCAGTGTTCACCTCAACGCACCCTAATTTTTCTACAGGTACGCCCCACGTACTGTACCCCACAAATACTGTACATTCCAAAACATAGACGACAAAGCTGGAGTTGCAATTAAAGAATCTTGAAATATCAAAAATCTCTCCAGTGGAGAAGGATTTAAATGTTTTGTTTACCGGATATTATACATTTGCATGCATTGCATCCTTTCTTAGCACATTTGAAGATTCTTACATGGTCTAAAAAAGTTTTTGTTTTTTTACTTGTAGTGAAATGGTTTCATTTTTTATGTTTAACTTTCTTACTGGGAGCTAGCTTACTTCTAAGGGTAGGAGCTCTGGTATAAACAATTTTAGGATGTTCTCCTACTAAAGTCTTGAGAACAGGATCTTTTAAGATAATATACCAATGTTTATTTAAGATGTGGCAGATTTTTTTTGTAATTGCTATTATATTGAGTAATAAACATAGGGTCAATAGGAACTTGGTTGTTTTGCTTTTGTTATATTTGGAACTATTCTTATCAAGAAGTGTGTCTCTATCTAGGAGTCTTGCTTTATTTAGACATTGTTCTAGTAAATCTTTCAGGTATCCCTTGTCTACAAATCTATCATAGATAATACAACTTTGTTGGTTAAAGGTTTCCAAATGTGTGCAATTGATTCTAATCCTTCTCGAATTGGCTGTATGGTATATTAGATAGCTAGGTTGATCTCCACTATTGATATTGATATTTGCACAAATATCATAATTATATTTATATTTATAACTATTGTTATTTATATACATTCCATTTCTCGGTCATTAATAATAATTTTTAGCGCACCCTATTTTTATGCTTTCAGCATAATTTTAATTAATTTATTTATATGACTATCTTGACTTTATTTTTGGTCTGACATTGGGGGAGTAGGTTAAAAGCCCCCTTTCCTTACTAAGAATGAGTTACTTGACATATCAATGTTTGGACAATAACCTTAACCGGACCTGCGTGTCCGATCCACATGTTTGTGTCTACTGGTGCAGGGGCCCTGCGTGGCCCCAATTGTTATTTACTTTTGAAACTGAATAAAAATTATATTTAAAAATATATATATATATATATATATTGGCAAAATAAGTGTAAAGTTTTAGTGCCTATAAAACAATGGGAGCTGCCAAGTTGTAACTTAGGTTGCCTTCTCTGCTGTGGCCAATTAGGGACAGTTATAAATAGGTCACTAGAGTGTGCAGCCAATGGCTGTGTAAAATATAACAGTGTCATGCCCTTCCATTTCTAACAGGGACTAAAAAGCTCACAATTTCAGAATGGAATGACAGGAAAAGGGGACAAAATAAATAATGAAAGTATATTGCAGACGTTTTTATACATATTTTATTTATCATTTTATATTACCATCTCAAAGTGTTTAATGTCCCTTTAACTAGAGCACAGGTGAAATAATCAGCTGATCAGTAACCATGGTTACTTACCTGCTCTCACCCTTCTAGTTAAGATATAATGAATATGTGGCCTGTTAAGGGTCCTGAGGACTAGAGTTAAAGGGACATGAAACTTTTTTTTTCTTGCATGATTGAGATCGAGAATACAATTTTAAACAACTTTCCAATTTACTTCTATTATTTAATTTGCTTCCTTCTCTTGTTATCCTTTGCTGAAAGGTTTATCAAGGAAAGCTCGGGAACAGCAAAGAACCTAGCAAAGAAAAATTAATAATAGGAGTAAATTAGAAAGTTACTTAAATCTGACTCATGAAAGAAACAAAAAATGAGTTTCATATCCCTATAAGAAACACTGGTCTAGGGTTTACTAACATCTGCCTGTAAGGTAGTGCAAGCGTATTACACCCCTCACATAATAGATTTTTATGAGGGTGTGCAGTAACATTTATGGCAGAAAACGCTCAAGCCCTAAATTGATGGTGCACAAGTAGTGGAGTTTTGTGTTGCAGTTCTATGCTATAATATTTTAGTTAAATATAAAACACTTCATACATATATATAGTATATTATTTCATAAGTGTTAAGGCTACATATAATTTAAAACCTTTATTTCCATAACATTTTCATGTGTTTTGTTAAGCAAAGTATCAAGCAATAATGATTTACTTCAAGTCTCAAAAAGCAATAGATTTTACAGTGGTAGGATTGTGCAACTATTAACTCACCACTTTAAATACAAAGGCAATGGGGCATATCTATCAAGCTCTGTATGGAGCTTGAAGCCCCGTTTTTCGCCAGAAACACCAGTTATGAAGCAGTGGTCTAAAGACCGCTGCTCAATAACCTGTCCGCCTGCTCTGAGGACAGACATCGCCATAATTCAACCCGATCGGGTTGATTAAAAAACCCCTGCTAACAGCCAATTGGCCGCAAATCTGCAGGGGGCGGCATTGCACCAGCAGTTCACAAGAGCTGCTGTTGCAATGCTGAATGCAGAGAGAGTATTGCTTTCCGCATTCAGCGTGGTCTGTTGTACATAATCCGCAATGTCGGATCATGTCCAACAGGCCTTTCATAAATAGGCCCCAATGAGTGCACTAATAGAGATCCCTGTACTGTCCATTAAAAACAAAGGATGCACTAAAAAGGTTTGGGCACATTTTTAAGATACTTTGGTAAAAATATTTAAAGGGCACTCAAGAAAAAATTAAACTTTCATGATTCATATAGAGCATGCAATTTTAAACAACTTTCCAATTTACTTCCATTAGCAAAATATGCACAGTCGTTTTATATTTACACTTTTTGAGTCACCAGCTCCTATTGAGCATGTGCAAGAATTCACAGAATATGCATTTGTGATTGGCTAATGGCTGTCACATGATACAGAGGGAGTGGAAATAGACATAACTTTGAAATTTGTCAGAAAAAAAGAAGTTTAGACTAAGTGCTATTGCAGTATCTGTTTATCATGCATTTGTTGATTATACAAATCTACTGTATTTAATGGTACTTTAACCATCCACTAATAATAGCAGACTGTGCACAGTGGTGATGCTTGGGGGCACTAGCCCCTCAGTATAATGGCTAGCCCACTAGCACCCCCCTCAACTATGATTGGTTCTCTCAGCTTCACACCGGCCCCACCCACAGAACACCTGATCCTGCCAACCAACTGCAGTTTCTCCGCCCACTGACTGCCCAGCCTCCACCCTCCTGTTACAGCTCCACTAAGAACGGTGAGCCATTAATTGTGTCTTATTCTTAGCACAAGGTTGTGCAAAAGATTACATACCCTGCGCTATTGTCTGCGCTCCCCTTGCAATATAGCCCATTAAATTAAAGTGAATATGGCTAAAAATAAAATGCTCTAACAAAAAATATTTTTTTTTCCTGCTATTGAATGTCCCTTTAACGTAGTATTGCTCTAGGTATGGTTTTATTTTTTCTCTTATGAGTAAAAATCTGAAAAGATTTCTAAACCTGGTTGCTTTTTTGCATGGTCATCACAATACATTTGTACTAGTGATCTGAAAACACAATGTTTATATATTTTATGAGTCTTTGTTGCATAAATACCACATGAGTTCATATATAAACCATTTTGTTTTCTACTTTTTATACACTTCTGCACCATTTTATTCATTTTTAGATGACTTGTGCCACCTCTAGTTCTTGCTATTTTGTGCAACAACCATTAAGAGGGGAAGGTTGCAGCCAAACAGGGAGTATTTTATCTCTGTTTTAAAAACTAGACATGTGCAATTCGTTTCGGATCGATTCGGAAATTCGGAAAATTCAGAAAATTCAGAGATTCGGATCGATTTGAATTTCCGAATTAAAATACTGCCGAATCTACCGAATAAATCCGAATTGAATCGAATACATCCGAATCGATTCGAATACATCCAAATCGATTCGGATGTATTCGGTAGATTTGGATGGCCGTGTATTACACTAGTATTGTACAGTATATTAGGTTTTATCACTCTGCTATGGGTTAAACCTAATATACAGTACATAATACTAGTGTAATACACAGCACATCCCACCTAACACTTACCGAAATTCCGAATTTCCGAATCGATTCGAACCGAATCGAATCAAACCGAACCAAGCCAAAAAATTTTCCGAATCCGAAATAATCCGAATGAATCCTAAACTAATTCATTCAAATTTTTCCGAATTCGAATAGATCCGAACTGAAATTCGAATCGATCCGAAACGAAACAAATTTTTTGAAGCTGCACAAGTCTATTAAAATCACTATTTTTAATGTGTAACTTGCGTTGTTGTTATTATTTTTTCGGTGTCCATCCAAGTTAAAACAGGGGCCTCTATTTAACAAGGTCTGGCGGACCTGATCCGACAGTGCGGATCAGGTCCGCCAGACCTCGCTGAATACGGAGAGCAATATGCTCTCCGTATTCAGCATTGCACCAGCAACTCACAAGAGCTGCTGGTGCAACGCCACCCCCTGCAGACTCGCGGCCAATGGACCGCCAGCAGGGGGTGTCAATCAACCCAATCGTACTCGATCGGGTTGATTTCCGGCGATGTCTGTCCTCCTGCTCAGAGCAGGCGGACAGGTTATGGAGCAGCGGTCTTTGTGACCGCTGCTTCATAACTGCTGTTTCTGGCGAGTCTGAAGACTCGCCAGAAACCGGCCGTCAAGCTCCTTTCGGAGCTTGATAGATAGGCCCCATGGGCTCTCTCTTTTTCAGCAGGTAAAAACATTTACTCCATGCTAAATTTAAACTCAGTTTTCTCCTTTGTCATTTAAGTTAGACACAATGTGATGAAAGTATGAAAATGCTACACTTTAAGCATTGTGTAATGATGTATAGCTCTCTATAGGAAGCACACAAAGCTTTAAAGGAACATGTAATGCAAACAAAATGGGTTAGATTACAAGTGGAGTGCTAAATTATCGCACGCCCACAAACAGGCAATTAAAGGAATACGAAACCCAGATTTTTCTTTAATGATTCCAATAAAGCATGCAATTTTATTCTAATTTACACATATTATCAATATATTTATATATATTAATTACCCTTTTATTGTCCCCTTTTATTATTTATTATTAAACACAATAGGGCCGAGTGTTACTATGATTCATAAATACCTTAATAATATAATAAGATGTGATAATTAATCAGCTTTTTTAAATCATAATAGCAAATCCTAAATCAACAATATTATTTATTCTTTAAATTCAAATACTCCTCTTCAAGTGCTTAAATGTTTTAGATCAATTTCAATACACAAAAGTCAAATGATCATCCCAGCATATAAATATACGTCTACACAACTAGGTATAAATGTTTCAATTAAGTTCGCAATTAAGTAATTAACAGACTATTTAAGTCTGCTACAGATGGCAATGGATACTATCCTATGATGAAGTGAGCATAGACGCTCACGAAACGCGCAAGGCCACATGATGCTCATTTGTGACGTCACTTTCGGATTTATCGTGACATCGCTCGGCACACCAGCCGGCAGCGGTTTTACTTTGCTGTTTTTAACAGGCATTTTTAGAAGCATTTTAGTAGCGCCCATCGCCATCTACATGCTTTTGGCTTACTACCTGAACTATTTTAGTTTTATATTTAGTCTTATTCAGTTTTTTAAATTTTATTAAAGATTTTTTTATTTTAAATTGCCACTAGTCAGTTCTAGATCAAATAGGAATACCCCCTCACATCATTCTCTGTTCAATTATACAGAGTAGTACAAGGGGGGCATCCTACATCTCTTTCTAGAGCGGATTCCTAAACAAGAATACAGTCTTTTAGGAATAAAAAACTTTTCATACTACAGATAGAAAGAGGAAAATACTTGCTGGGAGAAAAATACTACATCGCTGACTACTTATCCATGTGGTCTATACAGGTGAGCGTATATTATCGCTACTATCTTGTTAACACACACAGTTTTATTTATGGGGCATATTCGTTTCTTTACATGCACATGAGGATATCTACTCTGAAGGCACTGTTATAACAACCTTTTCCAGACACTACAACCCTTCACTCACTCAGGAGAAAGTGAGAAATCCATAATAGCAGCAGTCAGGGGATTATTCATAGTGAACAAATCACCAAGTTTTGTCTAGGCGCAACTTTAACCTCTGTATCCATACATAGAATATATATATATATTCTATTTGTTTTCAATGTTCAGTACAAAATAAAATGTTGATTCCCTGCACCTATTTCAAATGCATGTTAATTAAGTGTAGTTGCCATACACGTAAAGGGCGCACAAATGTATGTACTGCTTAAATGTACTGCTCTAAATTCCGAGTCAGGGAAATTCATCAGAGACCTCTGAGACCCCTGTAGTTTTACTCATCCTTGGAACCAAGCTCTGCAAATGTATGGTAAAACGACTCTCAGCGATGCTACCTTTAACAGTACTGTCAGCCCTTTTGAATTGCAGCAGAACCCTTTTGAATATCTTGCCACCTTGTGGCACTTTCGTTCATTAGGGTCAGAGAGAGAACATTATTATCTTGTTTTGTTAATAATATAGAGTCTTCAAAATATTTTTCCCATATACACTACACTTCCAAAATCCAAAAGGACCAATAACTGTAAATTTATATCCACAATAGCAAATGCATTGCTGTGATCTTGTTCGAAATACCACAAAACATATTTTTCATAATTTATTTAAGATGCATATGGGACTCCAAAATGTGCAGAGCAGAACACTTGTTACAGGTATCGTACCTCATCCTGAACAGGGTGCCTGAGAGATACAAAATGTAATCTCTATGGCCTAGATTTGGAGTTCGGCGGTAGCCGTCAAAACCAGCGTTAGAGGCTCCTAACGCTGGTTTTGGGCGCCCGCTGGTATTTGGAGTCAGTGATTAAAGGGTCTAACGCTCACTTTTCAGCCGCGACTTTTCCATACCGCAGATCCCCCTACGCCATTTGCGTAGCCTATCTTTTCAATGGGATCTTTCTAACGCTGGTATTTAGAGTTGTTTCTGCAGTGAGCGTTAGAGCTCTAACGACAAGATTCCAGCCGCCTGAAAATAGCAGGAGTTAAGAGCTTTCTGGCTAACGCCGGTTTATAAAGCTCTTAACTACTGTACCCTAAAGTACACTAACACCCATAAACTACCTATGTACCCCTAAACCGAGCTCCCCCCACACCGCCGCCACTCGATTAAAATTTTTAACCCCTAATCTGCCGACCGCCACCTACGTTATACTTATGTACCCCTAATCTGCTGCCCCTAACCCCGCCGACCCCTGTATTATATTTATTCACCCCTAACCTGCCCCCCACAACGTCGCCGCCAGCTACTTACAATAATTAACCCCTAATCTTCCGACCGCAAATCGCCGCCACCTACGTTATCCCTATGTACCCCTAATCTGCTGCCCCTAACACCGCCGACCCCTATATTATATTTATTAACCCCTAATCTGCCCCCCTCAACGTCGCCGACACCTGCCTACACTTATTAACCCCTAATCTGCCCAGCGGACCTGAGCGCTACTATAATAAAGTTATTAACCCCTAATCCGCCTCACTAACCCTATCATAAATAGTATTAACCCCTAATCTGCCCTCCCTAACATCGCCGACACCTAACTTCAATTATTAACCCCTAATCTGACGACCGGAGCTCACCGCTATTCTAATAAATGGATTAACCCCTAAAGCTAAGTCTAACCCTAACACTAACACCCCCCTAAGTTAAATATAATTTTTATCTAACAAAATAAATTAACTCTTATTAAATAACTTATTCCTATTTAAAGCTAAATACTTACCTGTAAAATAAATCCTAATATAGCTACAATATAAATTATAATTATATTATAGCTATTTTAGGATTAATATTTATTTTACAGGCAACTTGGTATTTATTTTAACTAGGTACAATAGCTATTAAATAGTTAAGAACTATTTAATAGCTACCTAGTTAAAATAATAACAAATTTACCTGTAAAATAAATCCTAACCTAAGTTATAATTAAACCTAACACTACCCTATCAATAAAATAATTAAATAAACTACCTACAATTACCTACAATTAACCTAACACTACACTATCAATAAATAAATTAAACACAATTGCTACAAATAAATACAATTAAATAAACTAGCTAAAGTACAAAAAATAAAAAAGAACTAAGTTACAGAAAATAAAAAAATATTTACAAACATAAGAAAAATATTACAACAATTTTAAACTAATTACACCTACTCTAAGCCCCCTAATAAAATAACAAAGCCCCCCAAAATAAAAAATTCCCTACCCTATTCTAAATTAAAAAAGTTACAAGCTCTTTTACCTTACCAGCCCTGAACAGGGCCCTTTGCGGGGCATGCCCCAAGAATTTCAGCTCTTTTGCCTGTAAAAGAATAAATACAATACCCCCCCCACCAACATTACAACCCACCACCCACATACCCCTAATCTAACCCAAACCCCCCTTAAATAAACCTAACACTAAGCCCCTGAAGATCTTCCTACCTTGTCTTCACCATACCAGGTTCACCGATCCGTCCTGGCTCCAAGATCTTCATCCAACCCAAGCGGGGGTTGGCGATCCATAATCCGGTGCTCCAAAGTCTTCCTCCTATCCGGCAAGAAGAGGACATCCGGACCGGCAAACATCTTCTCCAAGCGGCATCTTCGATCTTCTTCCATCCGGTGCGGAGCGGGTCCATCTTGAAGCAGGCGACGCGGATCCATCCTCTTCTTCCGATGTCTCCCGACTAATGACGGTTCCTTTAAGGGACGTCATCCAAGATGGCGTCCCTCGAATTCCGATTGGCTGATAGGATTCTATCAGCCAATCGGAATTAAGGTAGGAATTTTCTGATTGGCTGATGGAATCAGCCAATCAGAATCAAGTTCAATCCGATTGGCTGATCCAATCAGCCAATCAGATTGAGCTCGCATTCTATTGGCTGTTCCGATCAGCCAATAGAATGCGAGCTCAATCTGATTGGCTGATGGGATCGGCCAATCGGATTGAACTTGATTCTGATTGGCTGATTCCATCAGCCAATCAGAAAATTCCTACCTTAATTCCGATTGGCTGATAGAATCCTATCAGCCAATCGGAATTCGAGGGACGCCATCTTGGATGACGTCCCTTAAAGGAACCGTCATTAGTCGGGAGACATCGGAAGAAGAGGATGGATCCGCGTCGCCTGCTTCAAGATGGACCCGCTCCGCACCGGATGGAAGAAGATCGAAGATGCCGCTTGGAGAAGATGTTTGCCGGTCCGGATGTCCTCTTCTTGCCGGATAGGAGGAAGACTTTGGAGCACCGGATTATGGATCGCCAACCCCCGCTTGGGTTGGATGAAGATCTTGGAGCCAGGACGGATCGGTGAACCTGGTATGGTGAAGACAAGGTAGGAAGATCTTCAGGGGCTTAGTGTTAGGTTTATTTAAGGGGGGTTTGGGTTAGATTAGGGGTATGTGGGTGGTGGGTTGTAATGTTGGGGGGGGGGGTATTGTATTTATTCTTTTACAGGCAAAAGAGCTGAAATTCTTGGGGCATGCCCCGCAAAGGGCCCTGTTCAGGGCTGGTAAGGTAAAAGAGCTTGTAACTTTTTTAATTTAGAATAGGGTAGGGAATTTTTTATTTTGGGGGGCTTTGTTATTTTATTAGGGGGCTTAGAGTAGGTGTAATTAGTTTAAAATTGTTGTAATATTTTTCTTATGTTTGTAAATATTTTTTTATTTTCTGTAACTTAGTTCTTTTTTATTTTTTGTACTTTAGCTAGTTTATTTAATTGTATTTATTTGTAGCAATTGTGTTTAATTTATTTATTGATAGTGTAGTGTTAGGTTAATTGTAGGTAATTGTAGGTAGTTTATTTAATTATTTTATTGATAGGGTAGTGTTAGGTTTAATTATAACTTAGGTTAGGATTTATTTTACAGGTAAATTTGTTATTATTTTAACTAGGTAGCTATTAAATAGTTCTTAACTATTTAATAGCTATTGTACCTGGTTAAAATAAATACCAAGTTGCCTGTAAAATAAATATTAATCCTAAAATAGCTATAATATAATTATAATTTATATTGTAGCTATATTAGGATTTATTTTACAGGTAAGTATTTAGCTTTAAATAGGAATAAGTTATTTAATAAGAGTTAATTTATTTCGTTAGATAAAAATTATATTTAACTTAGGGGGGTGTTAGTGTTAGGGTTAGACTTAGCTTTAGGGGTTAATCCATTTATTAGAATAGCGGTGAGCTCCGATCGGAAGTTTAGGGGTTAATAATTGAAGGTAGGTGTCGGCGATGTTAGGGAGGGCAGATTAGGGGTTAATACTATTTATGATAGGGTTAGTGAGGCGGATTAGGGGTTAATAACTTTATTATAGTAGCGCTCAGGTCCGCTCGGCAGATTAGGGGTTAATAAGTGTAGGTAGGTGTCGGCGACGTTGTGGGGGGCAGATTAGGGGTTAATAAATATAACATAGGGGTCGGCGATGTTAGGGCAGCAGATTAGGGGTACATAGGGATAACGTAGGTGGCGGCGTTTTACGGAGCGGCAGATTAGGGGTTAAAAAAATATGCAGGGGTCAGCGATAGCGGGGGCGGCAGATTAGGGGTTAATAAGTGTAAGATTAGGGGTGTTTAGACTCGGGGTACATGTTAGGGTGTTAGGTGCAGACGTAGGAAGTGTTTCCCCATAGGAATCAATGGGGCTGCGTTAGGAGCTGAACGCTGCTTTTTTGCAGGTGTTAGGTTTTTTTTCAGCTCAAACAGTCCCATTGTTTCCTATGGGAGAATCGTGCACGAGCACGTTTTTGAGGCCGGCCGCGTCCGTAAGCAACTCTGGTATCGAGAGTTGCTTTTGCGGTAAAAATGCTCTACGCTCCTTTTTTGGAGCCTAACGCAGCATTTGTTTTAACTCTCGATACCAGAGTTAAATTTATGGTGCGGCCAGAAAAAAGCCCGCGGAGCGTTAACAGCCCTTTTACCGCCGAACTCCAAATCTAGGCCTATGTGTGGGATTATATGAGAGAGAATATAGGTTTTGTTAAGATGGTATTATTGTACACATCAATTACTCTAGAAATATATCTAACACATTGTTATGACCCAACCCTCAGTGCCTTTGTATTAAACGCTTTATAATGTTTGTTAACTCTAATATGGGAAGGATTATTAGCTCTAAAGGTGTCTTTTTCACTAAATCACTATGGGCTCCATTTATTAGGCAGCGGGTGCTGCTTCGGAGCCCCATCGTTTCAGGTCCGACCACTAATCCTTAACTTGTCCGCCACCTTTTAAGTGGTGGACTGAAATCATCCCAATCCGATCTGATCAGGATGACTGATGGCCCCTGCTAGCGGCCGATTTGGCGCTAGTAAGCAGGGGGCAGCAGTGCACAAGCTTTTCAAAAGAAATGCTTGTGCAATGTTAAATGCCAACAGTGTATGCTGTCGGCATTTAGCGAGGTCGAGTGGACATGATTCTCTACAGCGTATCATGTCCGCTTGATCTTTAATAAATCTACCCCTATGTGTGGACACAATATCAATTCATTGTATAGTGAGTAAAGAGTTAATAGGTGTTTCCCTAACTATAAAGGCTGTTGCACATATCTTTAAATACAGACCAGATAAGGATTTATATAAGTCAATGATTATAGCCGGAATACTGAAATATATACAACCTCTTAAGTGGGGTTCTACAACATAATTTCTTATTAAAGTTATATTGTTTCATATCCTTGCTTCAAACTTGTAATGTTTTCAATAAGAACGCAGAGCTTTTAATTAGCTACCCAGCATAGTGCCAGAATTAGATGACCCACTCCCAGGATCAACAGGATGGGGGATATTTAACAAAGCGTCAACTGATAATACGCAGGAATCCTGCGTCGTATTTGACGCGAGATTGATCCACCAAAGCGTCAAGATTGTTAAATGTTTAAATGTGTGACGAAATATACGCTCCTGTGATCTCAATCCGACGCAGATCGATGCTTGCGTCATTACAGATGTTTCAAATTCACTCTATTTGACCCTTCTCACAATTTATCAAACATTTAACAGGTACGCTCACGTCTATTCTGACGCAGTGTACCTAGTTTTCAAACCACCACCCATGAGGCCGTGGATACCATAGAAATCAATGGGAGTCTTAAAACACAGAAAGCTTATGTTTGATGCTGCAAGAGAATGAAGTATATTACATAATAAAAGTAAATTAGAAACTTTATTAAAATTGTATACCCTTTCTAAATCAAATAATATTATTGTTCCACATTTGGTGCACTAGTAGATATAGGGATAAAAATGAAAAATACAATACTACTTATGGATTATACTACAACTTTGTCTCTCATTACAAAGCAAGGGGACAATATTATTTCTCCAAATTTGGTGCAATGTTTTGCCCCAAACTTGTTGCACTAATAGATATAGAGAAAAAATGAAATAAATACACAACATAATATAGCTAACTTTCTTTTTATTTTTTTTTATAAATCTATTTGAATCATGTCTAAGGTATTTTGCACCAAATTTGACGCAACACTTTTTTTTTTTCGCACCAATTATGAGGCAAACTCCTAAACAACTCACACACTAGGGAATTTGTCAACCACTTTTGATTGGAATATGCACAATCACATGATTCATGACATCAGACAATCTGATTCAAATATACATTTTAAACTATCACTTACGAATCAAATTGCTCGATACTTGTGTCATTGATCACTCATCAGAACTTGTAAGTGCCATTTGTTACATTGTGTATTATACTTTGAAAGTACTGAATGTATATGTGAAATTCATATTAAAGATAAATATTGATGCTGACATTAGGACACACAGTGTAATATTTTAGGCAATGATTTTAAAATTTGAATGATGATCCATTGATTGCAAATAAATACATATGATACCCTGATTACATGTTATATACACAATTATTCCTGCTCAGAATAATAATACATTTACACTATATAAATATAGTGGTATAAAAAAAAACAGAGATATGAAATATGAAAGACAACATTGTTTAGAACGAAAAAGGAAGTTAGAGACATGTAAATAAATATGTTTGCAAAAGATTTCTGACATAACACACACACACACACACACACACACATATATATATATATATATATATATATACACACACACACACACACACAAGTATATGCAAAGATATATGTACAAATTCTAGTATTAATAATCATTTATAAAAAAACGAGGTAAAAGCACATCATGACTTCTAGCTATACAAATGCACATTAATTTATGTGAAAGTATCATATAACAGATTTTGTTGTATAACAAATAAATATAAAAATAACTTTCTATGAGATATTGTTTGTTCAGGAATAAATCTAGCTATTTCTTGGACATTAACAGATGAAAAATAAAAGATTATCTTTAGAGAAATGTGCTTGTTCATGGACAGTAATTAAATGGTATAAATAAAGTTGGGGAAAAAACAGAATAACTGAGACATCGATGACTATTAGTTAACAACAGTCCGATGCTCATCAAGCCGTCCTTGGCGCGCGTGTTTTTGACTGTTTTTGTTATAAATAAGGGCATCGTATGCAGATCTGTGGCAGCGATGTCTGGCGAGCGTATTAACGCCGGCGAATGCACCGAGATTGACGCTTTGATAAATATCCCCCCTAGCCCCTTCCTCTTAGACTGCCAGATTCAGATGTTGGAATACATTATTTATACAACTTTATATTTTAAGATCCAATTATTTATATCAGTCTTAAAAAGGACATGACTTGAAAGTCACATTTAAAATCATGTTTCAAATATTCATTTCAACTATTAAAACATTTTTACTCAATTGTATATCAAAGGCATCTTTAATATGTGATAGTTGTACTTTTCCAATCAATGTAAGTAAAATATGTAGTATATCAGTCTACTTGTAAAAACTTAGTGTATGTAAAAGAATAAATGTAAACTGTATTAAACATTTCATTTCATGTTATTTAAGTCACAGATGAATATGTTCTGCGCTATTTTTTATTTAAAATAAATGTGTCTCCTGTGAGACAGATGGCACAACGACTTTTGAAATGTGACATCCTTCATCATCTAAAGGGGAAACTGTTGTGTTCCCTCTACTTCTGATGACTTGGAAATAACATAAACACAACATGTTCACATAAAAGATGATGACAGAACAGTAAATAAAAAGGTACTTTTCCTTATTTGCAAGAAGCAAAAATACCCAAATCTATTTTTACACACACATTACTGGAACCCCCTAAACAAATATCAATGTTGACATCATATCATTTCATGTTGTAAACCACAACATTGATTTGAGCACTTTTATAAAGAAAAGGATATAGAAAAATGGTCTGTCAGAAAGTGGATTTGAAAGGCTATTTAAAATTTAGACTGTTTTTCTTCTGGAAAGTCTGTTTAACATCTTAAAATTACAGAATCACTGAGAGTGTGTGTGTGTGTATATATATATATATATATATATATATATATTTACAGACACATACATTTTTTATTTTTATATATATATATATATATATATATACAGTATATTTACCATTCCCCAGTTTTCCCATAGCCAACACTGTGATAGAAATATATTTTTTACCTCTATAATTAACTTGTATCTAATCTTTTGCTGACTGCTTCTTATCTCAGATCTTTTGACAGACTTGCATTTTAGGCAATTAGTGCTGACTCTTAAATAACTTTATGTGCATGTGCACAATGTTATCTATTTGAAACACATGAACTAACAACCTCTAGCTGTAAAAAACTGTCAAATGCATTCAAATTAGAGGGGCCTTCAAGGGCTTAGAAATTAGCATATGAGCCTACCTAGAATTAGCCTTCAATTAAGAATAACAAGAGAACAAAGCAAATTTGATGATAAAAAGTAAATAATAAAGTTGTTTAAAATGACATGCCCTATCTGAATCATTAAAGTTTAATTTGGACTTTACTATCCCTTTAAACATTTTTATTTTTCATATGTGGATTTTTCATATGCTGTCTACCATGTTTTTTTTTACAACAACAGGAAATTAATCATTTTTGTGTCATTGTGTTCTTGGATAGACCGGACTGTCTGTCGCACATGCATTCTGTCCAAGAAACTTTAAAAGCACGTCACGGGGGTGGGACCCATGGTTATTTTCCCAGAGGTGGTTGCGGCTCCCGAGGCTCTGATTAGAACAGAACTCTCAGGAGCGTATCTGCCCTCGGCCGTTAATGCATGATCTGATTGGTCCGTGTCTCTGTGAGGTCACTAGATGCACAACCAATCAGATAAGATCATGCATTAACGGCCAAGGGCAGATAAGCTACAGAGAGTTCTGTTCTAATCAGAGCCTTGGGTGTCGCAACCGCCTCTGGGAACCTAACCATGGGTCCCACCCCCCAAGACGTGCTTTTAAAGGTTCTTGGACAGAATGCATATACGACAGATAAAAATATGACAGGCAAATGTCCGTCAGATAACAGTCTGGTCTATCCTAAAACCTTTAAAAGCATGTTGTGGGGGGTGGGATCCATAGTTAGGTTCCTAGAGACGGTTGCTGTGCTCGAGGCTCTGATTAGAACAGAACTTTCTGGAGCATATCTGCCCTCGGCCATTAATGCATGATCTTATCTGATTGGTTGTGCATCCAGTGACCTCACTGAGACACAGACCAATCAGATCATGCATTAACGGCCGAGGGCAGATACGCTCCAGAACCTAACCATGGGTCCTACCTCCACAATATGCTTTTAAAGTTTCTCAGACAGAATGCGTGTGACAGACAGTCCGGTCTGTCCAAGGACACAATAACAGAAAAATGTTTAAATTCCTTTTGTTGTAAAAAAAAAAACATGGTAGAAAACATATGAAAAATCCACATATGAAAAATAAAAAGGTTTAATTTTGAAAAATAAAAATGTTTCATTAATAAAAAATGTATAATAACCAGGGTGAGGGGAGCTGAGGGAGTGGTGTATAGTGATATATATCACAGTGTATCAAAAAATGAATTAATTTTGCTAATTTTCTTCAAATAAAAATGTATTTATTTTAAAACACTTTAAAACATTTCAAATGTTAGTATAGAGCTCTGATACTTTTAAAACATTTCAAAGAAATAGGTAATATACAATTTTATAAAAACAATGACAGAGGATATTTGGTAAAAACAATTGCTCTGATTAAGAGAGGACTTAAGATTAATTAATGCAGTTCCGTGTTCTTTGTGCTCATATAAACCTTGTGTGATTTTTCTCTCTTTTAAATTTGAGTCATCTGGCTTATGGTATAAGGTTTATATAGTATTCGTGTACTCACGTTTTTGTCCTGAGAATTAAATATTCTCTAATTTGCTTTGCTTTTTGGTACCGTTTTAGTAAAACCGTTGAGAAGGCAATGAAATGTGGAAAGTGATGACAGCCTTTTGTGGTAACAAGATACTTTTTAAGTATCCTGTGGCTTTGTTGACAACAAAAGGTATGAAGTTGTTCTTGTCTCTAGCGGTTTCTTGTGTTTTAGTTACAATGTTTTTAGGAAGGGTGATACAATGTATACCTCCTAATGGTGTGCTAAGGTTCCAACTTAGCCGATGTCCTGATGTTCGTTGGCTAGCTGAAGTTAAAAACCCTTCGAGGCTTGCAGGATTTTAGTGTGTATATCCGTTGGTCTCTGAGACTGTTTACCCTATTGGTTATGTTGGTGAGCTTTCAGGGTTTGCAGGAGTCTCTAAAAGGCTTGGAGTGGTGATATGTTGGTCTGGCTGTGGTCCGTTAAACAAATTTAGAAGCCAGGTTGATTTTGAAGACAGGTAGATTTTGTCCGTCTATAGGTGTCTTCAATAGTATATTCTGTCTGATGCGCTGAGGAAGTCCAAGCGCTAACAGTAGTATGTTGCGTTGTAAGCAAGAAGGTAAAGTTCCCACAGTGTGGGCATTAGTGTGAAATAGGGTGCACACTCAGGAGGGCAGATCTACGCGTTTCGGCGGATGCCTTTATCAAGATGCCTCTGAGAGTGTTTGCGGTCTTATTTAAAAAGGGGTGAGTGTGTCCTGATTGGTTGGTTAGAAGTTCTTTGTTATCCAATCAGTGCATAGAGTTTTGAGCAATACATTACATTTTATTACATTTTTTAGCTTGCCTTCGATTTGTTAATGAAAAACATAAAGTTAAAAGAATTTTTAGTTTTTTAGTTTATACAATTTATATAATGCAACTAGTGGTTTAAAATGAATAATCTGAAAAAAAAATTTGGTTATGTGTGCGCCCTCCATAAAATGTTGGTGAATAACATTGTGCTTGGGTGGTGTATCTATGAACTAAATTTGGGAGATAAGATTATGATTTATGTGATAGCTTGGTCGAAAAGAATCTTTCTATATTTTATTATATTATTATTATTTTGTATTTATTTTGTAAGTTTGAGAGTATGAAATACTATATATTCGTAGGGAAATCTTGTTTACATGTTTTTAATCTATTTTTACAGTAATGGGCTATAAGGTGTATGTGTGGCTTTTTAATAACTGGTATTGTTGAAATATTTATAAATATTTATAAATACTGATGTAGAATATTGTATCTCACTAGTAGTGTGGATATAGAAGTTGTCATTATTGGTTGCAAGTATAGGTCACATAATTAATCCATGGGGATATAAGGTTTTAAAGGAGTGGATATATTCCGCTTCTTTTCTGAGTAGGAGATTTTCTAGATTACCCCCTCTTGGATTTAAGAATACTTTTTTGACTCCCCAGAATTTCATGTGGTGGATATTGCCGTTATGGCATTCTGTAAAATGTTTGTATAGGTTTGTATTAATTGATTTATGTTCGATATGGTGAAGATGCTCTCTTATACGGTCTCTGAGCATACGGCTAGTTTGGCCAAAGTATTGATGACCACATAAACATTGTATGCAATAAATGACATTTTTATCTGAGCAGCGTATGATTTCTTTGATGTTAATATATTGATTGTTATTATTTGATTTTATGGTTTTAATCTTGCTACTATGTTTGCAAGACTTGCAAGATATGCAAGGGAAAAAACCTTCAACTTTTTCTTTTTTGAGATCAATTGTGTTGGAATTATGAGTTTCTTTCTTTTTGAATTCACTAGGTGATAGTATGTTTTTCAGATTTTTTGCTTTCTTAAAAATGATGTTGGGTTTATTTTTCAATCTATGACCCAAAATTTGGTCCTGTTTTATATAGTGCCAGTGTTTGTTTAAAATCTTTTTAATTTCATGATGTTGTGAGTTGAATTGTTTAAAATCTTTTTAATTTCATGATGTTGTGAGTTGAATTGTGTTATGAATGGTATAAACAAAGGATCGTTTGATCGTATTTTTTGGTTAAGCTCTAATTTTTGTTTTGGTACAAGTATCAAATTTCTATCCATTTCTTTACCTCTAATTGAGTTTTTTCCAAAGATTGGATATTATATCTTTTTTCAATAAACCTTTGTTTTAAAGTTTCAGATTGTATAGAGTATTGGTTAACATCTGAACAGTTTTTCCTGATTCTGGTAAATTGATTTTTGGGAATGTTTGTTTTCCATTTATTTAGGTGACAGCTCTTGTTATGTATGTATTTAAGTAAAGGTTTATCCTTTGCACCTTCATGCAAATTAAATAAGTTTGAAACCCTTATAAACATTAACCAATACATACGTAAACTTACTTTAAAATATATTTCATTAAAAAACCCATAGAGAACAAAACCCTAAAAGAGAATGAACAAAAATTTAAATGCACAAAACTAAAAGCTACCTCGTCATTCTATCCCACAAATGAAAAAAGCGAAGATATAAAGCTCTTTGAGAAAATGGCCAGATAAAAATGTCATTTATTGCATACAATGTTTATGTGGTCATCAATACTTTGGCCAAACTAGCCGTATGCTCAGAGACCGTATAAGAGAGCATCTTCACCATATCGAACATAAATCAATTAATACAAACCTATGCAAACATTTTACAGAATGCCATAACGGCAATATCCACCACATGAAATTCTGGGGAGTCAAAAAAGTATTCTTAAATCCAAGAGGGGGTAATCTAGAAAATCTCCTACTCAGAAAAGAAGCGGAATATATCCACTCCTTTTAAACCTTATATCCCCATGGATTAAATATGGAGTTTGATTTAAACTTTCTGATTTAAATTATGTGACCTATACTTGCAACCAATAATGACAACTTCTATATCCACACTACTAGTGAGATACAATATTCTACATCAGTATTTATAAATATTTATAAATATTTCAACAATACCAGTTATTAAAAAGCCACATATACACCTTATAGCCCATTACTGTAAAAATAGATTAAAAACATGTAAACAAGATTTCCCTACGAATATATAGTATTTCATACTCTCAAACTTACAAAATAAATACAAAATAATAATAATATAATAAAATATAGAAAGATTCTTTTCGACCAAGCTATCACATAAATCATAATCTTATCTCCCAAATTTAGTTCATAGATACACCACCCAAGCACAATGTTATTCACCAACGTTTTATGAAGGGCGCACACATAACCAAAATTTTTTTTCAGATTATTCATTTTAAACCACTAGTTGCATTATATAAATTGTATAAACTAAAAAACTATAAATTCTTTTAACTTTATGTTTTTCATTAACAAATCGAAGGCAAGCTAAAAAATGTAATAAAATGTAATGTATTGCTCAAAACTCTATGCACTGATTGGATAACAAAGAACTTCTAACCAACCAATCAGGACACACTCACCCCTTTTTAAATAAGACCACAAACACTCTCTTGATAAAGGCATCTGCCGAAACACGTAGATCTGCCCTCCTGAGTGTGCACCCTCATTCACACTAATGCCCACACTGTGGGAACTTTACCTTCTTGCTTACAACGCAACATACTACTCAGAGACCAACGGATATACACACTAAAATCCTGCAAGCCTCAAAGGGTTTTTAACTTCAGCTAGCCAACGAACATCAGGACATCGGCTAAGTTGGAACCTTAGCACACCATTAGGAGGTATACATTGTATCACCCTTCCTAAAAACATTGTAACTAAAACACAAGAAACCGCCAGAGACGAGAACAACTTCATACCTTTTGTTGTCAACAAAGCCACAGGATACTTAAAAAGTATCTTGTTACCACAAAAGGCTGTCATCACTTTCCACATTTCATTGCCTTCTCAATGGTTTTACTAAAACTGTACCAAAAAGCAAAGCAAATTAGAGAATATTTAATTCTCAGGACAAAAACGTGAGTACACGAATACCATATAAACCTTATACCATAAGCCAGATGACTCAAATTTAAAAGAGAGAAAAATCACACAAGGTTTATATGAGCACAAAGAACATGGAACTGCATTAATTAATCTTAAGTCCTCTCTTAATCAGAGCAATTGTTTTTACCAAATATCCTCTATCATTGTTTTTATAAAATTGTATATTGCCTGTTTCTTTGAAATGTTTTAAAAGTATCAGAGCTCTATACTAACATTTGAAATGTTTTAAAGTGTTTTAAAATAAATACATTTTTATTTGAAGAAAATTTGCAAAATTAATTAATTTTTTGATACACTGTGATATATATCACTATACACCACTCCCTCACCCCCCCCCCCACCCTGGTTATTATATATTACTCATAGACAATCGTTTGAAGGAACTTCTGTCATTTTTGTAGGGTTTAGAGCGTGGTAAATACTAAATCCTTAATCTATTCACTCACTAGGTGCACTCACTCTATACTTGTTTCACATAATTAATAAAAAATGTGTCATGTTGTTGTTGTAAAAATGTTTAATTTCTTGTTGATGTAACAAAACATGGTACAAAACATATGAAAAATCTACATATGAAATAACAAAACATGTGCATTCTTAAATATATATATATGCCACAGCAAATGAATAATTTCATCTAATAAAAATGTTTAAAATAATAAATTCATTGCTTCTTCATTAATAAATATCTTCTTTAACCCCCCCCTAAGAAACAGGCCACCGTCTAATTTGAGTAATGTTGTATCCCCTGTGAACTGTTTCACATTCTTAATGTTCAAGACACATTCTCTGAGTTTTTGAATAAATGAATAAAGTGAACATATATGTAGGGTCTTTTTAAACCCACATTAAAACTAATACCCAACTTCGAAAACAAATTAACTATTGATTCCTTTTGTCTAATATCAAATATCTAATATTAACCTATGATACACCATGGTTCTTGTGACTGTTTACTGTTTATAAGGAATAGCCCTATTTTGCCACTGTTTAGTTGAAGATTTATTTATTAATGAAGAAGCAATGAATGTATTCTTTTAAACATTTTTATTAGATGAAATTATTCATTTGCTGTGGCATATATATATATATATATATATTTAAGAATGCACATGTAGGGTCCGTAATTTAACTTATATTATAACAGTCAGTATGTCCTTATGTTTGTTCCAGCTGCCCACAAGCATAGAGTAGCGCAATTGTGTGTTTTTAATTATCAATCAAATTTGAGCCAATTAGAATTTTGTATCTCCTTTTAAATAGCAGGAGCGAACACAGCACTATAGGCTATGACTACGGCTTAATTGCCGAAATGCGTAAGTCCAGTGCTGCGCTCACTCTGCTAAAGCTGCAAAGATCTCCTTTGTTTGTAACTCTTTTTAACTGAAGACAAATAAAAGTCAAGTTTTAAGTTGGCGTGGATTATTCTTCTTTTGATGACCTATCTCACTATCCTGAAATCCACTGCCGATGCTGCTGTACACTGCACGCCCTGACAACTAGCCAATCCGCAAAACCCCCAACTAAAGCTGACGTCACCCGGAATCACCGGGCTACCTGGAGCACTTCCGGCTGGAGACGCCGAGGGAGGCGGAGGGTACCGAGGAGCAGTCTGCCTGTGAGACAAGCGGTCCCTCGTTCTCGGAAGCCGGACAGTCCAAGGAGTAGGGTAAGAAACCACACATCTGGTGCTAAGTTTGCCTCATTACTGTTTGAGAATAAGAAGTGTGTATAACCCTATAACCCTGCATGTAACGGATATTTGGGAGGTTTGTGTATACCCTTGGCTTCGTTATTGGCTATGCTTGTATTCAGGATAGGCACAGGATCTCAATTGTGCTAAGCAAGTAATGTGATTCGCACTCGTTTTTTTCATATTCTGTGACTATATATATGTACTGTATTACTTATTCCATGTTATATTGGCAATATCTGCAATATATATTTACGTGTAATTTGATGCAATATTACTAAAATATTTGGTAAATGAACAAATGTATATGTTTTTACAGATGGGTAAAGAAAGTGATCTGTTGTTAAGGAAATTTGGTCAAATTGGCGGCCTTTCAAAACATGTTGCAGTATAAGATTGGTGAAACTGTAGATGTATCACATAGCTCTGAAAAGAATATTAAGAAAATAAATGGATTGTGGGAATGAGTCCGAGCAGGGTTTCTGGCTAACAGGCCCTCTTCAGCTAATTGTCGCTGAACACTTCTCTCGGATTCCTTGATATCTGCATCCTGATTGTGTTTAGTCAAGACTCTGACAGGCAGTTTACTATTTTGAGTGCAGATATCTCAAATTCTTCTGTCAGTTCCTGGTGTAAAAACGCAATGTCGGCCGCAAGCCCCTTCTGTTTTGGGTTGAATTCATCCCCACAATCCATTTTTTTCCTTAATATTCTTTACAGAACGACATGATACACCTACAATTTCAGAAATCTTGACATGCTACTTATTTTTTGCCTTCAGAAGGCCAACAATTTGACCAAATTTCCGGACTATTTTTCAATTTTCTTACCCTAAAGGACCAGGGCTATTTTTACATTTTTGCAGTGTTTGTGTTTAGCTGTAATTTTCCTCTTGCTCATTTACTGTACCCACACATATTATATACCATTTTTCTTGCCATTAAATGGACTTTCTAAATATACCATTATTTTCATCATATCATATAATTTACTATAATTTTTTTTTTATAAAATATGATGAAAAAATGGAAAAAAAACACACTTTTTCTAACTTTGACCCCCAAAATCTATTACACATCTACAACCACCAAAAAACACCCATGCTAAATAGTTTCTAAATTGTATCCTGAGTTTAGAAATACCCAATAATTACATGTTCTTTGCTTTTTTTTTTTGCAAGTTATAAGGCAATAAGTACAAGCAGCACTTTTTCACAAACTTTAGGTTTCTCACTGAAATGATTTACAAACAGCTTGTGTGATTATAGCACAAATGGTTGTAAATTCTTCTCTGGGATCCCCTTTGTTCAGAAATAGCAGACTTATATGGCTTTGGTGTTGCTTTTTGGTAATTAGAAGGCCGCTAAATGCCGCTGCGCACCAAATGTGTATTATGCTCAGCAGTGAAGGGGTTATTTTTAGTTTTATTGTAGTGTAGTAGACAACCTAAAATATTGATCTAGGCCCATTTTGGTATATTTTATGCCACCATTTCACCGCCAAATGCGATCAAATAAAAAAAATTGTTCACTTTTTCACAAACTTTAGGTTTTTCACTGAAATTATTTACAAACAGCTTGTGCAATTATGGCACAAATGGTTGTAAATGCTAGTTTGGGATCCCCTTTGTTCAGAAATAGCAGACATATATGGCTTTGGCATTGCTTTTTGGTAATTAGAAGGCTGCTAAATGTCGCTGTGCACCACACTTGTATTATGCCCAGCAGTGAAGGGGTTAATTAGGTAGCTTGTAGGGTTAATTTTAGCTTTAGTGTAGAAATCAGCCTCCCACCTGACACATCGCACCCCCTGATCCCTCCCTGACCCCCCCTCAAACAGCTCTCTCCCCACCTCACAATTGTCAACGCCATCTTAAGTACTGGCAGAAAGTCTGCCAGTACTAAAATAAAAGGCATTTTTTTTTTAATAGTTATTCTGCAGTGTTATATCTCCCCTTAGCCCGCAAACTCCCTGATCCCCCCAAACAGCTCTTTAACCCTCCCCCTTCTACCTAGTTGCCACCATCTTGGGTACTGGCAGCTGTCTGCCAGTACCCAGTTTGTTAAAAAAATATGCTTTTTTGTTAATAAATAAATAAAACCCCAATTTTCTGTAGTGTAGCTGCACCCCTTAATACCCTACCCCTTCCCCCTCCGAGATCCCTTGCCCAACATTGTTTCCCCCCTCCCACTCCCTCCTTCTCATACAATTTAATACTTTTGAATGCAAATGATATGGCGCACATGCACGCGCAACCCCCACCCCGCGTGCTCCTGCCCCCCCCCCGCGCACTCTAGTCAAACAGGGTCCGGAACTTAACCAATGATGGGCCAGCCACCCGCCTCCCTGCTATGGCTCCCACCCAGCAAAGATCGGCACCATCGATGGCCAATGCAGGGAGAGCCACAGAGTGGCCCTCTCTGCATTGGTGGGTAAAAAAGGGTATTGCAGTGATGCCTTAATATAGAGGCATCACTTCAATACCCTGAAAGTGTCTGGAAGCAATCATGATCGCTTCCAGGGCTTCAAACCCCAGAGGACGTGTTAGGCACGTCCTTGGTCATTAACTGACACTTTTTGTAGGATGTGCCTGACACGTCCTTGGTCGTTAAGGGGTTAAAGGGATAATAACCCCAAAATCTTTCTTTAATGATTCAGATAGAGCATGAAATGTTAAGCAACTTTCTAATCAACCCATTATGAATTTTTCTTCGTTCTCTTAGTATCTCTCTTTCAAAAAGCAAGAATATAAGCTTAGGAGTCAGCCCATTTTTGGTTTAGCAACTAAAATTTCAGTTACTCATATATATTAATTGCTATTTTATTTCCAAAAGATATTTTAATTTCTGAAGATAAATTCTAGAAATCCCACAACATGTCCAAAACAAACAACCAAACTGTAATTTCTTTGATTACTTTGGTGTAGAAGTCACCTGTTATGGGTTCTCCATGTTACAGGAAATCAATCATCACAATTCCCTCTGCATACCAAAACATGGCTACCATAACCTTCCCAGCACTTGTTGGATGTGAAATTACTGAGGAGAAGCATAGTATTTAAATTGCTTGGAATATGCTTTTGACTCAGGTTCAAAGTGGTGTATCCATGATGTCAGATTCTTTCAGTTCTTTCAAATTCTTGCCAGAAGCTCTTGATAACTCACCTTTTCTTTTCTTGTCTACAGTCAACATTTGTGATACTCATCATGCTGATAATTTTCTCAGCTATTTTGCATATCGTCAATCTTTATTCAACCATCACTATAGTATAATATTTCTCCACAGTTTCTTCAGTGGAAGCTGTTGCTGATAGGAGCAAGGGAAATCTTCATATTACTCTATTCTCAATTCCCACATACATTTTTAACTGTGAGGTAAGATGGAGCAGAGATTCCCAGTATTTAAAAGAAATAAACAAAACTACACAATAACCCATTTATCAAATTATTTTCATTTATATTCTTTTACCAAAAAGGCCCCCTATATCTTGCTTAAGGATCATCTGACATTGGTATTCCAGTCAGAAAAATGTTCTCTAGCTGCATTTCTCAGGTATCACAGTGAGGCTGTATGAAGGGGGTGTGCCACCGTCACATTAGAAAAGGAGCATACTATACAAACAAACGGTAATTTTTCCTCTAATGAAGAAGGCATTATTGTAAATACCTCCGAAACACATAAGGATTCTTAGCAAAGACATTAATTGTCAAATCGAACTCTTTGTTTGTAAAACTTTCACGCAAGCAGTATACATCTGGAGCCAAAGCGAGTAGTCAGGCGAGCCAGAATCAGGAACAAGGAGAACAGCAGAGTCAGGAACAAGCCAGAGATCAGGAACTGGGAGGCACGTCAGACAGCCAGGTAATACACAGGAGCTCTCACAAACAGGTCTGAGACAACGCAAGGGCAAAGCATACTGAACAGAGGCCCTTTAAATAATAAGTGATGACATCACAATTCTGAGACTGCATCCTGTCTCACACGGATGATGTACACCACTCTGGTCATAAAAGGAAGTGCAGGAAGTGAGCAGCATCACACAGTATGCACCAGAGTCAGCAAGAAAGGTGAGTAAAATGCCTGCCAGCAGCACATGACAAACAAGGCCGGGAAAAAACCCTGACAAGGATGGCTTGATTGATGTCCAGTCTGAAGATCAGATTATGGTTACCAATCCGATCACTCCCATCTTCCACTTTCTCTTAAAGATCCATAAGAGCATAAATAACATTAAAGGCAGACCAATAGTGGTTGGGATCGGGTCCCTAATGGAGCCCTTGTCCAAATGGGTTGACACCTTTTTACAGCCACTTGTGCCTAAATTGCCTAGTTATGTGAGAGACACTACCCAAACTTTACAGGTGGTAGAGAGTATCAAATGGAAGGAGGAGTACAGTTGGGTCACAATAAATGTTGTCTCTCTGTACTCATCCATTCCCCACCAACATGGCGTAATAGCCATTAGATACTTTCTTGACCTATATACAGATCTCTCTTGTGAGATGAAAGATTTCCTTACCAGGGCTGTTAAATTTTTGTTGGAACACAATTTCTTTATGTTCCAGGTGCGCTTCTACCTCCAGAGATGTGGCACAGCGATGGGGGCTAAATATGCCCCATCGTACGCCAACCTGTTCATGAGTTGGTGGGAGAGGTGCCACGTCTATGGAGGTACTGGCGTCCCCTCAGAACATATTGTTAAATATTTTAGGTTAATTGACGATTTATTAATTGTATGGTCCTCTGACCTTGACCAGGCAGAATGTTTTGTTAGCGACCTCAATGTAAAAACTGTGGGGATCCGATTTACATATGAATGGCAAAGGGAAAGCATACATTTTTTGGACGTGTCTCTGAGACATGTGAGGTCAACAGGAAAGGTGATCTCCACTCTCTATAGGAAGCCCATTGCAGGTAACAGTTTATTACATGCACGTAGCAGCCATCCCGGGCATGTATTTAGAGGCATAGCCAAGGTGCAGTTTATGAGGCTGAAAAGAAACTGTAGCCTCAATGATTCCTTTCAGTGAGAGAGTAAAGTTCTCAGTCAAAGACTGAAAAATAGAGGCTATTCAAAAAGGGTGGTTGATAGAGCCTACACCGATGTGTCCAGGACTTTGCAAAGGAAATTGTCAACTGATCATTCTCAACCTATATTTGTGACGGGTTTCTCGGATCAATATGATCAGATCTGTAAGCTCATAAATAGAACCCAGCCCATATTGATGGGAGATAAAAAATTGAGAAAGAATGTAGAAAAAGGATGTGCCTTTACTGCAAAAAGGAATTTCACATTGTGGAGCATATTATTCCCTAGCCTTTTAAAGGACAAGTCCTCTGCGAACTCCTGGTTACACTGTTCCGGTACCTACAGATGTGGCAGGAAAACTTGTACTTCTTGTGACCATGTACAGGTCTCAAAGTCATTTACATCTTATCAAACAGGGGAAGAATTCCCAACTAAAGGCTGTGTGAATTGTAAGAGCCTGTATGTCATCTACTTAGTGGAATGCGTTGAATATAAAAGGGTATATGTAGGTAAAACCACTAGAGAGAGGTGGGTACCTGAATTTGAGAATTCTTGTCCTATATCTCAGGTGAAAGACCCTGCTCGGCTCTTTCCAGACATTTTTTGGAGATTCGTCATTAAAATGTAGATACATTTAAATGGAAATCAATTGAGCAGATACAGAGACCACTCAGAGGTGGTGACAAGCTCTCATTGTTATGTCGAAAGGAAACCTATTGGATCTTCAAGCTAAATAGCTTGGTTCCAATAGGTTTCAATTCTGAATTTGACATTATTAATTTTTGGCAAATATAAATCCTTATGGTTTAAATAGTTTTCTTACTATATCATGTATTCATTCTTATAAGTAAAAATCTTAACCTAGTATTTATGTACTTTTAGTGCTATTGTATATACCTCTAATACATTTGAATTTTGGTTATCAATGTTATCTTACTGGTACATATATAAATCTTTTCTGTTTGATTCAATGTCTTTTGCTCCCTTGTAGGTTGGATACTGAAAGTGTTAATACATTTGGGGAATGCAATGTTCCTAATTTGATTGTATAAAGAATATCAAGGTTACATTACTTATATGTTTCTCCTCTCTTTGCTCTTAAGTTATCCTACTTTTTTACTATGTTTAGTTATTACTACTGAACAATCACAATATGCCACTAGTTCATCCAGTGTACTTATTAACACTGTTATGGTGCTGATTTTGCGGTTCTAGTTTTGTCATACTTTAATTGTTCGCTACCAGGTTATTCCTAGGCCAATCCTTCTTTCTGTTTTAACCTATCAAAGTGTGGTAGACAATTTAAAGGTCTGCAACAGATGTAGAGAATTTATGTCTATGATTACGGTGTCAGCAGTCAGCAGTTTTCTGTTTGGCCTAATGGAATTTTTATCCTCCCCTGTGTGCTTTAAATTAAATGCACAATAAAGTTTGCTTTTTATTTTATGTTCATTTACAAGGCTTTATGGACTCTTTTTTGTAGTTCATGGGTGTTAGTGTACTTTGTAACACTTTAGTTATGAGTTTTGTGAAACATTTATGTTACACAAAATCCATAACTACTGCTCTCAGATGGCGGTACGGATCATGTCGGTATAGGCTGTAATGCAAGCTTTTAAGCCTGAACGCACAACCTGTAATACGGCGCTATTGAAATCCCACGCAAAAACGTAATTTTTTTGAGTGCGGAATTGACGTTGCGTTACAGGCTAAAATGCTTGCAGTATAGCTATACCGACACGACTCGTAATATGCGTTTCTGGCCATTACACTGAAATTGCCCTTTTTTCGGCGTTAAAAGATGCAACGCAAAACTCATAATCTAGGTGTAAATTATTTCACAAAAGTAAGAGGTATGTGATGTTCTTTTAAGTGAAAAAAATATGAATTTGAACACAAGTCAACCATCAATATTGAATCAATTAAAGGGATAGTCTACTTGAAAATGATCTTAAAAAAGATAGATAATCCCTTTATTACCAATTTCCCAGTTTTGCATGACCAACACTGTTATATTCATATACTTTTTACACCAATGATTATCTTGTATCTAAGCCTCTGAAGACTGTCCCTTATCTCAGTTCTTTTAACAGACTTGCATTTTAGCCATATAAATAACTCCACAAGAGTCAGCACAATGTTATCTATTTAGCACACATAAACTATCACTGTCTTGCTATGAAAACTGCCAAAACCCACTGAGATAAGAGGCTGCCTTATATGGCTTAGAAATTAGCATATAAGCCTACCTAGGTTTAGATTTCAATAAAGAATACCAAGAGAACAAAGTTAATTTAATGATAAAATTAAATTTGAAAGTTGTGAAAACTGCATGCCCTATCTGAGGGGTCAGCAACCTTGGCTCTCCAGATGTTTCGGAACTACATTTCCCACGACGCTAAGACATTCTTTAAGCTGTCTGAGCATCATGGGAAATGTAGTTCCAAAACATCAGGAGAGCCAAGGTTGCTGACCGCTGCCCTATCCGAATCATGAAAGTTTCATTTTGTCTAGACTGTCCCTTTAATCATGTTTTATTTTCATATTGAAGGAGTATATCATGCTTTAATCTAGGTGAGCAGAAAAAAAACTGTAAAAATCACAAGAAAGCGGCTTCCTTATAGCTTTGACAAAACTTATCCAGTCTAAGGGGCCGATTTATCATGGCCTGAATGGGGCCAAATACCCCTGTTTCCGTGCAAGCCTTAAGGTTCACCGAAAACAGGAGTTAAGAAAAAGTGGTCTTAAGACCGCTGCTCCTTAACTCATACACCTCCTTTGAGGCGGTGGACATCAATCCGCCCGATCGTGTACGATTGGGTTGATTGACACCCTCTGCTAGCGGCCGATTGGCAGCAAATCTGCAGGGGGCAGCATTGCACAAGCAGTTCACCAGAACTGCTTGTGCAATGTTAAATGCCAACAGCATTTAACATTGATAAATCGGCCCCTTAGTATAAGAAAGCCACATGTTCTGATTTCATATTTGTAATGTGGGTGGCTTAACCAATTCAAACAGCGGCACATATAATTATAAGGTACTGTCTACCAGTATTTGCAGATTTGATCTGAGTCCATATGAAAAGCCCAATACTTGACAATCTTAATTAGACTTGACAATTTTGTAGTCTGGAATAGACCAGGTAGTCTAGAATGGACCAGGTCAGCAACTGATAAGCAAAACTGCAAAACTGGATTTGCAAATGTATTTGTAATGTGAAACAGGACAGGTTGGCAACATAGGACCATAACTTGATTTAGCAATATCATAGTCTTTACTGATCCAGTTCAGGAGTTATGAAGCAGAACTGGACAAGCTATATGTCAGGACTGATGGGTCAGCAACTTGTAGACAAGAATGTACAGTGTTTAGCTAAGGTGGACAAAGTTAGTAACTTATAAGCAGGTCTGCACAGAATCTGAGAGCAAACCTTGACAGATAGTGAAACCAATGGGGTTAAGGATTGGAATAGACTAACCTAAAGCAAAGGTAGCAACAACAGAATGTGGCTTTTATTACATAGGAATTATTGTTCTCTACTATTAAGCATTTAAATTTAGCACTAGCCTCATGTGATTGAGTACAGAGCAACATAGGTATAGTACAGTGTGTCATCTAAAAAAAATGTAAGAGAGACAGACCGCTGTCTATCTTCATGGAAGGAAGTCAGTCAATAACACTGTCACTAGAGATTCATGAATTGGAACGACATATATATATATATATATATATATATCCTCCAAAAAGAGATAAGCACAGTCTTACATTACCACAACTGCCAGGGTGCACTTCACATAAAATGTATATGATCCTCGTTTGCAAGAAGGCACTCACTGGTCTTTAATGAAAAAACAACTTTTAATTCATCTCAAAAAGCAAGTACATCCATAACATTTCGATGTCGTTATGACATCTTTGTCAAATGTTCTGCCAATATCAACAATGTAGGACAATCATGTTCCCAAAGTAAAAAATCGCTAACATTATAATACTATTACCAACCTTATATACAAACTAATCCATAATTTCCCGCTCCGCAACTCCTCAATCTCTCCTCTGACGTCATCTCGCTCAGCCAAGGGCGTGAGCGTGAAGCGTCATTCGGTTCCGATTGGCTGTGTGTATCCATGGCAACCTTGTGTACACAAACTACGGTGTATCACTCTTATCCGCCCCTACTGATATCATCACGTAACAGCGTGATTTCCACCTCTCCGTATGAGCTGGTCAGCAGGCGGTTGTCAAGGAAACCCACAACAGAAAGAAATAAATAAACCCCAACCTGTTATATTAGTCCTAATATAGGGCGTATGTGTTAAAATAGGAATCGATTGGTATAACAGCTTTAAGGGTAAAAGCATAATCCATATGAGGCACAACAGTGCTCTTCAATAGAAAATCCATCCAGTGGTTTTATTATGATCGATACTATCTCCACACATCACAGCCCAAAAATAAAAGGACAATATTAATAGTGAGAAATAAAAACAATATAATTGTTTAGCAAATCTATCCTATGCTAACAATTTGCAATCTCTACCTGACATTATTAACACTTTATTTCTCAATTTTGTAATCCCTAGTATATACACTTGACTCTGTTGCTATATACACTTGTTATACATAAATTACCGCTTCCTTCATGCCTATTTGGAATAGATAGAAACCAGCGTGTACCCACTAGAATGAAGATTCATGTAGGATCCTGGAATATATTCTCACATATTTCAGTGGTAAATTGGAGTGTATGTCCATGGTCAGTCTATGGGTTATTTAGTGTAGAATGGTCCAAAGTCCAGATTGGTATTCAATCCCTTTGGTATAACCATGTCCAGCATATGAATCCATTTTGTCTCCCTCTGGAGCAATCGATTTGCTCTGTTGCCACCCCTGGGTAATGGTGGAATGTGATCAATAACCATTGTTTTCATGCTCGAAACACTATGTCTGTGTTGAGCAAAATGGCGTGCTACAGGCTGATCTGAATCACCCGATTTTAAGGCTTCACGGATGGCACACCGATGGTTTGCCATCCTGTCCCTGAAGCTCGTGACGGTTTTCCCAATATATAACAGGGAACATGGGCAAATCAACATGTAGATGACATGCGTACTGGTGCAGGTCAGTCGATGACGAATAGTGTAACGTTTGTTTGTGTGTGGATGTTGAAAGGTTTTCCCTCTTATCATGCCATTGCATGTCGTACATCCACCACAGGTAAAACAGCCTTTACTTGAGGGCTTCAACCATGTATCTTTCTGGTAACAGCTGACTGGATCAGTCTTCACTAACAGATCACGTAAGTTATCAGCCCGCCTATGCACCATACGTGGTGGCCTAGTACCATAGAAAGGGAGCGTCATATCAGTTTCCAAGATAGACCAGTGTTGACGTACAGATCTGGCTAGTTTCATACTCATGGGAGTATAGGTACTGATAAAGTTCTGCTGAGTTGTGGTAATGTTTTTTGGTTTATTCGCATGTGTGGCAGTGCCATCCAATAACTCCATTCTTATATCATGGACCATTCTACTATCGTAACCCCTCTTTATCAACTTTGCTTCCATCTCATCCAGTTGTCTTAGCATGGTGGGTACATCGCTGTTATTACGGATGACCCTAGTGAGTTGTGATTTTATTAGCCCTGTTTTTTGGTGTCTTGGGTGGAAGCTATTTGCTTCCAACAGAGAATTACGGTCGGTTGCAAATTGTTAGCATAGGATAGATTTGCTAAACAATTATATTGTTTTTATTTCTCACTATTAATATTGTCCTCTTATTTTTGGGCTGTGATGTGTGGAGATAGTATCGATCATAATAAAACCACTGGATGGATTTTCTATTGAAGATCACTGTTGTGCCTCATATGGATTATGCTTTTACCCTTAAAGCTGTTATACCGATCGATTCCGAATGACGCTTCACGCTCACGCCCTTGGCTGAGCGAGATGACGTCAGAGGAGAGATTGAGGAGTTGCGGAGCGGGAAATTATGGATTAGTTTGTATATAAGGTTGGTAATAGTATTATAATGTTAGCGATTTTTTACTTTGGGAACATGATTGTCCTACATTGTTGATATTGGCAGAACATTTGACAAAGATGTCATAACGACATCGAAACGTTATGGATGTACTTGCTTTTTAAGATGAATTAAAAGTTGTTTTTTCATTAAAGACCAGTGAGTGCCTTCTTGCAAACGAGGATTATATATATACACTTCCAGAAATTTACCTCCATGGATCAGGATACAGCTTTAAGAACTGTGCCAAAAGGGGATAAAGAGAGTAGGATGATACTTACGACCACTTACACCACAGACAAGCAGAACCTACAAAAATTGGTAAAAAAGAACTGGAATATCGTGGAAAGTGATAAAAATCTGCCATTTAGGGGTTCCAGATACCCACAAGTAGGCTTCAGAAGATCACGTTCTCTACGGGACATTCTGGTGAAGGTTGACCCTGTACTGTGCTACGAAAAATCTAACTGGCTACAGACTAAAAAACCTGGATGTTATAAGTGTGCGGGATGCACTACATGTAGTGGTTTGTCTAACGCTAAATTCTTTGTTCATCCTACCACCAATCGCAGATACACGATCCGACATAGAGTAACCTGCACGACGACACATATAGTATATTTATTACACTGTCCGTGTGGGTTATTCTATGTCGGGAAGACTATCGACGACTTGCGCACCCGTATGGCCAATCATCGTGCAGCCATTCGACTGGCGATAAAAAACAAGGGGTCAGACCAACCTGTGGCACGACATTTTGCGCTGACTGGCCATACGGTTGCTGACCTGAGATATGTGATCATAGATCACATTCCACCCCCAACCAGAGGGGGTGATAGAGATAGACTCCTGTTGCAGTGCGAGTCCAGGTGGATCTTCAATCTGGGCACTTTGGTGCCCGGTGGGTTGAATACCAACCTGGACTGGCACTGTTATTTGTGATACCATAAGTCTAGGGAGTATTTTCCTGAAGTTAGCAATAATTTGTATTATGATAGCCAGTATAGCCACACGTGGTGGTAGATTTGATACAATATCATGTCTATACCAATCCCCAGTTTTTGAAATAGTTAGGTAAATTTGACACAGTAATCTACACGCATCGTAGGGATGTTAAGTGTTGTAACTATCTAGCTCTTATAATGGATATTGTTAGAAGGTTAAGTGCATTGAGAATATTGTAACAATTGAACAGCTCTGTATTGTAACCATTTGTATTCACATTTTTGTTTTTAGTGTACACCGCGGCCGGTTGCCATGCCGACGCTCTGACATGCGCAGTCTTGCGCACAGGACGCCGGGTGACTTCCGGTATCGCGGTGATAGTCGGTGGAGGGTTTAAAAGAATTGAGGTATGTACACTATTGTAAAGTCTGAGGACGAGGTTAAAATCCTCGAAACGTCACTTTGTTAAAATAAAGCTGTGAATGCTTTAAAGTATAAGTCCTGGTGAGTGCTCTCTTTTTTGGATATATATATATATATATATATATATATATATATGAAATGGCATCAGTACATAAGTTACTCTCTACCAGAGCCGGATTGGGCCACCAGGATACCGGAAAAAATCCCGGTGGGCCACACTGGCAGAGAGAGCCCAGTACTACCAGCTTGCATAGGCGGCCGTTGCGCTCCAATAGGCATTAGTATTGCATAGCGGGGAGGTGAAGGTGGGTAGGGCGGGCGGAGGACATTATCATGTGAGACTGCACAGCACACCAAGTGACAGGAGGGAGCCGAGCAGGAGGCCACTCAGGCCAGTACTATCGGTGCGGCACAGGGAGGAGCATGACATACACAACTCAACTTAGTAAGTTAAGGACAGGGGTTGGGGGGATCGGCTGCTACACTGCCTGCCTTGCCTTGCCAAGCCTGTCAGACAGTGAGGGACTGATTGGGCTGGAGCCCACGGTAAGGCCCGAATTGGGTTGAAGGCCACAGGGCTGGCACATATGGCGTTTTACCTTGATGCGGGTAGGCTAGGCTTGGTGGAGACAAAACCATGGCGAGGAAGGGCATAACTGTGGGCATGATCGGGGCTGGGGACAGGCCTGTCTACAGACATTTCCAGGATCGGTCTGATTTACCAGCCCGACCCTGCTCTCTACTACTCTAAATTTTGCAACCAGCCAACCCATTTCTAGAGCACTATATGGTAGCAGTTTTGCAACAATGTTATCCATTTGCAAGAGCACTAGATGACAGCACTATTTCCTGCCATGTAGTGCTCCAGATGCCTACCTAGGTGTCTTTTCAACACAGAATGTCATGGGAACTAAACAAATTTGATAATAGAATTGGAAACTTTTTTAAATGGTATGCTGTGTCTGAATAACAAAAAATGTTTTTGGGTTTCATATCCCTTTAAGGGTTTTGCATATAGCACCTTGTGAAACATCACACAATGGCATTTTACGTCTATGTTTAATGAAAGAAAAATAGTATTTAAGATCATTTTTTTTTAGCCAAGCTTCATATCATTTCACATTTTGTGCAGCAAATAAGTATAAATAAAATAACTTACAATACAATATTAGATATATTAGTGAATCATATTTTGAGAATATATGCATGCTCTTACCACTTAATAAACGTAAATACACACACACACACACAAAATGATCATCCTTTACACATATTAAATGCCACCTTTTTATATTCTCCTATTTCACTTATTTAAGATGCTACCCATACATTTGCATTTATGTAGATAAACCAAGAACTGTAAGCCCTAACAGAAACAACAAAAGCAGCCAAGAACTGATGCCAGGTGGTTGTTTTTATTATAATCACAGGCAACTGAGACATGAAAGCATTTTTGACGGCAAACACCAAATACAAGTCTGAAATGTCTGGCTGATTCAGCTTCTGATTAGATGCACACTGTTGAGTGTGCAGGAATAAAATCATACACTAGATGAACAGCCACATTTTTAAGTAAACAGTAGAAAGTTTATTTTGCTATCATTGCATTTTAATTTGACAATGGAAGTAATGGAATAGTGCCTCATTCTCCCATCAACTCAAAATAAAAGACCACTTATGTCCACTTATCTAAACAGAGACGATAAATGTATTAATATATATTGAGGCAAACGTTATTTTTTTTATTTAGGATTTTCAATAAAACAAGCTGTAAATAAATGCATTACCAGAACATAACATTACAAGCACATAAATATATACTTCTCAGACTCATGAAGATGCATGTTTTACAAGTCAAATAAGCATATGAGGGGGGCGTGTCCGGATGGCAGCCATGACGGACTGGAAAAACTGAAGCTCCGAGAAATCCTAATCTAATCTGCCAATTATCCTAAACTCTCTCTGTAATCCACCCAGAAAAATAATATATTTCACTTATTGAAACTAATCCCAGAAAGAATATACCTTTGGTTTATTACACTACAAATCTAGCAACTTATTCTGGACCGGTGAACCTCAGGTGGCGGCCTACCACGCAGACTTCAACATCTCCCGACCCGGCTTCCCGGGTAAAACAGAAGGAAAGAATCTGCTTAAGTAAAAAGCTCTAAACAACCATAGGATAGGGAATCAGCTATATTCATAGTGTTCTTTGTATATAAATGTATTCCAATGGACTGTGAGTAAGGAACCATAATGGAAGGATCCCTCCATAGACTTTAAGCTTAGGTTAGTTGATTTGTTAGACGATGGGCTGGAGTTAGGGATTCTAGATCAGGAAACTTTTGACTTTCTGAATGTACAACTACCGGTCATCCCCATTTTCCATCACCTCCCCAAGGTTCATAAATCCTTGGAGGAGGTGAGGGGAAGGCCGATAGTGTCAGGTATTGGTTCTCTATTTGAGAACCTGTCTGGTTGGGTCGAATCCCTACTACAGCCCATAGTCTATCTTTAACCATCCTATCTCAAGGACACTACACATCTCCTCTGCAGCGTTGACAAAATCATGTGGGACAAAGAATGTACATGGCTGACAGTGGATGTAGTCAGCCTATATTCCACCATCCCCCATGAATATGGGTTAGAGGCAATCAGGTTCTCTCTTGATATGTACACACATTATGATGAGAACCTTAAAGGATTTGTGGTCAGGGTCATCAAGTTTCTCCTAGATCACAATTATTTCAAGTTTGGAGATGGATTCTACCTTCAGAGACGTGGGACCGCCATGGGGGCTAAATTTGCCCCTGCTTACGCCAACCTTTTTATGGGTTGGTGGGAGCGGTCCCATGTCTTTGGGGAACAGAACCCTTTTAGATCCAAAATCAAGACATACAAGAGATTCACAGACGATCTCTTGTTTATGTGGACAGGGGGAGATGATGAGAAGGTAGAGTTTATTAATTATCTCAATGATAATCAGGTCAACCTTAAATTTACTGCTGAAACAGGGAAGGAACAGATTCCATACTTGGATGTGATACTAAAAGGCTCAGTTTCCACATGTAAAGTGGTTACAAGTCTATATAGGAAGCCCATCTCCTCAAATACTATCCTTCATGCAAAGTCTTCACATCCAAAGCACACTGGCTTTGGTGTTGCCAAAGGCCAGTTTATCAGACTTAAGCGTAATTGTACTTTAGAGTCTGACTTTTTGCGTGAAGGAGAAGTATTGAGGAATCAATTACTTGAAAGAGGGTATTCCAGGAAGACAGTGAATAGGGCCTTTTTTAGAGGTTAAAAGACTTGACAGAGATGTTCTTTTACAAAGCTCAGTGAAAAATGTCAGATTCAGATCCCAGGAGGATAGACCCTGTTTTATAACAACTTTCAGCCCACAGTTTGATGAAATCTGTAAAATAGTTAATAAGCACCAATTGTAACAGGATAGGACAGCCTTAAAAATTATGTGTCAAGGGGTTGTAGTTTCATTCCCAAGAGGGGTACTACTCTGGGCAATATTTTATCTCCCTCCATGATACAAAACAAAAGAACAAGAATAAGTAGTTGGTTAACTTCTAAAGGTCACTATAAGTGCCACTTTTCACAATGTATAGCCTGCAATCACATGAGACCAACCAAACATTTTCAATCATATGTAACTCAGAGTCTTTGATTTAAGTGAATGTACCAATTGTCGCACAAAGTTTGTAATCTACCTTGCAGAATGTTCCCAATGTAAACTACAATATGTGGGGTGTACCTCAAGAGAGGCACGCTCACGTATTAGGGAACATCTTAATAACATAGAGCAAGGAGTAGATTGTTCAGACCTTGTGCGCCATTTCATACTGATGCATGACAAGAATGTTGCCACTTTCAATTGGTGTGTTATTGAGCACATACGAAATGGTCCCAGAGGTGGGGATAAGACAGCCAAAATGTTTTATAGGGAAGCCTTCTGGATATTTCTTCTTAGAACCAGAAGACCACAAGGTTTTAATATCAGTGGAGACATAATTAACTTTTGGAAATAAATATAATTTGTGGAGTCCTAATGGTAGTTTAATAAGTAAATCTGATAAGAGTTGCAATTTATTGGTTATAAGGTGCATTAACATTTCATAACAAGCAATATGTGGCTATGAATGTAAATGTTAAATATATTGTCCAATTTATACAATAAATTATGTAACACTGGTATTGGGAGAGATACAACAAATTTAAGATTTAAATACAACCAATATGTCAGACAAACAAATTGAACCTAGCTTCTCTGTTGCACAAGTAATAATTAATCAGCCAAGTCTGTTTGAAGTAGTTAATTAAGCCACAGTTTATTTTCAATTAATTGTAATTGCAGTGACTATATATAAAGTGCAAGATCACTGATTGGGCATCTACGATTAAGGCATACTAGCCGAAACACGTCAGATGCATGGCTGACAGCACTGTTGGTGTGCAGTATTAACACTGTACATATTGTTCCTATGAAGGCTTAATAAAGGTTTCTTTTACCTGAATTTGAGGCTCACTGTTTTTTTTCGTCAAGTCTTGGATACCATAATGGAAGACCTAACCGCATTAAAAGCTCTGTTAGAAGGATTTGAGCAGTTGTTAACTACTAGATATTACCAGCTCATTACCTATATACGTTTCCCAGGCAAGGATGAAAGTAGCATCAGCACCTATTCATCTATTACTCTGCAGTGCCGGAGCAACCTTTTGGAGCCGCCTTCAGACCTCCACTGACCCAAGTAGGTTGCATCCCCAAGAAAGAAGAATATCAGCCTTGCATCATGGACATACAGAGCCCTATGAACATGGGGAAGGTGCCATCACCACAGAACAACTTTGATGAGTGTGGCTTGGGTTAATATGGGACTCCCCGCCATATTGGGAGAAAAACTCAGCATGAATTACTCTATATAGCATGATATGGGAATGACCATAAGGAGAATAACTTTAAAGATAAGACTCAATTACTGCTTCTAACATTAGAGCTGCATTTCTTATGGTTTCTTTATGTTTACTTTATTTGGAGACGATATGTACTTAATTAACTGGTTTCTATAGTATAGTGATTTTTCTGTTTACTATGGTGCTGCTCATAACAATTTATCTTTAAGCTTAGTGAGGGGTTGTTTTGTCTCACAAAGGTATTAATATGCTATTAATGGGAAGTCCAATGTATCAATAAAGGAGACTGCTTCTCTAATATAACTTGAGACGTGGATCCCAATCATAAACCTATAACCATCTTTGATATTATATGCATATTTGTGCAGCTATGATGTAGCTGCTGATTTTATAAAGGTGTACTTGCTAAGTAGTTAGAATCTATAAATGACATGTGAACTTTGTAAAGATATATTGGTATTGTGGTTACTGGCATTACTAATATGAGTGAAGACTAGATCTGCACAGATATTATCTCCATATATATGTGATAGTCAGACAAGCCCTTAAGGCTAGAACTATTTATTACAGTGTGGTGCCAGGCACCATTTCGCTTATCGCTATGCTCAACAGTATGCTCTAACTACTCATTATCATACATACTCATACCCAAGCTAAGCTTAGTCCTATACTGCACTCAGCCTGTTCTCAATACTTAATGATATTCTCTTATCCTAGTAATATCTGCTCCCACATCGCTCAAATTTATATAGAACATGACCCACTTAACATTTACCCCTTCTCCTACCTTATATAATTTAACATCTTTAAGCTGTATATTTAAGGTGGTCTTGCTTTATAACAGGACCCTAAAGTAGATTCTCCAGATATGCTAGGTAATCCTAGCTATATATACTAAAACATATAGTACCTTACTTTAAGCAGTGCTTACCCGCTGAAAAACTATCTTAAATCTAAGAAAATGTAATATTTTAATATTACTGTTAAGATTGTGTTCTTATTTTTACTAGGTGTCATTAGACCCAAATAGGGTATTTAATATGACTAACACAACCCACCAGTTTTTCCTACATCAAAGGGTTGATAAGAGACCAGCTAATTAGTCATTTATGAAAATCTCTAAAATTTCAAAATGGAGGTGTTTGTCAATCATTTTGTTTCTTACTTATAGTAATGTATTCTATGAAAATGTTGTCATTTATATCAAAAGATATATATTTTTTTATGTATAACATCAATAAAAGATTATTAAAAATATATAATAAGCATATGAATAGCATACTAGACATAAGAAGAATGAAGATATGTATCTGCTATCACTTGAATACAACAGTAGATGAAATGTGTAATTATACATCTTTTTGACCTTAGAAACCGTTGTGCGGTCTCTGATCCCCTGATTTAATGATAACAGTCCATGCTCCTGGATTCCTGAAGTTAGCAGATGTCTTTCAATAAGCTGAAAGTTCAACATCAGGAGACCAGGTTTACAACATGCCTTGTTAAGGATATATTCTTTTTGGGTAGATAAATTATCATAGTATGCCCAGAGGGGGACATATAGTCCCATGTAACACTGGATGAATAATCTGAAAATAAATTATCTTCAAGGTATTACCACTTAGGAGAAGTAAAGAAGAAGCAAAGGGGAAGAATCAAGAATAGATTCCTCAAGGAGTTCTCCCTGAAAAATGACATTGGACAAAGAGAAATAAATAATGCAATGGGGAAGGGGAATAGGGACTGGAAGGTCCGTCCAACTCCTTTTGCATTTGCAATTGCCAAACTGCCCACCAGGAGGGAGGGACATCAATATTTATTTCAATTTCAGTCTTCGCCTTCCAAATCACCCACATCCTGTATGTGGTGTGACTGCTTCTCATAACATTTTACAGTATTACGTTTCAAATAGCTATATTATTTTAAGAACATTAGCTAGTTAATCCTCTATATCCATATCTGCTTGGATAGTGTATGAGTACTCTTCCAGCTTTGTGCTATTAAGAAAAATAAGTGAATTTTGCAGGGGATTCATCTAAACCATTTTAACCTGTTAAAGGGACAGTCTACACCAGAATTGTTATTGTTTTAAAAGATAGATAATCCCTTTTTTACCCATTCCCCAGTTTTGCATAATCAACACAGTTATATTTATATACTTTTTACCTCTGTGATTATCTTGTATATAAGCCTCTGAAAACTACCCCTTTATTTAAGTTCTTTTGACAGACTGCAGTTTAGCCAATCAGTGATGGCTCCCAGGCAACTTTACGTGCATGAGCACAGTGTTATCTATATGAAAAACGTGAACTAACACCCTCTAATGGTGAAAAACCTGTTAAAATGCATTCTTAAGAGGCGGCCTTCAAGGTCTAAGAAATTAGCATATGAACCTCCTAGGTTTAGCTTTCAACTAAGAATACCAAGAGAACAAAGACACATTGGTGATAAAAGTAAATTGGAAAATTGTTTAAAATTACATTCTTTATCTGAATCATGAGTTTTTTTTTTGGACTAGACTGTCCCTTTAAAGGGACATAATACCCCTATACTAAATCATTTGAAAAGTGATGCAGCATAACTGTAAAAAGATGACAATAAAATATTACCTGTAAATCTCTTTGTAATAAACTAAATGTATGTTTTCCTGATAAATTTGTTTACCTTAGGTGGTGAGAGTTCACATGATTAACACATGTGGGCTATTTATACCCTGGCCACCAAACCAACCCCATACTCCAGAACTTTGAGCTTCCCTGTTATCTCCTCTCATACAATGGACAGTCATTGTTTTCCATATGGCAAAGTACAGAGCGATAGATGCAAAGATGAAACAGGAAAGTACAAAGTAGGGCAAAGAAGTCCTGCTACCAGCTGTATTAAAGCTAAGGCGGTGGACTTGTGGAGTCTTGCCATCCTGAATTAAACAAATGTATCAAGTAAGCAAACATTTTGTTTTCCTACAATGGATGGTAAGAGTCATCTGAATTAAGAAATTAACAAAATGAATACCCGAATGAATGCACAATGAAAATAAAAGAAAATGGAAAAATACTGATGAAAATCATCAGTATTCATTTGTTTCAAAGGGGTTAATACATACCTTAGCACGCTCTCCATGCTCTCCGGAGCACATTAAAGTAAGTAACGAAAACAAATGTAAATATTTAACAAAAATTCAGTATTTGTTTTGTTCTAAACTACTGTCTTAATCACAGCCCACTGCAGCCCTCGGAATAAGGCTTCATGTACTAAGGAGTGGTGAGACTGGTACCAAAATAGGGACTGTTTCCTGATCTAGAGAGATCTGCTGAGACAGGTCCTCATGATTGTTGTTCCACTAATAAGGCAGTGACAGATCAAGAGGTCTCAGGTAAAACCTGGCAAAGGGAACCGCATCCAAGGAAACAACGATTATCCTTATCACATTAAGGTACTGAACTACAGTAGGAATCTAAGATGAATCCAAGAAAGGACACAAGTCTGAGGAACCAGAGCTCTTGGAAATATTTATACACCACCAATGGCTGTGTAGGAGATGCAACAATGGCACAGTATGCTTCAGGTTTCCTGTAAGGAACTTGCCTGCACCAGGATATCATATAGATATGACACTACAACAATGCCTTGCAACAGAAATTTGTAGTATTTGTCGACAAAGGTGAAACATAGGAAGTTCACGTGAGCCAGATGGATTGGGATGTGAAACTAAACATCTTTCAAATCCATGATAGACATGAACTGGTACTACTGCTGTAATGGGCAAATAGTTCCAAAGGTTGGAGTTTTAAGAAACCTGTTTTTAGAACTAGAATAGGCCAAAAATGCCCCTCCTTCTTCAGAATTAGGAACAAACTTGAGTAAAACACCTTTCTTTGTTCTCCAAGAGGAACAATAATGTTTTCCAGATCACCCACACAACAGTAAGGCACTTACCTTGATAAAGTTGTATTTCCTGTACCCAGGGATCTGGCAAAGTTTGTTTGCTGAATCTCCTTGATAAAGTCTAAATCCTCCCCCCCATAGGAACCGAGTCTGAAATGGGTGATGCACCTTCATGCTAACTTGGAAGCACAGGAAGACGTTTTGAACTGCTTAGGCTTGTACTAGGAAGTACTGGGACGCCATGCAAATTTGGGAGAATGCTGCATTAGAGCCAGAACTGTTCTTTAAGGACTTGAACTGATGGTGGTAGTCAGTATAAAGAACCCAAAGTAAGGCTAATTTGCTCTATGGAAGAAAACCTCTTTTTCCACCAGTAGCCATGGATATAAATGCATCCAGGCCTGGACCAAATAATATCTTATCCAGAAAATGGAGAGGTAGACCCAGTCTTAGGCTTGTCTGTATAACACCACTATAGCAGCATTCTTAGAACTAAGGCAAACCATTTTGATTGTATTGAAGCAAACCATTTCAATGAATCTATTTGCAGTCCTGATTAATCTGGTGCAATCCTGGATGTCCCCTAGAGACAACTCTCCTGCATTCTAGTCAGATAGGTTTTCACAACAAAACTGACATAGCAGCTGCAACTCAATCTACACTGACAGCTGGACAAAACTAAAAAGTAGGCCATCAGCTGAATGACTGCCTATTAAAGCCTGCAAGCTACCTAAACATGGGGTCTTTGAAAGAGGTACTATACTCTAGAGGAATAGTGGTATTGCTCACTAGCATAGAGATGACTCCGTCCACCTTTGATATGGTCTCTCAGACCTGTAGGGTAGCAGCGGGTAAAGAATACACGGCTTGTAATTTAGCTACAGAACAAATCCCCAATTATATCAGGAATAGGGAAGGAGGTGGGTTGTTTTGCTGCACGCTTGAAATAACTGTCAAGTTGGCAAAAGCCTTGAGAGGATTGGGTCCTCCGTTATCTCCAAAGTACACAGTACTTCCCTTAAGAATGCATGGATATGCTCCAGCTTGAAATTATTGGACACATCTTCCCCTGCAGCATGCAGTGAAGTTCTTGAGAATCAAACAGTGAGTCTTTTTCTGAGGAGCCAAGGAAATATACAGGTCAATAAATATAGGAGATCCTTGGGAAAACGTATAGGGCTACCTACTGCAGCAGGTACCCCTTGTGTTCGGTGGGGGAGGCATAGCCACACCAATTATGAAAGGAGAATGGATATAATAAGTAAGAGTAGAGGAACATTTAGCAGGATTGAAAGATGAAACCACTCAGAACAAGTAGGCATCCCTTGTCTAGAATCTGCAATATGCTCAACACAAGTGTCACACAGCTGAGTAGCAGGGGACATATATAGACAATTTTGCACATAATATATACATTCAGAACAAAAACAAACACAGCCCACAGATCTGCTGTCAGTCCCCTCAGCTAAGGTTCCATGACCTAAAGATGCCCTTCTTAAGTCCAAGATAGGAAAAAAGAACAGGAATGGAAGAGGTAAAGTGTAAAAAACACAATATAGCACAATAAAGTACAGAGAAACTGAGTAGAGCATCCCTCAAAGTCACCAAACCCACACTAGCACACAGAATGCTTCAGAATACATTTTAATTTTACAACAGGGATTGCACAGAGCTCAGGAATGAAAATAATTTATTATTTAAATAAATGTTGTTGCTTTTATGTGTGTATATCATTCTCACCACCTCTAGGAAAGCCAGGGGAAACAAACTGCAATGTATCTAAGATGGCCACCACACCGAGGAAAAGGGGAGGGAATACTCATCATGCATTTTTTTCCAGGCTAAATTAACCCCTGTCTGCACATAAAGGCTTTCCTTAAATGTTTGCACGTGCATTTATAGCTAAAAACATTGAAATGAGATGACAAGTGTCTAACGCTGCCTTCTGTTATTAGCTGAATGCATTGCTATGTGCCAATGCTGGTAACAGGGTTAAATAAAGGGGCAGTTCTTTACAATTGCAAGAAATAGTGCCAAGGTGTTTGTAAAGCAATAGTTACCCCCAATCTGTGTTCCCTCTAAGGGCAGGTTTGTGAGTGGCCCAGTGGGGAAACAGTTAATTAGAGCAATCAGCAAACACTATACAATGGAAACTGCAAGGTGTGGTTCCCTTATTAACTGTTTCACTGCTGGGTCACTAAAAAAATTGACCTTAGATGGAACACTGCCCCCAAGCTATGTGAACCTACAATATAGTTTTTAATATAATAGCCAGTGGGTCGTGGAAGGTGTAATATATTTTCCTTCCTCTGCTATGCTTACCACAGCTGCAAGAGACTGCATCCAGTATCAGGGTACATCCAAGGCAATGCAAACACATTGCAAAGGATATCACAAAGAGCAGCACACTGTAGACCAGGTGATGGGCAAATAAATCCACATTTCACCTGGAAGGCCTTTGACATCTCCACACTAGAAGAATATTCTTACTGCCTGGCTGAACTTTTGTCATTCCCTTTAGCCTTCAAAGGCACTTTAAGGTGGAAGTTGGGCATCAGATCAGTTAGAAAAACCCTATCAACTACAGGAAGATCAAACATCAGAGTTCACCTCAATCTGTGGAGGCAAATAAAAAACTTTCTGTGGTGTGGGAAAAGATAGTAGGAAAGCTCAAAGCTTTGTAGTGTGGAGTTGGTTTTCCTCCTTCTGGTCAGCTCAACAGTAAGTGCTTAGTGATTGAAAGCTACTCATTTTACTGTCATCTGCATGGCTTAAAAAACCCCAACATCAATCAATTAGCTTAATCAGAGCTGAATTCAACCTTTGCTTTACTGTGATCTCATGGAATTTTACTGAAATCTTTTGAGATTTCATATTAAAAGTGTCTGTGCCTGCACATGCCAGATGTTCATTCCTTTGCAAGTCCAGGGACATGCATCCTGATTGTCTGCTTAAAGTCTCTTTCTGATGGGATGTAGCTACAGAGGACATTCTGAGGTAAAAATATGTCGCTTTTTTACCTTTTCAGGTGATATACTCATCTAGTCAGCTTTACACAGATATGCTGCATCACTTACAAGTAATTTAACATTTTGTGTCATGTCCCTTTAATTGGGTAATTTCAGGATCTTATCTACTCGGAGCAGCATTTAATATAAATCTATAAATCTTTCCTCTTAGGCAGAATTTTTTCATTAAGACTTAACTCATCTTGCATGGTGAAGAGGAATTTTTAAGTGACAGCCTAATTAGAAGTCACCACGCCACTTGTTTAAAGTTACCTACTAAAACTGAAACAGCTGACTCTGCATTCACTACTTCACTGACAAAGTACCCTATATGTCAATAATCGACCTAGGCTGTAGGTTGTGCCTTTTAACCACTTCAATGCACGGGCTGTGCGTGAATGACGAGACCTTTTCGTCATGCAGGGAGATTTTCGATCAAATGCTGCTTTCATCAATCCACTGCACTACAGGCCAGGGATTTTAGTGGTCTAGTGAGTGACATTCCCAGACATTATTGGAATGCCGGTGACATCACTACGCAACATAAGGGCAGAACCAGGAAGCTTAGTGTAGCTCCAAGGAAACGTAGCAGCTACCCCTCATTTGAAAGAGAATCACTTGCTTTTTTTGGAGCAGTACTACAAAGAAGATGTTTAAAATTAAAGTGAAAAAAACACGCATCTCACCATCAGAAAAATACAAACAGGGATTGAGTAACACACCAATTTTTAATAATATCCCTAGACTAGACTACAATCAAAGAACAATCAGCATAATTTTTAATTATATCACAATCATATCCAATCCTGGATAATCAAAACTTGTTGATATCACTACTGTATTGAAGGTACAAAACTGTATCAAAGGTACAAAACTGCATACCTGAAACAATCAGAGGTGCCAGCCTTATTCAATAGAACAGTATATTATAGTCAAATTCATAAATCTATGATGTACTGTATATTAGATCACCTATATACATACATGTGCCTGATGTTGTATAATCCATCCCATATTTAGATTCAATTAGATTTAGATTTCAGTTTGGACACTATCCCGACATATATCCCCGAGCTTCCAAGGATACACAAATCATCTTCAATATATCATATTTCACAGAAAACATTGCAGGTCAAAATGAACATTAAGCCCCTTAGGAACCAGAGTGTCAAGTGTGAAAATCCATCGACTCTCCCTCTGTAGTAGCACCCTACCTCTATCACCACCCCTTGTAAGGGGTGGGACATGATCTTTTTGTGTTTCGCCTGCAGAAAGTGTCTGGCTACCGGTTGGTCGGATTTGCCATTCTCCATTGCTGCCCTAATGGCCGACCTATGGTTGGCCATTCTGGTGCGGGCATCATCCTGTGTCTTGCCGACATAGAATTTGTCACATGGGCAGTGGATCATGTATATGATGTAATTCGTAGTACATGTGACTCTATGTTTAATTGTAAATTTTCTATTGGTCCACAGATGTGTGAAAAATTTACTCTGGGTCATCCCACTGCATGTGGTGCATCCACTACACCGAAAGCACCCATTTTTGGTGGTGTCTAACCATGTTTTAGATTTGTAGCTCAGTCTGTTATCGGGTCGCATCAGATGATCTCTTAAGGAGGCCGCCCTCCTATAACCAACAATCAGTAAGTCCATGGACTCGCAAGGTAGTCTTTTATCAGTTGCAATGATATCCCAATGCTCTCGTAATATATTCGGTAGAGAAACCTTATCCGGAGTGAAGGTGGTCGTCAGTATCAGCCGTTCCCTAGGTGGTGCCTCAGGTACCATTTTCTTTAGAGCCTCGTTCTGTGAAATAGTATTCGCTTCCAGAAAAGCCATGTTCAGATGTTGTCTATTATAGCCTCGCTGTTCAAATTTCATCCTCATCTCTTCAAGTTGTAATGATTTATTCTCTTGGTCACTATTATTTCGTGTTACCCGCTTGAACTGTGACAAAAATGGTGGGTGACAACTTGTTCCTTGGAGGATTGAATTCCTATCCGTGGGTTTTTGGTATAGTGTAGTCTTCAGTCCATCACCAGATCTGTATATCCTTAAAGTCTACCAAATACATTTAAGTCTACACCACATCAGTAACATTTTTGTCTATCAGTAACCATTGCAGTGGTTTTGTGCTCTGTGCTTTTAAATTTATGTTACAATTGTTGTTTTTATTTTCACATTTTTTGTTTGACTTGGTGACTCTTTTGAACCTCCAGGGCCTCTGTACATACTCTTGCGCATGCGCAGTTGCGCTAGGAGGACGCCACAGGCACTGGCAGGATCGCAACCAGGTAAACACTTAAATAGTTCACTATATCACTTGTCTTGTAAGGTCTGAAACGGGGGTGACCCCGAAAACGTTCATCTTAGTAAAGCTATTATACTAAATATACGGAGAGTGCCTTTCTTATTTTTCATATATATATATATATATATATATATATATATATATATATATATATATATATATATATATATATATATATATATATATATGAATTTTGTTTGTATAGTCAGGTGATCACTATGGTAAAGAAAAAAACAAGTGTTTTTATTTTTGTTTTGCACAATGGAGCTTCTCTAACCTATATTATAACCCCCAAAAGCCTGTATGGGCCCCTATTAAACATGTGGATACCCTTGATGATAATTTAGTAAGGTGGTCACAGTAGCCCGCCGCTCCTTAACTCGTCTGCCGCCTCTGAGGCGGCAGATAGCAATCTGCCTGATTGCATACGATCGGGTTGATTGACACCCCCTGCTAGCGGCCGATACTGCAGAGGGCGGCATTGCACATTCAGTCCACCAGAACTGCTTGTGCAATGATAAATATCGGCATTTATCGATGTCTTGTGGATATGATCGCTACAGCGGATCATGTCACCAGACACATGCCCCTCTGAGTTAGTTACAAAAATATCTTTTTACACACAAGCGTTGCACAGTATTTAAATTTTCATTACAGGTGGTAATTTCAACAGGCAAAAATCACCTGTTTCAAATAACATAATACAATACAAAAAAACAAAACCCAAAAACATAATCAATGTAAAGGAGACTGTTGTAAACAGTTTAACAGACTCCAGACAGAAAAATGGATCATTAAGAGAAAATGTTACAATACAATGTGCCTTTAATATATAGCCAGAACATGGCGATTAAAGGATAAACAGACAGACAGATAAAATCTCTATCTGTGAGCTTGTTGATATAACATACCAATTAATTATTTTCATACTTAAAGGGAAAATATTTATTTTAAAAAGTAAATGAGGCGTATAAACTGGATAATGATTTTTTTTTTTTTTTGTCATGAGTGTTCTGTATCCTTGACTCCAGTTCTGCTAAAATGCTATTTTCCTACCAAGCCCCATACTGGAATGTATTTTAGTTGCCCCTTTCCTTACAGAATTCCTGTAACATTCTGGCTGATCTAATTGTGGTTTTTGGCATCCAAAATGGACACGTTGGTGTGAAATTGGTTAGAAGTTTTCAGTCCACATGCCTAGGGCTCCCTTCCCCCGCATCTCCTAAAAACTTGTTTTAGGGAAGAGATGAAAATTCTTTCCACATCCACCCACCCTCTGGAACAGCTATAATAACCGTCCCCTCCAGCACTAATAACACTTTTTCAGGCTGCACGCTGGAAAGCTGAGGTGAAAAGTTTACCTTCTATGTGAAGAAAACTAATTCAATTTGTTTATCTGCTTGTAACATCTTACAAAAAAATCTTCCCCCTGGGTAAAGATCTTACTACCTGGACAACTATAAGGGATTCTCTCTGGAGGGTGTATAAAAAAATATAACACATTCAACAGAGTTTTAGGCATTTACAGCTACAAAGAGTTTCAGAAGTTTTCAACTCAACAGATAAACTTTTTAAAACTCTAGTTATAATATTTTCCTAACAAGCTTTGCCTTGTATATACAAGCACAAATATGCACGCCTGTGGAGGTTTGCATGCTTTGGTGACATTTATACATTTTACTTCTTGGTAGATCTAATTGCAGGATACATGTGAACACAGAGTGTACTACTGTAAATATTGTTCTTGTGGGATAGAAATAATTTAAAATATAAGCCAAGATTAAGAGTAAACAAATTAACATCTTGTTTGCTGTAATTGTTTTTTTATAGCCATACTCCACCCACTACCTGCCTCATTTGGGGGAGCCAGTCTATGCTTGAGTCTGCATACAAAAAGACTAGTTTGGGTCATATTGTTACTATAGAGTGCATTGGTTTGCAGTTGTTATCAGTCAAAGCCAATTAGGGGATATGTAGCAGGGTTAGCCTTGTCTACAGTATGCCTTTTCAGTTCTGGGAAGTAGAAAAGCCACAAATTTCAGGGCTATATTAAATGAAAAGGGGCAAAATAAATCATGCGAAGTTACTATGCATAACAAAACATTTTATATTAAAATCTCAATGTGTTCACTGTCACTTTAATAAATGCTAAGTGTTTATCACTGCAAAATTATAATTACCTTTATATGTTCAGCTAAAGCAATATAAGCATCTCTTTATAATTATAATTATACTAGCAGTATGCTGTGTGGGCAAAAACAAACCTGCTTATCAACTAAAGCAATTTTGTAATTTGCATTCTTGGTTTCCCTTGCTGTGGCCAATCAATGGCTGCTCTTATAATGTGAAATTTAAGAATCACTATAGCATTCTATACACAGACAATATCAGGATAACTGTAATATGCAATACAGGCCACAAGTACATCTGAAAGAATACTGAACAAATAGCTATTGCCAAGAAAATTACAGAAAAGTGGGCATTCTCCCCTTGTATTTCCTTTGATCTGTATTACCTGATGGAGTAAATTTCAACTTGTTAAATATGGTTATGTTACATTTACTTTGATATTTGCAATAGCTACTTTTTCCTACTAAATCCACCACCTATACTGATATTATGAATTCTGCAGCATTCTTTGAACAACAGCTAAGTAGGCATTGGCAAGTGGCAGCATTAGAAATCAACCTTCCAGTGGGAGTTCCTGGGGCTGCTGGAATATAATTAACAATTATTAACTACATGCCTGAGCACACTGTCCTTTAGAGCATTCTGCAGGGGATCAGAAAGTAATCATTTATATTTAGCCAATGAAATGCTCTGAGAAATAAAATGTAATTTTTAAATGTTTTGGCTTCATGCGTCTCCTCCTTTTCAACATTAGAAAAAAAAGGAATAGGGGGATAATTGGGCTAAAGTATAATGCTACCAAACAAGTCCCACAGCGTGCGGCAAGCATCACTATTGATACTAGAAGTACAGCGCTAAAGGTCACCCAATCCTACTCAAACAGTCCGTAGTGCTGTAGCTGTGGCAGATCACTCCGCAGAATATCCCAAAAGAGCAAGAAAAAGCAGGCACTGCTAAGTGGCCTATGCATCAAATGTCCTGCAGACCTGATCTGACAGTGCGGATCCGGTCCGCAAGACCTTGCTGAATGCGGAGGTCTTGCTGCTGGTGCAACGCCGCCCCCTGCAGACTCGCGGCCAATCAGCCGCCAGCAGGGAGGTGTCAATCAACCCGATCGTACTCAATCGGGTTGAATTGTGGCGATTTCTGTGCGCCTGCTCAGAGTATGCGGACAGGGTTAGACCGCTGCTTCATAACTGCTGTTTCTGGCGAGTCTGAAGACACGGGCCCACATACGGAGCTTGATAAATGGGCCTCTTGGTGTGAAAAATAAAATCATCCATTTATTAAACATCCATTAAAAATATATCCAATTTGTAATGGATGTTTAATAAATTGTATAATACTACCTACTACTGCTCTGGAAGGTATGTAGACACTCACTCAAAATGGGAAGAGAAAACAGTAAAAAAAATACAATGGATGTAGTACAAATACATTTAGATTATTCCAAATTATACCAACATTGGTTAATTTGCTTTAATAAGTCAGTACACACAGATTTTCACAATAGCAGATGCAGTTTCTATCATATCATAAAATATATAAACAGTGAGTAAGCCAAAAAGGGCGCTTATGCTACAACACACAATCAAACTTTTTGCACAATGGATCATTGATAAAAAAAAAAGGAATTCTGCTTAGACATGAGGCAGATGCTCACAACCTTATATGATTCAGAACACACAAAAACTGAATCTTGAAATATGCCTTAAAGCCATACACTATATTTTTTACAATATGCTACAACCATGCCTAACCATATATAAGTATGGGTGATCAGAACCAATGCTGGGCATCATATAACAAGTCAGGCAAGGCCAAAACTGACAACAATTTAGCTACACAAGATGTCTATGCAGATTTGCATTCCGTAAAAAAGAAAAAATATACATAAACCCAATAGTTATGTAACTATACATAAAACTAAATATCATAAATCAGTTTTGGTAGCCTGCAAAGAATCAAATTAAGAACATTCATTGTACCAATTTGAATGAATTAATTCCTCTGCAGCTAAAAACCTTGTAATAGCGAAGGTAAAAGATGGACCTACTAAGATGTATGTACAATTTACTATTAAGAATCTTTGAAAACTGGCTGAAAAGTATAGTTTCAAAATACCTTTTATAAACTCTCTAGTTCTTTTCTTCTGTTATGTGTGATCAGTCCACGGGTCATCATTACTTCTGGGATATAACTCCTCCCCAACAGGAAATGCAAGAGGATTCACCCAGCAGAGCTGCATATAGCTCCTCCCCTCTACGTCACCCCCAGTCATTCTCTTGCACCCAACGACTAGATAGGATGTGTGAGAGGACTATGGTGATTATACTTAGTTTTTATAACTTCAATCAAAAGTTTGTTATTTTACAATAGCACCGGAGCGTGTTATTGCCTCTCTGGCAGAGTTTGAAGAAGAATCTACCAGAGTTTTTACTATGATTTTAACCGGAGTAGTTAAGATCATATTGCTGTTTCTCGGCCATCTGAGGGAGGTAAAAGCTTCAGATCAGGGGACAGCGGGCAGATGAATCTGCATTGAGGTATGTAGCAGTTTTTATTTTCTGAATGGAATTGATGAGAAAATCCTGCCATACCGTTATAATGACATGTATGTATACTCTACACTTCAGTATTCTGGGGATGGTATTTCACTGGAATTACTCTGTTAAAAGTACATTAAACCTTTTAATAGGTATTTATTATGTTAAACGTTTTTGCTGGAATGTAGAATCGTTTGCATTTTCTGAGGTACTGAGTGAATAAATGTTTGGGCATTATTTTTCCACTTGGCAGTTGCTTGTTTTAATTGTGACAGTTTCGTTTCTCTCTCACTGCTGTGTGTGAGGGGGAGGGGCCGTTTTTGGCGCTCTTTGCTACGCATCAAAAATTTCCAGTCAGTTACTCTTGTATTTCCTGCATGATCCGGTTCATCTCTAACAGAACTCAGGGGTCTTCAAACTTCTTTGGAGGGAGGTAGATTCTCTCAGCAGAGCTGTGAGACTTATATATTGACTGTGATTAAAAACGTTGCTCTGTAATTTTTATGTTTCAAATTTAATTATTGTTACTTTACTAATGGGAACAAACCTTTGCTAAAAGTTGTGTTGTTTTTAAGGATTGATGCTATAACTGTTTTTCAGTTCATTATTTCAACTGTCATTTAATCGTTTAGTGCTTCTTTGAGGCACAGTACGTTTTTGTTAAATAAGATTGTAACCAAGTTGCAAGTTTATTGCTAGTGTGTTAAACATGTCTGATTCAGAGGAAGATACCTGTGTCATTTGTTCCAATGCCAAGGTGGAGCCCAATAGAAATTTATGTACTAACTGTATTGATGCTACTTTAAATAAAAGCCAATCTGTACAAATTGAACAAATTTCACCAAACAGCGAGGGGAGAGTTATGCCGACTAACTCGCCTCACGTGTCAGTACCTACATCTCCCGCCCGGGAGGTGCGTGATATTGTGGCGCCTAGTACATCTGGGCGGCCATTACAGATAACATTACAAGATATGGCTACTGTTATGACTGAAGTTTTGGCTAAATTACCAGAACTAAGAGGCAAGCGTGATCACTCTGGGGTGAGAACAGAGTGCGCTGATAATACTAGGGCCATGTCTGATACTGCGTCACAGCTTGCAGAGCATGAGGACGGAGAGCTTCATTCTGTGGGTGACGGTTCTGATCCAAACAGATTGGATTCAGATATTTCAAATTTTAAATTTAAATTGGAGAACCTCCGTGTATTACTAGGGGAGGTTTTAGCGGCTCTTAATGATTGTAACACTGTTGCAATACCAGAGAAATTGTGTAGGTTGGATAAATACTTTGCGGTACCGGCGAGTACTGACGTTTTTCCTATACCTAAGAGACTAACTGAAATTGTTACTAAGGAGTGGGATAGACCCGGTGTGCCGTTCTCACCCCGTCCAATATTTAGAAAGATGTTTCCAATAGACGCCACCACACGGGACTTATGGCAAACGGTCCCTAAGGTGGAGGGAGCAGTTTCTACTTTAGCTAAGCGTACCACTATCCCGGTGGAGGATAGCTGTGCTTTTTCAGATCCAATGGATAAAAAATTAGAGGGTTACCTTAAGAAAATGTTTGTTCAACAAGGTTTTATATTGCAACCCCTTGCATGCATCGCGCCGATTACGGCTGCGGCAGCATTTTGGATTGAGTCTCTGGAAGAGAACCTTAGTTCAGCTACGCTGGACGACATTACGGACAGGCTTAGAGTCCTTAAACTAGCTAATTCATTCATTTCAGAGGCCGTAGTACATTTAACCAAACTTACGGCTAAGAACTCAGGATTCGCCATTCAGGCACGTAGGGCGCTGTGGCTAAAATCCTGGTCAGCTGATGTAACTTCTAAGTCCAAATTACTTAATATACCTTTCAAGGGGCAAACTTTATTTGGGCCCGGTTTGAAAGAAATTATCGCTGACATTACAGGAGGTAAGGGCCACGCCCTTCCTCAAGACAAAGCCAAAGCTAAGGCTAGACAGTCTAATTTTCGTCCCTTTCGGAATTTCAAAGCAGGAGCAGCACCAACTTCCACTGCACCAAAACAGGAAGGAGCTGTTGCTCGTTACAGACAAGGCTGGAAACCTAACCAGTCCTGGAACAAGGGCAAGCAGGCCAGGAAACCTGCTGCTGCCCCAAAGACAGCATGAACCGAGTGCCCCCGATCCGGGACCGGATCTAGTGGGGGGCAGACTCTCTCTCTTCGCCCAGGCTTGGGCAAGAGATGTTCAGGATCCCTGGGCGCTAGAGATCATATCTCAGGGATACCTTCTAGACTTCAAATTCTCTCCCCCAAGAGGGAGATTTCATCTGTCAAGGTTATCAACAAACCGGATAAAGAAAGAAGCGTTTCTACGCTGTGTACAAGATCTGTTATTAATGGGAGTGATCCATCCGGTTCTGCGGTCGGAACAAGGACAGGGGTTTTACTCAAACCTGTTTGTGGTTCCCAAAAAAGAGGGAACTTTCAGGCCAATCTTGGATTTAAAGATCCTAAACAAATTCCTAAGAGTTCCATCGTTCAAAATGGAAACTATTCGGACAATCTTACCCATGATCCAAAAGGGTCAGTACATGACCACAGTGGATTTAAAGGATGCTTACCTTCACATACCGATTCACAAAGATCATTACCGGTATCTAAGGTTTGCCTTCTTAGACAGGCATTACCAGTTTGTAGCTCTTCCATTCGGATTGGCTACGGCTCCAAGAATCTTCACAAAGGTTCTGGGTGCCCTTCTGGCGGTACTAAGACCGCGAGGAATTTCGGTAGCTCCGTACCTAGACGACATTCTGATACAAGCTTCAAGCTTTCAAACTGCCAAGTCTCATACAGAGTTAGTTCTGGCATTTCTAAGGTCGCATGGATGGAAAGTGAACGAAAAGAAGAGTTCTCTCTTTCCTCTCACAAGAGTTCCATTCTTGGGGACTCTTATAGATTCTGTAGAAATGAAGATTTATCTGACAGAAGACAGATTAACAAAGCTTCTAAATGCATGCCGTGTCCTTCATTCCATTCAACTCCCGTCAGTAGCTCAATGCATGGAGGTGATCGGCTTAATGGTAGCAGCAATGGACATAGTACCCTTTGCACGCCTACATCTCAGACCGCTGCAATTGTGCATGCTGAGTCAGTGGAATGGGGATTACTCAGACTTGTCCCCTACTCTGAATCTGGATCAAGAGACCAGAAACTCTCTTCTATGGTGGCTTTCTCGGCCACATCTGTCCAGGGGGATGCCATTCAGCAGGCCGGACTGGACAATTGTAACAACAGACGCCAGCCTACTAGGTTGGGGCGCTGTCTGGAATTCTCTGAAGGCTCAGGGACAATGGAATCAGGAGGAAAGTCTCCTGCCAATAAACATTCTGGAATTGAGAGCAGTTCTCAATGCCCTTCTGGCTTGGCCCCAGTTAAAAACTCGGGGGTTCATCAGGTTTCAGTCGGACAACATCACGACTGTAGCTTACATCAACCATCAAGGAGGGACAAGAAGCTCCCTAGCAATGATGGAAGTATCAAAGATAATTCGCTGGGCAGAGTCTCACTCTTGCCACCTGTCAGCAATCCACATCCCGGGAGTGGAGAACTGGGAGGCGGATTTCTTGAGTCGCCAGACTTTTCATCCGGGGGAGTGGGAACTTCATCCGGAGGTCTTTGCCCAAATACTTCGACGTTGGGGCAAACCAGAGATAGATCTCATGGCGTCTCGCCAGAACGCCAAACTTCCTCGCTACGGGTCCAGATCCAGGGATCCGGGAGCGGTTCTGATAGATGCTTTGACAGCACCTTGGATCTTCGGGATGGCTTATGTGTTTCCACCCTTCCCGCTGCTTCCTCGATTGATTGCCAAAATCAAACAGGAGAGAGCATCAGTGATTCTAATAGCGCCTGCATGGCCACGCAGGACTTGGTATGCAGATCTAGTGGACATGTCATCCTGTCCGCCTTGGTCTCTACCTCTAAGACAGGACCTTCTGATACAGGGTCCATTCAAACATCAAAATCTAACTTCTCTGAAGCTGACTGCTTGGAAGTTGAACGCTTGATTTTATCAAAACGTGGTTTTTCTGAGTCGGTTATTGATACCCTGATACAGGCTAGGAAACCTGTTACCAGAAGGATTTACCATAAGATATGGCGTAAATACCTATACTGGTGCGAATCCAAAGGTTACTCCTGGAGTAAGGTTAGGATTCCTAGGATATTGTCCTTTCTACAAGAAGGTTTAGAAAAGGGTTTATCGGCTAGCTCATTAAAGGGACAGATCTCAGCTCTGTCCATCTTGTTACACAGGCGTCTGTCAGAAAATCCAGACGTCCAGGCCTTTTGTCAGGCTTTAGCTAGGATCAAGCCTGTGTTTAAAACTGTTGCTCCGCCATGGAGTCTAAACCTTGTTCTTAACGTTCTACAAGGAGTTCCGTTTGAACCCCTTCATTCCATTGATATAAAGTTGTTATCTTGGAAAGTGTTATTTTTGATGGCGATTTCTTCGGCTCGGAGAGTCTCTGAGTTATCAGCTTTACATTGTGATTCTCCTTATTTGATTTTTCATTCAGATAAGGTAGTTCTGCGTACAAAACCTGGGTTCTTACCTAAGGTAGTCACTAACAGGAACATCAATCAAGAGATCGTGGTGCCTTCCCTGTGCCCGAATCCTTCTTCAAAGAAGGAACGTCTTCTACACAATCTGGATGTAGTTCGTGCCCTCAAGTTCTACTTGCAGGCAACTAAGGATTTTCGACAAACGTCTTCCCTGTTTGTCGTGTACTCTGGTCAGAGGAGAGGTCATAAGGCTTCGGCTACCTCTCTCTCCTTCTGGCTTCGTAGCATAATTCGTTTAGCCTATGAGACTGCTGGACAGCAGCCTCCTGAAAGAATTACAGCTCATTCTACTAGAGCTGTGGCTTCCACTTGGGCCTTTAAGAATGAGGCCTCTGTTGAACAGATTTGCAAGGCTGCAACTTGGTCTTCGCTTCATACTTTTTCCAAATTTTACAAATTTGACACTTTTGCTTCTTCGGAGGCTATTTTTGGGAGAAAGGTTCTTCAGGCAGTGGTTCCTTCTGTATAATGAGCCTGCCTATCCCTCCCGTCATCCGTGTACTTTGGTATTGGTATCCCAGAAGTAATGATGACCCGTGGACTGATCACACATAACAGAAGAAAACATAATTTATGCTTACCTGATAAATTCCTTTCTTCTGTTGTGTGATCAGTCCACGGCCCGCCCTGTTGTTTAAGGCAGGTAAATACCTTTTAAATTATACTCCAGTCACCACTTCACCCTTGGTTTCTCCTTTCTCGTTGATTCTTGGTCGAATGACTGGGGGTGACGTAGAGGGGAGGAGCTATATGCAGCTCTGCTGGGTGAATCCTCTTGCATTTCCTGTTGGGGAGGAGTTATATCCCAGAAGTAATGATGACCCGTGGACTGATCACACAACAGAAGAAAGGAATTTATCAGGTAAGCATAAATTATGTTTTTGAAATGGCCTACGTGTTTTTGTACCCACAACACTTAACTTTTGGAAAGTCTGAGTACAAGGCGGGATTGGCCTACCAGGATACCAATAGATTTCCTGGTGGGCTGCAGCAGCTGGGGCTGGAAAGCTACAATTTAAAGGGGTGATTAATAGATGCAACTGGGTAGTAGAGTGTGTATAACAACAATCTGGCACTTTTTTTAATATAATTCTGATATAAAATATTGAGGAAAGGAGTATCCCAGTTATCCCCTTTGAGAAAAATGGGATGTGCGCATTATGCAGAGTTAACATAAATTTTCCAGGGCTGCTTTTTATTCCCAGTTCCGCCCTGTCCCATAACAGAATGACCCAAAGCTGTCCTCTGTATTTTTAATTGATCCATTACTTATTTGTTTGATCAACGGTAGCTGAATAGTCAAGACAGTTTAGCAGTTTGAGTGATATTTGGGTCTATGTAGCAACATGTGTTTAATAAATCTGAAACATGTTAAATTGACGGTAATTTAAGAACTTATACCTGCACACACTTGTCCATCATAGGTGTGGCATACCCAGTCATGGCACTCGCATAATGGTCCGTAGTACTTTCCAGGTTCTTTTACTTCACACAAACAGATCCCACAATCACATTTGCCCCTGCCACTGCATATTAAACCGTCTGGTGTCCTACAACGTTTTTCTGATGCAGCAGGATTCAGTTTGCATGTCGATGAACCCCTGCAGAGGGCACAGGGAAAAATAATAATAATTAGTCCATAACTTGTGATTCCAATAAATTTTAAGTGAAATTCAAAAACCAGTGTAAGGTCAAATAAAAGCAGAAAAAAACAATAACTTTTAAATATATCATTTAAAAAAAACATCTGCATATCATTAACAAATTCTATTCATAAGTCAGATTTGTTATCAACAATGGTAGTTTTATTGTTTAAAAAATTAGCTGCTAACCTGTAAAAAAGATATTACATGCTCCTTTATTGAGTAATGTCATTCTATATTCATATAATGAATTTTAGTTCTGTTTTCAAGATAATATTTCTTTCTACTTTACATAATACAGTTTCATGAAAATATAAGTAACCAATGTTTTCTCTGTAGAAAAGCTATGTAAATAGGAGACAATAGCATTGATTAATCTCCCAGTGGGGGTACGAGGGAGAGAGAGATTTTGTATGCAAAATAGCTGCTTGTGTTTATTCAATCCCCAGCCATAATTAGCATTTCAACACCTAACATTCACCAAGATTACAAGTTGTGCGCTAAACCGGGTGCGTAAATAACGCAAAATGAGAGGTATCACACTCCTCATATCACTGCCATTACAAGTTACTGAAAAACCTTCTTTTGTTGTGCGGTATGGTGCATTAACCTCTTAAGGACATATAACGGAATTTTTCCGCCATAAAACAATTGAGCAAACTGAAAGCTGTGTCCTTAAAGGGTTAAGCTCCATATCGCACAAAACCCAAGGCCTGACTTAATGTGCTCGAGCACGTTTTCCCCCATAGACATCAATGGAGAAAAAATGTTAAAAAAAACTAACACCTGCGATCGCGGAATGGTGATCTCCGTAACACAATCCCCATCGATGTCTTTGGGGAAAAGAAAGTTATGTAAAAACCTAACACCCGAACATAAAACCCCAGTCTAAATACCCCTAATCCGCCGTCCCCCGACATCGCCAACACTAAATAAAGTGATTAACCCCTAAACCGCCGCCCCCTGCATCGCTAACACCTAAATAAACCTATTAACCTCTAAAACGCCGTCCCCCACATCTCTACTACTATAATAAACCTATTAACCCCTAAACCGCTAGCCCCTCACATCGCTTCTAATAAAATAAACCCATTAACCCCCTAAACCGCCATCCCCCACAATGCAATAAACCTAATTAAACTATTAAACCCTCAAAACTGCCATCCCCCCACATCGCAAATAACTAATTTAATCACTAAGCCATCTAACCTAACACCCCCCAAATTAACCCCAATTACATAAAATTCTAAGTTACTAAAAAAAATACTAAGTAAAATAAAAAACCCTAACATTACTTAAAAAAACCCTAAGATTAAATTAAATAAATCTAAAATTACAAAAAATAAAAAAGTCTAACAGTACAGGAAAATAAACCAAATTATCAAAAAATAAAAAAAATAAATCTAATCTAATACCCCTATTAAAAAGCCCCCCCAAAATAAAAACACCCCCTAATCTAACACTAATTTGTGTGTGTTTGTGCTTTTGGGTGCACACCCTAATGCAATAGGATGCACACACCTACCGTATGTCCACAGTATGGCGGCTATTGGTATCTTAGTGTTAGATTAGGGGGTGTTTTTATTTTTATAGGGGTATTAGGATTAGGTTAAAAAAAATATTTTTGATAATTTGGTTTATTTTTTTCTGTAATTTTAGTCTTATTTTTTGTAATTTTAGATTTATTTATTTTATTTTAATCAGGTTGGTTTTTTTTAAGTAATGTTAGGATTTTTTATTTTTAATTTAACATTTTTTATTTTATGTAATTGGAGTTAATTTAGGGGTTGTTAGGTTAAGGGGCTTAGTGATTAAATGAGTTATTTGTGTTGTGGTGGGATGGCGGTTTAGGGGTTGTGTAATTAGATTTATTGCATTGTGGGGGATGGCAGTTTAGGAGTTAATAGGTTTATTATAGTAGTAGCAATGGGGGGGGCAGCGGTTTAGGGGTCAATAGGTTTATTTTAGTAGTAGCGATGTGGGGGTCAGCGGTTTAAGGCTTATTAATAATAGGTTTATTTAGTGTTGGTGATGTGGGGGGTTGGCAGTTTAGGGGTTAATAGGTTTATTTAGTGTTGGCTTTGTGGGGGGTCGGCGGTTTAGGGGTTAATAGGTTTAATATAGTATTTGCGATGCAGGGGTGGCGGTTTAAGGTTAATAAGTAGTTTATGGGTGTTAGTGTACTTTGTAACATTTTAGTTATGAGTTTTGTAAAATATTATTGTTTTGCAAAATCCATAACTACTGGTCTCAGATAGCAGAAAGGATCGCTTTGGTATAGACTATAACGCTAGCATTATAGCCGGACCACACAACCTGTAGTACAGGCGCAATGAAAATCCTGCACTCAAAAGTCATTTTTTGAGTGCAGAATGGAGAGTTGTGTAAAGGTTGAAATGCTATGGTATAGCTTTACCGTCGCGACTTGTAATGCGGAAAACCTGCATATTCTGCTCGCAATGGCCAATTTTTCAGCTGTAGAACCGTACCGCAAAACTTGTAATTTTGCCAATAAATACTTGAAGGGGACTCCTCCCCTTTGTTATGGGCATTAGTAATAAATGCTATTTAAAATACAGGAATAAACATCAAGGAATAATTTCAAATAAATGTAACACTCTGCATTAGGCATAATAAGTCATTTGGAACACATTAAATTTTATGACACAGTGTCTCTTTAATTGATATTTTAGCCTTCTTAATTATCTGTTCATTTATTTATTTTTTTCTATTCTAAACTAATAGGATTTTCTTTTTTAATTAAAATATATATTTTAAATTATACAATTGCTCAAAAGAATGTTTAAAATGCCAATGTTTCTGACCTATAGGAGTGCTATGAAAAATCTATTTTGTATTCTATATCTGATAATCTTTTTTAGTCTATTTTAAGTGGCTTCAAGTGTGGTGGGCTTTTTGTGTTGCACTGCCATCTCCTATATTCAGAAGTATTTATTTGAAAGACTTACTGTGTTATTTCTGTATGTATCTCAAACAGTGGCATCTTTGCAATTTGGGCATTCATGGATGCTTTAGATTGTCAATCATCCTGCTCAGACATTTTAGCCGTCCTCAGTCAGTTGTCTTAGAGCTTAAAGGGACAGTATACACCAATTTTCACATAAATGCATGTAATAGACACTAATATAAAGAAGACTATGCACAGATACTGATCTGAAAACACAGTATTAAACCTTTTAAAAACTTACTTAGAAGCTACCAGTTTAGCATTGTTGATGAGGTAGTCTGGTACATCCACTGAAAGGGGCTGGGTAAACAAAAAGAGCAGACACTCCCCACCTCTCCCCCTTCCCTGCGTATGAAAAAAACAGATGACAACAACAGGCTCCTACAGGGATCTGTAAACGCGTGTATAGTACATCTGGCACTGTGGGGCTTGGTTAGGAGTCTTAAAATCAGCTAAATGATCTTTAAAAATAAGCAAAACTATACATTTTTATAAAAAAAACTACCAGATGGGCAATATAAATGGATCATCTACAAAACATTTATGCAAAGAAAAATCTAGTGTACAATTTACATGCTACCTTTCACACATATTAATGTGGTACATCTTTTGTGTAATTATATTTAGGTTATTTGTGTATATTTACTACTATCATAACTTGTTGCAGTATTGAACTAATTAATTTATTTTGCATTCTACACACTGTGAATGGGACACAAAGCTGACATGGCTAGTTCAGTTGTAGAACGTCACTCACATCAAATTTTATACTACTGCCTGTTAACAAGGAAGAAATAGCATGCAGTTTATTTTTACTTTATTCACCTGTCTATTGCATTAGGGTGTGCACACCCAAAAGCACAAACACACACACACACACATATATATATATATATATATATATATATTTACACTCCTCCTGTATTTGCACTCCCACTTCATAATGGTCAACAACCATGGTGTTTAATCAAAATAATCTGTATAAGTGCAATGAGGGACTGCACTCGCTGGATTTAGATTAAAAATAATCAGAGGAAAGGGTTGGGCTCACATCATTCGTGCAGCTGTGAGCTGCTTGTGCATTCTGGCACTGATGAGCATCCTGCAAATTCGGCTGGGTGGCAACCCTGGCCATGGGCCTACTAAGGGCATGGACCTAGAGCTACAGATACAATAGCTCCATACAATAATTTAGCCCTGCAAATAAACATACCACACCCAAACAACATACAAACACGCACACATACATACATACATACATACACTATAACACACATACACTATGCACATAAATACATACATATACATAGATTTATTTGCGTATGTATAATATCAAAAGCAATTTCAGTTTAAGGGACAAGATAGGGTAAGTGTTGACCTGCACAAGAGTTGAATTGAAACATATTACTTAACACATTATGCAGCGTTAATAATTATAAAATAAATATAAATACACAAAGCTTTCTGAATTTATTTCCTGTTCTGCTCACTGGGTAGGCTGCTAAAAGGCAGTGGCGTCAATACAATGTTGAGATGCATAGATTATTTTATTAGAGGCTGGCATTTGTGAACATTAGTGGGACTGGGGAAGTTGTAGACACACAATTTTCTTGCCCCTTGAGCCAGTGCTGCAATTTCAACAAATAGTTTTCCCGGCTGCTTTTGCTTGTTTGTACTTTGCTCCTCCCCTGCCCAATTTCACTATGAATGTTGTGGGTGTGCCGTGGGGCTTTCAAAGTTGCACTGCTAACCTAAACCTGCCTGCCTATCTGTGCTCACTGCTCAATGACGTGCGGGCCAGGGCTGTGCACTGACAGACTTTCATAGTTTGCGTGCCTAAACCTTTTCTTCAGTGATTTATTTTAGAGTGCTCTGTTTATCTTTCATTTGATGTTCTGCTGAGCCAGGGAGCAGCTCTAGGCATGAGCTTCATAATTAATTCAGTGCAGTTTACATATTTTGTATGTGTGTGTCTGAGTTTTTGTGTGTCTCAGTGTTTTTGTGTGTGTGTTTTTGTGTGTGTGTCTGAGTGTGTTTCCGAGTGTTTGTGTGTGCATCTGAGTATGTTTTTAAGTGTGTCTGAGTGTTTGTATGTGTGTTTGCCTGTGTTTTTGTGTGTGTCTGCTTTCTGGGGGGGTGACACCATGACTTACCGCACCGGGTGACACCAACCCTAGTGACGCCACTGCTAAAAGGGTTAAATATTAAACAACTTTGGGGGGGCGGAGCTACCAATGAAAGTGAGAGGACGTGTTCTGGCTTAGCTCTGTCCAAACATAGCATAAAACCTATAGTATATTGCTTATACCAATGGCACTACTTAATTAGAAAGACCCTTATTCTATAATTTAGCCACCAGGTCTGGCAAGAGATGGGTGCTGTGTACAAATTAAATTGACAAAGCGAAAAAGAAAAGAATACACTTATAGCACTCCAGGGTCATATTTTCTAATAGTAAACAAATGTGAGAGGTATCATATCTCTAACTAAATGTTAGAGAATGGAAATGGGAGAGACAAAACACAAAATTAAAATATAACTTTTATTGGGGTCAAGTAAAATTAGGATAATTATTATTTAACCGCTTTTGTGCGGTTAAATTCATGACAATAGCTATCTAGTCCTAACACTTTATCATAAGGTAAAAGGCAGTGTTGTTACAATATTTCAATCACAGTACTGATATTTAATACACTGTTGATTTCCGTCTCTCATACATTAAGAGCAATTTACTATAGATTATCTTATATCTTCAGTGTGTCACAACACTTGGAAGCAGAGATTGCCGGTTTAATTGATACACCGGCTAAGCAACAGGTGATATTAACACTTGCAATTAAAGAGACAGTACTCTAAACTTCCTTCCTGAGCCTATTGGTATCTTGCATGTATTACCAAGTTCAACTCAATTTCAACCTATTAATTTCACTTATTCTAGAGTGTAATAGTTACATAATAATTTCACTCACTATTGACTGGTAGATTCAGGTGTTATTTACATCACAGTAGCAAATACTTATTAGTACCTTGAACGCAACGTCAGACATTACGTTGATTACCCGGTAATCATATTTATTCACTACATTTGGTACCTAAGTGTGTTTTTAATATAGATATCCTAATTTTACTTGACCCCAATAAAAGTTATATTTTAATTTTGTGTTTTGTCTCTCCCATTTCCATTCTCTAACGTTTAGTTAGAGATAAGATACCTCTCACATTTGTTTATTATTATAAAATATGACCCTGTAGTGCTATATGTGTATTCTTTTCTTTTTCACTTTGTGAATAGCATAAAACCTAGTCTTTTACCCATTTACAGGGGTCTTTTATTTCTGGAATACCCATTGCACAACATAGCCTAATAGCAGAAAATGGTAAATAGCACTGGTGCGGGAGAGAACAACAGTTGCAGCCGGATAATTGAATTAGCATAACGTTTAAAAGCGAAAAAGGACACAGATAGGCAGAAGACACAGCTGACACGTTTCCTGCCTCAAGGGCAGTTCATCAGAGCTGGGAAACAAGCGTCACTAGCAGCTGTTAAATCCATACAGGGAGCAGCATATTCAACCAATCAGCAGACAATAATCTGTAGTATTTTAAATTTAACTAGTTCATTGCTTCTGTCAAGATACATAAATTCAAACAATAATAAATAAATACAAATAATATTATTCAACAACTGAAGTGCAAACTTATCTTAAAATTGATATACTGTAATGTTAATACAAAGTTAGTATATTGGCTAACCACTGGATAAATACAAAATGTTTTTAATAATGTATTTTAGAAATTCTATAGTAGCAAGAAAGCATCAATGCCAGCATTAGTGATAAATGAGTGTGAAAATTATCAGTATAAAAGTCAAATGCTATTTAGATAGATTTATACACGAAATTCAACACCATGCTAACATTAATGCAATCCTAGTTTCTAGTTCCTGGCAGACTGCTTCTCATTCTGTTTTGCATATGTAAATATGACCCTTGGGATAGTCTCCCTAAGGGTGATGGGGGAAACCAGACGTGGACTCCTCGCCCAATGTGCTTAGAGGGATATGGCTGCACCTCACTGACGAAGCCCAAAGGAGGCCGAAACGATCGTCTGGGGCTGTCATGTTCCTTGTTCAGAGGAGAATTGCCTGGTATTTCGGGGCTGGACTGACCATGTCGGCGGGATCAGACTGATATACTACAGGAAAGTTTTCCTCTGTGAAAAGCACAATTGGGCAGAAAGAAGCTACTACCAGGTGGCAACCGGGCCATAGAACAAGCTATTGATGCTGCTGTTCGTTCCTGGCAGACTGCTTCTCATTCTGTTTTGCATATGTAAATATGACCCTTGGGATAGTCTCCCTAAGGGTGATGGGGGAAACCAGACGTGGACTGCTTGCCCAATGTGCTTAGAGGGATATGGCTGCACCTCACTGACGAGGCCCAAAGGAGGCCGAAAGGATCGTCTGGGGTTGTCATGTTCCTTGTTCAGAGGAGAATTGCCTGGTATTTCGGGGCTGGACTGACCATGTCGGCGGGATCAGACTGATATACTACAGGAAAGTTTTCCTCTGTAAAAAGCACAATTGGGCAGAAAGAAGCTACTACCAGGTGGCAACCGGGTCATAGAACAAGCTATTGATGCTGCTGTTCGTTCCTGGCAGACTGCTTCTCATTCTGTTTTGCATTAATGCAATCATACCCCACAGAATTATCTAAATCTTTAGATTATTATTAACAAAAAAGAAGAAGAAAACACTAAAGAAATGTTAAAGAGATGGTACCTAAATTTTACTGTAATATGTGTAAAAGGGCCTAAAAATGATGTACAGTTATGTATTGTATGTAACTATATCCCCAGGCTATGTGAATCATGTGTACATGTTCTTGCTAATAGCCTGTGGGCTATGTGAGTGCAAATACCTATTTACATTTCAGTACTCTACCGTACTTACCCAGCTGCAGTAGACCTGCTTCCAGTAGAAGAGCCATTCTGTGTAGTATGCACTGACACTGGTTCTGAAGTAGGATACACCATCAAGACCAATAGGAGAAGGCTGCAGGAGGATTTCCAGCGATACGTGAGGCAGGCTAGTGACAAACTCCCAGAAGGAGATTTACTTTAACTGCCAGTTGTACTCCTGTACCCCTCTGTCCTATTCCCGGCTCCCTGGGGGGAATAATTGGTCTCACATTGGTATGAGAACCCATATCAATGACATGTACAACAGAACTTCAAGTGTATCATCATTCTTTGCTGGAGGCAAAAAATTGACTAAGAAATCATGGTAAAATTAATTGCATGAAATAAAACTCTCAAAAAGTTAATTTTACACATGCACTGAAAAAGAAAATGTATGATTACCTGATAAATTTATTTCTTTTTGGATATGATGGAATGCATAGGTTCAAACGGAACCCCTTGAAGAACTCTAAGAACTAAATTTAAACTCCAAGGAGGAGCAATTGGTCTAAATACAGGCCTGATTCTAGTCAGAGCCTGACAAAAAGATTGCACATCTGGAACATCTGCCAGACGCTTGTGTAACAAAATAGATAAAGCAGAAATCTGTCCCTTCAAGGAACTTGCTGACAACCCCTTCTCCAATCCCTCTTGGAGAAAAGACAAAATCCTGGGAATCCTAACCCTACTCCATGAGTAGCCCTTGGATTCACACCAAAAAAGATATTTACGCCATATCTTATGGTAAATTTTCCTAGTAACAGGCTTACGTGCCTGAATTAAAATATCTATGACCGAATCAGAAAATCCTCGCTTAGATAAAATTAAGCGTTCAATCTCCAAGCAGACAGCTGCAGAGAAACTAGATTTGGATGATGGAAGGGACCCTAAATGAGAAGGTCTCTCCTCAATGGGAGCTTCCACGGTGGCTGAGACGACATGTCCACCAGATCGGCATACCAAATCCTGCGAGGCCAAGCAGGGGCGAAGAGGATCACTGATGCCCTCTCCTGTTTGATCCGAGCAATCACCCGGGGAAGGAGAGCAAACAGAAGGAATACATAAGCTAGGCTGAAAGACCAAGGCACCGCCAAGGCATCTATCAGCTCCGCCTGGGGATCCCTGGACCTTGACCCGTATCTTGGAAGCTTGGCATTCTGACGAGATGCCATGAGATCCAACTCCAGCCTGCCCCATCTGAGAATCAGGCCGGAAAATACCTCCAGATGGAGTTCCCATCCCTGGGATGTAGATCGCTGACAGGTGGCAAGAGTGAGACTCCGCCCACTGTATTATCTTGACTACTTCTGTCATCGCTAAGGAACTCCTTGTTCCTCCCTGATGATTGATGTAAGCTACTGTTGTTATGTTGTCCATCTGGAATCTGATAAATTGGGCCGAAACCAACTGAGGCCAAGCCTGGAGCTCATTGAATATTGCTCTAAACTCTAGGATCTTGAAAGCACATCCCCTGGGATAGATGATCTAGCGACTACCACCATTGTCTCCTTATCTAGATTTATTCAAAAAGACAAATCTGTATAATCTCCATTCCACTGCCTGAGCATGCTTAATTGCAGAGGCCTGAGATGAAAACAAGCAAACGGAATGATGTCCATTGCTGCCACCATCAATCCAATTACCTCCATGCACTGATCCACTGACGGACGAGGATTGGACTGAATGGCTTGGCATGTATTCAGAATCTTTAACTTTCTGACCTCTGTCAGAAAAATCTTCATTGAAATAGAGTTGATTAGAGTTCCCAAAAAGGGAACTCTTGTCTGAGGAATTAACTAACTCTTTTCCAAGTTTACCTTCCACCCGTGAGTCCTTAGGAAGGAAAACACAATGTCGGTATGGGACCTTGCCAGAAGAAATGATGACGCCTGAATCAGAATATCCCCGCAGCTTTAGAACCGCCAATAAAGACCCCAGAACCTTTGTGAAAATTCTGGGCACTGTGGCTAAACCAAAAGGGATAGCCACAAACTGATAATGTTTGTCCAGAGAGGCAAACCTCAGGAACTTGAGATGATCTCTGTGGATAGGAAAATGCGGATAAACATCCTTTAGATCCACCGTTGACATAAATTGACCCTCCTGGACCAATGGAAGAATGGTACGAATAGTTTCCATCTTAAAGGATGGAACCCTGAGAAAATTGTTTAGACTCTTGAGATCTAAGAGAGGACTGAAGGCTCCCTCTTTTTTGGGAACTACAAACAGATTTGAATAAAACCCCTGTCCCTGTTCCTGAATTGGAATGGGACAGATTACTCCCATGGAGGAGAGGTCTCTTACACAGCGTAAGAATGCCTCTCCATCGTCTGATCTGCAGATAATCTCAAAACAGAAAACTGCCTCTGGGAGGAACTCTTGAACTCTACTTTGAATCTTGAACCCAAGTTTGAGCGAAGACGAAAAAACTGCCCTCCAAAATCCAATTCCGGATTGGGGCATGACCTTCATGCTGATGCAACAGCAGGCTATTTGGAGCATCATTTGTTCTTTTTTTTTTATATATTGAAATTCTTTAAATCTCAAAAGAGATCATTTCCGTCAAGCCAGGTCCCAACAAGACCCTCCCCTTGTAAGGAATCACTAAAAGCTTAAACTTAGAGCATACATCTGTAGAACAAGATTCTACCCATAAGGCTCTATGAGCCTCTATGCTCCCAGATCGATAACTTGAAGGGAAGAATTGAAAAGAGAGGAATTAGCCAATTTGAAAGCGTATATCCTCTCCTAGAGCTTATCCAGGAGAGTTTCTGACTTAGCATCATCAAACAATGTATTAAACCAATATATCGTCATACCAGTGACTGTATCAAATTACACAAGAATAGATTACACCATTCGTAATATCCACCACGGAACCAATCACCCTAAATGATTGAAAATAATTCCTCTAGAAATGTTGTCTACCATGTGGTAAAAACATATATTGCATGAAATGCAGAGCAACTCAGGGTGGAGTGTGAGAGGAAGCGCAGGGCACTGCATGTGAGCTTCCACAGACTCCTAAACAACAAACACCTGTGAAGGAGTAATTTCAGAAAAAAAGAGAAAATAATCTTTAAATTTTAAAAGTAACTCCTTATTTCTGTATGCAGAAGCAAGCTAAAGTAGTATGCCAATATAACTGTTTATAGACATTAAAGAAGCAATGTCTTGTGCAACAATCCCAGATGGGAATTGCAAGGAACCGCAGGGCAATGCATGTGACTGTCTCTTTAAAATTTAAAAGTAATTTCTGAATTCTGTGTGCAGAATCAAGTAAAGTAGTATGTCAACATTGCTGTACATAAACATTGTCCTGATATTAAATAAGCAAGGTCTTGAGTAGCAATTCCGGATGGAAAGTGCAAGAAACCGCAGGGCACTGCATGTGACCGTCTCTTTAAAATGAAAAAGTAATTCCTGATTTCTGTGCGCACAAGCAAGAAAATTAGTATGCCAACATTGCTGTTCATAAACATTGTCATGACCATTGCAAGGAACCGCAGGGCACTGCATTATACGGTCTCTAAAATGTAAAAGTAATTACAAAACACTATTCCTAAGAAAGAAATTCCTCACATACATAGGGCTTAGCCAAAGAGTTGGAGGTTAAACTTTGTGTAACATAATAACTCTCTGCCTATCCTCTTGATCCACACTTCATTGACAAGGGAAAACAAGAGCTCTCAAAAAAAAAAACTTTAATCAGTGAAAAACAGTACCCATACAAAAAACGGTACTGTCACTTTAAATTTTAAAAAGAGTAACCTTTTATTTTTATTATAAACATGGCAGAACAGCTTAAATAGACTGTGAAAGTTATCAAACCCCCTCAGCAATAATAAAAAAGCTGATCAGAAAACGATCTCCCTCTGAGCAACACATTTATGATCCTCAACAGGGAAAACCAATCTCCGGTCTCATCACGCATACAGAATGAGTCTGCATATAGAGACCAGTAACTGCTCCAGAAGAGAAGGGGAAAAAAGGCGCGACAATGCAATACCTCCCCTCTAAGGACCGTCCGTTGTGGGTGGTAACAAAAACAAACTGCTCCCGGTCGCCATATTGATCTATGGCGCACTATTTCGAGACAGACCCAAAAACTTAGACAAACTCATCTCCCAGTCTTTCTTATGTAACCGCCAGGGGATGAGTTAAGTGCCCCAGAGACTAAATATGACAAGAGTCAATAAATGTAAACCACACTCGCCTAAAGCGATGGCAGTACAGCAATCTCCCAGTCGGCAATGCTTCTTATGAAACCGCCGGGAGAGGAAAAACAGCGCCTCAAGGACTAAGTAGTACAATGGCCAGTAAAACAACCGGCTAGGGCTATATCAGTATAGCAATCTCCCGGCCGGCATGTTTCTCACAGCACCATGAGAAATACCATAATTCGTCACAGTCGGAGCCCCTCTTATATCATAGCCCCTAGTTGTGACATACACCCACTGCATATGCTTGAGCCGAGTGGTGCATAGTGATAAGGGTAGCCCTGCCATTAAAGGTAAATTCCCCCACTAACTGATAGGTAACAATTACAGCCTTGCCTGAGGAATGGATGTCCCAGCATGAACAGTCCCACATGTCAAGAGGTTCTTCATCCTCCTGCAGACATACGGGGTCTTAGATAATATTTGCTAAAACCAATATCTGAAGGGCAGCACACAGTATGGGAGGCGCAGTGAAAATTTAATCCCACCAGTTCCCATTGCTTTAAAGCCACCTGTAGCTCTACTCTAGAGGCTGACAAGGAATACGGCCACACCCTAAATAAAATAGCACTCACTGGTACCATTTTAAAAATAACAAACTCTTGATTGAAGAATCTAAACTAAAATCTCACTTTGGGGCCTATCTATCAAGCTCCGAAAGGAGCTTGAAGGCCCGTGTTTCTGGCGAGTCTTCAGACTCACCAGAAACAGCAGTTATGAAGAAGCGGTCACAAAGACCGTTGCTCCATAACCTGTCCGCCTGCTCTGAGCAGGCGGACAGACATCGCCGGAAATCAACCCGATCGTGTACGATCAGGTTGATTGACACCCCCTGCTGGCGGCCAATTGGCCATGATTCTGCAGGGGGCGGCGTTGTACCAGCAGCTCTTGTGAGCTGCTGGTGCAATGCTGAATACGGAGAGCGTATTGCTCTCCATATACAGCGAGGTCTGGAGGACCTGATCCACACTGTCGGATCAGGTCCGGCACACTTTGATAAATAGAGGCCTTTACCTCTTCCTATCACTAACACAGGCAAAGAGAATGACTGGAGTGGGAGGGAAGGGAGGAGCTATATATACAGGTCTGCTGTGGTGCTCTTTGCCTCCTCCTGCTGGCCAGGAGGCGATATCCCACAAGGATGAAATCCGTGGACTCATCGTATCTCAAAAAAGAAATGTTATTTTTCTATATTTACTATTATTTACAAAGAAGGTTCCATTATGAGCAAACTATCTGTATTAGACACTTACGGCTAGATTTAGAGTTTTGTCGGTAACGACCCGCGTAGCTAACGCTGGCTTTTCTCTAGCCGCACCTTTGGTATTGAGAGTTCACAGAATGGCTGCGTTAGGCTCCAAAAAGGGAGCGTACAGGCATATTTAACGCCACTGCAACTCTCGATACCAGAGTTGCTTACGGACACGGCCAGCTTCAAAAACGTGCTCGTGCACGATTCCCCCATAGAAAACAATGGGGCTGTTTGAGCTAAAAAAAAAACTAACACCTACAAAAAAGCCGCGTTCAGCTCCTAACGCAGCCCCATTGTTTCCTATGGGGAAACACTTCCTACGTCTGCACCAAACACTCTAACATGTACCCCGAGTCTAAACACCCCTAACCTTACACTTATTAACCCCTAATCTGCCGCCCCCGCTATCGCTGACCCCTTCATATTATTATTAACCCCTAATCTGCCGCTCCGGACACCGCCGCTACTTACATTATCCCTATGTACCCCTAACACCGCCGACCCCTATATTATATTTATTAACCCCTAATCTGCCCCCCACAACGTCGCCTCCACCTGCCCACACTTATTAACCCCTAATCTGCCGAGCAGACCGCACCGCTATTATAATAAAGTTATTAACCCCTAAACCGCCTCACTAAACCTATAATAAATAGTATTAACCCCTAATCTGCCCTCCCTAACATCGCCGACACCTAACTTCAAACATTAACCCCTATCTGCCGACTGGAGCTCACCGCTATTCTAATAAATGTATTAACCGCTAAAGCTAAGTCTAACCCTAACACTAACACCCCCCTAAGTTAAATATAATTTAAATCTAACGAAATAAATTAACTCTTATTAAATAAATTATTCCTATTTAAAGCTAAATACTTACCTGTAAAATAAATCCTAATATAGCTACAATATAAATTATAATTATATTATAGCTATTTTAGGATTTATATTTATTTTACAGGTAACTTTGTATTTATTTTAACCAGGTACAATAGCTATTAAATAGTTAAGAACTATTTAATAGCTAAAATAGTTAAAATAATTACAAAATTACCTATAAAATAAATCCTAACCTAAGTTACAATTAAACCTAACACTACACTATCAATAAATTAATTAAATAAAATACCTACAATTACCTACAATTAAACCTAACACTACACTATCAATACATTAATTAAATACAATATCTACAAATAAATACAATGAAATAAACTAACTAAAGTACAAAAAATAAAAAAGAACTAAGTTACAAAAAATAAAAAAATATTTACAAACATTAGAAAAATATTACAACAATTTTAAACTAATTACACCTACTCTAAGCCCCCTAATAAAATAAGAAAGACCCCCAAAATAAAAAAATGCCCTACCCTATTCTAAATTACAAAAGTTCAAAGCTCTTTTACCTTACCAGCCCTGAACAGGGCCCTTTGCGGGGCATGCCCCAAAGAATTCAGCTCTTTTGCCTGTAAAAAAAACACATACAATACCCCCCCCCAACATTACAACCCACCACCCACATACCCCTAATCTAATCCAAACCCCCCTTAAATAAACCTAACACTAAGCCCCTGAAGATCTTCCTACCTTATCTTCACCATACCAGGTTCACCGATCGATCCAGAAGAGCTCCTCCGATGTCTTGATCCAAGCCCAAGCGGGGGGCTGAAGATGTCCATGATCCGGCTGAAGTCTTCATCCAAGCGGGAGCTGAAGAGGTCCATGATCCGGATGAAGTCTTCTATCAACGGCATCTTCAATCTTCTTTCTTCCGGAGCCATCATCTTCCAGCCGACGCGGAACATCCTCTTCTCCCGACGCCTACTCGCCGAATGAAGGTTCCTTTAAATGACGTCATAAAAGATGGCGTCCGTCGAATTCCGATTGGCTGATAGGATTCTATCAGCCAATCGGAATTAAGGTAGGAAAATTCTGATTGGCTGATGGAATCAGCCAATCAGATTGAGCTCGCATTCTATTGGCTGATCGGAACAGCCAATAGAATGCAAGCTCAATCTGATTGGCTGATCGGATCAGCCAATTGGATTGAACTTCAATCTGATTTGCTGATTCCATCAGCCAATCAAAATTTTCCTACCTTAATTCCGATTGGCTGATAGAATCCTATCAGCCAATCGGAATTCGACGGACGCCATCTTGGATAACGTCATTTAAAGGAACCGTCATTCGGCGAGTAGGCGTCGGGAGAAGAGGATGTTCCGCGTTGGCTGGAAGATGATGGCTCCGGAAGAAAGAAGACCCAAAATCCACAAGAGTCTCACAAGACCGCCGGGCAGACCCATTGTGGCCAGCCAGGGCTCCCTATGTGAAAAATTGGGAGGCTGGCTGGATCACATACTCCAACCAATAGTCCAAACCCTACCAGGATATATAAGGGATAGTGGCCACCTCATCCAGCAACTAGACAATGTCCAGTGGGACAGCGGCTACGTCTGGCTCACTATAGACGTGGCCGCTCTCTACTCGAACATTCCCCATACCACAGGCCTTGAAGCCCTTAGTAAAATGTTGCTCAGACACACCAATTTTGATATAAACTTCATAACCTTTGTTGTAGAAACAACAGAATTTCTACTTAAACATAATTACTTTGTACATGAGGGCAATTACTACCTACAAAAACGTGGCACTGCCATGGGCGCTAAATTCGCCCCGGCATACGCCAATATATATATGGGCATGATGGAACTCACCCATATATTTGCCACAGATTTTCCCTTTAAAAATAACATCAAATTATACGGTCGCTTTATAGATGACCTTATTATCATATGGGACACAACACACAAAGTACATACTATTGATGACTTCATGACACATATTAGTAACAATAATTATAACTTAACATTCACTTACAAAAGTGATAACTTTATGATTGAATATTTGGACTTAAAACTCCAAATAGATACAACTAATATGAGTATCATCACATCCACTTATAGGAAACCAACATCAAAAAATACCATCTTGAGAGCAGATTCATGCCATGTACCACACCTAAAAAAAGGTATCCCCAAAGGTCAGTACCTAAGATTGCGTAGAAACTGTTCTAATCTAGAAACCTACAAATTAGAAGCTGAGGAACTAACAAACAGACTGACTAAAAGAGGGTATAATAAATTTAAACTTCACAGTATCAACAAAGAAGTTCAAAAATTAAACAGAAATACACTATTTAATAAGAAAACCACCGAGATCGATAAGGATAATATAGTCTTCTCCACACAGTACAGCACACAATATTACAAAGTGTGCAATATTATTAAGAAGAATCTTGTAATACTAAACAATGACAATACATTGAAACAAATTATCTCAAAAGGGATAAAATTTGTAGCGAAAAAGGCCCCCTCATTAAATAATCTTATGAATAAAAAATTTTCAGAAAAAACACAAACCCAGACAAACTGGCTAAGTCTGACCCCAGGCTCTTTTAGGTGCGGTCATACACCCTGCAAGAGCTGTGACTACACAGAAAAAAATTATACTTTCACTTCAACCAACACTAAAGAAATATACACCATCAGACAAAGAATAGATTGCACATCGCAATACGTTATCTATCTGATTACATGCCAATATTGTTTCCAACAATACACAGGAATCACCACACGTCCTTTAAAAGACCGAATAAGAGAGCACTTATTGTCCCTAACTGAAAAAGACCCTAAAACACCAGTGGCGAAACATTTCCGCCAACATGGCATAGGGACCACATTCTTCTCCTTTATGGGGATTGAGAGAATTGTACAAAATGCCAGAGGAGGAGATAGAACAGCTAGGCTACTAAAAAGAGAAGTATATTGGATCCTAAAATTGAACACAAGACACCCCCATGGCATCAATAAAAGATTAGATGTTGACCTATATGTATAGGTACTACTACCCTACCAAATCCCAGTATTAAACCAGTGGGAACCAGTAGAATTTTCAACAATCTTACCTTAGCAAGTTAACACCCATGGGTCTGAGGAACACTAGCTATCTAATTAATTGATCTATATCATATGCATAGATACAACACAAGAAACAAAAGTATCTATATAAGTGTAGACTCTATAAACACTAATTCCAATATCCACAAAAATAGGAGATGGATATATATACATCCTCCTTTGGAATCCTTACTATGATTGCAGTTTAGTAACCCCTGTAGACAATTTTGTTAAAGATTTTACATACCTTCCCTATTCTTTTATCTATTATTATATAGATACTTTTCCAGTTTTATTAGTTTTTGCCTTATTTATAACATTAATTTTATTTGTTTTCAGCCCTGCCTTCCAGACCCCGTTCTGGTTTACCCCTAAGCTTGCCTAATTATGCCCTATTGAGACATTCTTGGGATTACGTATACCAGATTTACATCTATGTTATTTTAGGACTTATAGCAAACTATATGATACAATTTTTATTTATTTCTCACTCATTACTTTTAATTATTGATTTCTAGTACATACATTTTATTTTATAATCTCGTTTATATGTATATGTATTGTTTAAAATGCTCAGTTCCATAGTGAATATTGTTGATTTACATGCTTTATATTTGATTGAAGAGTTGTTAACAGTGAATTTTGAATTTAGATGTGCCCCTTCCAAACAGCAACCATCTGAAAATACTTTGATTGCATATTATATGTTAACACACTGCTGCTTGGATATGTTGCACCCATTGGCCATCCTCTATAGCTACCCTAGGATTGGTGGTTGTATCGTTTAAAAAGCTGTATTGGCCACAAACTAATTAGCCTCTGAAGAAGCGCATCTACGCATGCGCGAAACGCGTCAGGCGTCCCTCACTGTGACCCGTTTGTACTTTACTTTGTTTACCTTTGCTTACCTTGACTTGTTTTGGATTCTCGCAATAAAACACGTTTTTCCAGCAAAACATCTTTGAGTCAACAGACTTTTATTCCCTTCTTGAACCTTGTTAATAATAATATGCAGGGGTCAGCGATAGCGGGGGCGGCAGATTAGGGGTTAATAAATATAATATAGGGGTCGGCGGTGTTAGGGGCAGCAGATTAGGGGTACATAAGTATAACGTAGGTGGCGGTCGGCAGATTAGGGGTTAAAAAAATTTAATCGAGTGGTGGCGATGTGGGGGGACCTCGGTTTAGGGGTACATAGGTAGTTTATGGGTGTTAGTGTACTTTAGAGCACAGTAGTTAAGAGCTTTATGAACCGGCGTTAGCCCAGAAAGCTCTTAACTACTGACTTTTTTCTGCGGCTGGAGTTTTGTCGTTAGATTTCTAACGCTCACTTCAGCCACGACTCTAAATACCAGAGTTAGAAATATCCCATTGAAAAGATAGGATACGCAATTGAAGTAAGGGGATCTGCGGTATGGAAAAGTTGCGGCTGAAAAGTGAGCGTTAGATCCTTTCCTGACTGACTCCAAATACCGGCGGTAGCCTAAAACCAGCGTTAGGAGCCTCTAACGCTGCTTTTCACGGCTACCGCCAAACTCTAAATCTAGGCCTTAATAAATATAATAACAACAACAATATTAGCTTACGTTTATAGAGAAAAGTTTGACATTAATATTTTACTCTTCCCTGAATTTAAAAGAATTGAAAGTATAAAATATACTGAGGAATATAGCACATTTAGTAGATTTTAATGACAACATATATTTTCACCACATGCATCACATTAAGAGTAGGCTGCAAATGCATCTATTTTCAAACTGTTCAAATCCAGACTGTTTCTTTTAATAAAACCTTTTAAGTTTATAGAAAATGTTTAGCAATTTACATGTTGCTTTAACTTCTTGTCTGCCGCTAAAGGCATTGCATTCCTCTGTTTTCTAATGGGTTAAAATATATTCAGATAAACATGAAAATGTTGAAAGGAAATGGAGTTATATTTTGATTTGCTGTAACATTCTGAAAACTATTCAGACCTTTCAAAACATTTTTACTGGACTTGATAAATTCTTAGCCTATTCACTTCCATATATCCTTTTTAAATAATATTAGCAATGACTGACATTGGAAAACTGTTTATTAAACTTTGAATATTGTGTAACTTGAACAAATCATTAGACAAATAGAGGGAGTGCACTTGACTAACCTGTGCATTTGTGTCTCCAAAAGGAATCTCCATTTCAAAGTGTTCAGATTTGGAGACAGAAGAAATGACTTATAGTAAGAGCTTACCTGAGATGTAATTTGCCAGCTTCAACTATTGCATGCTAATAGATGTAGTACTCTCCTCCTTTATTATCTAGGGCTGTGGACTACAGCTACCCATGTTTTAATGACATGTTTACATTGAAGGCAAAGGAAGAAAAGGGTTAACAAATAACATTGCTGCAAGGAATAGTTTGAGTCACCCATAAAGGTGAACATAAGAAAAAAGGTAAATAATAGGTGTTTTAAGGATCCAATGATTTCCATTTGAAAAGTACAACAATTAAAATATATTTGCACTACCCAAAATAAATAACTCAGAATGGTCTGGGCAGCACCTTAAATGGATGCAATATCGGAAGCTGCGTGCAGGCTGCTGTTAATATTCGCTATTTATCAGCAACGTTTCTATAAAACTTTCTCTAAAATCATAGGTTTGTTCTTCCGGAGACTGAGCACAGCTTAATGATACCAAACTTATTGCGGAACTGCACCATCTTGCCGATCCGGAGGGTTGAGGCCTGCAGCGGCCCTTTCTAGGAGAGGTCTCACCCCCCCCTGGTAAACCGGGTATAGCAGTGTTATATCACTGTCATTCTGACTGATCCTCAACTAATCAGTAAAGGGGATGCTATGAGGGGAAGATAAAGTTACTCCCTCACAGGATGGAGTCTGAAGAAGAGACTGAAAACTAAAACAAAAAGCCTTAGTAATAATAATGATAATAATAACAACATTTTTGGGACATTTGGAGGGGTACTGTCCTCACTTTCCCAATGGACCAGCCACCACTGCAGTTGATAACCCATGTTTCCAATAATGTGACACAAATAATTATAAATTATGAGGCTGTAAAATTAAGGTTACATATGAGTTGTATTTTACAACAGGGCTTGGTAAATACTAGACATGTGCAGCCCCAAAAAATTTGGTTCGGACAAAACTAGAAATTAGTTTCCACGAATATTTGTTAGCTGCACTATTCAGTATTAGTTTTGATTATATACTATATATAATTTTTGGATACCCTATAAGTGTAACTAGTTATTGTGTAATTGTCATATTTATCTCTGTATTTTATGTTCTACCTGAAAATGATCAAGTATATGTACCTTTAAGAAATCGTTGTTAATCTCTAGCCATTGTTCTTATCCAATCATTCACTAGTGATTTAGCTTTAGATAGCACACATCTGTGCTTTTTTGGTGTGTCTATGACTACAGTCTTTTTGACCGAAACCGGTCAGATGTGTTTTTTTGGCTGGACTTAGTATTTTTCTTTTTCCAGTTTCCTGTAATCTATGTTTTAATTCTTCTCAATAAAATGGACTTTTATACAATGTTATGTGGGTGAAGACTTCTGTGGATCCACTTTTTCTATACTGAATATACAGGGAGTGCAGAATTATTAGGCAAGTTGTATTTTTGAGGATTAATTTTATTATTGAACAACAACCATGTTCTCAATGAACCCAAAAAACTCATTAATAGCAAAGCTGAATAGTTTTGGAAGTAGTTTTTAGTTTGTTTTTAGTTATAGCTATTTTAGGGGGATATCTGTGTGTGCAGGTGACTATTACTGTGCATAATTATTAGGCAACTTAACAAAAAACAAATATATACCCATTTCAATTATTTATTTTTACCAGTGAAACCAATATAACATCTCAACATTCACAAATATACATTTCTGACATTCAAAAACAAAACAAAAACAAATCAGTGACCAATATAGCCACCTTTCTTTGCAAGGACACTCAAAAGCCTGCCATCCATGGATTCTGTCAGTGTTTTGATCTGTTCACCATCAACATTGCGTGCAACAGCAACCACAGCCTCCCAGACACTGTTCAGAGAGGTGTACTGTTTTCCCTCCTTGTAAATCTCACATTTGATGATGGACTACAGGTTCTCAATGGGGTTCAGATCAGGTGAACAAGGAGGCCATGTCATTAGATTTTCTTCTTTTATACCCTTTCTTACCAGCCACGCTGTGGAGTACTTGAACGCGTGTGATGGAGCATTGTCCTGCATAAAAATCATGTTTTTCTTGAAGGATGCAGACTTCTTCCTGTACCACTGCTTGAAGAAGGTGTCTTCCAGAAACTGGCAGTAGGACTGGGAGTTGAGCTTGACTCCATCCTCAACCCGAAAAGGCCCCACAAGCTCATCTTTGATGATACCAGCCCAAACCAGTACTCCACCTCCACCTTGCTGGCGTCTGAGTCGGACTGGAGCTCTCTGCCCTTTACCAATCCAGCCACGGGCCCATCCATCTGGCCCATCAAGACTCACTCTCATTTCATCAGTCCATAAAACCTTAGAAAAATCAGTCTTGAGATATTTCTTGGCCCAGTCTTGACGTTTCAGCTTGTGTGTCTTGTTCAGTGGTGGTCGTCTTTCAGCCTTTCTTACCTTGGCCATGTTTCTGAGTATTGCACACCTTGTGCTTTTGGGCACTCCAGTGATGTTGCAGCTCTGAAATATGGCCAAACTGGTGGCAAGTGGCATCTTGGCAGCTGCACGCTTGACTTTTCTCCGTTCATGGGCAGTTATTTTGCGCCTTGGTTTTTCCACACTCTTCTTGCGACCCTGTTGACTATTTTGAATGAAACGCTTGATTGTTCGATGATCACGCTTCAGAAGCTTTGCAATTTTAAGAGTGCTGCATCCCTCTGCAAGATATCTCACTATTTTTGACTTTTCTGAGCCTGTCAAGTCCTTCTTTTGACCCATTTTGCCAAAGGAAAGGAAGTTGCCTAATAATTATGCACACCTGATATAGGGTGTTGATGTCATTAGACCACACCCCTTCTCATTACAGAGATGCACATCACCTAATATGCTTAATTGGTAGTAGGCTTTCGAGCCTATACAGCTTGGAGTAAGACAACATGCATAAAGAGGATGATGTGGTCAAAATACTAATTTGCCTAATAATTCTGCACACAGTGTATATTAAAGGGCCATAATACCCAAATGTTTAAACACTTGAAAGTGCTGCAGCATAGCTGTAAAAAGCTGACTAGAAAATATCACCTGAACATCTCTATGTAAAAAAGAAAGATATTTTACCTCAAAAATTCCTCAGTAGCCACATCCCATTGTAAAGGACTTCTAAGCAGCATATCAGTATGTCTGTCCCGGGACAGCCAAAGGATTGAGCCTCGTGCACTCTCATGTTATTTCCCTATTCAGTGTAAGGAAGTTTACAATGAAATCTCATGAGAGTTAAGTCAAATCTCATGAGATCACAGTAAAAGTGGTCATGACCTCAGCATTGTTGATGCTTATTGGCTGCTGTTCATTTCTTCATTTGTTTTTTTTTTACCTGCAGCTGGGCAGCAGCTGAGTATAACTTTTTACACAGAATTTACTCTGCTGAGCTGAGGAAATTGTGAGGTAAAATATCTTTCTTTTTTACATAGAGATGCTCAGGTGATATTTTCCTGTCAGCTTTTTACAGTTATACTGCATCAGTTTCAAGTGATTTAGCATATGAGTATTATGTCCCTTTAAGTTTAAATCTCTTTCGGTGGCCCAGTAGCAATATAGCTCTCTTTTGTCTAAAACCCAAAGACTTACCATCTCTAAAGTATCAGTCTCCCCAGAGATACCCTCAGTGAACTTGATATATTTTGACACCTTTTCTAAGGAAAAAGCTGAGGTATTGCCCTGTTATTGGTAATTTGATTGTACCATCAATTTATTTCCAGGTGCTACTATTCCCAAGGGGAAAACCTTTCCAACATTTCAACCTGAAGTCATTGGATTCCTATATAAAAGAAAACTGAGGTTGAGGTTTCCTCAGACCTTCTTACTCCCCAACTGTATTTTTCTTTGTAGAAAAAAAGTTGGTTGTCTCCTTCCTTGCATTGACTATAGGGTTCTTAATCAAATCACAATTAAGGACTCTTTACTACTCACGATGCAATGGTTTTTACCAAATTGGATCTCAGTTAGGGCCTATAACTTTATACACATCAAAGAGGGGATACACTTGAAAAAGAAACCCTATTTGAGAAATAGGGAACAAAATAATGCTCTTTTAGCACTAAGTAGTCATAAGAGGTTAAAATATAACTTTTACTAGTGATACAAATAAAATGACAACTGCATTAATCAAATGTAATTAAACTATTTTGGCTTGCCAGAAAAAAAAAATTAAAAACACAACTCCGTTGTGAAGGACTTATTACAATGTTTAAGTTAAAAAATTTCCGAAATTGGCAATGTAGCTAATCCCTAAGTGGGTGCAAAGGGATCTAATCAATGGTTTAGGTAAAATGAGATTTCAACATATTATTTAAGGAAAAGCCTCTATTTTGGGAATACCCAGTGTCCCCTGTATTGGGGTAGAGTAAGCGTTCCGTTAATGTTAATGTTAGGGAATACCCAGTGTCCCCTGTATTGGGGTAGAGTAAGGGTTCAGATAATGTTAATAACCCCTTCCCATCCTTTTCACCATTCTTTTAGCACAGATAAATACGGATTTGAATTAAATCATAAGTTCAATTATAATAGTCTTAAACAACGAAGTGCAAGTTTAAAATAAGAGAGATAAGTTAGGGAAAGGGAGGCCAGCAAAGCCCAGGTGTTATAAAACCTTATATGAAGGAAAAAATTGCAAATGTGCAGACCCTTAAACTATTTAAATATTCAATATAGAGAAGGAAGATTATATAGCAACCGCAATTAGATTGCTATATGGATAGACAGGGATTTCAGCACATCTTTTTTGGTTATAATTAGCTAAGCAAAATTCTTAGCTCCGCAAAATAGCGGTAAGTGAAGTCTAAACCCGTTCACCACATACCCATATGTCACCCAGAGATTATGAATGTCAAAGTTATCAATCAGTAAAGAGACACATGAACCAAAGGATCAGGAAACGTTGTTGGACAAATGCATTAGCACAGGATCCGCTGTGAAAATTTATTGTAAATCACACAGAGCAAAACAATAAAGCTGTAAACATATATGAGCTCTCTGCATTGACAACACCTCCACTAGCGGGTGGTTACGTCTAGGCGTAAAATCCGCCACCATAGTGATCATTGAGGATCTATGTCAAGACAACTCATTTATAAATTAGAGCAAAGAACAGATGACACTTAAAGAGCTAGATAAAGTGTTAAATGTATCTCTTAAATTATGTGCACATTACCTAAATTTGGCCAAATTGTGCATAAACCTTCTCAATATATTTGGAAGAGAACGGTATAGTCTGTAGGGGGCCAGAAAAACAACTGCAGTAACAGTGGGCACCACCAATAATGTGAGAGGTATCTGGTGTCATGTAATAATATATCTGGATCTATGTTTCTTAACCCCAGAATATACAGACTAACTGAAGAAATAACATTGAGCAATAAACATTTGCTAATTTATACAGTGATATATTTAAAGACAAGAAAAAGCTATAGGGATAGGAAATAACAACTCCAGTATTCAGCGGGCACCACCAATAATAAAGGTATAAGGTGTCATGAATATACTGTTTCTGGATCTATGTTAGACCTACCCCAAAGCCAATCTTTTGGTCTTTTACAGTTGCAAATAACCTGATATTGTTAACTCAGGAACATATTTAGCCCATTAAACTTGATGCATAAAATACACAAGATGAAAAGATTGCACACAAGTTGTTATGGTAGCGGTGTAGATAGATCACCATAACATCTATAGTTTTGTCCCATTACTTGGAGCCATGTGTACAAATGGTGCATCAAAGTTATCCTCTGATATCCGAAAAGACGGATTGAAATGTCAAGTTTATATGCTCAGTTAGTTATACAACCGTGTTTTTGCTCTGTGTGATTTACAATAAATTTGCACAGCGGATCCTGTGCTAATGCATTTGTCCAACAACGTTTCCTGATCCTTTGGTTCATGTGTCTCTTTACTGATTGATAACTTTGACATTCATAATCTCTGGGTGACATATGGGTATGTGGTGAACAGGTTTAGACTTCACTTACCGCTATTTTGCGGAGCTAAGAATTTTGCTTAGCTAATTATAACCAAAAAAGATGTGCTGAAATCCCTGTTTATCCATATAGCAATCTAATTGCGGTTGCTATATAATCTTCTTTCTTTAAAATAAGAGAGATGCCCCTGACGTGGTTGCGTTTCACTTTACACTTCCTCAGAGGGGAACGCTTACTCTACCCCAGAGAACTTGGGTAGCAGCCTGAGATGTATAAGTGCCCACTTTGATTTCTGCCTATCATTGACGATACCCTGATCATACTCAAAGGGATTCCCAGATGGTTCCCTTGAAGGGGCGGTATGTTAGTGCTCATCTTGTTGCCTGGAGAGGGTTAGTGCACAATGGGTTTCAGTCTTGGCTATTCTGGCTGTCACTTTAATGATGAATTAGCACGCCTTCCCCATGCTATTTAAGGTGACCAGTAGCTCATGCCCTTACTCTTGTATAGGGCTATTCTTGGGTGCACTAGTTACCGTCTTCTGTTTTACCTTCTGCTGACCTTTGCTTGTTTGTTTTTTTTGGATTCTGATTTTGCTTTGTAATCTGCCTGACTTTTGCCTGGACGTTGTTAACCCTATTGGATCCTGATTCTGTACTGCTTCTACCCAAAGGTTTCTGACCCTTAGCCTGGATAAGTTTACTCATCTGCATTGTGATTTGGTAATGTTCTACTGCCCGATTGGTTTGACATCTGACTTTGACTAACTAAGAGTTTTTCTTAGATTTGTCATGTCCTGGATTTTACCTTCCATTCTGGGACAGTGTGTGTTTAATCACTTCCCAACCTCAGGGTCCTTTCCTAGACAGACTATCAACCCATAACAATTTCAAATGGTCTAATCTTTGTTTAACTACAAAACTAATAAATACATCATATAATTATTCTTAATATTTTCAGACAAAGTATTATCACCAGATAGTATATGGGTCAGATATCCTAACAATCTATTTTTTTCTGCATTCTAGGTGACTTATGGTATGGATGTAGGATGTGGCTTAGATGGTAAAGCTAATCATATATGGCCCAGAGAAGCATAATTAAAATCTGGCTCATAGAACAGCAGCACAAAGCCTTCAGGAGCATAATTTACAGTTGTTCCTTGCACCGTGTTGCACAGCAGGAGGGCATTCTGGGTGATAAACCATTGGACCAAAGGATATAGATGAGGTTATAGAGAATAGAAGGGATCCTGTGAGGTATTGATTCAATATTATTCAATGTTTTAAATTCTTGAATATGCATTTAAAATATAATTTACTCATTTTATTTCATTCTTTCAATGTATTTTTTCAATCTTGGGCACTTTTTTCTTTTACACATCTATGGAAAAAAACATTTATGGTCTTGTCCTAACAAATGTATTTGCATGAAATGCATTTTCTAAAAATATAGCTTTAATTTAAATTTGAAGTGTTGTTGCCAGCAATAATTTTGCCTAATATCAGCAAATATATACCTTGAGTCTCTAAATAGTGCACATAAATCAAAGAACAGGAAATAAATCAAAAAACAATATGATTAGATTGTTATAGATTCAGTAAATACATCACTGGTAAGTTTACTAACTACAGTATTCTAAATAAGCAAATAAAATTGTATGTCAAATTTGATGTTAATTTAAGCTGCGATAATTAAACCTTTGCATTATAAGGAAGCCAATTTATTTACCGATTAATGCCAATACTTTATTCAAGTACAGTTCATGCTATTGAAATACAAACTGTGTGGCACCAGGCATCCAATTATGTTTTTTGAATTAAAATAAATAATGCTATATCTTGCCTACTGAAGGTAAAATTAACACTGTAGAATGTGGAGTATGTATTACAGATTTCAGTTCCATATTATCAAATTATATTCATAATGTGTTGATTATTAACAATAGAGATGAGGAAATATCCATTATGCCTGTAAATTTGGTATATGCCAGTGTCAGATTATTAAAGTACAACTCACAAATATCTGTGCAAATCCAGATATTTCTGTCTTGTACTTTTACCCACACAAAAAAATCTGGCACCTAAATTAAAGGGACAGTAAAGTTAAAACTAAACTTTCATGATTCAGATAGGGCATGCAATTTTAAACAACTTTCCAATTTACTTTTATCATTAAATTTGCTTTGTTCCCTTGGTGGTATTTTTGAAAAGCTAAACCTAGCTAGGCTCAAACTGATTTCTAAACAGTTGAAAACCGCCTCCTAGCTCAGAGCATTTTGAAAGTTTTTCACAGTTAGACTGTGCTAGTTCACATGTGTCATATAGATAACATTGTGCTCACTCCCATGAAGTTATTTAGGAGTCTTCACTGATTGACTACACTGCATGTCTGTCAAAGGCATTTAGATAAGGAGGCTGTCTGCAAAGACTTAGATACAAGGTAATCACAGAGATTAAAAGTATATTAATATAACTGTGTTGGTTATGCAAAAACGTGGAATGAGTAATAAAGGTATTATCTATCTTTTTAAATAAGAAACATTTTGGTGTAGACTGTCCCTTTAACCAAATGAAGCAGACCCCGGCCATTTTAATCATTTGTTAGTGAAACCGTATATATTTGCACATCCCTAATTAGCAACTTGACAAAATTGGCTGTATATTTGTATTCAACTCTATATATTATTTAATTATTTCTATCCCCCTTTTCCATATTTTTATTTAGGCATTTAATAAACAATTAAAAAAAATGGGAGTAAGATGAGCGAGGAAATAAATAGAATATGAAACTTGGAAATTTGCAGAAGGATATAGAAGACACCAAACCGCTGTATAAAAAGTGCAGATAACTAGACAGGAAAGAATAATAATAACCTATGCTGCAAGTAAACTGTCACATAACACAGCAAACATGTAGTGCTGATCACGACAAGACACGCGGCCTCCTGGGGAGTACAAGAGTAGACATAACAACCTGATAAAGAGAAGATAGTAAAGACTGAAGAAAAGTGAATAGAAAGAATATCAAACTGTGTGTGAAAGAAGCAATATACAGCGTGACATGGGGGACTCTTTGTAATTTTCTCTGCTTCACAAAAAAGTTTGACTTAATTTTTAATGTATTTATTTTTTTTTATTTTTTTTTTAATGTTTGAGGAAAAATGATTGCACCAATAAGTTTATTTTCTTATTACATGTCAGAATATATTTCCATCATTACAAATCAAGCAACTACAGCTTTATTATTCATTTTTACATCCACATTTCCTATAAGCTACAAATATTTTCATGATGCAGATGAAAGGGAAATAAAAATAATTTAAAAAAAAAGGAAAGAGAAAAAACAACAACAAAAACTAGAACGAGACATTTTTTGTGCCCATATTTGCTATTAACACATTAGTGCCCTAAATAAAATGACAACAGACAGGGGATTAATGCATTATGCCAGAGAGGTCTTGTCACAAGTGGCAGTGTTACCAGATAGGCTTGATCAGACAAAAGACAACTGTCACTGTGGGAAATATAAAATGTACAACTGATGACAAAGTTGACAGGGGACAAAAATTCTTTGGACACAATTTTATCATTGTAAATAAGGATTTTCAACAGTTACAAAAGCTTCACCCATCGATTTGGTCTTAACTATGCTGAAAGCAAAAGGAAAATCATTTTAAATAAAAAAAATTCTCAGGCCCAATAGCATGTCAGGCCGATGAGGGCAGATTCATAAGGATCCATTCAGAGACAGCGCTGTCATAACCCTCCGAGAACAGGAAATACAGTGCAACTGGCGTATTTTCACCAAATGCGGGACACAAATTACATATTTATATACAGAAGGAGCTTTAATATAAACGTGGACTTTGCATAGTCAGAAATAAATCACAATGTAAAATGTCTAAATTTGCGATAGAGAAGCAGGTACAATGGATATTGTGAACATCATGGGTGAAAAAAACGTCGCTACATTTTTTAGGTATAAACACACAAGACTTCTGCAATAAAAAACAAACAAAAAAACACAAATCCCAAGGCTATTATCTTTTTAATTTAAATAAATGCACATTAGTTTTGAGGCATAGAAATAGGAACAGATTCCTTTTGGAAATTGTAGAACTAGCTTCTGCGCCGTTTTCTAAAATCTGGTGAATTTACCAATTTTGTTTTAAATTAAGGTTTGCCCTTTTGCTTTGTCCAGAGTAATGAAAGAAGCAATAAGCAGACAACCCCAGTGTTTTTCATTCAGCTCCCACACAACTCACACCCACCCAACCAAAACGGGAAGATACACAATATATACAGGTGATAAACTATATAAAGTTTGTGATCTTTCTACCTACAAGCCCTGAGCTTTTTTCCCTATAAACTTGTAGGTGAAAAAAGGCAAAAAGAAAAAAGCAAGAATTGCATCTTGCAAGGTAAGTGCTTTGTGCAACAACGTTCAAATATATTTTACCACAGTCTTTTCCTTGGAGGAGCAACGACTTACTCCTGAATTTCCAGTACGTCACATAACGGATTTCCCGCATGTATTTATTTTTTATTTGCTGTGGAGTTGGATTACATACATTGCACAGATGAAGAGCTGAATATGGTTGGTGCCATCTAACACTTCTTGCAACTGCCTCCCCTGCTTAGGGGGGTAGTTATCAAGCCGTCTACTTTCCTTGCTTCGCCGGCCCAATACGCCCGCCTAAGCTGGCCTCACATCGCCGCCGCGGACCTGAAAAAATACGCCTAAGTTATCAAATAAAGCTGTCAAAAAGCCGCGGGGCGATGAGCAGCGGACTGTGAGAGTTATCACTCATCCGATCTCGCTGCCCTTCGGCTTTTTCCCAGCTTTATTGCTAGCCTGTCACTAAGCACTCACACTAAACTACACTGTTCTATCCCTATACCGGCGCCCCCGGAGCCCCCGCAACTAAATAAAGTTACTAACCCCTAAACCGCCGCTCCTAGACCCCGCCGCAACTCTTATAAATGTATTAACCCCTAAACCGCCGCTCCTAGACACCGCCGCAACTCTTATAAATGTATTAACCCCTAAACCGCCGCTCCCGGACACCGCTGCCACCTACATTATACCTAGTAACCCCTATCCTGCCCCCCCTACACCGTCGCCCTCTATTATAAAGTTATTAACCCCTATCCTGCTGATCCCGCACCTCTCCGCAACTAAATAAATAGTTTAACCCCTAAACCGCCGCTCCCTGAACCCGCCGCAACCTATATTAAACCGATTAACCCCTATCCTGCCCCCCCTACACCGTCGTCACCTATAATAAATTTATTAACCCCTAATCTGCCTCCCCTACACCGTCGCCCCCTATAATAAATTTATTAACCCCTATCCTGCCCCCCACTACTCCGCCGCCACTGTAATAAAATTATTAACCCCTAAACCTAAGTCTAACCATAACCCTAACGCCCCCCTAACTTAAATATTAATTAAATAAATCTAAATAATATTTTTATTATTAAGTAAATGAATCCTATTTAAAACTAAATACTTACCTATAAAATAAACCCTAATATAGCTACAATATAAATAATAATTATATTCTAGCTATCTTAGGATTTATTTTTATTTTACAGGTACCTTTCAATTTATTTTAACTAGGTACAATAGCTATTAAATAGTTATTAACTATTTAATAGCTTACCTAGCTAAAATAAACTGAAATTTACCTTTAAAATAAAAACTAACCTAAGTTACAATTACACCTAACACTACACTATACTTTAATAAATTATTCCTATTTAAAAATAAATACTTACCTGTAAAATAAACCCTAAGATAGCTACAATATAATTAATAATTATATTGTAGCTATCTTAGGATTTATATTTATTTTACAGGTAACTTTGTATTTATTTTAGCTAGTTAGAATAGTTATTAAATAGTTATTAACTATTTAATAACTACCTAGCTAAAAGAAATACAAAATTACCTGTAAAATAAATCCTAACCTAAGTTACAATTAAACCTAATACTGCACTATCATTACATTAATTAAATAAACTACCTACAAATAACTACAATTAAATACAATTACATAAACTAACTAAAGTACAAAAAATAAAAAAAGCTAAGTTACAAAAAAATAAAAAAATAAGTTACAAACATGTTAAAAATATTACAACAATTTTAAGCTACTTACACCTAATCTAAGCCCCCTAATAAAATAACAAACCCCCCCAAAATAAAAAAATGCCCTACCCTATTCTAAATTAAATAAAGTTCAAAGCTCTTTTACCTTACCAGCCCTTAAAAGGGCCATTTGTGGGGGCATGCCCCAAAGAAAACAGCTCTTTTGCCTGTAAAAGAAAAATACAACCCCCCCAACATTAAAACCCACCACCCACATACCCCTAATCTAACCCAAACCCCCCTTACAAAAACCTAACACTAATCCCCTGAAGATCATCCTACCTTGTCTTCACTCAGCCGAGCAGCGATGGAACCGAAGTGGACATCCGGAGCGGAAGAAGTTAATCCTCCAAGCGGCGCTGAAGAAATCTTCCATCCGATGAAGTCATCATCCAGGCAGCGCTGAAGAAAAGTCTTCGATCCGGCTGATGTCATCTTCAAAGAGGCGCTGAAGAGGTCTTCTATCCGGGCGAAGTCATCTTCCAAGCCGGGTCTTGAATCTTCCTTCCGCCGACGCGGAACCTCCTTCTTCACCGACGGACTACGACGAATGAAGGCTCCTTTAAGGGACGTCATCCAAGATGGCGTCCCCTCAATTCCGATTGGCTGATAGGATTCTATCAGCCAATCGGAATTAAGGTAGGAAAAATCTGATTGGCTGATAGAATCAGCCAATCAGATTGAGCTCGCATTCTATTGGCTGTTCCGATCAGCCAATAGAATGCGAACTCAATCTGATTGGCTGATTGGATCAGCCAATCGGATTGAACTTGAATCTGATTGGCTGATTCCATCAGCCAATCAGAATTTTCCTACCTTAATTCCGATTGGCTGATAGAATCCTATCAGCCAATCGGAATTGAGGGGACGCCATCTTGGATGACGTCCCTTAAAGGAGCCTTCATTCGTCGTAGTCCGTCGGTGAAGAAGGAGGTTCCGCATCGGCGGAAGGAAGATTCAAGACCCGGCTTGGAAGATGACTTCGCCTGGATAGAAGACCTCTTCAGCGCCTCTTTGAAGATGACATCGGCCGGATCGAAGACTTTTCTTCAGCGCCGCCTGGATGATGACTTCATCGGATGGAAGATTTCTTCAGCGCCGCTTGGAGGATTAACTTCTTCCGCTCCGGATGTCCACTTCGGTTCCATCGCTGCTCGGCTGAGTGAAGACAAGGTAGGATGATCTTCAGGGGATTAGTGTTAGGTTTTTGTAAGGGGGGTTTGGGTTAGATTAGGGGTATGTGGGTGGTGGGTTTTAATGTTGGGGGGGGGTTGTATTTTTCTTTTACAGGCAAAAGAGCTGTTTTCTTTTTCCCCACAAATGGCCCTTTTAAGGGCTGGTAAGGTAAAAGAGCTTTGAACTTTATATAATTTAGAATAGGGTAGGGCATTTTTTTATTTTGGGGGGGTTTGTTATTTTATTAGGGGGCTTAGATTAGGTGTAAGTAGCTTAAAATTGTTGTAATATTTTTAACATGTTTGTAACTTATTTTTTTATTTTTTGTAACTTAGCTTTTTTTATTTTTTGTTCTTTAGTTAGTTTATGTAACTGTATTTAATTGTAGTTATTTGTAGGTAGTTTATTTAATTAATTTAATGATAGTGTAGTATTAGGTTTAATTGTAACTTAAGTTAGGATTTATTTTACAGGTAATTTTGTATTTCTTTTAGCTAGGTAGTTATTAAATAGTTAATAACTATTTAATAACTATTCTAACTAGCTAAAATAAATACAAAGTTACCTGTAAAATAAATATAAATCCTAAGATAGCTACAATATAATTATTAATTATATTGTAGCTATCTTAGGGTTTATTTTACAGGTAAGTATTTTTTTTTAAATAGGAATAATTTATTAAAGTATAGTGTAGTGTTAGGTGTAATTGTAACTTAGGTTAGGATTTATTTTACAGGTAAATTTCAGTTTATTTTTACTAGATAGCTATTAAACAGTTAATAACTATTTAATAGCTATTGTACCTAGTTAAAATAAATTGAAAGGTACCTGTAAAATAAAAATAAATCCTAAAATAGCTAGAATATAATTATTATTTATATTGTAGCTATATTAGGGTTTATTTTAAAGGTAAGTATTTAGTTTTAAATAGGATTCATTTAGTTAATAAGAGTTAATTTATTTAGATTTATTTAATTAATATTTAAGTTAGGGGGGCGTTAGGGTTAGGGTTAGACTTAGGTTTAGGGGTTAATAATTTTATTACAGTGGCGGCGGTGTAGTGGGGGGCAGGATAGGGGTTAATAAATTTATTATAGGTGGCGACGGTGTAGGGGGGGCAGATTAGGGGTTATTAAATGTATTATAGGTGGCGACGGTGTAGGGGGGGCAGGATAGGGGTTAATACATTTAATATAGGTTGCGGCGGGTTCAGGGAGCGGTGGTTTAGGGGTTAATACATTTATTATAGTTGCGGTGGGCTCCGGGAGCGGCGGTTTAGGGGTTAATATGTATATAGTAGCTTGCGGTGGGCTCCGGGAGCGGCGGTTTAGGGGGTAATAACTTTATTTAGTTGCGGCGGTGTAGGGGGGACAGATTAGTGGTGTTTAGACTCGGGGTACATGTTAGGGTGTTAGGTGTAGACAGCTCCCATAGAAATCAATGGGATGTCTGTCAGCAGCGAACTTGTACTTTCGCTATGGTCAGACTCCCATTGATTCCTATGGGATCCGCCGCCTCCAGGGGTGGCGGTTTGAAAACCAGGTACGCTGGGCCGTAAAAGTGCAAAAGTAGTGAGAATGTGCCGCACTTGTCTGCGGAACATCTGGAGTGACGTAAGAATCGATCTGTGTCGGACTGAGTACGGCGGATCGAAGCTTACGTTACAAAATTCTACTTTTGCCGGTCTCGAGCCTTTGATAAGTAAGGCGTATCAGCCTCGCCACAAATACGCTGCGGAATTCCAGCGTATTTGAGGTTGACGGCTTGATAACTAGGCCCCTTAGTGTCAAACAGGCTGCCATTGCATTGTAAATCATTTATGTAAATTAAGCCCTCTCCTGTGTTCCTCAGCATATGTAGCCCTATTATATTTACCTATAGGGTATACATTTGTGCTTGTGTTTATCCTTAAAGGGATATAAAACCAAAAGGTTTAATCATAAGTGGAAATTTTAGCAATAAAATTCCATTTGGCTAGCTTTCCCTTTTTAAATTTAAAATTTATAATTATTTTTTATTCATTTTTTAACCAAATTAAGGGCCAGATTAAGAGCAGAGCGCTAAGGGGTTTCCGCTCGTATTACAAGTTGAAAGTAAACATGATCGCAATATGCTAGAATGTCCTCAAAGCTCTGGTTAACTGTTTTGCGAAACAAAAATGTGTCACAAAACATATAAAAAATACATAAAGTATATTTACACTCATAATAACCTTATCTAATAAAAATGATAACAAAAAAATATTGCACACAATAGTTATAAGGACTAAAAGATATCAGGTCTCAGGTGTACATCTCTAAAAAGGTGTATATGTGTGTGTGTGTGTGTGTGTGTGTGTGTGTGTGTATATATATATATGTGTGTGTATATATAAGAATGAAGAAAATGCACTCTCTGGATTTATAAATATATACCAAACTTTTTAAACATCATCTGTTAGACACTTGGTGATTGGCTATCCTAAGAGGCATCATAGCCAAGTGTTACGTTGTTAAGCCCGCTCCCTTTTAGCCTGCTGGAGTGTTACAGCAATGACACGCTATGGATGGTGTACTGTCTTATAAACTGCCATCCCTACGGAAAACTATTTTGAGGTATGATTGTGCCCTATTCTGATGAATAAGTTAGTCCATCACACTGGTCTTTGAATAATGAACACAATATGAGCATACATATGGGTAACACAGACACACGTTTTAAACCACGCATGTACACACACTATTAGTACGTTTTTGTATATATATAGGTTCATAAATAGTTGTGCACACACTTATTTGACTTTGTTGTATTTTCTGCTTATTATGCTTTTTAACTCTATAAATATTAGTTGGAATCGAATTGTTATGGCACTATACACTAATGATAGCACACGCTATGCTGATGAATATGTTATTGTTGATTAATATGTTATTGGTGGAGCACTGTGGGGAGGGGCTTTTGAATGTCTTTATATTGTCTTATTGTTCACTGATTTTTTTTGTCTAAGGAAGGGGTGAAAACCTTGAAACGTCACATAGTAAAGTTTGGTATATATTTATAAATAAATAAATAAATAGATATTTATATATATATATATATATATATATATATATAATATAATATAATATAATATAATATAATATAATATAATATAATATAATTATGTATATAATTATGTATATATTTATATATATATATATATATATATATATATATATATATATATATATATATATATTTCAACTCCTAATATGGGCGCAACCCAACAAGTGCAAAAAGTTTACTTCTAGCACAGTCAACGATCGAGCGGAAGCATAAAATAACGCTCCATTTATAATCTGGCCCTAAATTAGTTATAGTGAGTTATAACATATGAACTGTTATAATACACATGTGCAAGCAGCATCCTTATAACCCAAATTTGAAGTTTTATACTTGTGGATCTATTTAATGTCATGTAAATATAAAAAAAAATATCTGTCTTAATAAATCTATTTCCCAAATGATTTTTACTGTATATACTCAATATACTTAAAGGGGCAGTAAACCTAGAAAATAATGTTATATAATTCTGCACTATGTTCAGAATTATATAAAATTATCTTAGCCAACTTTATGCAATATAATATTGCCTATGAAATTTGATTAAAAAAAAGAGGGTTTTTCAGACCGCCTCTCTAGCTCTGCTGAGCGGGTCTAGTTTTCCCCCTGAACACATCTGGGCAGCTGTCTAGTCACAGCCCGGCCCGATCGCGCCATTACATTCAATGCAGCTCGCTCCTGCTCTGTCTGATAGCGGGAGCGAGCTGCATTGATTGTAATGGCGCGATCAGGCCCGTGACTAGACAGCTAAAATAACGCTCCATTTATAATCTGGCCCTAAATTAGTTATAGTGAGTTATAACATATGAACTGTTATAATACACATGTGCAAGCAGCATCCTTATAACCCAAATTTGAAGTTTTATACTTGTGGATCTATTTAATGTCATGTAAATAATATCTGTCTTAATAAATCTATTTCCCAAATGACTTTTACTGTAGTAGTTGTGGTTGTAGGACCGTCTAAAATATCTGTTATTGCAATATGAGAAAAGTATAATAAATAATAATAATATTAAACAGATTTATTTTAAATTGATGGACATTTCAGAATAGACAAGAGATTTAGCCAAAGTTGTACGGCCATTCACGAAAATAAGAGAGTAGGTTTAAAGTGAAATGAAACTCAAAATTATACTTCCATTATTCAGATAGCGCAGTGATGGCTAACCTTGTCAACCACTGCTATTTTGGAACTACATTTCCCATGATGCTTAACTAGAGTGCCTAAGCATCATGGGAAATGTAGTTACAAAACATCTGGGGTGTCAAGGTTAACCATTACTAAGAAAAAGCATGTCATTTTAAACAACTTTCTAATTTACTAATTACTTTGTCTTTTGTCTTTGTTGAAAAGCAGGGATGTATGCTTAGGAGCCGGCCCATTTCTGGAGCACTATATAGCAGCAGTTTTGCAAGAATGTTATTCATTTGCAAGAGCACTAGATGACAGCACTAGTTCCAGCCATGTATAGCTCTAGATGCCTACCCAGGTATCTCTTCAACACAGAATTTCATGGGTACGAAGCAAATTTGATAATAGAAGTAAAGTGGAAACTTGTTTTTTAAATCATATTCTCTGTTTGAATCACAAAAGAAAAATGTTGGGCTTCATATCCCTTTAATTAAATGATACTTGTTCTATCATGCAGCCATAGCAGAATTAAACTGCTAGAAATGTAAACTCTTCACTTAACCCTAAGAGTTTGCATGCAGCTAGAGAAAAATGATGCCACCATATAAGGAGCTTTAATTTACCAAATACAGTTAAAAATGTTTAAGGAGCAGAGTAGAAATACATTTTTGAATTTACATTACAATTACAATTTCATTTTTGTGTTTTAAGCTATATGCGAGGTGCTGAAACACTTGAATGCATCAGTATTCAAACTAAATAAAACAAACTTGCTAAATAAGTCAAATCTGTTAATGATTACAATATTTGAGCTGTGAAAAATATTGCAGATTTAGGACATTTCAGTATGAACTGAATACTACAAAAACCCTTCACTGGAATTTGAACATGTGACATTTAGCATAATTGTTATTTGCACTATTACATAAGTCTCAATATACTTAAAGGGACAGTCAAGTATAAATAAAACTTTCATTATTCAGATAGGACTTTTAATTTTAATTGACTTTCCAATTTACTTTTATCATCAAATTTGCTTTTTTCTCTTGGTATTCTTAGTTTAAACTAAACATAGGTAGGCTCATATGCTAATTTCTAATCCTTTGAGGGCTGCCTCTTATCACATGCTTTTTAAATCTCTTTTCAACACAAAGAGACAGAAAGTACACGTGGGCTATATAGATAACACTGTGTTCAGGCACAGAAAGTTATTTAAGATCTAGCACAATACAATGCTAAATTTAAGACAATAGATAATAAACAGTCACAGTCATGTGATCAGGGGGCTGGAAGAAGGTTCCTAGATACAAGGTAATCACAAAGGTAAAAAGTACATTAATATAACTGTGTTGGTTATGCAAAACTGGGGAATGAGTAATAAAGGGATTATCTATCTTTTAAAACAATAACAATTCTATGGTTGACTGTCCCTTTAAAGGGGCAGTAAACCTAGAAAATAATGTTATATAATTCTGCACTATGTGCAGAATTATATAACATTATCTTAGCCAACTTTATGCAACATAATATTGCCTCTGAAATTTGATTTAAAAAAAGAGGGTTTTTCAGACCGCCGCTCTAGCTCTACTGAGCGGGTCTGGTTTTCCCCCTGAGCGCATCTGGGCAGCTGTCTAGTCACAGCCCGGCCTGATCGCGCCATTACATTCAATGCAGCTCGCTCCTGCTCTGTCTGATAGCGGGAGCAAGCTGCATTGAGTGTAATGGCGCGATCAGGCCCGTGACTAGACAGCTGCCCAGGGGGAAAACAAGACCCGCTCAGTAGAGCAAGAGCGGCAGTCTGAAAAACTCTCTTTTTTTAATCAAATTTCACCAGCAATATTATGTTGCATAAAGTTTGGCTAAGATAATGTTATATAATTCTGCACTATGTGCAGAATTACATAACATTATTTTCTAGGTTTACTGCCCCTTTAACCCGGTCAACTGTAAGTGCTATTACTGTGAAGTGAAGTGGAATTATCTGGGAGCAAAAACAGCCCAGCCACGAAGCGGTAAACCCTCCAAACTTAGCAGCCCTGCACTGCAGTGACGTGCATTCATAAGAGGCAGGTGAGGCAGTGCCTCCCCTGGCCAATGTTGGAATTACAGCCTTTTTTCATATTAAAAGGTGACCACCCCTACCCCCCCACCCCTGCACCAAATTCAGTATTTATTGCAATTTTATTGTTTTAAAAAAATAACATAATATTAAGTTACTACATTCATATTGCGCAAGAAGGTAGAGGCCAGCTATCCTTCCATTGCTCAATATGAATGTAATTCTCTGTTATGTTATGGGCTGCTTTAGAGACTGCCACCCAGTGGGGAATAATAGCTAATGCAGCAGTCTCTATTGCAGCCCATAACTGCTCCCACCGGAGGCTAGCCTCGGGAGCCCTGCCTGCCCGCCCCTCAGCCAATCAGACATCAGTATGTCTGAGTCTCTAGGCTGAGTTGCTGGGCGGGAAATAGATGCGCAGCCGCATGTGAGTGCTCTGCTCACAGAGTGAGTCAACTGTCAGCCCAGGAGTAGAAGTGGACGTGGAGTCAGTCAGTGGACAGGACGTCAGGACTCAGGAGAGGACAAGGAGCCGAACAGAGGAGCGTGCACTAGCCACTGAGGTAAGTGACAGATGGTCATGGTGGGTCCGGTCAGCTCAGCAGTCAGATTCAGCACGGCCACACACCTGCTCCTGCTGCAATACACTTTTTTATTAGGATCATCATGATCTCTCCTCCTGGTCTGGGGCACTTCGTGATTGTTAAGCAAGATGCAGTGACGTGCATTCATAAGAGGCAGGTGAGGCAGTGCCTCCCCTGGCCAATGTTGGAATTACAGCCTTTTTTCATATTAAAAGGTGACCACCCCTACCCCCCCACCCCTGCACCAAATTCAGTATTTATTGCAATTTTATTGTTTTAAAAAAATAACATAATATTAAGTTACTACATTCATATTGCGCAAGAAGGTATAGGCCAGCTATCCTTCCATTGCTCAATATGAATGTAATTCTCTGTTATGTTATGGGCTGCTTTAGAGACTGCCACCCAGTGGGGAATAATAGCTAATGCAGCAGTCTCTATTGCAGCCCATAACTGCTCCCACCGGAGGCTAGCCTCGGGAGCCCTGCCTGCCCGCCCCTCAGCCAATCAGACATCAGTATGTCTGAGTCTCTAGGCTGAGTTGCTGGGCGGGAAATAGATGCGCAGCCGCATGTGAGTGCTCTGCTCACAGAGTGAGTCAACTGTCAGCCCAGGAGTAGAAGTGGACGTGGAGTCAGTCAGTGGACAGGACGTCAGGACTCAGGAGAGGACAAGGAGCCGAACAGAGGAGCGTGCACTAGCCACTGAGGTAAGTGACAGATGGTCATGGTGGGTCCGGTCAGCTCAGCAGTCAGATTCAGCACGGCCACACACCTGCTCCTGCTGCAATACACTTTTTTATTAGGATCATCATGATCTCTCCTCCTGGTCTGGGGCACTTCGTGATTGTTAAGCAAGATGCAGTGACGTGCATTCATAAGAGGCAGGTGAGGCAGTGCCTCCCCTGGCCAATGTTGGAATTACAGCCTTTTTTCATATTAAAAGGTGACCACCCCTACCCCCCCACCCCTGCACCAAATTCAGTATTTATTGCAATTTTATTGTTTTAAAAAAATAACATAATATTAAGTTACTACATTCATATTGCGCAAGAAGGTAGAGGCCAGCTATCCTTCCATTGCTCAATATGAATGTAATTCTCTGTTATGTTATGGGCTGCTTTAGAGACTGCCACCCAGTGGGGAATAATAGCTAATGCAGCAGTCTCTATTGCAGCCCATAACAGCTCCCACCGGAGGCTAGCCTCGGGAGCCCTGCCTGCCTGCCCCTCAGCCAATCAGACATCAGTATGTCTGAGTCTCTAGGCTGAGTTGCCGGGCGGGAAATAGATGCGCAGCCGCATGTGAGTGCTCTGCTCACAGAGTGAGTCAACTGTCAGCCCAGGAGTAGAAGTGGACGTGGAGTCAGTCAGTGGACAGGACGTCAGGACTCAGGAGAGTACTAGGAGCCGAACAGAGGAGCGTGCACTAGCCACTGAGGTAAGTGACATATGGTCATGGTGGGTCCGGTCAGCTCAGCAGTCAGATTCAGCACGGCCACACACCTGCTCCTGCTGCAATACACTTTTTTATTAGGATCATCATGATCTCTCCTCCTGGTCTGGGGCACTCCGTGATTGTTAAGCAAGATGTGTTTACAATTTCATTCACTTCAGTAAATTATGTGATGATCGTGATTTTTTCCTGATCTAAGGGACTTAGGGTGAAGAATCAATTGCATGCCATTTCCAATAGAGCAAATAGTTTTAAAGTTTAACACTACTTGCTCTATGGAAACGCTAATGATTCTTCACCTTCAGTCCCTTTGATCAGGAAAAAATCACGATCATCACATAATTTACTGTAGTGAATGAAATTGTAAACACATCTTGCTTAACAATCATGGAGTGCCCCAGACCAGGAGGAGAGATCATGATGATCCTAATAAAAAGTGTATTGCAGCAGGAGCAGGTGTGTGGCCGTGCTGAATCTGACTGCTGAGCTGAGGGTGTGTAATTGTGTAGCTGCTGCAATAGGCACAAAATACACTACAGTATCTCCCTTCAGCCTTCTGTAACTTGAAAGTATAGAGAATCCTGCAACAATATTTGCATTGTATGCAGGTTGCAGGGCTAGCTCAGCTCTGTGTGTTATGCTGCCAGCGTTCTCCTCTAAACAGTGTAGCACACAGAGACGATCAGCTTCTATGATCTGTCTGTCTTAGTGCTATCTTTTCTCATAGCAATAACGTTATGCTGCCTGCTTTCCACAAATAACTTATAGCAGTGCAGGTTAAAGGTTAGTTCCTCCCTCATTCTCCCAGGGCTCCTCCATAACAGACTTGAGAAGTGAGCTAACTTACAAGGTTAGTAAATGTAAGGCTTTTAGAACTTAAAGACTGTGTGAGTTTCTTAGTTTAGAATAACTAATTTTAGTCAGAGCTAGAAATAACTGTTGTGAGCACCCAGTACAATAAGCTTAATTACAGTTGGTCTCATACCCCATATGTTATCAGGAAATAGTTTGCCTTACTGTTTAGTATTAGCATGAGTAGTATTAGTGTTTCTAAAGTTTGTATTTTAATGAATTATTTTAAATTTACCCTGATAAGTGGAAGGGAGGGGGGGGGCAGAATATCCTATTTTTCCATAACAGAAAACACATCTGGTATACACTGTTTTTCTTCATCATTAACACTTTATTTTTCTGTTTTTACCAATCAAATTGAGTCCCTTTTTTAGACTAATGTGGTAGTAACTGGTTCTGTTTTCATTTTTCCAGTAATAAAGTTAATGTTTACTGGCTAATCACTAAGTCATTGTCATGTAATTAATTTATATGAGATAACTATCCCATTGGTATTTGCAGATTTGTTTCTTCTTAAAAAGTCCCAAATATAATGTCAGTGGCATCATTTGTATGTTGTACACAAATGGTGTCTCACTGGCATAAACAAAATGTATATAAATATATATAATATATAATGTATATAAATAGGAGAATGATGGGGACTGTTTAATATACATTGTTATATGTGCTTAGTTTGCTCATGAGGGAGTTTTCCAACTATTAAATAAACTCCATATAATAAATGGCATGGGAATTATTTCTAACTGGAAAGCTCTTTATTATTAGTGAAACTAGGCGAGTATTTTTGATTTAGTAAAAATGAATACATACTATGTGAAAGAAATCTGTCTGTGTATGAAGCTCAACAGTTTCTTTTTTATACAGCAATTGTATTATAATAATTCTATATTATATAATGTGTGTGTGAGACTTTGTGTGAGAGAGGCAGCATGTGAGTCTGTGTCAGTGTGAGTGTGTGAGAAAAGAGAATGTGAGAGACTGCATGAGAGAGAGTGTGTGAGAGACTGTGTGATAGAGGCAGCATGTGAGTCTGTGTCAGTGTGAGTGTGTGAGAAAAGAGAATGTGAGAGACTGCATGAGAGAGAGTGGTGAGAGACTGTGTGATAGAGGCAGCATGTGAGTCTGTGTCAGTGTGAGTGTGTGAGAAAAGAGAATGTGAGAGACTGCATGAGAGAGAGTGTGTGAGAGACTGTGTGATAGAGGCAGCATGTGAGTCTGTGTCAGTGTGAGTGTGTGAGAAAAGAGAATGTGAGAGACTGCATGAGAGAGAGTGGTGAGAGACTGTGTGATAGAGGCAGCATGTGAGTCTGTGTCAGTGTGAGTGTGTGAGAAAAGAGAATGTGAGAGACTGCATGAGAGAGAGTGTGTGAGAGACTGTGTGATAGAGGCAGCATGTGAGTCTGTGTCAGTGTGAGTGTGTGAGAAAAGAGAATGTGAGAGACTGCATGAGAGAGAGTGGTGAGAGACTGTGTGATAGAGGCAGCATGTGAGTCTGTGTCAGTGTGAGTGTGTGAGAAAAGAGAATGTGAGAGACTGCATGAGAGAGAGTGTGTGTGAGACTTTGTGTGAGAGAGGCAGCATGTGAGTCTGTGTCAGTGTGAGTGTGTGAGAAAAGAGAATGTGAGAGACTGCGTAAGAGAGAGTGTGTGAGAGACTGTGTGAGAGAGGCAGCATGTGAGTCTGTGTCAGTGTGAGTGTGTAAGAAAAGAGAATGTGAGAGACTGCATGAGAGAGTGTGTGAGAGACTGTGTGATAGAGGCAGCATGTGAGTCTGTGTCAGTGTGAGTGTGTGAGAAAAGAGAATGTGAGAGACTGCGTAAGAGAGAGTGTGTGAGAGACTGTGTGAGAGAGGCAGCATGTGAGTCTGTGTCAGTGTGAGTGTGTGAGAAAAGAGAATGTGAGAGACTGCATGAGAGAGAGTGTGTGAGACTGTGTGATAGAGGCAGCATGTGAGTCTGTGTCAGTGTGAGTGTGTGAGAAATGAGAATGTGAGAGACTGCATGAGAGTGAGTGTGTGAGAGACTGTGTGATAGAGGCAGCATGTGAGTCTGTGTCAGTGTGAGTGTGTGAGAAAAGAGAATGTGAGAGACTGCATGAGAGAGAGTGTGTGAGAGACTGTGTGATAGAGGCAGCATGTGAGTCTGTGTCAGTGTGAGTGTGTGAGAAAAGAGAATGTGAGAGACTGCATGAGAGAGAGTGTGTGAGAGACTGTGTGATAGAGGCAGCATGTGAGTCTGTGTCAGTGTGAGTGTGTGAGAAAAGAGAATGTGAGAGACTGCATGAGGAGAGAGAGTGTGTGTGAGACTTTGTGTGAGAGAGGCAGCATGTGAGTCTGTGTCAGTGTGAGTGTGTGAGAAAAGAGAATGTGAGAGACTGCATGCAAGAGAGTGTGTGAGAGACTGTGTGATAGAGGCAGCATGTGAGTCTGTGTCAGTGTGAGTGTGTGAGAAAAGAGAATGTGAGAGACTGCATGAGAGAGAGTGTGTGAGAGACTGTGTGATAGAGGCAGCATGTGAGTCTGTGTCAGTGTGAGTGTGTGAGAATAGAGAATGTGAGAGACTGCGTAAGAGAGAGTGTGTGAGAGACTGTGTGATAGAGGCAGCATGTGAGTCTGTGTCAGTGTGAGTGTGTGAGAAAAGAGAATGTGAGAGACTGCATGAGAGAGAGTGTGTGTGAGACTTTGTGTGAGAGAGGCAGCATGTGAGTCTGTGTCAGTGTGAGTGTGTGAGAAAAGAGAATGTGAGAGACTGCATGAGAGAGAGTGTGTGAGAGACTGTGTGATAGAGGCAGCATGTGAGTCTGTGTCAGTGTGAGTGTGTGAGAAAAGAGAATGTGAGAGACTGCATGAGGGAGAGTGTGTGAGAGACTTTGTATGAAAGAGAGGGAAAAGGAATACCTGAGAGAGAGGGAGAGTGTTAGAAAGTTGAGGAAAAGGGGAGAGAAACAGTGTGAGAGAGTGTAGGAGAATCTAAGAGAGAGGAGGAGAGAGACAGATGGAGGGTTTGAGAGTTCTTCCTTTTCATGTAATTAAGATCTTTAAATTCAGTAATTTCTATCTCTCTGACCTTGAAATTCAACCTGCTGGCTTTTTGAGGCTAACCCAGCTATATAGCTGTCTTTGATTTGCTACATATATGTAGCATGGTTATCCCTGAAAAAGCCACTGGGGTGCATTGCAATTTCTGAGAGTAGGAAACATAATTTCTGGGCTAAATTACATGCATAGGGAGCAAAATAAAAAAATGAAAATATCTTTGCATGTAATTTAGCTCTGCAAATTCAGTAATTTCTAACTATTAGACCTTAAAATGCACACTGCAGCTTTTTCAAGGCTAACCCTGATACATAACTAACTTTAAATTGTTTTAATTAGCACAAACTATAATTAAAAACATGTATGTATTAGTATTAGCCTTGAAGAAGCCAGCACAGTGTATTTTAAGGTCTGACAGTAATACATTTATTTAGCTCCCTTAATGTGTAATTTAGCTCTGCCTCTGCACATTTAGTAAATTCTAACTCTCAGAATTCCACTCTACTGGCTTTTTTTAAGAATAACTCTGCTACATAGATGTCTTTAATGTGCTTGAATTTACAGAAACTACAATTAAAGACAGTCATGTAGCATGGTTAGCCTTGAACAGCCAGCAGGTTGGATTTTAAGGTATTAGAGTTAGAAATCACCACATTTGCAGAGCTAAATCCTGCCATCATGAGGCAAATCAATTATAACGGCTCACTGTGTGCACTGTCACCCTTTCTAAATCTACTCTGTATATAATAATTTAATAAACAGTTTAATAAATGAATATGTACAGGCTAAGAGTTAGTCTAGTGACAGTGAAAGTTGAAAGTAACAAGGCTGTTATAAGACTACTTAATGACAGTGGAAGGTTTAAAGAAACAAAAACACAAAAATATTTATAATAATAATAATAAACACATTTCCTTAAGTAAGCGCTAAAATGCCCAAACAGCAGTATTTTAATTGGGAAAATTCAGGTGTACTTATATTAATGCCAACTACAGACTTTGCTGCTGCCCAGCATATATAGTAGTGTGTTTTATAATGTGAGAGGCTCAGCTGTTCCGAGGTGCATAAATATTAGTGCCAATTACAGTCCTTGCTGCTCAGTATAAGGCTTTATCGGGTTCATATATATGTTTCTCGGGTGTATCGTAGCGACTGCCTCACCAGTCTCTGAACTCACTGCACGTCACTGCTGCACTGTGAGTTTGTATGGCCTGAGTGTGTAGCATGTAAAAACCGCCTATCATCTGTTGCACCACTCACTTCAGAATTCCAAACTGTCTCTGTAAGGAACATCAGCACAAGGAGCTCTGTGAAATGGGTTTCCACAGCTGTGCAGCTTTACACAAACCTCAAATCTATATGCACAAGAGTTGGCTTGAGTGGTGTAAAACACACCGCCACTGGATTCAGGAGCAGTGGAAATGTGTTCTCTGGAGTGATGAATCATGCTTCACTATCTAGCAGTCTGAGTAAATAATCTGGGTGTGGAGGATGCCAAGAGAATGCTACCTACCAAAATGGATAGTGCCTACTCTAAAGTCTGGTGGAGGAAGGATAATGGTCTAGGGCTATTTTTAGGGTTTGGGCTAGGCCCCTTAGTTCCAGTAAGGGGTCATTGTAATGCTACAGGATACAAAGACATTCTAGATAATTGGTAGTTTCCAACTTTGTTACAACAGTTTGGGGAACTTCTTTTCCAATTCCAGCATGACCGTGCCCCTGTGCACAAAGTGAGGTCCATGAAGACATAGTTTGGCGAGCTTGGTCTTAAGGGACTTAAGTACCCTGCAGAGAGCCCTGACCTCATTCTTATTGAAGACATTTGGGATGAATTGGAACGCCAATTTTCAGCCTGACCTTCTCGTCCAACATTAGTGGGTGTGGCTGACCTCACAAATTCTCTTTTGGTTTAATGGGAACAAACTCCCATAGACAGTCCAAAATCTTGTGGAATGCCTCCCCAGAAAAGCAGCAGTTGTTTAGCTGCAAAGGGGGTGAGTACATATTAAAAGGGACAGTAAAATCAAAATAAAAGATTAATAATTCAGATAGAGCATGTAATTTTAAGCACCTTTTCAAATGACTTATTTTATCAAAATTAGCTTTGCTCTCTTGGTATCTTTTGTTGAACAATAAATCTAGATAGGCTGATAGGAGCCCAGGAGTGTGTGCAAGTCTATGGCATCAGTGTTCTTAACTATGTATAACATGGCCATAAACAATATTGCAAACACTGCTCCCATATAATTACCCTTTAACAAAGGATATCAAGAGAACTGAGCAAAATTGATAATAGAAGTTGTTTAAAATGCATATGCTCTATGCAATCCATGTAACTTTAATTTTGACTTTACTGTCCCTTTAAAGCCCATGGTTTTGGAATGGGATGTCCAACAAGCTCAAATAGATGTCCATCCAAATGCCCTTTTCAGGGCAATGGAGAGCTTAGGTTTATTAGTTAGGATTTTATTTGTGGGGTTGGTTTTGTGGGTGGTGAGTTTTAATGTTAGGTGGTTGTTTGTATTTTTTTTTACAGGTAAAAGAGTCGATTTCTTTGGGGCAATGCCCCGCAAAAGGCCCTTTTAAGGGCTATTGGTAGTTTAGTTTAGGATTTTTTTTATTTTGGGGGGGCTTTTTTATTTTGATAGGGTTATTAGATTAGGTGTAATTAGCTTAAATATCTGATAATTTCTTTTTTTTATTTTGTATAATTTAGTGTTTGTTTGTTTTTTTGTAATTTAGAATTGTATTTAATTAATGTAATTTATTTAATTGTAGTGTAAGGTTAGGTGTTAGTGTAAGACAGGTTTTGTAAAATTAAATTTGTATTTATTTTAGCTAGTTAGTAAATAATTAATAACTATTTACTAACTATTCTACCTAGTTAAAATAAATACAAACTTGCCTGTGAAATAAAAATAAAACCTAAGCTAGCTACAATGTAACTATTAGTTATATTGTAGCTAGGTTAGGTTTTATTTTATAGGTAAGTATTTAGTTTTAAATAGGAATTATTTAGTTATTAATAGTAGGTTTTAGTTAGATTTATTTTAAATGCATTAAAGTTAGTGGGTGTTAGGGTTAGATTTAGGATTAGGTTTAGGGGTTAATAAATTTAGTATAGTGGCGGCGACGTTGGGGGTGGCAGATTAGGGGTTAATAAATGTAGGTAGGTGGCGGCGATGTTAGGGGCGACAGATTGGGGTTAATAATACAGTATTTAACTAGTGTTTGCGATGCGGGAGTACAGCGGTTTAGGGGTTAATATGTTTATTATAGTGGTGGCGATGTCTGGAGTGGCAGATTAGGGGTTAATAATATTATTTTAGTGTTTGCGATGTGGGAGGGCCTCAGTTTAGGGTTAATAGTTAGTTTATGGCTGTTAGTGTACTTTGTAACACATTAGTTATGAGTTTTATGGTACAGCTTTGTAGTGTAAAACTCATTACTACTGACAGTTTACGGTATGGATCTTGACGGTATTGGCTGTACCGCTCACTTTTTGGCCTCCCAGGCAGACTCGTAATACCGGCGCAAAGGAAGTCTCATTGAAAAAGGACATTTTGAAAGCTGCGGTAGTTACGTTGCGTTACGGCCAAAAAAGTGTGCGGGACAGATATACCTGCAAGACTCGTAATACCAGTGGTAGTGAAAAAGAGCCTTAATGCTGCTTTTTCACTCATACTGCAAAACTCGTAATCTAGCCATTAGTCATTTAAAGGGACATGAAACACAATTTTTTTCTTTCATGATTTAGATAGAGCATGCATTTCTAAACAACTTTCCTCTTTACTTCTATTATCTAATTTGCTTCTTTCTCTTGATACCTTTGTTGAAAAGCATATCTAAATAGGCTCAGTAGCTGCAGATTGGTGACTGCACATGCCTTATGTTATTGTCTCACCCATGGTGCACATACTGTATATGTCTGTTGTCATTAGATTACCGATGTGTTTAGCTAGATCACAAAAGTGCATTGCTTCTCCTTCAATAAAGGATACTAGTAGAAAAAAGCACAATTGATAATAGAAATAAATTGTGTAAAATTGCATGCTCTATTTAAAGCATGAATGAACATGTTTGTGTTTCATGTCCCTTTAATGTGTGTACAAGTATGATTTGACCTATATAAAAATAAAAAAATAAAAATAGGATTGTGATCATCAATGTCAACTGAGCATGCACACAAACAAGTTAAACTGTAACTTTTATAATTCACACAGAGGCCTATTTATCAAAGGTCTTGCGGACCTGATCCGACAGTGTGGATCAGGTCCGCAAGACCTCGCTGAATGCGGAAAGAAATACGCTCTCCGCATTTAACATTGCACCAGCAGCTCACAAGAGCTGCTGCTGCAACGCCGCCCCCTTGTGACTCGCGGCCAATCGGCCGCCAGCATGGAGGTGTCAATCAACCCGATCGTACTCGATCGTGTTGATTTCTGACAATTCCTGTCCACCTCATCAGAGCAGGCGGACAGGGTTATGGAGCAGCAGTCTTTAGACTGCTGCTTCATAACTGGTGTTTCTGGCGAGTCTCAAGATTCGCCAGAAACACGGGCCCACAAGCTCCGTTCGGAGCTTGATAAATGGGCCCCTTAGTCTGAACTTCAAATGAGTAGTAGATTTTTGTTAAATAAATTGCAAAGTTATGTCTATTTCCAATCCCCCTGTATCAGGTGACAGCAATCAGCCAATCACAAATGCATATACGTATATGCTGTGAATTCTTGCACATGCTCAGTAGGAGTTGGTGACTCAAAAAGTGTAAATATAAAAAGACTGTGCACATTTTGTTAATGGAAGTAAATTGGAAAGCTGTTTAAAATTTCATGCTGTATCAAAATCATGAAGTTTAATTTTGATTTGAGTGTCCCTTTAAGGTTTCTCACTGAAATTATTTACAAACAACTTATGCAATTATGGCACAAATGGTTGTAAATGCTTCTCTGGGATCCCCTTTAATCAGAAATAGCAGACATATATGGCTTTGGCATTACTTTTTGGTAATTAGAAGGCTGTTAAATGCCGCTGCGCACCACACTTGTATTATGCCCAGCAGTGAAGGGGTTAATTAGGTAGCTTGTAGGGAGCTTGTAGAGTTAATTTTAGCTTTAGTGTAGTGTAGTAGACAACCCAAAGTATTGATCTAGGCCCATTTTGGTATATTTCATGCCACCATTTCACCGCCAAATGCGATCAAATAGAAAAAAAATTGTTTACTTTTTCACTAACTTTAGGTTAAGTTAAGCAGCTTGTGCAATTATGGCGCAAATAGTTGTAAATGCTTCATTGGGATCCCCTTTGTTCAAAAATAGCAGACATATATGGCTTTGGCATTGCTTTTTGGTAATTAGAAGGCCGCTAAATGCCGCTGCACATCACACTTGTATTATGGCCAGCAGTGAAGGGGTTAATAAGGTAGCTTGTAGTGTTAATTTTAGCTTTAGTGTAGAGATCAGTCTCTCATCTGACACATACCATCCCCTGTTCCCTCCCTAACCCCTTTTACATACATATAATGCAATGTTGGATCCCCCCTTTTTCCCCCCAAACAGCCCTCCCCGCTCTATTTGCTGCCATCTTGGTCTGCCAGTACCCATTTTGGTAAAAAAAATAATAATTCCTCAATATACCCCATTTTACTGTAGTGTTGCTGTCCCCCCTCAATACCCTACCCCCTCTCAGATCCCTTTCCCGATACTAAATTTATTATTGCCCCTCTCCCTCCTTCCCTTACAGAGGCTCCAGCAGTTATAACTTAATAATGTTCCCCTCACACCCCCTCACGCACGTGCACAACATTTGCGCGCAGTGCCAGAACTGCTGGCCAGAACTGACCCAGCGATGGGCCGCCCACCGCCTCCCTGCTATGGCTCCCACCCACCAATGATCAGCACTATTGCTGGCCGATGCAGAGAGGGCCACAGAGTTTGCTTAAAAAGGGCATTGCAGTGATACACAATCGCTTCCAGCGCTTGAAAACATTGAGGACGTGCAGGGTACATCCTTGGTCACTAACTAGCAGTTTTTTTAGGACGTACCCTGCACTGCACGTCCGTGGTCGTTAAGGGGTTAAAGATGTAAAAAGACATGAGGTAAACAAAATTACCACATATAGTAGACTGTATAACCTTATTTGTGATATTATAAAAAAAAAGTCTACCTATTATAGAAAAAGACAAAAATTTGGAACAATTTAATAAAGATGGACTTTATAAATAGAAGTAAAACAAGAGAATGTTGGCTACAAAAACTAAAAGGGTCCTACAAATGAGGCACAGAGTCATGTAAAAGTTGCAGCTATTTACAAACTGGAGACACATTTATATCAAGTAACAGGGAAAACATATAAAATCCAATACCATCGGACATGCAATTGTGTGTATATAGTATATTCGCTAACATGCAACTTTTGTGCACATCAATACACAGGGCGCACGACTAGATACTGTAAAGATAGGAATAGTGGTTTAAATTATATACAGGAAACTAATATCATGAAGTTAACAGGAATACATGAGAATAGTTAAGTAAACAGTTACAAATTGAATATTGACACGAGGTAGTAAACTTGGCACTAGCAAAAGCTATTTGGTCAATCAGTTCCTTTTTTAAAATAAATGAAAAATTTGCACTTAAAGTGCCATAAAACATTTTGAGTTATGTGCATATTATAAAAGGGTCAACTGAGGTAAAACAGCATGTGGGGAAAAAAGTGGAAAAAAAAAGCTTATAGGTATTTTAACACAATTTCCACAAATCTGCAAAATTACTTACACTTTAGTGTTGCCAAGTGTAGCCTGCTTCACCCCCCCCCCCCCTTATCAGTGTCCTACTCTAAACCTTGGGGTATAATATAACAAAGAGTGCATGTAAAGATAATTACTAAAAAGCAAGGGGGGGTTGAAGAGGGATAGCAGGAACTGCTATTGTTTGTTGAAAAGAGGCTTGCTAGTTTCCACAGATATGTCACTTTCTTTGTGAAAGCTTCAGCATTATATTGTGCACTGCTTTAGTCAGGTGTCATATGACTCTGACTCCTACCATCCATTTGCACAAGTGCATTCTGCAGAAGCTCTGGCCTAGATAGCACCTTCCATATATGGAAATGCCCATGGGGGGAAGCTTGCTGCAAACAAAACTATGCCTGAATTAAAGGTGTTAATGGGAGTTAAAACATAAACATTTTTGAAAGTAAGCTTTGGCTGCATTATATGTTTAGAAACTTATGTTAGTTCATACTGTTTTATGTCCCTTTAATTCTTAAACATTTTCAAAGAAAAAGGCTAATGTGACAACAAATAGAAAAAAACACTAATCAGTTATTGAAGATCCTATTAACTAACCTTTTCTTCATACAACTTCATTAGTACATCTATAACCAATTGGACTGAAAATACAAATGAAATAAATAACAAATGTAATTTAAGAGGCACGTTAAACACTAAGGGCTAGATTACAAGTGATGCGCAAATAATTTTGCAAGGGTTTAAGCGATCGTTTGAGCTTTGTTTAAATTGCTCTGATATTACAAGTTGAGCTAAATCGTGATTGACCACGATTTCGAAGCTGTGGTTAACTGTTTTGCGAAACAAAAAGTGTCACAAAACATCAAAAATACATAACAAAGTACACTTACACTCATAATAACACTGTCTAATAAAAAAATATTTTTAAAAAAAATATTGCACACCAACGTTATAAGGGCTCAAAAATATGAGATCTCGGGTGTTAGAAGAAAAAAAAAGCCGCCAAAGGACTTTAACATAGAGATTATTTATCATTATTATATTTTATTTATGAAGCGCCAACATATTCCGCAGCGCTGTCCACAGTGTTTTTTCTTTCAGGAGTCTGAGGACGGGCATCACAGCCCGAAAACGTTAACTCTGTAAAAATTTGATTAAACACGCTTTTTGCACACGGAGAGTGCCTCTATTTTTGGAACTTATGTGTTACATTGTAGAAATTACACTTTGCTACAATGTAAAGTAGTGAGTGTACAACTTGTATAACAGTGTAAATTTGCTGTCCCCTCAAAAAAATCACACAGCCATTAATATCTAAACCGTTGACAACAAAAGTAAGTACACCCCTAAGTGGAAATGTCCAAATCGGGCCAAATTAGCCATTTTTCCTCCCCGATGTCATGTGACTTGTTAGTGTTACAAGTTCTCAGGTGTGAATGGGGAGCAGGTGTGTTAAATTTGGTGTTATCGCTCGCACACTCTCTCATACTGGTCACTGGAAGTTCAACATGGCACCTCATGGCAAAGAACTCTGAGGATCTGAAAAAAAGAGTTGTTGCTCTACATAAAGATGAATCCCCCAGTAGACAGTGACAAGCACTCTGATATGATCCTCTCCCCTCTCCTCTGTGTCTTTTCCGATGATCTTCACGTTGCGCTACGTCACTTCCGGTATGCAGTGCCTGGTCCTTCAGTGAAAGGACTCCTCCAGGAACTTACAGCCAGCACATCCAGTCCAGTACTAAGAAGAAGATAGGAAAGCCTCACCCTTGCTTCCAAAATACAGCAAATCAATCAACAGTGTTCTCCTGGCACTCCAAGAAAAGGACACACCAGACTCCGCCAAGTCACATCAAAGATAGTCTTTATTCCAAAGTCAGCTCATAAAAACAGCAATAGTTTATCCAATCAGAGGGAAGTGGAAGTTTTCAGGTCAAACATGTTTTCGTATAGGTTGTCTTTGGGAAATAGATGTCTGAGTGCTGCCAGCATTGCTGCAGAGGTTGAAGGGGTGGGGGGTCAGCCTGTCAGTGCCCAGACCATATGCCGCACACTGCATCAAATTGGTCTACATGGCTGTTGTCCCAGAAGGAAGCCTCTTCTAAAAATGATGCACAAGAAAGCCTGCAAACAGATTGCTGAAGACAAGCAGACTAAGGACAAGTGTGTCTTGCCTACAGTCAAGCATGGTGGTGGGAGTGTCATGGTCTGGGCCTGCTTGAGTGCTGCCGGCACTGGGGAGCTGCTTACAGTTCATTGAGGGAACCATGAATGCCAACATGTACTGTGACACACTGAAGCAGAGCATGGAGCGTAAGGTCTCTAACATCCACCAGCTCCGTTATGTCGTCATGGAGGAGTGGAAGAGGACTCCAGTGGTAACCTGTGAAGCTCTGGTGAACTTCATGCCCAAGAGGGTTAAGGCAGTGCTGGATAATAATGATGGATACACAAAATATTGACACTTTGGGCCTAATTTGAACATTTCCACTTAGGGGTGTACTCACTTTTGTTGCCAATGGTTTGGACCTTAATGGCTGAGTGTTGCGTTATTTTGAGGGGACAGCAAATTTACACTGTTATACTGGCTGTACATTCACTAATTTGACATTGTAGCAAAGTGTTATTTCTTTAGTTTTGTCACATGAAAAGATATAATAAAATATTTACAAAAATGTGGGGGGTGTACTCACTTTTGTGAGATACTGTGTATATATATATATATATATATATATATATATATATATATATACATCAGATATATGTAGAAATATTTATTTATAAATAAATAGAAAATATTTTGTTACAAAAATAACTTTGGAATATTCAATATTCATATTTTCATGTCAGTTTAGCGCTAATGAGAATATGTGATGGTGTTTGCCGCGAGAGTCTGGGTTTTTTTTCCACTTTTTTTTTCCACCCTTGACTTCTATGGTAGAATACGTGAACATGCACACAATATTCTATAATTGGATTTTTGTGCTACTCAGGTTACCGCTAGAGAAAAAAGTTTCTTTTTATCTTGTAATACCAGCACAATCTGACTAGCGCAAAAATCTTAATTCAAGTGGAGTGTACGCTATAGTGAAAACACAAAATACTGCTCAACTTGTAATCTAGCCTTAAATAAATGCTAGATAGAATGATGCATTTAAAGAAAAGATTAGTCTGAGAATAACACGTAGATGTATTTTTTAAAGTGTCATTAGCTGTTTAAATATTAACAAAGTTTTAGTGTTAATAAAACAATGGGAGCTGCCATGTTGTAACTTAGGTTACCTTCTCTGCTGTGGCCAA